>NC_092796.1:47526965-48128754 GCF_918797505.1 Bemisia tabaci
TTTTCTCGTTGCCTAATTTCTTTTGAATTTTTATTTCTCTTATCAGAGAACCAAACAACATATGCCTTGAGCTTTGCTGTACATTTTCTCTAACTTATGTATAATATGAACACAAAATTTCAAGTCAGAATGATGATTACTTTTCTCTGGAAAAAAGAAATCATGACAGAAAATCAGGCAATGTCTGAAGTAGTTTGGTTGATTTCAGCCAAATCCGTCCAATTATACTCAAATTTTAAACCATATTTGAAAGAAATACTGTTCAAATTTTATAATTTTTTCCTTAATTTCAGAGAAAGGGATCTGTAGTTACATAGATCCACGGCCACTTCTGTAAACTTGATTTTTTACATTTTTTTCCAGATGGCTCCATTTATTGTTCAACTTGCTGGTACAAGTCTTAGTTGGACTTCCGTTAGAGATGGTGCATGGATCTTTCAGGATAGGCATCGTTTACATGGCAGGAGTCCTTGCTGGTGAGTTTTTTAGATCCATCAGGTCTCTAGTTTTTCATATGTTTAGGGTCGTTGGTGTCAACTTCAAAATATCATCAGTTTGCTTCATCTTAAATGCAAATTTGATACAGGGTTATTCAAAAGTTACGCACCACTGGCCATAACTTTAGTTCTAATTATGATATCGATTTGCGGTTTGTGGCGTCCTTCCTCATATCGAGGGGGAAACTTTTTGAGGTACTTTTCAGTTCTTCACCCCCCCAGGGGGAGGGGGGCGGGGGGCAACTCAAAAATTTCAAATGGCAACCCCCATCATGTGATACATCGTTAGAAAGAGCATGAAAAAAGAAAATTTTTGGCGCAAACCGGAAGTCGATCTGACCCCCCTGTCAAAAGTTAGGGGGGTCCAAAGGTTATTTAGGGGGTCCGTACCTTCATTTTTTAGAGTAGCTTCGGCGGCTCTTGGACATACCGTTTCTCTTTTCAAAGAGTCCTCGAATACTCCAAGTCTGATACCGAAGTCATCATATTGCCCCCGGGCCACCACAGCCCCCCCCCCCCCCCCCGTAGGGGGGGATGGGCCTGTTACGATGAAACATTGCATTAAAATGCGAAAAGTCACAGAAGAGCTTCAAACTTAGCATCAAATCCGAGTGGAACTTCTTGCCAATGTTAACGCAAACGCAGCCTGCGACTTTAAAGTGAGTTTTCAAAACTCTTAGCCCCCTGCCCCCCCTCATTTTTGGTTGCAGAGCGGGTAAAGACCGGGAAATTCACTACAAATAATGCCCGAAACTAATGTCCAACTTGAGGAGGACCCTTGAAACGTTGCGATCAGTCGGAGCATTGAAATACAAGGACTGTCACCCCCTTAAAGTACGGAAACATCCAAAACACCCCCGCTGCCCCCCTCATTTTTCGTTACGGAGCGGGTAAAAACCGGGAAAGTCGCCAGAAATGATGCCCTGGTTCTTACCAGCTCTGCAACGAAAAAAGAGGGGGGCAGCGGGGGTTTTATGGATGTTTCCGTCCTTAAAGTGGGCGGCAGTTCCTGTGTTGCAGTTCTCCGACGGAGCGCAACGTTTCAAGGGTTCTCGTCAAGTTCTAAAATGGTTTCGGGCATCATTTCTGGCGATTTTCCCGGTTTTTACCCGCTCCGTAACGAAAAATGAGGGGGGCAGCGGGGTGTTTTGGATGTTTCCGTACTTTAAGGGGGTGGCAGTCCTTGTATTTCAATGCTCCGACTGATCGCAACGTTTCAAGGGTCCTCCTCAAGTTGGACATTAGTTTCGGGCATTATTTGTAGTGAATTTCCCGGTCTTTACCCGCTCTGCAACCAAAAATGAGGGGGGGCAGGGGGCTAAGAGTTTTGAAAACTCACTTTAAAGTCGCAGGCTGCGTTTGCGTTAACATTGGCAAGAAGTTCCACTCGGATTTGATGCTAAGTTTGAAGCTCTTCTGTGACTTTTCGCATTTTAATGCAATGTTTCATCGTAACAGGCCCATCCCCCCCTACCGGGGGGGGGGGGGGGCTGTGGTGGCCCGGGGGCAATATGATGACTTCGGTATCAGACTTGGAGTATTCGAGGACTCTTTGAAAAGAGAAACGGTATGTCCAAGAGCCGCCGAAGCTACTCTAAAAAATGAAGGTACGGACCCCCTAAATAACCTTTGGACCCCCCTAACTTTTGACAGGGGGGTCAGATCGACTTCCGGTTTGCGCCAAAAATTTTCTTTTTTCATGCTCTTTCTAACGATGTATCACATGATGGGGGTTGCCATTTGAAATTTTTGAGTTGCCCCCCGCCCCCCCTCCCCCTGGGGGGGTGAAGAACTGAAAAGTACCTCAAAAAGTTTCCCCCTCGATATGAGGAAGGACGCCACAAACCGCAAATCGATATCATAATTAGAACTAAAGTTATGGCCAGTGGTGCGTAACTTTTGAATAACCCTGTATCTTGAACTACAGAGACTTGAGATCCTAAAAATTCCCAACTTGCTTATCAGGGTTATCTTGCGAACAATTTGCGCCAAAGAGTCCAAATACCCTAAAACCCTTATTAGAGCTATGGTAGTTTGCATTTTTTATCTTCCAAAAGTTATGTAGTTTCGAAGAAACGATTTTGAACTTGGTCTTGTTCAGGGCTCCAAATTCTTGAATGCAATTGCATTTTCTTGACGTAATCAGGTAAAAATTCCTCTTCTAAAATTTGTCCGTGTTAAATGGAGGTTTTATCACTGTTAACAATATCCTAACACACCATTGTGTTCATTTTGGTTATCTGTCCAAAGGAACATAGGATTAGGGTTCCTGTCATCCACAATTGGGTAAGCAAAACATTGTTGCAAAGTTCCATTCCAGTAAGCCCCCCTGTCATCTCAGGAGAGGGAGCCCTCTGTCCACTGCGAAGCACTCCAGGGAACACACAGGTGTGGTACTGGAATGGAACGTTGTGTTCCGTTTATGCATTGGTGGATTTTGAAAAGTCAGCTCAAGTTCCTTTGAACAAATAATGGAAAAACACACACTACTTGGACACATGCTCTTGATATTTGTAACAGCTTAATGTATGTCTATCATGGTCATTAACGCTAGGAATTAAGTGAAATTCACCAGACTCTGATTGATTTTGTGAAATTATTTTACTTTGATCATTTATGTAATGAGGAACGAGTGATTGTGATAGTTTTTCTTCGAAATTTTTTACTGAATCTTCATTCTGTAATTACTTAATGTGGTTTTATGACACCCAATTTTTTTTTTTTCTATCACCTCACATTTGTTACAATCATGATTTCTTACCCGTATAATGTTGTAATCGAAGTGGGTCTAATGCTTACAGGATCGCTGGGAACGTCTGTTTTTGATACAGAGGTGTATCTTGTCGGGGCATCTGGTGGTGTTTATGCCCTACTTGCTGCACATTTAGCAAATATTTTACTGGTAAAACTACTTTTTTGTCTTTTCATATTATTAATAATAAACTAGACTTTCTGGTTGAGATCAGGTTTATTGCTCTTTCATTTTGAGAAAATTAAGCAAAAGAACAGATATTTTTGCTTGTCTTATTTCTTGTTTAAGTTCCTAAAAAACCTATTGCCTCTAATCTGCTGTGTAACCAATTTGCGGAACCGTTGAAGAACCGTCCTCCGGCCGAAAGCCAATGCCTCTTCCTACATTAAGGTTTGGTAAATTTTCTAATATTTGAGCTCAAAATTGAGAACAAATTCAGCATCTAAATATTGTAGATTTGGACTCCAGAATTGAAATAATACCTAGTATTTTTTTTAGGCTGTGCAGTGGGATACTTAGTTTTTCTACCCAACTGCTCAATCATTTGGTTGTAATTTAGTTTTATGTGTGTTTCACCAAACTTATCTTTTTTTTGTGCAGAATTTCAACAATATGGAATTTGGTGTGATCCGACTATTAGGCATCTTTGTAATAGGTGAGTTGTCTCTTTATCTGTATAACTAGTTATTCGACACGGTATCATGTTGAGCAGTTTGTTTCAAAACATCTTGAATACAAGAGTGAAAGGTCTGGATGTGAAACTTAAAATTATGTGTTGTTACCCCATCTGGGGCACAGGAACTGCTCACAAATTTCAAACCAAACACGAGCCATGACAACTAAAGCTAGGGTTCAAGTTCAAGAAATGCAGCTGTGTAAAAAAGAATAATCAACTTTGCGTTGGGCCCAAAATTGTCTGTATAAAATTCAAATTTTCACCCTTGATTGTCACCGGAAGCAGGCCAGATTTGGTAGTACAAGGCAGTTGGCTGGTAGAACGTAGGTTCATGATTGAAACCCTGGTGGTGACACGTTTTTGAGGATACTGAAAAATTCATCAGCAAGATCGTTTATGGCCATGCCACTCTGATATTCTGTTCTTCTCTCTATATCAGGTGACAGGGTAGGAGAGAGACATGCCCATCTGACATCAGTCATTCCGTTTTGTATGACAGTGTTGTGTTTAAATCCTGAATAACTTACAGTGTGGGTAACTGCTAGTGCCACCTGTCAGTCGTTGAGACAACTTCAACAACCGAGTCAAATTTTGTGAGGGCATGACCATGCTCCGCATGTCTATGCTTGGTAGCGTTTCCCTAAGTCACCAGAGAGGCCTGCCATTGGCTTATCAGATTTTTGCTGAACCTTGTAGCATTATGACTTGTATGATGAAACTTAGTTCAAGAGCACAGGTTAACTTTGGGGTGCATTATGGGCAGAGCACTGTCTTGTTCCGAAGCACCTCTCTAGTCAGCCTGGCCCTAATGCCACTATTACTACTACTCCTACCATTTCGACTACTCCTCTTATTAAAAAAAAATAAGCTGAAATGCTCAAAACTTATTTCTTGGGATAGGAGTTTGCTCTCTGTAGAAAAATCACATTCGACCTGATTGGTTTTAAATTTTCCTTTGTGCGCCTAAGTTTTTTTTCCCTGCGGATAGTTACAATTTCATAATTTTTTAAGTTTCTGCAATTAATTTGAACTGAAAATTTTTCTCCTGAAAGCACATTGTCAGTTATGTTAAGATGCTTCTTTGCACTTATTGTGCAAGACGGTTGACTTAAAAGTAGAAGAAATTCATTTTCATCTTTTAAATTTCTTTCTTATTCCACGATTCTGTTTTTCCAAAGTTGTGCATTATTCAAATTTAATTTGTATTTTTCAGTGAGTGCCGATGTTGGTTTTGCTGTTTATGATCGACATGCTGCGGAAATGCTAGATACTTCAGTGGGCTGCCACCCAGTGAGCTATGTCGCCCATCTGACGGGTGCTCTAGCCGGGCTCACCATAGGCCTTCTAGTCCTTAAAAACTTTGAACAGAAGCTCCATGAACAATTAATCTGGTGGATTGCACTAGGCGTCTATGCGGCCTGTACCATCTTCGCCATCCTTTTCAATATCTGCAGTCCCTCGTATGCCGATCCGTGAAATCACTGCTATTCAGCTTCGCTCTAAGTTTTTCTCAGGTTCCCATATCTTCATCTTGTGGATGAAGAAAAAGTTGTCTCATATATTATAATAAACTGTTTGAAGAGTGGCTGATGCATCTCATCCAACTCGCTCCGAGCACTCTCTCTGAGATTATGTGACGTCACAGAAGAGAATGTAGGAAACTTTCAAATTTAAATTTTAGCTTAATAATCTTGCTTTTATCCTCAGGTTTAATTTAAGCCCTCTTTTCTTATACTGACAAGTGATTCTTTTTGTCATCGGTGACTCTAGCCACTCTATTTTTTGAGTGCTCTCAAACTTATTTTTAGTTTGATGTTTTCATTTGCTCAAACTTTTGAGTGCAGCAGCAGAAAAATATTTTTTTTACAAGCAAAAGATCGCTGTTGCACCAACTTTCAGAATTTCTTTACAAGAAGTTCTGTCAGTTTCTCTCATTTTTTAATCATGAACACGAAACTAAGAGTTCTTAAATTGTATCCAAAAGTTGAGTATTAAAATCTGTGAAGATCTTTTTTAAAGCTCATGTCAGGATTTTAACCTTTGAAGTGAAACTTCCAGCTTTATGAGACAAACTTTTGTTCTAGCAGCTATTATTTAAGCTAAGCAGTATGAAGCTTTGAAAATGGGAGCAGCAGTTTTTAAGTGCCCATTTAAACTCAGAAAATTTGCTAGTCATTTGTAATTAAGATTCTCGCTCTATTTTGTATTATTTTTCATCAAACTCATTCGTTCATCCAAGAACACAAAGAGGCGTTTACTTGTACAGTTGAACCTCAGATATCCAGCAACATAAAACGGAGAGCTGTGCTAGATGAGTGTCAAAATTTCCTGATAATTGAAAATCCTTTGAATATGTCAGATAATTAGAAATTAACTTTAAAAACTGACCTTAGGATTGAAAATGTGTCCTATAAATGACCAAGGGATGTCTGCCAGATAATTGAAGTGCTGGTTACCTGAGGTTCAACTGTAATTAAAATTAGCTGCGCATTTTTCGTTCAATGTAAAGCATGTGTAAGTATACATCTTAAGAATTTTAGATCAAATTTTTACAGAATTTCTTCTTCATTTCGGTAGCTAATTATCGAATAACGGGTAATTTTTTCATGTTTGTTATTGCAAGTAAGGAGCAAGATCCTTGCCTACAGCATTAAGTTAAGTTTTATGATATCTTTTACTATAAATGTCGTCTGCTCACTTTCAGAAAAGTGGATCTGCAATGAATGAACTTATTTCTGCGTACACTCTTTATCATTTACAACTTTTACATAAAATAATTGGCTTTGCGCTGTTTAAGTGTGATTAATTAAATTCACATAATCTCAACTGAAGGGGTGGAGACTTGATTTGATTTTTCATCCTAGGAACTTTTTTTTATCTCAATAGCCATGGCAATATTGGTCCTCTTTTTGTTTATCATGCTAAGGCTTTAAATTTTATTGATCAGTGGTCAATTGGCAAATTTTTTATTATGTTATTTAAAAGTATTAAGTTATTCGAAAGTATTAAGTGAACTTAGCGAATATTTTTTCCCACCTTTTTTTTGATAACGGCAACCAATAGAAAAGTCCATGTGACAGTGCAAAAAATTAGGGTTACCGAAAATAGGGTTTGAAAGGCGCACTTTTTGTTTTTGAATTCATGATTGTCGATTTTGCGATAATTTAATCACAATCAATATGGCGGAGGAATCCGCAATAAAAAAATACACTGCAACATTGCTGTTTTTTGTTGATCAGCAGGAGGTTATTAAGGCCAAGCACTTCGACAAGTTCAGCTGTCTGCTAATGTCCTTATCGGATTTCCCCTAAGCTGCATTCGCCCAGATTACTTATTTAAGAAAGTTCTAATGTTTTAACCTAATAAAGAAGCAAGTGTTATTTCCTTGTGGGGATGATATTTGGTGCAATTTAACTGTGGGCATCATTTTTCCCATACATCAAACTGTGGAAATCAACAATTTGCAGGTAAATTCCTCCCTAGGTTAACTGACCCATCTCTGATTTTTTTCATACCTGCAATGCTAATGTAATGAAGAATACTCATTAGATTCTGTATGTGTGTGTAGCTTCTGAATTAAAATTTTGAATGCAATTACCGAATTGTGTTACCTATCTTAAAAGAAAACTTGAATCACCAGAAATGAGTTAAGATCTAAGGATTGTATTATTTTTTGAAATCACTCTTAGCTCTCTTTTATGTCGCCCACTGCCAATCGTTATATAAAACACAAACTTGTTTGAATTATCATCATTTTTTTTTTTCATTTGCCTTTTGGATGCATTTAGCCCCACAAACTGAAACTGTAAGTCATTAGTGCCTTCATTCATGTTTTTTCTTTATTTTATAAATTATTGGCAGCACTGTATTATGAACTCTAATTACCTTACTATTTTATTATCAGCTTTAATTACCTAGCTAGAATTTTACAAATTTTCCAACTCCAATTTTTATACAGTAATTTGTGCATCTTGCTATCCTCTAAGGTCTTAACATCAAGTATTCTCAACTCTGAATGTACCTCCGTTTTTCATGTTAAAGGGCTCTCTATATCAGAGGTGTCCTGAAGAGAGTTTTAGATAGAGGATATATCAAGGAATGTTCCGAAATTTTAGTAATATGCTCTCATGTCATAAGTAGGAAGCGGAGTCCTTAGAAGATATTCTACTAAGTTTAATTTGAATAAGAAAGGTCTCTACAGCTTTGAGAGAAAATGTTCGATCAATCACCCGATTGATTATTATCTAAGCTTTCATTTACTAAATATAAGATCTCATTCCAGTTTAAAATCCAAATTTCTTTACTTCTAAATGTACTTTAACTATACTGCTGAAGATTCCAGTTGAATCTCTAGAGTGTTAGAATTTTAGTTTTCCAAGATCAGAAATCAGCATAACACTCCTACTCTTTACTTCTTTTTTTTTCTCTCCTATTAATCGCTATGTGTATAGACACAAAGTTGGGCTCCGGAGAGACTTCAGTAGAGGCCTTGCTAAATAAGTATTCGCACTTGCAGACTGCAACAGGAGATCCATCATCTTAATTCTTGAATTTCCTTTCAACGCTGAACTGACAACATACAATCTTTTGTCGCAGTCTAATAGTGAGTAAACTTATGTGGTGTGGACTCTATTATACTCGGACTCTGCGTTTTATTAATGATCTATTCTCAATGTAGAAATTAATGGCAGAGCAGCTGCACATCAATAGCAGCGATACATAATAGATTTTTGCCATGAGATTATGTATGATGTCTGGTTTTCTTTTTAAATCTGAATAATAGGAGAGCAATGTTAAAATTTCTGGCACTCAGAAATCATTCAATCGCACTGTGTACTTTTTCCAACTTTCATATTATGTACTTTTTGCAATTTATACATTCATGCTGAAATTTAAGGGCGTGGTGCCCTTTTATGGTTTCCTCATTGTGCACAACAAACTGTTTCATATAAGCTGATTCGTTTATACCTGTCCTCTATCTCATTCTGTACATTCTATTAAATTCTATGAGATAGCAATTTATTTCATCAATCAAGTCCTCTGGAAATGGCCTTTTCAACTCAGCCTCTCTCAAAGACTCTTAGTTCTTCAGTTGCCCAATGATAAGCTGCCGTGATAGGAGTGATGAAAGTACTAGGTCTATTGTGCTGCCATAGGTTCGTCTATGTTTGAAAAACCTCTTATATTTTTGTCAGTGATTTTTTTATACTAGTCTGTAGTGAACGCGTCTCTTTGTAATGTTTCCTCGTCCCAAGTTTTTGCGATTTATTTTTCCGGGCTCTCCGTTTGATAGCCACAAGAAGTTTGACTCTGTATATTTCATGTAAAGTAATTTGTTTTCCTATTCTTAATCGTATTGTTTTCTGATTTCATTGCAAGTCGTTGTGTTAAATTATTTTTCTCTGTTTTATATTTTTATTTATTTATTTATATTTATTTATTTTCAGTGCTCTAAGATTAGGTGTTTAACTCACACTATGTATTTTACTAATAAAAAAATTTCACTTCAGTAACTTGGTGTGCACTTCCTGACTTATGATATTAGTATCCCTCCGAAAACTTTTGAAAACCAAAATGAAACTTCAGTGATCAAACGTAATAGAATACAAGCTGCTGAAGTCAATCCTTGAAGAATTGAAATAGTTGGCCTCAAGTGTTGCACAATGAAACCAAAAATGAAATTTCTCTTTTCTTCCAATTTTTTAGAACTACCCAGTATGTGGCACTGTTAAAAAATTTAGAACAATCAAGAGTAAAGAATTTTCTGTCATGTTTCCAAATTAATAAAAGAATATTATCTTTGAGTTGGGAAATCATTTAAAAATACTTCGCTGTTAAATGCATTTCTGGCGTCCAGAGGTGCCAACTGCTCACTCCACAGAGTTTCCTAAACCGAATAAAAGGAAGCTTTGAATGTTGTCGAATATACAAGTGCTGAATTTTAACCCATTCTGTTGATATGGTAATAGCGAGAACCAGTCGACTCATGGGGAATTTTAAATGAAAGAATCAGTCTCCTTGTGTCATTTCATAGGGAAGTCACTTGATTTGGGGGTGGGGGAGGGGAGCGGTTTGGAGGAAAAGGGGGACAAAAGCAGCCTTGCTAATTCAAGAAATATGTGTTGAACGTTTCAAAACTAAACAGAGCCTCATAGTGGAAGAAAGTTCAAACACACTTTTTGATGCTTAAAAATTGGATTTTAGTAGTGAAGTTTTCTTAACATAGATATCAAGACTAGTTTTAGTTGAAATTATCAATACCTCAATTTTTTCAAAAACTGTACTCATCCCACTTGTCTTTCAAGCTCTTCATTTCAGCTTCATTTTAGAGCTTTTGATTTTACTCCAGCAATTACGATTCATATGAATGATGTACCTACATCAATCCCCTAGGATTTTTCTTGATTTTGGACTCGGAAAAATAATTTCATGATAGCCCCTTAATCATTTGCAAATTAGGGCATAAAATCGATGGTGCGAAACCCAAGGCTTCGTAGGACTTCCTATGCTAAGAAACAGGTATTTTTGGCTATTATGAATGCTCATTTTGGACTTGTTTCGCTGATTTGTTAATTCTGAGAGGTACTGGACTTGTGGAGTATTATTTCAGACCCAAATGTCAGACTGTCTGCATCTATAACAGCTGTATCTATATCCACTGCTAAATACAAAATGTAAGAAATTACTGACATAGGTACCTACATTTTTTGTGCAGAATCTGTGAGCAGGTACAGTGGCAATGTTTCATTTGACACATTTAAGAAATTAGTCTCTGAAAAGCTTGAAGATAGGAGGGGCACTCTTTCTTAGATTTGGTCAACTAGACAATTGGTCAACCGAGTTAACTATCAATTCATATTTGTGAGATCGAAGTCAAGATAGACTTTTTATGAAGGCCAATGGTAAACAAATTTATTTCAGTGAAGCGGTAAAGCCTATCCGAATTCTGAAATAATGGGTGCTCATTAGCTCAGCATTAAGTAATACTCCGCAGCCACTTTTATTTCGCCTTCAATATGCTGTAAGGCAATTGTCGTTCTTTATGCGTTGAGTATACATATCTTCTTTTTTGAAGGCGTTAAGCGTAGTGTATGTGAAAAGTATCATTGAATTAAAGTACTGACAGATGTGTTTTTATTAATCAGGTGCTGATAGTACGGTCCATAAAATTAAATGTACTTTCTGTATGCTGATTTTCTCAATTTGCTCAGCAACTTACTCTTTACCACAGGAAGAACAAACATGGATCAAGCAGCATAAAGCAGGTCCTGGATTCAGGAATCAACACATGTGATAAGAGCCTAACGGCCTAACCTCACTTTTATAACATCTGCACATTGTTACTGCAGTAGGTAATCAATCCAATTCTTTGAATACGCTATAACTTCATGCATGTACAGTAAGTCTCCCAACAGATCAAGTAAGAATAATCTTTGTAAGTACTTGAATAGTACTTATTTCATTTAGTGTCAATATTCAGTCAATAATCTATAATTACAAAGTGCATCATTCTTGCTCCTAGTTTGTTTGTGCCATCCGTGACCCTGGTCTTAGCTCCCTTCAAGTCATTGTTTTTTTCATGAAATTATTTGTTTCCAATCAGAGAATTATCCATCATGTGATTGCTTGCCACCTTAGGCGTGTCACTAAACCCACCTCACTACCAACGCTTGCTGCCGTGTGAGTCCTCTCTAGTATTCCAATCCTCCGACATGCAGTCCTTATCAGCTCTGACACGCTTAACCTGTGCAGTCCCTAAAATTTTCAGTGCTACAAAGCCCCTGATAACACGGCGATCCACACCAATCTTTACGGGACAGTGTATGGCCATGAGCAAAAGAAAAGGCTTTGATTGGTTGCCACCAGATCTAAACAAAGAGGACGATAATGATCTAAACAAAGAGGACAATAATGATCAAAACAAGGTACACTTAGCCGGAAAGTACACAGTCTTTAAGGACGAAGATGCTGATATCATCTTGGATGTTGATGAAGAGAGAGCCCTGAAGGCCCAAGGTTTCCGGCGCGAACTGAAAGAGAAAGAGAAAGAAGAAACGGATTATTTCGAAGGAATCAACTTGGAGCGTAAGTATCTTCCTTTCTAACCATCCAAGTGAGTGAAAAATTTGTTGCTGGCGGGCAAATGTCTGACTGCCGTTGGGTGAAATCTGATTCCAGATGTAGACACACCATTCGGGCCATTATTGTTGGGTGCTAATCACTAGTTTCAGATGAATCCAGCATATCAACGGCCAAAGCCTTAAATTTGTGTCTCTTAGATTGAGTTGTTGCAAGCCCCTGATCTAATTTTATTTTTTGAGAAGAAAAGTAAGCAATAGTTTCTATTGAAATTTTCTATGAATTTTCTCTAGTCATCCTGAAATCATCCAACGAAATTGCAAGGACTGATTTTCCTGAGGGAAAATAAAACATGGTCAGAGATTTGTAAACAGTGCTTCATATACAAACACAGTTTTCTCATTTACCTAGCTATAGACATTTTACATACATTCAGGTAAGGTAATTCACAATCAAGCCAGATTTTAACATGATAACTAAACGAACGATGGAGGTGTACTTTCCACCAAAGAGGTATCTCTACCAATGAGGCTAATTTTTTTGCCCTTACTTTTTGTTGTATTATCTAAGATGCGGTCAGTTTTAAACAGGTGCATCTCAATGAACAAATTTAATTAGAATTCAACTCTGGAAATTAGCTGCATTAACTCTTGTAGAACAGAAATAGCGTCCAACATGTTCTGTGCGAAGAAGACTGAAGTATAAAAATGTTAATAGGACTAAAATGTTAAAAAAAATTCTGAGTGCAGTTCAGTATTAGTACTTACTGAACAGTCAGTGAACTGTACTGGTCTTTTTGCGCTAAGTCACCAACTAAGACACGCTAAGTCATCCTATTAAGACGGTAATTAAGTTGTATAAACCTCTTTGTAACGGAGACCCATCACTATTTGCAGCTGTATCAAAATTTATAGAATTCTAAAGAACAGATTTGAAAAAATTAAATGAGAGTTTTATGTGTATGAGGCCGTCCCTAAATTACGTAACGCTCCAAGGGGGGGGGATGGTCTTTGTCAGCGTTATGCGGCGGTACCAGGTATGGCATATAAATCAAAGTGTTACAAAACTAGTTTTTGTGATTTTTTTCAAGTTTCCATAGAATTTTTTGTTGATCATGTGTAAAAGTCTTGAAGAATCTCGAAACTTTTCTCTGCATTACTTACACTTTTCCTTATTACCTAGGTAAATAGAAATGCCAATCTGTTCAGTGAAGTGAGGTGATATTTATATGATTTTTTATTGAGATGGGGGGAGGGGGGTCTGGGCAAGCGCTACGTAATTTTTTAGGGGGGGGGGGGTGTCTAGAACAAGGTTATAAAGTATTACAGGGGGGTCAAGGAGAGGGGTCAAAAAACCGCATAATAGTGTTACGTAATTTTGGGACGGCTCCTATCCAAAAATGGAGGAAATCTCAGATTTTCTGTTTGACTCATACTTACTTTTTTCTTCAGGTGGAAAGGAAGGAGTTTTTGACATAGATGATCTGATACATGTGCTCAAAGTTAATAATGCGGAGTCAATATTTGTAGCTACACTACCTGAAGAACTCCAGTATGCTACTTACATTGTTATTGTTTCGGGCAAATCGAAAAAGCATATGGATGCTATTGCAACATTCGTCCGCAAAGTCTACAAAATGAAGGTCAAATCCCAGGGACCAATCCCCCACCTTGAGGGACAAACATCTTATGACTGGCTGGCTTTGGATTTAGGTAAGGAGTAGAGTTGTGGTGAAAAGTTGGTTTAGCGTATGTAATGCATACACAGGTATAATATTAAAATGAAATAAGTTATAAACAAGGAATATCGTTTCAACCAAGTATAAAAATTGTGAGACTTCATTTCTGGTCGTACAAAAGTATGTTTAAAAAAAGATGAAGAACAAAAAGAACAAGTGTATGTAGTTGAATGAAAAACACACTTTTAAAGTTTTTCTTCAATGAAAAATAAAATGAATAATTAGAAAAAACGACAACGGTGCATGTTTAAATCAATCCATCTGTTGGAGTTTTAATACAATCTGTTGGTACGTAACTTATAGAAGAAAGAAGATTTAGAATGAATCACGCTTCTATGTTTTTCTTCCAAAGATATTGATTTTCAAAGTTTACCACTTGGCAACATTGCTGCACGGGCAGGAACTAGACCTTGAAATGTTAGTGAATCATGTGATCTGTACCAGTCAAAGACACTCTGAACATGGGCCGTCATCCAAGGCAGATTACAGAATGACGTATTAGAATCAAGCTCTGTGAGGAAAATGACAGTTGTTTCAATACCAAAATAAAAAAAACACCTGCTCATAAATCCTCAACATTTTTCATGGAGCTTAAATATACTTTTAAATCCAATGTTTATTCTGAAAGAGTGATCGTAATTCATAATCTTGTCCTCACGCACAAGCAAACTGTTGATACTGCTCAACTGAGCATGGTGGTGCTGCACTATTGCCAGTTTTAAATGTACATAGTCCATTTCAAACAGTATCAGTGTTTTTTATAATGCAAATAATTTGAAATTGAGGTGTTAGGTGCAAGAAGTGCACTGCTCTGTTCCAGGATCTCTGCCAATAATTCATTCATCTGAAGGAAATAGAATGCATGCATTTCACTGAAATTTTGACTGAATATCTTTCATTATTCTACAATGTTCTGCAAAAAAAATCTTGAAAAATCACCCATCAGATTCTTCTTTAACAATAAGACATAAATTACTTTGTAACAGAGATTCTGAAACATGGCAATTAAGAAGTGTCCTTCTTACACCCAGTGCATCAATTTGAACTCAGTGTTCGTGAGGATTTTATAAAGAGATTTAATATACTTGACTTTAGGCTCTATTTTTTTTGCTGCACATAAGTTTTGATCGAGTCTTATTCACTCGGATTCAGTCAAAATTATTTATCCTACAAGGAAACTATGCACAGCAGAAAAGCTTTCTTATCATTGGCCTAGTCCTGGTAGGTTTAACTCTTAATTTTTTATCATCCATTACCATAATAAAGCACTCGAAAACTCAAATTCTGAAATTTGCATGTTTCCAGGTAACATAATTCTTCACATAATGTCTCATAAGGCGCGGAAATTTTACGATCTGGAATGTCTGTGGTCGGTCGGTCCCGAACATGATAGCAAAATCAATGATCCAGATGATCCATTGGTTGCACTTCTGGAAGAACACACTATCAATTTGTCTGATTTCCAACCAATGGACCCCAGAAAAGATCCTTCAACCAAACAACAGTCACGGTAAGAAACTGGTTTCTATGTTTTGAACAATCACAATATATGATCATTCAAGAGACCCCGATGTTGAAAGATTTAAAATTAAGGTATTGTTTATCTCTTGTTGCTTGAATTTTTGAATGCGTGACATCATATCTCTGATACCAATTAACAAGCAAGAGGACCATTTTAAAGAATTATTGATGGAGAGGGGACCCGAGTTTCAAGGTGGAGTCATAAGCACTGAGGAAGATTCTAACGTGGAGTTATAGTTTCAAGATGTAGTGAGGGCTGTGCGGGAGGTAAAAAATGGCAGAGCTCTTGGGCCTCAGGGTATACCGGAGGAGCTTATAAAGTGTGGCACCGATAAGCCGTTCAAACATTTGAGGAAACTTATGCAAGACTGTTAGCATGGTTCTGAAATTCCAAAGGACTGGAAGGAATCTTGGATTATTCCTAATCATAAGAAGGGCAATAAACAAGATTACGATAACTACAGAGGTATATCAGTCACGGGAACCTTGAGTAAGGCCTACGGTAAAATCCTCAAGGCAAAGGTCGAAGAGGTTTCAAGCAACCAGGAAGCCGAAGAACAGGCTGGATTTAGAGCCAACAGGTCCACTTCCGACCATTAGTTCACCATCATCCAGGTCATTAAGAAGAAAATGGCGGTCGGCCAGGAGCTGCACTTGGTGTTTGTAGATCTTCAGAAAGCTTATGACAGCATGCCGTTTGTGAGGCTTGGGGATGCCTTGGAAAAAATTGGTTCTAGCAAAGGACTTGTGGGGGCAATTATAGCATTTTATAATGGGACAATAGCAAGAGTTAAATCTTACAGGAAATTGTCTGGAGGTTTCATTGTCACAAAAGGACTGAAACAAGGTTGATGAAGGCTAAAAATGATATCATGAACGACGTGATATTCAGGCAGTAAGTGTGGAATGGACATGTGCAAGAAATGTCGGTAGAGAGGCTGCCCAAACAAGTTTTGAATTGGGCATCACCTGGAAAAAGACAACGGGAACGGTCCATGAAGGGATGGCATTTACGAAGAGATGTTTTATTGTCAGTTGCCTGATAAACTACGGGAAGACAGACACATGTGGCGTTTGGGTGTTGTTGAGCACCAGAGAGCTTTGTAGGAGCAACTTTTATATATGCATGATCTCTTGTTTTGTTTTATCTTTCGAGCTTTTGCCAACTATGAGACTGTTGAAAAATAATGAGAGAAAAAAAGAAGAAGTTTCTTGGAGAGATGAGCTCACCATAGGATGTAAAGTTTAAAAACTCAAATCGAGTTAATAAATTAAGATTGAAGCATTCTCATTTAATTTTTCTCTGTTGCTCCAGAAGAGATGGAAATATAACGCACAATATGAGGAACAATCTTCGATCCCATCCAACAGTAGTGATTCCAGTATTACTCCTATATAGTAATTCTAGAAATTTGTGTGAATGGAAGGAAAGAATGGAAACAAGTTTAATTCCATTTATCTCTCTTTTTTTTTATTTGGCAACTTCTGTTGGCTCCTGTCCGCGTGAATGAACGAATCAGCTGAGTAAATATTGTTGGGGTACGATTTAGTGACGTTGTGCTTTGATCATAACGTCATTGTGCATCAAGCCTCTTCGGCCACTATGCCCTAGTTTTTTTAAAATTTTTAGTATGGTGCAAAAATGGAAATCAAGCTCTTCTTTTTATCCACTTTCGCTGTGGTTGTTGTTACTCAGGTAAAAGAAATTTTTAAGTAAAAAATCTCCTTTCAGAATATAAAATATGACCCCCTCTATTTCCCTAAAAACTAGGAGTCAGCCTGAGAAAAAAGTGTGGATGATATAATCATGAAACCACGTATCTCCAGCTGCTATGTTTCAGACTTCCTGTTTGCTTTTATACATTAAAATTTCTAAATTATTTATTTATTTATTTTTATTATTTATTTTTTTTTTGCTTTTATACTGTCCTTCATCCAATCATTATTGCTGCACAAAATTTTGTGTTGTTTCTCTTCAAATTTAAAATTTAAAGTTCATATACAGAATATTTTCTGAAAATTATTATTAAAAGAATTCACAGTAATATTGTTCTAATGATTGTAGTTTGTTGTAAACATAGTTTTCCAGTTCCATTGTCGATATGTCCTATTGGTTTTTTCTTTTCGAACTGAATTATTGCATTAGATGGCTCTCTGGTCTCAAAACAATTGGTGGAAGTAAAGTTTTGTTCAGAACAGACCTTGCATTAAATAGAGCTTGATTAATTTGATTTCTTCTAAAATATTACCATGTTCTATTTAGTAACAGATACTTATGGGCGCACATAAGTATGTTGAGCAGGTAATGCTCTAATTTCCTCCTTAAATTTTATGATGAGTAAGAAAACACCAAGAATAAGAGTTTCACCAATTTTTAAAGCACCGCCTTGAAACCTGATTTTTATACGCCTATCAAACCTGATTTTTATACGCTTTTTCCTAATGAGGGCTGAGGGCCAGTTAACTTAAAAATTTCATTGTTATATACCTAAGAGATGTAGAAAAAGTGTCTCTCAAAATTTACAAGGAATTCCCAAGAAGCTCCAAAATTTTCCTCGTTTTCAGAGATTTTCACAAAAAACTAAATAGTGCTAGCTGACTGGAAACAGAATTTTTTTTTATGCACTATGACTTCGCAAACAAAACTTAAGCCCCTGTTTTCTGTATGCTATAAATATTTTAAAATGTAAAACGGTCCAGAAAAAAAGAAAAGAAAAAAAACAACTAAGCTGATTTTTGGGTAAATGTATCGGGCGTTCTCTAATATTCTTCAATTTTACCATTTGAAGCTTTTTCAAGGCTCCTCCATTTTTTCTGGTTTTGAGAAGCTGTTGTAAACCATGGTCAAGCATTTGAGACAAGCTGATGTAATCAAAGACGTTTTTGTGGTGTCATTAGAGCAAAAAATTGATTCTTTTGTTCAAAATGTATCCATTGAAATGTCTAATTCAACATTTTTAATTTTTCAGGTAAGAGAATGAACCAAGATGACCTCTTTACTTCCTGAATGCTGAGTTGAATTATCATTGCAGAGTCAAGAAATTATTCTACTTCTAGCAGTTGGACTCACGTCCGAGGGTGCCTCTGATTAATTTAATACTAATGTTGAAGAATTGAACTGAATTCTGCATCAAGGACCTATTATTTTTGGCTCATTCATAAGGACGTATATCGTTGTCTGGCTGACAAAAGGGTGTAACTACAAAAGTGTTCAATTACATGGGCGACAGAGCTTATTGCCAAGTGTAGTTCTGTTTGTATGTCAGGAAGGCAAAGGTATATGTGTAAGGAAAACTGATGTCTTATTTGTTGTTTACACAATGAGCCACAAATGGACTACATTTTGCAATTCGAAACCATAACTTCTAGCTCATCTGTGAAAACACTTATGCCCATAGGGAAACTAATGACACATACTTTGTTTTTAAATTGAGCTAGAAATTATGGTTCCCAATTGCAAAATGTGGTCCAAATAGTAGTTCCTTATCGGAGGAATCCAGTCCAAGGTACACTCTACTACAGGTATGGACAAATGGAATTTTAGAAAGTCGTCAAAACGCGTAGATTTGACAGCATCGAGAGTACGACTGCGAAAACCTGCGCGGCAAATGGACGGTACGACTTCATACGTCACTCGATTGCCCATTTTCTCAGCGCTGCCACTTCGGCACCCCATTTGTCCATACCTGTAGTAGAGTGTACCTTGAATCCAGTCCAATTAATATAAATTAGTCCTTCGAAAAAAATGTGGAAATGGTGAAGTTATTTAAAATGTTGTATATTTGGTCTACCGGAAATGGGTCGCTCGCTAAGAGAAAGATCCAAATGAGGAACTTTCATTGGGTAAAATTTCACAAAATTACTAATGAGCACAGCAAAAAAGTCTGAAATCCACTCCTTAGTGTGCAATTTGTGTAGTTTGTAACAGGCTTTTTTTAATTTCCCGCATCTGGTGGCAGTTGGGCATCCTAGGCAATCAGGTTCGCGAGAGAAAGACGTAAGAAAATCTGATATAAATAAACAAGCAATCTTAAGAATTGTTACAAATAATTCTTACCAGTTGATCTAGAGCTCTTCTTCTTGCAACAGAAAGAAATAAGGAGGAAACAAGGGCTTAAAAACGATTGAAATCATATGCAAGAAAAAATAAGCGAGATAATTTGTTCATCAAGTTTAAGTTTTTCTACGTCCCTTTCCTGGCAAAGTTAGTCATGGACATCCAAGAAATTATTGCCTGGGGACGCTGGGAGTTTGAAAAATTGTGTTACACAGTGCGCTAAAGAGTGGATTTCAGACTCGCGTGTGTCCATTTTTAATTTGTGTGTGATTTCATCTGTGAAAAGTCGATTTGTAAAGCTGTATCTCTTGCATGCAACTGACCTATCCAAGGGAACTTCTATTTGAGCCTTTTCATCTTCTTTCCTCATCCTCTAGCATTTCCACTGAATTGTTGGATTATAAATTATTTAAGTTTTTAGGCCTTGTGAATACTCAATTAAAATGCCGAACATACCTATTCAATCTCTGCATACTATGACTTTGACTGTTAAATGAGGTTCTTTATTTGTATGTGTAATTTACTGGAAAAGAACGGCAATTTGCATTTTGTTTCAATTTTGATCATCTCAGTGTTTGGTATGATTTTCTTACCTTGAAAAAAGACCAATTTTTTAACATAGCTGACATGTGCAACTGAACATCCTAGAAATTGTTGCATGTGTATTAGTTCTAGGTTCATCTCTAGTTCAATTCACTTTTGACTTGAACTCTATGAAATGTGTGCTTAATAAAGTTTCATTTGTTCCAAATTCGCTTTGTCCTTTTTTGTTTCAGCTGGTGAATATCAATGGCATTAAACTCGTAAGTCTCAGCCTAAAAATTATCGATTATTGTTAGATTCAAACTGAGATAAGTGTGATAAAAACCATGATCCACATTGAAGCTGCTGCGTAGACATACTTTGAAAATGGTCCAAGATGACAAATCCCTCTCAGACTTGCTACTCTTGCTCCGCTACTCACTCAAAGACTCCGGAGCTTCTCTCTCTGGGTTGCCCTCATATTCGGTTTAAGCAGTACAAGGCGCGATTCATTAATAATGCCCTAACAACAAAAAGATCTTATTTCTATTTGCTTATAATCGCCCATTTTTTTTTTTTTAACTCGGAAGAGGGCCTCAAGAAATTCTGAGCCTTGGGGTTAATATAGATTAGTGGTCACAAGGTTAGAAGCTCTTTATCACTTCTGATTTGGATAATGTGTAATGTTATATCAATTCTGATTCTGAGCATAACTATCATGAAAGGGATATGCTATTGCCAGAACGCCAATGTAGAATGATTAGTCTCAGAAGAGAGACCCCTGCTGCCACGCCCATGCATCCAAAGCATGACCTTAAACTTTGGGGATCACAGTTTATGATTAACACTAAAAGTAGCTTATTTCTGAAAAATTACGTTCGTTTAAATCAAATTCAGGGATCATTAGTCATTTCAGACTTAACAGGGAAAAATTAGAAAGTAGATCTATAGATACACTTTAGACCAATCAATGCTTTCTAATGCTATGCTTCTTGTGCTATGGAACACCCTTGTAACAAATATCTCTTATGAAGAGACTTGATACATTAAGACTATTAAATTACTTATCAGCGCACATATCTCTTATTATTTCAATGAGGATCTAATTAAATCAATTTTATTTGTAGACCTTCCCTCATCTCCTTTGTTTTCATCATTGAACAAAAGTTATTTCCACCGATAATAAATTTTAAAGAAAAATTTCAATGGAACTTTACCAATTGATAGTAGATTCATCAATCTTGAACCTTCTGTGGCATATTGTTTTTTAACACATTTTTTGGTCTCTTAAAAATTGAATCTTTCCACTATGGCATGTTTTCATTAATGCTTTGTTTTTTTGAAAAGATGATTGCCAATTTGTGAAACAAAAGTGGGACTCATACTGTTCTCGAAAGCTACAACATAGGTTTGTGTCTCTTCGAAGCCATGTCCCTAAATTAATTCATGCCATAGAGGGCCAAGGTGCCTTTATGTTGGTTTATTCAATTCACAGTAGAATGTCTCACATGAAACTCATGCTACCTAACCCACAATGTTAGTCTTCTTTTACAACTGCTCTGCACTTTTACCCTTCATTTTCCTCAGTTTTTCCAAAAAATTTGAAGAAAAATATCCTGAAAATTATTTTCCACATTCATGAGTATTTTTCATCTGTACTCTATCTTGTACAATTTTGCAGGACGTCCTTCCATCCTCCTGATTCTATATTAGTGAGTGCATCCTTAAAGAAACTGAATGATATTGAAATTTCCTTTTCTCTTTCCAAAGAGTTTATGAAACGTTCAATAGTTGAGGTAAATACTCAAACTAAAAGAAGATACCCTGGAGAACAAACATATTAATGAAAGACCAATCTCTGTGATTAAACAAGTTGAGCCATTCAAGAGCACAGCAGATTAAGTCTAGAGTTTAGAGTAGTGTACCTTTCTAGGGAGATTATGGGCAGATCGTTTCATGGAGGCTTCGGGGTCCCAAAGGGCAGCCAACTTTCTAAAACGAAAAATCCGAAGCAGACGTTGTCAGCTTTCACATTCAGATCAGAAACTTAGGAAATGCCCTTTGTCGTTTACATTTGAAGTTCCAAGATAACAGATGACAATATTTATTGATACCATTGAAACGTATGAAAATACTATCCTGTATGAACTTAATTTTGCATTTACAGGTAATAACGACAGGTAATGTTAAGACATAGGTTGGCTGCCTTTATGGGTCCTAACTAATTGGCGGAGGTATCGCTGGAGACCTGATGGATTTTTTGAGTTTCAGAAGTCCATACTCTCCCTATAAAGGTACTCTAGCTTAGAGTATTGAGTCACAGCGCATGATTTGATTTTGATCTAACTTAATCATGGATTAGGAGTGACGTCAAAATTAAGAACCCTCTTCCCAAGCGAATTTGGTTACAGATTTCTCCTCTGATACCTTTCTGTCGTAATTGTATTTTACAGCCTGTCAAACCTCCGAACTTCCAGGCCATTGGGCAGGAAATTGGGAAACAATATCAGAACGCTGGACAAAAAGTGGTGAATGAGGCGCGCAAGCAACCAAATCAATTCAAAAGATCCATGAAAGTAATTAGAAAGAACGTGAATCAAATGGCCAAAGCAGCCAATAAATTCTGCCATGGAAAGATGACCACTGGTCAAATTGGGAAGATAACTAAATCAAAAGCATTCAAGAAGGGATTTGGGAATGCTTATAAAGTTGCAAAACAGATGGCACCAAATATGCCATACTACAGTACAGTTGCCCTCGCTCTCAAGTTGATTAACCTTGGACTGCAATCTCAAGGACGCAAAGGAATACCAGATGATCCGGTGGAGCTGGCAGAACTTGCTGTCAAAGGTGCAGCGATTTGCAAGCCAAGAAAACCAGGAAAGAGATGACACTTCTGGCAATAATGGAAAAAGGAGCCTTTGTATTAATGTTGCTAAATTTTTGTACCTTCTAATCAAATTTGATGTCTCGAGCATGCCTCAATGTGACCTCTCTCCCCTCATAATGCAGAGGAACAAAAAACTAAGGCCCTTCCGCCCAACTCCCTTTTTCTAAGAATACATTATTCACAGTCCTCTTGTCGGCTACACTATCCAGCAAAGAATTTGAACTGGTGCAGTTTTCAAATTTAACTCTCACAAACTAGGTATGATAAAAAATAGATTTATTTTTTTAATTTTTTTTTTACATAACTTAACATATTTTCAAAAAATGTAAATGATTGTGACCATGTTTAAAAGTTCTAAGTGTATTAATTGACGGATAAAAAAAAATGTCTCACTAGTGAGAGGATGCTCTCACACAATTTTACAACTTAGTATGTAGAAGGTATGTTTCTGGGTGGTTAAAAAAGCTTGAAATGTTGAAGTTTTCAAATTATTTCAGGTAGCCTGTATGGAGTGAAAATTTCAATCCAGTACCCATCCGGATCTTTGATGAATGCAATGCCTTTCATTTTACCTGTAAATATAAAAATCATATTGAAGAGCGGCTTTTTAACAGTTTGTAGTACTGAAATACTATTAAAATATTGATTATTGAGTTATGTTTTATACATGTACTCACTAACTCTTTCTAGTCAGCAGCTTTTTTTTATCTGTTTCACAATTTTCCCTGACAATCTGGCAACATTTTTTTTTCAGATTTATGAATTCAAAATTGATACATTTGAAATACATACTCTGAAAATTTAGAGGTTCAATTTTGCCTCATTTTCTTTAAGGAAAAGAACAGAAGGAAAATTTGACAGTGTCTTAAGTAGTCACTTTGGCTAGTTCTTGTTACGTTGTCCACTTTCTCATTTGAATAATTTTAGTCAAGTCAAGGTCTGCATTATGTGGATGCGATGAAGTGTCACTAAGTGAGTACTCAGAATCAGCTATATGCATCAAGTGAGAATGTCAGATACAATGAACAAAATATCCATCGCCAAGACAAGACTATGTAAAAAAATCTAACTCACAAGTTTTTATGAAGATGCTGGGTATACTTAAGAATGGAAAGATTTCTGATACTGACGATCAGAAAAAGAAAATTTTCGTCGGATGATTTTAAACATTTTTGGTCAAATTCTGAGATAATTTGACTCAATGGTATCAAACGCCTATAAAGAAGGAGTTACTCACCGTCGTTGGGCTTTTTTACAAATTCCACATTTAACTGTTCAAAACGCTCGCATGCTTTGTCTACATCAGGAACTGCCAACCCGATATGACCTGCAAAAAATATTAAAATATCTCATCAAGGAAATCAGTAAACTCAGTCGAACATACTAAGTACATGCTTATTTTTAGATAAAATATGTTGTAACTCTCTAGGTATACCCTTGACGACATGATTCTTCATTGCAAATGCTAAATGGGGCACACACAAGATATTTCTAATAAAAAAAAGAAAATATCGCATCATTATAGTAATTTTTTTTTTTTTAAAAAAAAAAAAAAAAAAAATTAGAAGCAACCGCTGTACCATATTAATCTTGTCTGGAGTAAGAAGTCATCATAAGCTACCATTAGGATGCACAGAAAAGGCTGATGTTGGAAAAGTAACTGCGAAAAGCATTTCAAATTTTGTTTGTAATTTGACAGAAGAAAGAGTAGAATTTCATCATACTATAGTTCTGTTATAGTTAGTTATGTGAAAAATAAATTTTCATCTCTGAGTTTTGAAGTTTCTACTAGGATTGACCTGCATTAGAGTTTTGCAGTTTAAGTATCTACTCATTATTCTGTAAAAATGTTAAAGGCGATTCCCGAGCCCTGAGAGTTCACCTTTATATCCAGTAATACTTTAGCCAGGTTGCCACTTCGTTTGGAATCTCCAGGGCTAGAGCCATGGCACTGTCGTACTAAGGAAGAATGCCGTATGAACATTTGAGAAATGCCAAATTTCCTTCAATAAACTGTTTATTTTGGAGAAAAATTATAAATATTTTTCCTTGAAATTTTCAGGGACTTTAGTTGAATTTGGGAATAAAATTATCTGAAAAATTGGAAGGATAATATTTATAAGTTTACCAGGAAATTCGTGTTTTACAGGGTTCATGCAAGCTTGAAAAGTGCTTGAAAAGTGCTTGATTTTAAAAAAAAAATTCAAGGCCTTGAAAGTGCTTGATTTTTTGGAAAGTGCTTGAAAACGTGCTTGAATTTCTCAGATCCACTTTTCGGAGGTCAAATGAGAAAGCATTCGACTTTTCAGACGTACGCTGGAAAGTATTAAAACGTGTTGAAATTGAAACGAGAACTACTCTGCTGAGTTGCCTGCTCAGTCTTTCGTCGCTGCTGAAAGTGGCTGAAAAAGATAATTTTGATCTAATTACTGGCGCTATTAGATTTTACAAGAATGTCTTGTCAAAAATTTTAGAAAAATCTCCAATATCACATGCCTTAGTTCGAAATTTGTCCTGTTTGGATCCGAGAAGTATGATTCACCTAGATGCAGATTCTTCTCCTGTTAGTCGGTCAGCTGTTTGCAAGAAGAAAATGAGGTCTGTCTTAAATACATTGTGTGATTGTAAAATAGTCGTAGCTGGTAAAGTTGATATTATTCTTGATGAATTTGATTCATTTTATCAAAACGTTGTCTTAAAGAAAGCTGTCACCTTTGCACACTATGAGCCTTATAAAGAGAAGTCAAGAGTTGATGAGTTTTATATTAACTTTATGGACAAGGATGAATACAAAAATTTATGGAAAGTTGTCAAAATAACTCTACTCTTAAGTCATGGACAAGCATCAGTGGAGAGAGGTTTTAGTGTAAATAAAAACCTAGAAGTAGAAAATTTAAAGGAGCAGTCCTACATAGCACAGCGTTATGTACATGAGTTTACCGATGAAATGGAGAGCTTATCCAGTATGGTAATAACCAAAGAGTTAAGACAAAGTGTATCAGGTGCTCGCAGTAGATATGCTACCTATTTAGAGGAAGAAAAGAAAATCAAGGCTCTCACAGCTATTAAAAATGAAAAGTCAGAAAAAACAAAATCTCTACAAGAGAGAAAAAGACGCTTATGTGAAGATGTAAAGACCTTAGAAAAAGGTGCAGACGACCTGGCAGAACAAGCTGAAAAGAAGCAAGATCTCTCATTAATTGTTAAGTCCAATAGTTTCCGCCAAAGTGCCAAAAGAAAAAAAGAAGAGTTAGCAATCGTTGAAGGAGAAATTTCGAAACTCTCCAAACAGTTGTGAAAAAGAACCATAAGTCTCGGTTAAAATCTATAACTTTTTAAACTGCTTGTAAAAACATTTTTCTTCATACCTACATTTATTTAATTTCACATTAACATTTTTTTCTTTTTACTTCTGGTTTTTTTACCTTATTTTTTTTCAATGATGTGGGTCCATTATCTTCTTGAAAGTGTTTTTTTTTCTTCTTTCGTCCGGTTTTTTAGTGTTCATAAAGACTCTTTTTTCAAATGATGTGCCGTTCCATACTCCAGACATACTCCTTACGTGTAGCTTCAAATTAAGAAATCCCACTTTTAAAATTCAAATATTTTTACAATAGTGAAAGACTATCAGAAAACATCTTGCTTCAGCTTTATCAAGAATGAATCTTCAATTTTGAGCTTCTTGTCCAAGTACCCTACTATTCTCATGAATTTAATCCATCGGGTAGCATGCAGATTTTCTATTAACTCTTCCATAAGTTGCACCATCTTCAGCCCATCTTATACCTATCGATATCCATCGGATTTAACCCATCGGATAGCATGCAGATTTTCTATCAACTCTTTCATAAGTTGCACCATCTTCAGCCCATCTTATACCTATCGATATCCATCACTTCTTAATGATTAACGTTGTCTCAATGAATATGAAAGTAAGATATTTATTTATTATTATCATTTATTTTTCTTTTTATTTTTAAACCAACGTTTTGAATAAATTGGAATAAAACATTCAGGTGTAAGTATGGATGGGTAGTTGGTCGAAAACTCATGCGGTGAGCCAGGATTTTACTTTTTTTTGCTTAGAATTTAGAGGTATTTACTTACTGGGTTGTCAGTATTGGTACTGACACTTGGGATGGTCTTTCATTTATACATCCGTGTATTTTTTAATTAGAGGAAAATACTCATTTTAGTTGGTTGTTGATATCTGTCTCGCTATTAGGAGTTTTTATGTCAAAGGTCCTGTGGAAAAATTTCTTGAATCTCGCGCAAAACTGCTTCCAAAAGGCTCTTGAAAGTGCTTGAAAAGTGCTTGAAAATTCAGAAAAATGTGCTTGAAAAGTGCTTGAATTTTTAGCACTGAGGCTGCATGAACCCTGTTTTATCAAAGGAAATTTGGCAACGCCTGAAGGTTCATATGGCGTTTTTCCTTAGCATGGCAGAGCAACCCTGCTAATATATTTGCTCCCTAGTTATGCATGAGGAGTTTGACTAGATGTAGAGGGGGACTCTCAGAATGCAATGGAGGGGTCCCCTTCCATAAGGATCTCAACTTTGAGGGCTTTTGAGAACTTGAGAGCTCATTTCAGAGAAAACTAGTGGCACCAATGTGTTTCTTGCAAAACTTTACACTGGATATGTGCTTGGTTCGCAATAATATCTCTGACGCATGCGAGAGCTCTATTCCTTACAGTTTTTGACTTTTTTGAGGACCTCCGTCAATTACATTCACCCTTTAGAAGATCTAAAATTGACCTAAAATTTTTCATTCTTCCATTTGATGATTGGGTGAGGTTTAACTCAAACTTACCAAAGCCTTTTGGCTCCGAATTGCCATTGTGGTACTGAAAATCTGCCTTCTCTTCATCACCCCAGTTGCTGCAATATTAAAGAAAAATATTAAGCATTGAATACACTTGTCAGGTAAAAAATATCACTAAGAAAGTGGTGATGGCAGCTTGGCTAGATCAGAATCCCTAATTCCTGCTCAAGGAGATGAGACGACAATATAGGTATAAAAATTAAAATGTCCCATTGTAATACACTCAACAGTCATTTCTTGTTGATACATTTTTTGTAAATCACAAACTGAATATTCAAAAGAGCAACTCTGTCAGTAAACTCTTAAGTTTTTTGGGTAGCAGCTAAAATTACATCAATGAATCATCTATGACTCACAATGATAAGCCTTAATAAGGGGGAATCGACCTGTTACTTCTGGTAAATCCACTTTCATCATTTAAGTATTACTAAAACTTCATTGCTTATACTTAGTGCTGGTAATGCATCTTACTTTGATACCAGTGTGTCGGAACTAGAACACCTCCAACATTAAAACATTTTGGAAGCAATATATACTTACTGTGTTAGTTCAATAGTTGCTTTGCGTGAGAAAGTCCACTCAATGTGCTTGGCTGGATCCGTCGGTATGTCTGCTGGGTTTTCATATCCCATAAAATAGAGAGAGAACTTCATGGGTGGGAAATCTAATTTCTGAAGCAATGTCATCCCCAGAACTCCTGTGTAGAATTCTAACGATCTTTTAGGATCCTTAATTCTGTACATTGTTTGCTGCATTATAAAATCCTGCAATGAAAATGAATCGTTTTCAAAAATTCAAAAAGTAACAAAGTCACAGATTTGATTACTACTTGAATATTACGGTTCATCTCCCCTTCCAAGTTAATACATTTGCTATACTTGGTCCAAATCACAAAAAGTTGTACGCAATGAGCCAAGCAAAGCAACCAACTAGATCCACTTTCTAAGATTTGGCAAGCTAGTACCTGTATTGCTTCATTCAAGACCTACATTTACTTAGTGTATGTTTTAGGGAAAGTCATTAGGATGTATCGAACCTCATGCAATGGTACCAGCTGATCATTTTCTTTTCTCCTACAGCAGCCATTCTTGGTAGTGTTGGCTGTAGCTAACTAGGTGGGATCTGATACAGCTATAGGGGTGCCGATTGAAATTAGTCAATCTCCGAGGCCAATCTCTCAAGGGCAGGGTCATCGCTCCTGACACATTCAACATTTGGACTCTTATGGACAATTCCATTTAATTTGACAGCATTTTCAGATGTTCTGATGCAATGGACATTAGGCATTGGTAATTTATCATGGGCAGGTGCATAAACTGAGATCTTCCTGCCACTATTCCGAAGGTTGACGTTTCGTCCAGCATGTAATGAAAGTGGATGGCATTGCCATTCCAAATAAAAGTATTTGGGAAAAGTGCTGAGAAAGCAATTGTGCTTGGAAATAAGTTACTGATTGAAATTTTGTGTTTGTTCCAAAGACACGACATAGGCGGAATGGAGTTAGGTGACAGGTTGATGCTGTCATTCTAGTGCGCACCGCGGTGTCTTTTTGGTGACTTGGTGGGGTGGAATACTAGGCAAGTTTTCAGTCACTAAAGAAATGTCTTGAGGTGGACCGTTGTTGGACCTGAGAGAGAGAGAGGGAAGTGCGCACAAAAAACTGGCATCAACCGATTACGTAACACGTAACTCTGATCCACCTTATTCTTGTCTTGTCATGCAGAAAAACACAAAATTACAATAGTTACTCTGCCTGTAGGTTGAGCTACAGACCATCTAGGTCATTGGTGTCTTCAAGGCGGGGGGAAAAGTAACTGGTATTCTTACTTTGGTGGCAGGGTCTTGAGGAATGCAGTGTTTTTTGGCCTCTTCATGGGACAGACCAGTGGGTTCAGCCATGATTTCCAGTAAGTAAAATGTACCAAAATATGATGATCAAGAGAGAAGAACTTCTTCTTTGCTGTAGGTCAGTGAAGTTAATAACAAACTTGAGATTACGTAGAGTAATGGAAATTACAATGACCGTTACTAGGGAAAACTTCGTTCGGGAAAAAAGGTGCGTGGTAGAAAACACGTAAGAGGAGTACTACAGAACCATGCAACCGTAGCAGCACTAGAGCACCAGGGGCAGATCTCGGATGAACGGAAAACTATCGAGATACAACAGGTTTAATTAACAAAAATGTACGATTCGAGATGCATTATTCACGTTTCACATCATGAATCCTTATCAATGTTTTTTTCCTCGCTGTTATCACCAGAAAGCCGCTCGGAATTGACATTGTTGCCGAGACTACAGAATTTTAAGAGATCGCTGATTAGTTGAAATTCGAGTTCTTTTCGAAAAAACTGGAACATTTCAGCCATAAACCATTTCTAATAATACATTATATTCGCACTCGAGCTACGTAATCAGAAATAACTTTATTTTTACATTTCTTGTCTAATTAATCACTAACTCCGCACGATATTACAACATCTAACAGTAACTGTAAACATAACCTCCTCTCTCCTCCAAACAATAACACAACACCCGCGTTTGCGTTGAAAAACGCTCTCTCCTAGAAACTATCCGGTAAAGTGAGCTTAAAATATTTTAGTGCACTCTCTTGTGGTCTTCTTAATTCTTACTCCCAATGGTACTTCATCAGGTATCTCTCTTTTAGCGAAAATTCTCGTTCGTGTGTAGCATGCGCTTGATTAGGAGACAAAGTCTGTGCGTATTTCGCTCCTTTTTCTTCTGTCATTTTTCAGCGTTATATTAAGGAAATATTTTATGGATTTTTGCTGATGTCTCCAATGACATAGGATCTTTTCAGTTTGTTTTAAAATCGACTCACCATACTATATCGTCCTACACTGTCATCCATGACGCGCGCCAACTTCACTATTCTCTCTTGAATCTGAAGGTATGTAAAAGCATCTTGTAATCTTCTTCTCCAATCCTTTTATGTTGTGCAATCAGCCATCTAAAATCAAATGGAAAATTGCTCAAATTTTCGAAGGACAGAGAAGGAGGGAGCCATTTCACTGGACAATATCTATCCTAAAGTTTGGCAATTTCAAGGATTCAAAACGTCATTAGAGCGGACGCATCGTATGTTGAGACAAATGTCAATCTCTGACTACCTCTGAATCAGCCTCACTCAACAGGTTAATACATGCAGTCAGATGGCACCACTGATGAGTGATGACCTAGACAATACTTGACTTTTGTCTCAACATACGATGCGTCCGCTCTGTCCTATTGTTTAATCGTTGCCTATGAGAATGAAGAGGCTGTTACTCTCAGTTTGGTGACATCAAACTGGCGAATATTTACTGATAACAACAATCATTTCCGGGTCATCGGAGCATTGATTAGCTAGGCAGTCACTGCATAGACCAATCAGAGTGGCCCTCGATCGGCGAAAGTTGCGTGAGCGTAGCGTTTGAATCTCAGTGAAGTAATGATTTTCGGTACCTGGCTTCCATTTTCCACATTATCAGATAGCATCATTTATGGACTAGTTAGTTTTCTAAAAGTGAAATTTCATCCTCGGGAAAATAACTCGAAAACTCCTCAACTCGAGAGTTCTTATCAATTTTTGCATCCGATAAACCCCTGAAAAGATAATGGTACGTAAGAAGAACGCATCGTACATCCTCCCATAAGAGCACATGTTATACCGCGGCTGAGTTTCATCCAATAGCGAGATGTCACAGAAAAGTAGTCACTAGGTCAGTCATTCAGGTAGGTCATTTAGGTCAGTCTAGGTAGTCATTCTTGTAGGTGTTAGCGGACAAACCCGATTTTAGGACAAACTAGAATTTCCTAGGACAAACTCGTTTGCCGGAAGAAATCTCATTCGGCCTAAGCACCTAGGATAAAGTAGTTTGGCCTAGGCCGGAACTAGTTTGTCCTGAGTAATTTAGTATAAACTAGTTTGTCCTAGGCCAGAGTAGTTTGTCCTAGGTGCTTTAGGAAAAACCTCAAGTTAAAATTTTATTTTTTTCAACATGGTTAGACGGGGTAAAGTAAGGAAATGATAGGAAGATTATTTTAAATTCTTCAATGTAAATTAATTGCTTTAATTTTTAGTTTACCCGTATTGTTTTGTACATTTTATTCTTCGTCAATAGTAGCAGCATCTTTCCCAGCACCTGAACCGGAACTAGTTTTGCCTACGTGTTTTAGGAAAAACTAGTTCGGCCTAGGCCCAAACTAGTTTCGCCTACGTGCTGTAGGATAAAGTAGTTTGGCCCAGGAAATTCTAGTAGGGCCTGCGGTAACTAGGCCAAACTAGTTTGTCCTGAAATCGGGTTTGTCCGCTAACATAGGCAACAGTTTAATTTTAAACATCTAAAACTTTGATAAGTTTAATGATGATAACAATTGATGAAGTTTGATCTGCCGCCAGATTATATGACATTAATTTTAATGATTAGTTCCATGTGTACCAATTAGTCTTTAACCAAACCATCTTTATGGCATCAAATTACTGCACGCTGCAGTTATTTCGTAGCTTTGATCTCCAATTGGATCGTGGAAACCCACTGCTCAGTAACTTTGCTAGTCTGATAGCTTCAGTTTCATCGTGCGATTCAGGCTATGGACCTCGAAAGATCGTTGAGCATTGTGTAAAAGTATAGGGCACAATGTGTAAACGCAAGTCAATAGTTGCCATGAACTGAGGTGAACAAAACTAATCGCTTGGCATCAGGAAATTCTGTTTCCAAATGACCCCAGACAGTTTACTTCAACAACACGCACAAGTTATAACTTTTATCTGAACATCCATATCATAGGTAAGTGAGTTGTAGTTGTTCATGGGTGTTAGGGTAAGTAATTTAAAGTTAATTTCTAGCTCACTATTTATTATTTAATGAGCATTAATTTTTTCTTTTCTTTATTTATTTCAGTTTAAGTATGGCGGAAGACATTTATCGCCTTGAAGGAAACAATGAAGAAAAAGGTGGACTCATTATCAAGAAGAAACCAGATCCAAATGCCACATTTAAGTTCAAAGTACCACAAACATCTCTGTTAGGTCTTGACAGACTTGCAGGTAAATTACCTTTTTGGGCCCATTCAAAAATTTCCGAAGAGCTATTAGGCGCTCAGGTGGTTTTAAGAAGGAACAGGCTTACTTGTCATCTACCGAGGTAGTCCAAAAGTTCTCATAGACAGTGTCAATCAGACTAGGGAACCAATATTGTTTTTACTTGGAAAAATTTAGGATTAGATACATTTTAGATGGAGGTTAAGTTTTGAATCTTGATGGATTTTTGTCAGTTAAAACGTTTATTTTGAAAATGCTCAATGCAGACTTTTTCTTTTCAAAATGGAGTCTTGAATTATTATCAGATTCATCTACATCTAAGGTCTGCTTAATTTTCTGTTAAAAACTGAAAAAAAAGAAAGAAAAAAAAACCTTAATTGTAATGCTCAAGTTCTCCCAATATTCAACAAGAATAGATTTACAACAATAGGCATGCAGGATTGCTAGCTGTGCCAGGAAAAGTAAGAATTATTACGGAAGCCACAGCCTTTTTTTTCTCTATCTAACAAGCAAATTTGGAAAATTGATCTTGCAAACATATCACCACCTCATCAGAGAGTTCTACAAATTCAATCAAAATTTTGCAATTGCTACCATGCGATTTACTCATGAGGATTTCCTGACTACTTACTTAAATAGATAAAAAAAATATTGATTTTCTACTTATTTGATTCTACTTATATTATTTCTACTTTTTCTCTTTATTTGATTTTCTAAAAGTCTTCTAACTTTTTAATGTTTTGAAGAATTTGAAAGTGTTGAAATATTTGTTGATTTTCAATTATTGTTACTTTTCACCTTTTTGCGAACCCTCCTGAAAATTGAATGGATATTTTTCTTACAGGCCGAAGCATCGAATTCCGAGTTTCAAGAAAAACCGAGAAAACCGTGCCATTTGACAAAAAAGTATGTCTGAAGAATACCTATTGAAATTGAACTCAAAAGCTTGAACTTAGGCAGAATGGGAAATTTTTCCCCGTTTTTCCCACACTTGGATTCTGGCATTTTGGTCCTTAAGAAAGATATCGGTTCAATTAGTTTCTAGGGCAGCTAATCCTCAGCTCCCAAATAAGTTAGGAGGGAAAATTTTTCTGCTCCTACTGGTGTAACTAACTTCAAGTAGAAACTTTTAGCATCTTAGTTCAGCATCTTAGCATCATAGCTCTTTTTTCTTCTTTTGAACTAACATGAAGTCAGATATTTTTCTTTAGATAATCTTTTTTCCCCTAGACTCAATTTCTGATGACACTGATTTTTAGTTTCACCGGGTATCTAAAGAAGAGCAGAAACAATTATTATGAAGAAAAATGATTGCTTGATGTCTAATGTTGTCTACTTTGTTTCCAGATGTAAAACGCAAAGAAAGAGAAAGTCTAATCAAAGATGCAGAAAAAAAGTCCAAATTAAAATCTTATGCTGACTCGGATGATGAAGGGCAAGATATTGAAGCAAGTCCATCTCCTCATAGCATTCCAAAAAAGGATGAAAAAAGGTCAGTAAACTGGCATTTCAAAAGATCAGTCTCCTATCACCTTCATAGTTGCCCATTTGTGAGTTGGAAATTATTTGCACTTGGTGCAACTAAACTTCTAGACACCAAGGTCACCAAGACACCAAATTCTGTGTTCCACACGAATCTTCCATAAAATTATAAATTTAATTTTAAATCAAATTAAAACTCGATAGCTAATTTTAGGAAGGACTGATTTTTTCTTTATTGTTTATATTTTCTTTTGGCAAGTAGAGCAAACCCATTTTATGTGATCCGATTTAATTTATTTTATTGTGTGACATATTTGTAAATATTTAATACAGCATTTGATTTCAAATTTGTGTTTATCCATCAAGTTTTTTGAATGTCAAATTAAGTTCATTGTAATGACCTCCTCTTTTTTTGAACTCCTCATTATCCCAGCGCCACATTAGCTGAGATAATCCAAGGTATTGGTGTTAATTAAAACTAAGGATTTATGAAGGAGATGAATGAAATTTTTGTAAAAATTGAGTTATTAGTGGTCGTAAACAGAACTTGTACTACCTATTGTAAATTTCACAAAAAAAGTCAACTTGAAAAAGTCAATCTTCAGCATCTGCCCAAAGTTTCTGTGTGTAAATTTCTAGAAAAATATCAGACTGAAGTATGACAATGCAGTTTCAATTTAATAACATGGTTCCAGATGAAAAGCTGATCTTTATTTAGTAAAAGTTTTTTATTTATTTTAGGCACTATCGGCCTGCATTAGATGAAACACCAACACACACAGGTGGTATCTCACAGGAGGCCAAGGAACGCCTGGAAAACCGACTGAGGAAAGAGCGTGAGAGAGGAATCTACGTATCAACATCTGAAAAGAGGAAACGTGAGCGAGAGGCAGAGGACAGAGAGGAAAGGCGAAGTTTGAGAGGTCGTGATGATAGACATAGAAGCAGAGATAGAGATCACAGTCGCAGCCATCGGGACAGGAAGGAGTTCAAACAGGAGCGAAGGAGCAGAGGTAAGCTTCTTCTAAAACCTTATATTAATAATGTGCGGCACACTCTTTTCATCATTTTGATAATTATAGGCGACAAATTACTTAGTATCTCTTTTGAAAAATTTCTATCACCAGTATTTTACTTTTTTAAAAGGAAACCAAAAAAAATATCTCCTAAAATTTTTTGAGAATGTTTTTGAATGAGTGAAAAAAATTCTCAGGAAATTTTAAGTAAAACCAGGGGTGCAGAATCTTCCAAGCTTTCACATTTTCCCGCGCCCGCTGGCCAGCTTTCCACATTTTTCTTATCAGTTTTCCACAAATTTACCCACCAATACGAAAAAAAGATGACGTTTTTCATGCGCCTGGGCAGGCATATGATAGGACATTTTCTGCACGTCGGAGTTTAACTGTCGGTTATTTTCTGATGGCCAAATCTCAAGATAGCTGCTTCGCCACCATCTACACTCTATCAATGCTTTTGACTGTAAAAATACAGCTTTCATGTAACAAGCTTCAAACCAAGTTTTTTGCTCTTAAGCATAGCTTAAAATTCCCAGACTGTTAATGACACTGTATAAGAGTTCTTTAGCAATCTCTCCTGCAATTATGCCTCACGATTGGTGTTTGATTTCAGATCGCGATGAATACAGGAGACATGACGACACATCGGAGAGAAGATTCCGAGTCAAAGATGAGTACCCAACGCCGCGCTATCGTGTAAAAGACTCACCATCAAAGTAAGCAGTCATGAATACGAATTCACTCTAATTAATATTTTTGTTAATCCTTTTTTTTTTTTTTTTTGTTCCAACTCGGTTATTATTTTTACAAATCGGTATTTTAGTTCTTATAAACCTTAAAACTCAATGCTCAATCCTGGTCAAGTTTGTTAGTATTTTGAAATATTAAAAACTAAAAGCTAAATGTTTCAAATTGAGATTATGAAACAATGTAATGCCTCATTTGGAGAACTTATGTTGTCTGTGAAGGTGAAATTACCACTTAGCTGGAGCTGACCCTTTTTGTGTTTCTGTAGAACTGTATTTCCCAAATAAAGATATGGTACTCTCCTCAGATACAGATAAAGATACAGCTCTTTCTCTTTAATAGCCCATCTGTAATGGAAAACTCTCCGTAACTGAATTTCAATCATTTTACTGTATAAATTCTCTGGTCTCTTTTTACATTAAATACATGCACTTTCTTGTCTGCTTAACGGATCTTACTATATGTAGTAGATGAATTACATAGTTCCTTAATGTCTGCTCTGCTCTAAAGAAAAAGTACTGTATCTTTTCAAAAATATTTAAGTCAGGTCATAACATTTTTTCTCAGACAAGTATCTCTGTCTCATCTTCATCTGAAAGTAGTGAAATTGTTATCTGTAAGATGAAAGGAGAAATTTACATCTGCAAAAATTTGAACTGTCAAAACTGTCTTTTTCATTGATAAAAAAGTTATCAAAAACTTGAAGCGTCAGTGTAACAGTTTCAATAAGGAGGGTTGTCAGCGTTTTAAAAGTTTTTTTTTTCTTTCTTTTTTTCAGAACGAATTGGGATGATGACAGTGGAACACCTTTAAGAAAATCAAGTTGGGACTATCCCACGCCCAAGAACTTTGCCCTTAAAGATGGTTCACAGTCTGATTGGTCCTATAAACGCGAAGAAAGATCTCACAGGATGTATGACGACACTCCGCGTCCCACGCCAGCACACAAATATAATGTTTGGGCCAAAGAAAGACGAAGAACTGGTGCTACACCACTTCCAGGAAAAGGTTTTTAATTTCCTATTCAATCATACATCCGCCCCCTTTCCTAGAGATATAATTGTGTACTATTTTTTGCAGGTTTCAAAATTGTGTGAATCTGAGTTTCTATTGGCTTTTTTGTGGCTTCGTAATGAAAAAAATCCCCATTTAATCCTTGTTTCTAGATCAATGATAATTGGAAAACTTTTCACAAACACTGTCTTGAATTTACCAAATTTCAGGGAAAAAGACATGAAAAAATTCAAAATTCTGAAATGATTGACACCTCAGTTCTGCCGTGCAACGCAAAAATGCCGTAAACACCATTTTACATTTTTTGGAAACAATGTATCATAGCAGAAAAACTTGTTTACCTTGAGACAATTTTATTACAGAATTTTTTCGCAAAAATTATCAAGAACTTAACCTGAAAATTTGAGTTGCATGGGTAAAACAGTTTTTATTTCGTGTTAAGATCCAAAAAACAAGGGAAAATCTTGATGGATTTACGGCGTTCTTGCTTAGGACGGCAGAGTTTGTTATCTCTCAGAGAAAAAAATGCATCTCAATTACGCTGTTTCTGTATTTTTAAGGAAACATTATTTTTTCATGAAAGGAGTGTTGCACAAATTTGTCTGAAAAATTTAGAATTGTTTCCCAAATATGTAAGGAAACTTTAATGGAAATTTCAAACAAAGTCATGACACGATTTACCTGTAAAAAAATTTAATATTGGTTAGAAATACTGAAGCAGTGCAATCTAGATACACTCTTGGGTCCAGGAGTCAACAAATTTCATTGGTATTTTTGGTTTTTTCACTTGAAAACAATGCTCTCATTGTTTGTTTCAGAGGGAGATGTGGAATGGGGAAGTCCTGAAGACCGCGAAGCTTGGGAAGAGGAGCAGAAACGTCTTGATCGGGAGTGGTATGGTATGGATGATGGTGTTGCCGAAGAGAACAATCCGTTTTCAAATCTTAGTGAAGAATATGTCAAGAAAAAAGAACTTCAACTTGAACAAAGGAAAAAGAAACGCATGTCTGCCCAACAACGGCAAATTAGCAAAGTTTGTAGTCCATGATGTGTATTTTTTTTTTTTGATTCGTTGATTCACATGGTATCAGCGGTAAAGATTTAATGCATAGATAGAGAATTGATGAACTTGCCATTATCTTTAGAAGAAAATCCGGTTTTTTGTAGAGAATCAGGGGGAAAAATGAGTGGAAACTCCATGTTTTCATTAGTGATTTGCCTTATAATCAAGAAATATCAGGAAATGAAACAATTCATGAATCCTAGACACCATGGTTTTAACTTACTCCTTTTGATGTTTCATCAATGTCTAATAGTTTTATTGTGTCATTGCATCAGTTATGTAACCCGTAACCACTACATTGTTACTTTGATAGATTGAATGTCTGTATATGGATGGCTGAAGTCGAAAAAATGTGTACCTCAGATTGCGACGTTGTAAGCCTCCGCTCATGTTTTATTTTTTTTAAAGGAAACTAACTAACAGTTTCTATTGAAGTCATCTGCAAATTCTGTTCCTTCATTCTATGAGGATCAAACAGAATTGCAAGGAAACATTTTGATTAGTTTTCCGGGAAGAGAATAAATCGTAATCAAATATTTTTATTTGTTGGAATTGAAGTACGCCTGTTTTGCATTTAACCATCTGCATCCTTGGAACTTCTATCTTTTCTCATATTTATTGTAAAATATCTATCTTCTTGCAGTAGGAACTTCAGAAGCTACTCCATTGTCAAAATTAATGTTCTCACTTTATCTCAAAATGGGAGCCGGATTTCAGGATTTCTAATTTTTAGGGGCCATCTGCAGTTTCCTCTCTACTAATTTTTTGGAGTCCATAGCATTTTTGACAATAGAAGAGGAAAATTTCCAAGTTGTTAGGTCATAGTAGAAATCAGAATATTTTAGGTGGCTAGATTGGTGCAGGGTCCCTCATTATTAAGCATAAAATCCGATTTTTGGCGCATTGCTTCTGATTAAGTTAGAATTTAATTTATATTTTAATTTCATAATTTCTAACCCAGTTTCTCTCTGTGTTCAGGACAATGAACTGTGGGAGAGGAATCGAATGTTGACCAGTGGAGTTGTTCAGTCCATCAATGTCGATGACGATTTCGATGAAGAAAACATTGACCGAGTTCATCTCCTCGTCCACAACATAGTTCCTCCTTTCTTGGATGGTCGTATTGTCTTCACTAAGCAGCCAGAACCTGTCATTCCTGTCAAAGTATGCCCAAAGTTTTCTCCTTTTTTTTAGTTAAATGAACTAACAGTTTCATGCATGACACAGCCATTCTTTGAAGTAGATGATTGAGTGCCTCTTAATTTTGTCTACCAAATCACTATTGTTCTAATTTATTCCTTGGAGACTTTTTTGCTTTGATAACAGAATTTGATATTTACCAATCAGGAAATAAGAAAAATGAGTTCTGCTGTCCAAAACAGCAATTAATTAGCAGGATTTCCCCAGATTTCAGATTTCTTCTTCCAATAAATTTCTCAAAATGCAACCTTAGAAGCATTTACTGTTTGAGGAGAATAGCTAAAATAACTTTTAAATTTCAAAGAGGAAGAAATCGTAAAGAAATTTGAAATTCAGAAAATTGTTTTGTATTTTAATTTGTTTTTGATATTTTTAAACTCAAATTCTCAGAACATTTCATAAGATACTGAAAAGAGTTTTCTAAATCATGCATTCCAACGGTATTTTCAAATTATTTTTGAAGTCCTAAATTATAAGGTCGATGCTGAAGCACAGCAAGCAACAAAACTACTTAGAAATATTTGAGATTATGAAAATTACACAACTAATGGGTTTTCGCAAGAGGGTGGCTTCATGTGATTTACCAGTGTAAAGTAGTGTTCGCAGTGGTGAGCCATTCCAAACTTTATGAGAATAATTATCGCAACTATTCTTTGTTTTTGTATCTATTAAATATACCTAGTCTATTTGTCTATTTGTCTATTTGTGTTACTTTATGAAGAGTATTTTTCTTTCAGGATCCAAGTTCCGATATGGCTCTAGTTGCTCGCAAAGGATCTAGGTTAGTCAGAGTTTATCGTGAGCAGAAAGAGAGGCGGAAAGCACAGAAAAAGCATTGGGAACTAGCTGGCACTTCACTCGGTAACATCATGGGAATCGAGAAGAAGGATGAAGAGGTATTTTTCTCATGTCTTACCTACTATGTATGTAGAACTTTAGTTAAAAGAAGCCAGCAGTTCATGCACTTGCAATAACAACGTGAGTGTTCTAGAGCTCTAATTTTCTCAAATGTTTCCATGACTGTCCAAATTTTGCTATCTTCAAGAAGGCTGCATTAATGTTATAGAACACGTATAGATAGTTCAAATCATGACAGGGTTGTCTTGTAACAAACTTTCTGTGATTCTCACATCAGTGGATGCAAATAAATTGTTTCTATCACTTTAATTTGATAATCTTTTGCCCCAGCGTTTAAATTACTTCCTCTGCAAATCCTCATAAAAAAGTTTTAAAACCCTGGACGCAGGAAGTTCTAAAATCCTCACTGCTTGTCACAGTCTGCCACTACTTTATCTCAGCTGTATTTTCCAACTTCCAGTTTATTTTCGCCAGAATTCCCCAAATGCCTCAAATTTCCCCCAAAAATTACTGTGTTTCTACTAAACGGTTCTCCCTTTTTGAAAATCTCTTCAAATCACTTGGCCAACTCCTTATTTGTTTTGATCTTCGGATCGCACGACAGGGCATTTCCTGCTCCTCTTAAAACATCATGTTTCTGTATAAATTCTATTTTCTTTCTCTGTTTTAGGACTCGAAACAAGGTAAGGATGGTGAAACAGACTACAAAACCGACCAAAAATTTGCAGATCACATGAGAGATTCGTCCAATGCAAGTAGTGATTTTGCAAAAAAGAAGACTATTACAGAACAGCGGAGGTATTTACCTGTCTTTGCAGTGCGGCAAGAAGTAAGTGCAAACAATCATTCCTCTTTCTGATAAAATGCAATAGAAGCATGCTACTCCACAGAGATGGATCCAGCAGATAGGCAACTCTGACTTTCCTTCATTTAAATCTTGTGTTGAACAATCAATTCCTGTTGAAGCACCTGGGTGCTCCAAAAATGGATTCACTTCTCTAGGTTTAAATGGAGGTAAAACAATGTTGTCAACTTCCTGGATCTGCCAATCCTACTTCAGTGTTACAGGCTTTTTGTCAACTTCTTTCTCTTCCACAATCTGACAATCAATCTCTGTTTCATCAGATCAATGCAAGGAATTATGTAGACACAAGAAAATTGTTTGACTAGCCAACTTTCTGTTTGTCTCAATGCCCCACTTTATCCTTAGTAATCAATCCTAATTAGAAAATTTTTCCAGAATTTTTAGTTGGAACACTTGGATCCGAATTAATGAACTTATTGATAGTGTCAACAATAGCCCTACCTGAGGAAAATAATGGAGGAGAAACACTGAAGAAAGTTGAGAGAAACCTGCTTGTTTGTGGCAGACCAAAAGACTGATAAAGGGACGCGAAGAATTAATATGAGCAGATCTGTGAAAAAAGGCCCTATCTTTGAGGATAAAGTTTTCCTTAACTTTTTGCAAATGCATGGAAGAAAAAAATTCCTGGAACATTAGTGCAAACTTGACGCTGAAAGCTCAAAAATCGAAGGACGTAGGAGTTCTGAAGTTTCAAGACAAACGGTCTTTGGTCATAGAAAAATGTGGTTTAAGGTTTTGCAAAAAGTGGCAGGAAATTCCTCCTGAAGATCAGGTCCCTTTTCACAGATCTGATTACAAATTAATTTTACCCCTCAAGCCTTGGAGGCATTTAAATCATTTGATGTTAAATGAATTTTAAAACATGAAAATCTTTATTTTTCTAGCTGTTGAATGTTATTCGAGAAAATAATATTGTGATAATTATTGGAGAAACTGGTAGTGGAAAAACAACACAACTGACACAGTACTTGCACGAAGACGGTTACAGTAAATACGGAATGATTGGATGCACACAGCCGCGGCGAGTGGCAGCCATGTCAGTAGCCAAACGTGTCTCTGATGAAATGAACACAACGTTGGGAGATGATGTCGGTTACACAATCCGATTTGAAGATTGCACGTCTGAGGTAAAGTGTCGAAAGGAAGCACCATTTTTCAATTTGTTCCTTCCTACTGGTTTTCTTCCCTCTTAAACATCTATCCAGGACACTGCCGTGCTAAGGAAAAACGCCATATGAGCCTTCAGGCGTTGCTGTTCTTCCTTCGATATAAAAACGGAACTGGGAAAATTGTGAATATTTTTCTCCCAATCTTTTAGGCAACATTGTATGCAATTATATCTAAAATATCTGAAAATTTCAAGGAAAAACATACACAACTTACATCACAAATACATTTTTCTAACCGAAGAACTACAACAACTCTTTCATGTACGTACAGCATTCTTTCTTAGCATGGCAGTACAAATGAAAACTTGATTTATCCTTGAAAATATTAGATAGTATTGAACAAACTTTAATTTCGCATTTGCCAAAGTTTATTTATGGAAAATAGATTTGGCATCATTAAGTGGTATAGAACGGTCTGAATATATTGCCTGCAATGCCGGTCATATTGATCAGAAGGGTTCTGCCAGCACCAAGCCAGCTAAATATGTACCCAAGTAACCCCATGTAAGGAAATATGTACCCAAAATTCTGTGACACGCAGTGTGCTAATTAGGCTTTTTTAAAAAAGACCTGTCTATGTAGTGGGCTGCTTTGACTTGATTTAGTTGTATGATGACTGGGTTTGGGGTAATTATGTGATCAAACCCCTCTGTAAATTAAAGTCTATTCATTTAAAAGGAGAGAAGGTGGCTTAGGGTGACAGAATGTTTATCTTTCAGTATTTTTGCAGATAGGTCTATTCCCCTAAATGGTGCAGAAACAAGAATTACATTTAGTTAATAGACCTGTCTACATGAGGTACATCACATTGAGTACCTCTTGTTGCATCTTTTGTTCTCCAATTTTGTCTGCTTTCCTGTTTGACACAGGTAAAAATCCGACACCATCTTTTTTTTTTTTTTTTGACGTATGCTTTTCTTCACCTTTCAGAAAACTGTGATAAAATATATGACTGATGGTATTTTATTACGAGAATCTTTACGAGAGGCAGAACTGGATAACTACAGTGCTATCATCATGGATGAAGCCCATGAACGCTCACTCAGTACTGATGTTCTTTTTGGTCTGCTTCGAGAGGTTTGCTGACTTCTTTCTCTACACTTTTCAATGACATATTAGTTGTTTACCTCAATTTGTTTCAATTATATAATGCTTTAATTTTAAGGTCTGGCAGGTAGAAACTTTTATCATTGAGTTGAAAAGATAGGCGTGTCTGTGTATTGCCACGAGTAAATCTTTTCAACAATTTGATTTTGGCTGTCAATTATAAGAAAATACTGCAAACTGAAAATATTTTCTTTTTGTAAACTATTTACTCAATCTAGTCACGCATGAGTTGATCATTTATACGCTTTTGTTGGTTTATTACTCTATGGGAGGCTCGGAGGACCTTAGCTCTAAAAACCCAAATTTCAGTCATTGCTCCATTGTTGATTATTTATTTGAAAAGGGTGTGAAATTAATGGAAATTATTGAACCCAACCAGGGTAATGGTTTTTCAACGCAGCAGTTCAAAAACTTTATTTTTGAGAAGAAGCAATCGAAAGTTTCTCCTCCGTAAACTTAAATATTTATGTATTTTTCAACAAGAACCGCTCTCCTATAAAATATACTTTAAATGGCTGAATTCTTTTTTTGCATGGACTATTAAATTTAAAGAGATCAGCAACTCAGAGCTGTATAACTCTCATGTGCAGCTTGCCAGCCAAGCAAGATCAAAAAGGTATTTCCCCATTCTGAAACGGTTCTCATAATGTCTTTTCAAAATTGAAATGTGTTTCAGGTTGTTGCAAAAAGGCACGATCTAAAACTGATTGTAACCTCAGCAACAATGGACGCAACTAAATTTGCAACTTTCTTCGGGAATGTTCCTACCTTTACAATTCCTGGCCGAACATTCCCTGTGGATTTGTTCTTTGCCAAGAATGGTGTCGAGGACTATGTTGATTCTGCCGTTAAACAAGCGGTGCAGATTCATCTCCAGCCAACTGAAGGTAATTTTTCTGACAAAAAATTAACATTTCACGCTTTTAATCTTTAGAAATCGGTTTCAGGGCTACTTTTCCTTTAAATAGTACAGTGCAAAGTGAGAAGGCTTGCTATGCCTTCGATTCTCTCTCTTTTTATGCTCGTTTCTCACTGTGAGCTATGATTGATATGGCTTAACTATAAAAAACTGGCTTTTGAGAACCCCTTATTTTGCTTTATGCAACTTCAATTAAAGCATTATCAACAGCACTATTCATTGGTATTATCATGGGTGAGATAAAATCTCATTTTTATTTACCTACCTGAAAACACCAATAACATTATTTGGACGTATTTCTATCAAACAGAACTAAGCGTCAATTTGAGTTCCTTTTGAGGAATTTAGAATGCCGGATAGCGTGTTCTGTCAAACGGACCTAAGCGCCGTGGAAAAACATTGCGAGTATAGGACGGAATAAGCCGGACGCCCGATTCTGCTGCCAATCCAAGCCCCCCTCTACCTTCCTCACCCTGTGGCGCTTAGGTCCGTTTGATAGAAATACGTCCATTTATCTGTCATTGGTGAGGTTATTGATAGGTAATAGACTTTTTAAGAACGGAAGATTAGGTATGAAATTTTAAAATGCTTCAATCTCTGTCAAATTGATTTTTTCGACTTTTGCAGAACACCTGCTATCAAAGAGACTATATTTAGCCATGAAGAACTACTGTATCAGGCTCATTTTTAAAAGTACTGATATGCTTTAAGAGACTAATAGCTTGTACGTTGTTTCTAAAATGAGTTAGAAATAGTCCTTCTTTGTTGCAAAATTTAGTCCAGTTGATGATATTCATTGTTGCTAGCTAGTGATGAAAATTAGCTTTTCCCCACTTAAACCCATATGAAATATGTATCCACATTTTATCGTCCAGCCTAGCAACCTTGATGATACTTCATTTTATAATCTCTACAGGGTGATCCAAAAATCCTGTACCAGCAGTATGAAACATCACCTCTGTAACTACTGAACAAATTAAGATTGGGAGTTGAAATTTTGTGAGTTCTAAGGCCAGAAGAAACAACTTTCGGGAACCCCCAAAATTTAAAGAGATCACCCTAAAAAGGAGCAAGAACTTTAGGAGTTATAAGGGTGTTGTGGGACTTTCGGATCACCCTATATTCTATTCAAGGACAGTTTTCATTTTGAAGTTCCTTCAAACCTGTTTATATTGTTTTATTTTTGTAGGTGATATTTTAATTTTCATGCCGGGACAAGAGGACATTGAAGTGACGTGCGAAGTCTTGGCGGAGAGGCTCCAAGAAATTGACTCAGCGCCTGATCTCCTCATTCTCCCCATATACTCACAGCTGCCTTCTGATTTGCAAGCCAAGATTTTCCAAAAGTCATCAGAAGGACTCAGAAAGTGCGTCGTGGCTACCAACATTGCAGAAACCTCTCTCACAGGTATACTTAGTGGCACTGCATAAATTAATTTAACCCTCCCGCTGCTACGGACGAGTTAACTGGCGGTGAGAAAGCAATCTCCCAGCGCTACGGACGAGTTAACTCGCATTACGTTTCGTCAATCGTCAAGTCAATCGGAACAAGTGATAGTCACGGGATTCAGATCAATGATAGTTGTTTTGTCATATCACTTGATCTTAACTGTTTTCCTTAAAAAGAAAACGTTAAAGGAGAAATGTTGTGACGTATGTTCAATGACATTCATAATAGATTTGAAAGTAAGGAGAAAAAATGTTGTGTTACCCACCAAAATATTTTTCATGTGTATCTCCAATAACATCACAAGTACTTAGGCAGTTAATTTTGTTCTTCATGAGCATTATGATCAACTTGCCATAGGAGGTTTTTTTCTCAATGGCACCTTAATCAGGTGGTCTCCAGAGGGCATTTCAATCAGGACGTTTCCAGAAGACACCGGAAAATGGCTATGCCTTGAATAAGCCGTATTCTTAGTTTTCGTATGGTGGTCTCACGATATATAATTTGTATAAAAATAAGAAGGAGGATTTTTCAAGTAGCGTAAAACATTCTAAGAAGTATTCCCTCACATGCAGTGAAATAAAAATTTATGTCCGAACAAGTTTCGGCCGTTCATTGCCTGGCTAGTCCCTCAGTGGCTGATGATGGCCAGGCATTTAAGGGTTGGAATGTGTCTGGATACAAAGTTTTATTTTAGTGCATGTGAGGGTATATTTTTTAGAAAATTTTAAATTTCTTGATGTAAACATGCGTTTTATCCATGTTTCAGTGGATGGAATCATGTACGTCGTTGACTCAGGATACTGCAAATTGAAAGTATACAACCCCCGTATCGGTATGGACGCTCTTCAGATCTATCCTATAAGTCAAGCCAATGCTAATCAACGTTCAGGCAGAGCAGGTCGAACAGGACCTGGTCAGTGCTTCAGGTAAGATCATTTGGATGTATTTATACTACAAGGAACTATGTCGAACACAAACCCTATACGCATAGTTCCTTTTAGCATAAATATGTTCTTTTGGGTGCATTTAAGGAATAAAGTCTATTTGTGTCAAAAGTTTTGAAAAAAGACACATGTGGAATAGTTTAGAACTGCTAACATTTCCTAGGTAGGGAATTAGGGATGCAGCCTACAACTTTAGAAGAGATAGAGCGAAAATGTGTTGACATTCATGTTAATGAGCGCTTGCAAGAACCAGCCAGGAATCCATCAAAAAATCAGAGGCAGCTAGGAGTTTTCAACTCTTTTGCAGTAAGAACTCTTTTGCATAATTAATTTCCACCTGAAGCAGCACTATGTAAAACGAGCATAACCATATGAGACTTTTGAGGAAAACTCTACCACCTTAAAGCTGATTCATGTTTTTTCGGATCATCGTCCTCTGTTCATGGAAGTCTTTGTGCAGAAAACTAACTCTGAACCAGTTTCTGAGCTCCAATCTTAAAATCTGATCTATCCAATCAGCAGATAAGTTTTTTCTTAAATCTTCCATTGTAGATGGGCTTATTTTGCATGAAGGCATCCATTTTTAATGTTACTGTCCTAGGGAAAAGAGACTTTAATTACTGAGAGCAAATTACCCAGCAGAGCGATTTTGATCAGATCATACAGAAAAAAAATCAGTAATTGAGTTCTTGATGGAAAATTATTTTTTCTTTGACTGATCGTGAGTAAGACATCAGCTGTTCAGCTCATCGGTCTGTTGAAAAGTGGTATCGATTTAAAATTTAATCTCATAGTTTTGAGTTCGAAACATGGTGTATTAAGACTAGGTAGCGTGATGAGGAAGCAACATGGACTCGACCATGAGAAAATAAGTTTACGTTTCTTGCCTCTCTGAAGCTTAATTTAATGAAAAACTTAACAGGGGTGCGAAAAATGTCTAATCCTGTGATTTGCAGATAGTTGCAAACAAGAGGCAATTCAAAGAGGCAAGATTGTCGGGCAATTTCGAAAACAGATTATTTTTTTCAATTGGGGCAAATCGCTCATTTTTAGTGAAATTCGGCATTTTTCCATTAAATTGGACATTTTTTTATGAGGCAAATCTAACTTTTTGCTGTGAGGCAAGACAGCTGAATTGCAGCAAACAGTCGATCCTTTGGAAATTTTAGTACCCCTAAAACTGAAAGTCTTTTCTCCCTCTCTAAATATGTTTTGACTAACTTTACATTATCGGAGGAAGAAAATATACTTCTGGATAAGCTCAAAACCATTCCTCATTTAATTTTCCTTAGATATAACTTCGTTCTCTTTGAGTGCTACCATTTTTTTTTAATTTAAGCTGTCAAAAGTTTGGTTTTGAGTGTTTTTCACACCAATTTTTTTTTTCTTTTTCTTTGTAATACTCTGCTTTGTAGCAGAATTGATACTCAATGAGATTTTCAGCAGTAGGGAGGGTCATTTCTATCAGAAATTATGAGAGTGTAATTTTTAAATAAAAAACACTTTGCTGTACACATTAACTTCAATTTTATGCTTTAAATGTTGTATGTGTACTTAGCACAGCCTCTCACAATTTCTTTTAAGGCAGGTCTCATTGACTCACAAAATTTTGTTTCTCATTGATTTGATTCGATTGGTGGTTAGACTGTTTTTTTGTCTCTGGCGGACTTTCATGCTGCGTTTGTTTATCAAGCAATCACCCATACAATTTTCCAGTTCAAACACACTTCTGAAAACAGAAATTGACCACATTTTTCAGATTTTGCCGCAATCATTTTTTAAAAGGAAATTACCTACAAAACTTTTGCTTTCGTTCCTTCTTTTTAGCTTCAAATTAAGATGGTGGTGAAATCGTAACATGTAAAACTCACGTTGCTCTGAGAAATTTAGGCTTTTACACCAGTATAGTGCCTTTTTGGCAGCAAGTTGTTGTTCATTAATACGTAACGCTTAATTTCAGGGTTTTCCCAGAATGTTTTTGGTTGAGAATGATATTTTAGGTTCATGTGCAGGGGCTATTTTCCTTATTTTCGTTAAAAAGTCAAAATCTCGTGAGAGTCTCCACTCAATTGATGCAATATATTGCACGCAAGTGTTACCACGCTAAGAACCTGGGACAGATCTCCTTAAAGCGATGATCATTTTGTCCATGTGCAGGAAGGGGATTGAAAGCTTAGTGAGGTAAAAAAAAGGTTACTTACTCAGGCGTTGCTTCGTAAAAAGGAATTCGCTCTATTGACAAGCCATGATAGAAACGTAGACCAATTAAAAAAATAAGGGCGAACAGGGTGCTGACAGCAGTGCTTATTCTTGCTGCTGTCTGTTCTGTGAGGAAAAATGTTGGTGACGTGCTAGTCATCATTTGTAATCGCAGAATCCAGTAATGTGGATCATAATAGTTAATTTGAGACAGCTGGCCCTAAAATGATATTTTAATCTTCCTTTTAATGAGGCTTAGGAAAAGGTAAAGTTTGCATGGAATGACAGAATAAGCAATCTTATGCTAAATGTATCATGGCAAATGTGAGCATACTGAGCAACTTGAAGAAATTATCGAAAGGCAATGTTCCAGTAACTTTGGAGGTCTTTTTTTTTAATCTCGGAAGAGCAAGCACTTTTGATATGGGCAGTTTAACTGATGGGCCACTGACCAAAGTCATCAATCCTCCATTGCATTGCACTTATTGATCTGATAAAAATTTAACCTACTTATCGAACTGATAGTTATTCAAATTAAATGAAAAATTAAAAAGCAAATTGACAGTGAGATAAATGAGGAATTTTTGGCGAATTTTTACAAAAGTTTGAGGAAATTGAGGAATTGGATTGTGAAAATTTAATGTCGGATTGCAGCATTATTTTAATCATTAATCATTTGCTATTCCAATCGTATCACTTGATAAACGCCTTAAATCAGATGATCATTGAACTTTTGCCTACATTATATCAAACGCCTCTGTGCTCAAAGGAGATAAATATACCACCATTATTCATTAATCGTTCCACAATAAAAGAATCCATATTTTGCATTCCGTACTCTCAATGATAGCAGTGCTGTACATAGACACAGGTGGAACATCGACCAACTTCTGAGGCTCATCTAATTGTAGAAGTTCTGAATTATTTCATAGCTTTTTATCAAATGTTCAGTCTCAATGACACTTGAATGAGCATGAGTAAACTCTTAGGAAGAGTTCTCAATGATTCATAGACAGTTCCACTAAAATAGGATATTGTTAAAATGTATTTGCTTATCATTGGTTTAAATGTAAAAGAGCATACCTCAATTGTGAATGCTTGCAGCTTGCGGTAAAAGAGTTCTTGCAGATACAACCAAGAATTTGTAGATGACGAAAGAATTATGAAAGTGTAAATTAGCTGTGAAAAAAAAAAATGAAAATCAGAGCTTTTCAACAAAAGTTATATGGGGGGGTTGGAATAAGATTATATTCTACAAAATCAAAAAAATAAGCTTGATCACTCAAGTGTTTGGTCAACTCATAATGAGATGAAAATGAGGCCTTACTTTGTGTTTTTCCAGTGGATTTAGATTGCCATTGCAGGCTGATAATTTGTTGTTTTTTTAAATGCTATAAGCTGATTTTGAAACATGTGCAGCTTGCATTATTTTATTGATTATTATATTACTGTTTTATTTATTAATTTTCAATTAAAGAACGTGTTCCTGACAAGATTTCCCCTAGTATTAAAAGCAAATGCAGTATTGGCATGTAATGTGGTTGTGTAAGAGGCTCACTCTTAAAATCCCAATTTTTGAGAAAATGAACATTTTTTGCAGCTGATTTTCTGCAGAAATGCCAATAAATTTTACCAAAATTTTAATTTGGACTGCATGTAGCAAAAATGAACCAGTTGTTTTCAATTTTTATTGCCAAATTTCACAGGATAATTTATTTTCCTACAAAAGAATGCTCGGCAGATCTTCTCAAAGTTTTGTGGAATTCTTGCTCTGGCATGAATCAACTTTCTGAAATTTTCAAAAGAGTCGGTTCAATTATTTTCCCGTAAATAAGTAAATTTTCCAACGGAATCAAGCATTGGCTGTTGTCAGTTGGTTCTCTTTTGCTAAATGCTGCTCATCCACGCACTTGAAAACACGGTGGAGTAGCAGCTAGATAAAAGAGGATGAAATGTTAGGAATACATTAAAGGGAGGGGAAACAAACCGTAAAAGTGAAGTTAAGCCTGAGATTATTTGGGCAACACTGTTGATTGAGTGAATAGTGAAAAAGGTTTGCAAGCGGCCATGCGAAAAGAAAACCAGGGAAACTGAAAATTCCACTCCGCCATACTTTGTCGCTCTGGTAAACTATTACTATACAACTTATGATTGTTGTCAAATTCTCATTCCTACTAACCTGCAGAAACAAAATCACTCAGTATGAATGTTTAGCAAAAATTCCAACTCAGGGTATTGATAATAACGTTTAAATCCAGTCCATTCGCACCAAAGAAAGGAGACTGTAGCTAACTCATCATTTACATGTTCTGAAATTCTTGAACCTCTTACCCCAGTAGCATTGACTGTTAGGTTTAACGTTAAGACGAAGTGATCATTTTGGCTTGTAAAAAATTACTGACCTCCTTTTAAACTTAAAACTGAGTGGTTTAGATGACCCATAAAATTTTGAGATCATAGGTGCACCAAGACCCTGACCAAATGTTTTCCATTCAAGTGTCCAAAAATGTACAAAGCAAAATAATTTTAGTCAATAAAATTCTTAAATTTGAAGTCTAAAAATTGACTGTAGACAAGTTGGGAAATTCGGAGGTTTAAGTTTGAGTAAGATAAAATTTAAAAGGGCTTGTCATCCTTTTTTCTTCATTTCCACCGAAACTTATAAGATCCTATCTTTTTTATTTTCTTCTCTTTCCCGAAAATTCAACGTACTGCTTTTTCTAACTTAAAATTTATTTTTTGTATTTTGCAAATGTAACGACTCACAAGTTCAAAAATATATTGAAGCCAGCTTTCAACCTTCTCTGCCTGCTTCAGGAGAGGATGCATCCTGAATTTCTTGGTTGTTGATACTGAAAGCAATCTTGATGCATTCTAAAACATTTTGTCGGTCTAATTATTCTCACTCCTACAGCTTATCAACCTCTACTGAGAACTTCAAATTTTCATGCACCATCTGAAATTTTTTTTCTCATTTGACCTGCGTTTAATCTAAAGTCAGCACTTTTCAGATCTTTTCTAATTTGTTTTACCTTTGAGGAAACCTAGTTTTTTAATTCATAATTTATTTTCATCTCTTAACCTCATTTTCTGCTCAGCTGAGTTATTTAAATGTATATGAACACAGTATTTTAGTACTTTTTGATGAGCTTCTGAATGTCTCAATTTTTGGGTTACCATAGGAACTTCCTAAGGGTAACATTATACATTATTTATCTCACATTCTCTATTAGGAGGTGTATTTCTTTTTGACCCAAATAATATGTATTTTTTCTATCAACCCAGGAAGTGTATTTGTATTATATGATACTTATGCCAGGAATGAGATTCTGGGCTTACTTTACGCTATGTTACCAGGAGGGAGGAGGGGTTTAGCATAGCGTTACAGAACCTTTTCAGCCTTCCCAAAAATGCTAGAATGTTGGAAATAAATTTTAGCCTAAAAGTTTTTTAATTAAGTCACCATATTTTTTTTTGTGGCCTCATTTTTTCACTGTATTTTATTTGAATTTTAAGCTTAATACCCCATATTTTATCTAATTCTCATTTGAATTTTTTCTCTGTTTTTTGTTTTTTGTTTTTTTAAGAAATCATGGAAGAGGGAGGTCCACACAAGATTTCATAATTTATTATGGAGGTCCGAGGCTGCATCATTTCCCGTTGCATGAGAGGTAGTGGAGGATAAGGGGGGGGGGGACAAGTAGGAAAAATGCATCACATACTGACCTTATATCACCTGTTTTTAGAGCAAAAGCAGCAAACTCCGTCGATTGTCAATAACATTTTGTTAAAATTTAGTTACGTATTCATACTAACAAAAATCTTGTAAGGACACCTCATTTGTATATATTGTAGCAGTAAGGATAATGAGTGTCTCAAGTTGTTAATTACATCGCAAACAATGTCAAATATGAATCTTTGGCCCCTAAACTTTCTATGTCACAATAATATATTCAAAATCCTTTATATTTGAGCAGTTCAAACACAAGTTGATTTTTAAGCCTAGTAGTTTTCCACAAAAAAAAAAATCTCATAATCAGGACCAATTTGTATTTATCAAAGCACCTCTCCTTCCTTTTGCATGGCTTAAAGGTGCTCGAATTTTTTATTAAAATTAATGGATAGTAAAATCTGATCAGTCTTTTCAGTAAAAAAAATGAAACATCCAAGCAAACTATCTCAACGAAAATTGTGAAAACTTACCTCCCAATACGTATTTGCTGGTCCTTTTACCTAGTAACTAATGTAATTGATTTCATTCTCACTTTTCCTTTTGCATTTTCTTTCCAACCCTTTCTCCTCATCTCCATCTTTATCATTTAAAGGTTTGATAAGATGAATGCTCAATCTGATATTAATCTATGCTTTTGGAAAAATTCTAAAGCCTTTTCTACATCAACATTATATGTATTTACTTTTGAAGTTGCCCCATGAAAAATTTTGTTTGAGTAAAATTTGTTCTACCCTCCCTGTGAAATTTACCAATGTACGAGTATCAGATGTTTTATTTTTGGAGGAGATGGCTCCCATTCATAGATGCCGCCACAAAGAGATACCATTTTAAAAGGAATTTTTCTTAGACCTTGATTAATCTTATTTTCAAGTGTTTTTATCAAGTAATTTAAGATTAAGTGTTGTTTAAACTTCCATGAAAATTTCAAAATGTTGGACTTCTTTTTTTTTTTCTCTTTGTCTCTTTAGGATGTACACGGAGAAGCAGTTCAAAGACGAACTACTGGTGACGACAGTGCCTGAAATCCAACGAACGAACTTGGCAAACACGGTTCTGCTACTTAAATCCCTTGGTGTCCAAGATTTACTACAGTTCCATTTTATGGACCCACCTCCACAGGTTAGTTTTTCCGCTTTAAATTTCCTCGTCATTACCTAATTATTGTAACTGCTCGGCCTCCTTCTCAGGCCTTTCGTAAATTATTCACTTTGTGTATCGTGTATGTCTTGGGGGTCGTAGCCTGTGTTATAGGTGAGTTACAGTGGAGACGGTTCCAATGCTAAGTGTTGTCTGCTTCTACTTTTCTGCAGGTCAAAATAACCTAAATTTTAGAGTTACATATTTTCCAAGAAGCCCAATTGACCTCAAGCGTATTCAGAAATGTATTTCATGCTAGATGAAGCATTGAAAAATTAATTTTTCAGGTCTCCAAAGGTGGCCTTTTCTATAATCTTAAAATGTTGCGCATCATCTGTAGATCTATAAGACTCAGTAAATGAGGGACGAAGCACATTCAAAGGTCCGCAGAGGAATGTTATGAATCATTTTCAAATAAGAATTTCCAAGGTCTCTTTTGGGGAAGGATGCAGGAGGCAACTAATGAGATCGAGCAACATCCAACCTAGCTACATATTATCAGAATTTTCAGTACCAAATTTTGGCAGCAGTTTGATCAGGACTCAATTCAATTAGCTGGTAGATGACGAATAAATATTCCCTGTCATGTGCAGTAACAGATTTCAAAATATTTATCCAAGAAAATGGATTTTACACTTTTGAATTTCATGAAAAAAGAAAGTTCTGAAAGGAAAAAAAAAGTCTTATGCATCAAAATGGACCAATATTATGTTGTAAAGGTGTAACCTCAAGTGAAACTTTCAAATGCATTTTGTCTATTTGTTTCGTCCCGTGTATGCACCTTTGTTTTGTATCCTACCTGTACCTACTGCTCTTTTTTCAGGACAACATTCTAAATTCCCTATACCAACTTTGGATTTTGGGGGCGTTAGACCACACTGGAACACTGACTGCGTTAGGCAGGCAAATGGCAGAGTTCCCATTAGACCCTCCGCAATGTCAAATGCTCATAGTCTCAACCCAAATGAAGTGTTCAGCAGATGTTCTCATCATAGGTAACTCCATTTTTTATACCCTAACCTCTGAGTAAAAAAGAAGTTTTCTTTTGCAGAACATTTTGCCAAAAAAATGAAAGAAGCCTGGTCCCTCTTTCTGTATTAGAACTCGCATCAGAGAAGGTGATATGTGTTAACTTTTAACTGTCATGTACAGTAGACTGTTTAAAATATCTGCACATAGCAGAGTTGTCGTTTAGTCAATCCTCAATTGAGGTGCTGGGTGAGAGGAGGGGACTTTTTGGTTGTGGTGTTTCAGAATTTGTTAATATTTCATTCATTGTTAGGAATGCATGTATTACATTGAAATTTTTACCTAATGTTCTTCATGATTCTGCAATGTTCTGTGGAAAAAATCCCGAAAAAATCACCCATTAGATTCTTCTCTAAGGCACATACTACGGACGAAGAGTCCAAAACTGTCCTTTTGTAGGTTTTATGGCTTGCAAATGCTGTGCATGTTTTTCCTTGTTTTTATCCCTTGTAAAGTTAGTAATTTCTGTCTCTTAGGAGTCTGTTATTAAATCGAACCTGAATTATTTGAAATTGATGGAATAGTCTAGTTCTAAAAGTTTTCAAGCATGTCATTATAAGTCTTTTTTTTCTTGCAAATTTTAAAAAGTACAGCAAGCTTTGTTGCTGCTTATCAGTCGGGCACAAGCACTGTCACTATCAGCAAGAATGATGATTCTTTACGTTAGATTTTGTGAGTTATTTCTAGGACAGAACTCTTCATTTAAAAAAAAGAAACAATTTTGCAAATGTGCATTTATTATTTGCATTTTCAGGACATGTACTTTCCCGGAGAAATAATAATTTAAGTTCGTCTTATGATAGATTCATGATCTTTTTCTTTGAAGAAAATGTATCCTCTCAAAGAGTCTCAACCGCATTTTATTTATTTTCTCTGTTTTTTTTTTTGTTTTGCAGTTTCAATGTTATCCGTTCCGTCCATATTCTATCGCCCTAAGGGCAGGGAAGAGGAAGCTGATTCTGTGCGGGAGAAGTTTCAAGTACCTGAGTCTGATCATCTAACTTATTTGAATGTTTATAATCAGTGGAAACAGAACAAGTAAGCTAATTTGTCTGATCTAGTAACTAACTCATTAGTTTTTAATATCTTATGTTGTCCTAGTTTCCCAGTCAAGACATTCTGAAATTCAGTCATGAATTGTTTTCTTTCTTTTATTTTACAGCTACTCAGCCAACTGGTGTAATGAACATTTCATCCACATCAAAGCAATGCGAAAAGTACGAGAGGTCCGTCAACAGTTGAAAGATATCATGGTTCAACAGAAGTTGGAAATTGCATCCTGTGGAACTGATTGGGACATCATTCGCAAATGCATTTGCTCCGGTAAATTCTTCACTGTATCATTTATTAACCTGCTTTAACCCATTGATTTAACATTACAATTCAGAGCGGTTGGTCGACTTTGAATTGATATTTTTGATTTATTGATGTTTCTCTGATTAGACCGTGTTCTCATCAATGTTTATATGAGCATATAAACATTGATATCATCATCATACTCATTAGTTTCTCTCAGTCCATTTAACGGCTCCAGTTCAATTTTCGATATCGTTTAACCTACTTGTTCAATTGTGTTCCTCACCCAACTGCAATGATGAAAAATCAAGGTACATGTATCATTCATTTTTTTGCAGCTTACTTCCATCAAGCTGCAAGGCTCAAAGGGATCGGCGAGTATGTCAATTGTCGGACAGGGATGCCGTGTTACCTGCACCCCACCTCGGCGCTTTTTGGTATGGGTTTCACGCCAGACTACGTCATTTATCACGAACTGGTCATGACTGCGAAGGTAACTTATTAGTCATCCATTAATCGTTTAACAGCTCATTTTCAAATTATATCTATTCATTGTACTTAAAGTGCGTTGTAACGTATCAATTGGGCAGTGCTTAATAAAAGAAAGCAACGTGCTATGACCTTGAAAGGGAGAGTATATAAATACTGATTCTCAGATCTTTTTACCACCATCTGTAATTTCAACCAAGGGCAATGCAAGAAAAAGTGTAATGCACAAATTATCAATTTAAAATGGTAAATTACAATAGGTCAGTTGCACCAGTTATAGAACTGTGTTTTAATGATTAAAGATTTTAGACTAGCAGAAAACCACCTTGGTGCTGAGCTCTGCTTCGAATATTAACTTCAAAATGCAAAATAAATCAACAAGGTGAATGCTCACTATGAGAATTCTACCTCAAGATCATCAATGAGGCATGTAAAGCAACTAGTCAAAGTGTTTGCTGCATTGATTTATAAACCTCAGGTATAAGAAACCATATTATTCACTACTGCACTGGATGATGTCTAGGATGTGTTTTTTGAAGAGAGATACCTCAGTTATTACTGGATGTATAAACTCTACATTTTGACAGCCTTCATTATATTATGCTAATTTTTAAATCTAAACCATTAAATCACGATTAAATAACTGGCATAATAAAAAGCTGACATTAAAGTTCTTGCTTTTTATTTTTAGACTTGTTTAAATATCTGCATTCATTGTTTCAGGAGTACATGCAATGCGTGACTGCAGTGGATGGACATTGGTTGGCAGAGCTTGGACCAATGTTCTTCTCTGTGAAAGAAACGGGCCGATCTGGATCTGCCAAACGGAAGCAGGCGCTAGAACACCTTCAGGAGATGGAAGGGCAGATGAAAGCTGCGCACGAAGAGATCGAAGCTCGGAAGAAAGAAATGGAACTCAAAGAGGCCAGCAGTGTCAGAAGGTATATTGTGAATGATCTGTACTTCTGTATAATGTACAGCTTATTAGACATGAAGGGCCAAACATAATTTTGATTACATTTTGCAATAAGGAACCACTATTTCTGGCCCACTTTGGAAACAACATACATGTCATTGGTTTCCCTATGCAAATGTGTGCTTTCATGGGAGAGCCAGAGATAGAGGTTCCCCATTGCAAAATGTAATCCATTTGTTTATGGAAGAATACGATTGCTCATTTCCTAGCCATCCTTTTTCTGGATTTTTTTCTAGCCTAAGTTTTTCTTCAATAAAAAACATTCCTCAATTTGAATATTTTTTTACTCTGAACACTGTTAAGCTGCTTCAAACCGCAGGTAGTCTGGTTCATCTAGTTCTGTGCAATCCATGGATAATGAAAGCCCCTCAGTTTGCCTACTTACAACACTCTGAGTGCACATATCTCTAACTGCAAGTCAGTGAGTGAAGTAGGCTGGTCATATCATTTCATTCCATTGTTTTGATTGTACCAATCCACAACTTATTGATAATCGGATCTTATGAAGGCTGGATAAATGGATCAGTTGATTCAACTGACCAATAACTAATGTCTACTTTTGCTTCACCTTGCAGATTCCAATAAATTATCTATCAAATTCAAATTTTTTTGCCAAAAATTATCACATAGTAACATACATGGCTGTTTAGTCTAAGGAGTATTCATTTTGCCTGTCCAACAAATTAGACAATAATAAAACTTAGGTAGTTAATTATTAAAATAAAAGAGATAACCTAAAGTAAAAGACAAAACATGTTTTAGAACGGTAAATTTAACAGGTAAAGAAGATAAATAGCTGCAATGGCCTGTCTTGAAGATGTAATACGTGATTAAGACTTAGTTTGCAATTGATTGAAGAAAATTAAATTTCAATAACTTCCTATAACTTTTTTAACAGGCTCTTGATTTTATTGTACATCTGAAAAAAAAAAAATATCGGTGTAACACAATATTTTGTGTTTCAGGACTGAAATCGTGACTCCAGGTCTAATGGATTCTAAAGGAGGTGCAACTCCACGCAGGACCCCAGCTCGTTTTGGTCTCTAGAATTTGATGATCTCTATCGAGCAGTTTCATTGATTTTCATTCTCTCCTGAGTCGAAATAAATGAAACATCCACTTACATCGCCCTAGACAATGTAACTAGTCATTCTTATTTTCTGTTGATATCCTCTAGCCACACCAACTTCTTGCTTTGCAATGCTATGGTAATGCTTGTTGTGTGCAATTTTTGCCCATGCTCTTGTAATATTGTAAAATAACTGTTAATTGACTTTTGTCGGATTTTTGTAAATTTTTAAAATATAGGTTTATTTTGCCATTGAAGAGTGTTATAAATTTATGTACTTTCAAAAATATAATACAATTGAAAGGAAGTATTTAAAGATGGATCCTGAAACAAATCATAAGTTACTGTAAGTGACAGCTGCATTCATTGTTGTCTTTCAAAAAGAGCTTTTCCCCTCAGACACCGAATGATTTACAATATAATTCAGGGGAATTTAAAGGAAACCTATCATGTAACATCATTAAAAAAACGATGTTCACAAACTTCAAGTTAAATTCAAAACAATCAGTTCGGAAATAGATCCTTTCAAAAGATTTCAATTATGTGCCAATATAAAAAATGAAAGCCATGAAAGAAAAAACATAAGATTTGAAAATTCTCAGGTAGGTAGTTCTATACTTGTCATAAAATTGATCAACAACGTGGAGTTCCTTATGTATTGTATTAATAATGTATTTTTGAGAATGGGAAATCATTATCATACTCACCAAAGCGATATTTCCAAAGTCATGCAATAGAAAGAGCCTCCCAAAATTTCGCCCCTTTTCCGGCATTCGATTCGACCATCGAACCAAGGTTTAAGTGGAAGCTTATAATAACAGAAAACTCAGGAAAAAATTTCAAGATGAGTATAGGAGCCGTTTTCGAGTTACGGGGGGGCAAAGGGGTCAAACTCCAGCCTTATTTTTCGCTATTTTCTTGTTGAATTGATGTGGCTACAGGGTTTTTATCGTTGTTCACACATGTTATACACATCGGTTCCTATGTATTTTTACACGCAAAATCGAGTTTTAATGTTGACGAGTCGATATCGATTGGTTATATCGATTTTATAAGATTCTTTACGGAAAATCGACGATTTATTGAGATTGAAATCGTTCATTTTTGATCAATGGACGACTAAATGCACCTAATATGACTGTAGTACACCAAAACCTACGTATTTTTTCTTGTAGAATCGAATTTTAACGTTTACGAGTCGATATATCAATCGCTTCTATCGAATTTTTGCGATTTTTTAGGAAAATCAATGATATATTGGTATTGAAATTGGTTATTCTCCATCCGAGAACGACCAAATTTTGGGTTGGAACACATTTTCGGTCGGGTCGATTTTCAGTTGAGTCAAGTTTTCGATTGGGGCACATTTCCGGTCGAGTAGAAATTAAGATTTTCGATTTCCGGTCAAGTGAAATTTCGGGTGGATAACGAATCCCGTTGACTGTGGTTTCGGGTCGGTCAGATTTCCGATCGAATCAAATTTTCAGTCGAGTCAAATTTTTGACAGGGACACGTTACCGATTGGAAACAGTTTCCAGTTTGGTTAATTTGCGGTCACGTCAAATACGGATGGATTACGGTTCCACTGAATTGGAATTTTGGGATGGGTCAGTTTTCAGGTTGGATCGAATTTCCAGTTGAGTCAAGTTTTCGATTGGAGCACGTTTCCGGTCGAGCAGAGTTTACGGTTGTCGATTTCCGGTTAAGTAAAATTCGGCCGGACGATTGGTCGATTGATTAGAGTTTCCGGTGGGTAAGATCACCGGTTTGAGTAAAGTTTTGGTTAGCAGGGTTAGATCAGGTTTTCGGTTGAGTAGGATTTGTGGTGAATTTGAGTTTCCAGTTAATTTAAAGATTCAGTCAAGTGAATCAAGTGTCCCGTTTAATTGAACGATCCCAATTTTTTAATTGACGATTTGCGTTGTCCAGGGAGATCATCGATTGTTGAATCCAAGAATTCCGAGGGATGCACCAGAAACAAAACAAGCGGGAAAGCTCTAATACGTTGGTATTAGAGAAGCGCTCAGCATTGAGGGTCTGCCTGAAGTGAAGAAATATTCAACTTTTAAACCAATATATATTTACTTTATTTCAGAATTTTTATTAAAAACTAAATTACAGAAACTAAATTAAAGCTTTCTTAAATAGAATTTTTTTTTCTTAAAATTTGAAAATTCAAATCTATAAGTTTTCGCGCTTTTTTCGAAGAATGCCGTGGTTGGAGCTTCCTATAGTCATACTACTCGACATCAGCTGATAGCAAACAAAGGTTACCAAGGAAACCGTAAACGCGTAACAACTACCTACCGTCGCCAGAGCCAAAGACAAATAAGTCAAAGACACATAACCTAGATGTAAGCGAATTCTACTAAGGTCTCCGAATAAAGTTATCACCGGTGGAAAAGTTTTCGGAAATCAGAACGCGCATCTTGAACTTTCGAAAGTAATTATAGAATAACTATAAACCGCATAGCGAAGAGAGTTTTAGGACTGTTATTTATTTCTCACGCTAATTTGCATTTAATCGTATTCACAGAGCTATTATGAGGTAATCAAAAAATAAATTTTCCTAAATGACGTTCCGTGCATCGATGAGTTGGTGCGCCATTTGACCGCTTGAGCGCCCTACTATACTAGAGCTCTAGTGGCAAATCGAAATCAAAAAGCGCCGCCTATCGGCTGAGCGCTTAAAAGAAAAACACATGCTGATTAGAAAAGAGAAAAGTACATGTAAACTTGAAGATGGAAATAAATATCTCTGAAATCTTTATCAGTGTATATGTCGCAGGCAGTCAGCAATTGTCGGCAATTTGCAAGCTCCGTACTTGTCAATTCGTCAAATTGCAATTACGATAACATCGATATAGTATAGGTTTCTTTAGCGGAGAAATTCAAGGCACGGCCTCAGCTTGGAACGCCTTCAAATCCAGCGATACTCTCCGCTTTGCCAAGGAGTTAGTTTAGTTGCTTAACCGAACCTAACACATTATTGATGACATTTCACGAAATCGCAATAATGTGCTAGCTGGCACCATGTAGGTATCCAAGAAGAAGGGGCTAACGTATGTTTGATCTCGAAGCATAATAATCCCTTTCTCCAATCTCGTTTTTTCACTTTAAAACGATTTAATTTGTTGATTAAACACGAATAGATTGCAATTTGCCGGCGATTGCTAATTGCCTGCATCATATATACCTAAGAATGTTTGTGAAGAAATTAATGAGAAAAAAAATTACTGACTGAACAATCACAATCACTGCCTGTGCAAATGTTAATTAAACAATACTAAAGCACTTTATCGATGGTAAAAGTGCAGAAGTGCGAATCCCGGAAAACACGATTTTCCAGGAGAGTAAAAAAAAACTGTCTGCATTCCTCTTTATTGTCGGTAGAAGGGTAATAATTCTTGAGGATAGCAAGAATAAGATGTTTTTTCAAACTTCATCAGCATGCAGTTTCAATAATTTCTCGAACTGTTAGAAACTACGGCAGAAATGCCGAAATTCGCGTTTTTGGCACTAAGAATCGACACTTCATCAGGAGATACGCATTTTTGCCATTAGTGTTTTAAACTTGTTGGTGGATTTGGATCATTTAAAGACTGAAAAAAGGGTTTCACACTTAAAATTCCTTATCAGATAAGATTTAGTTGGTCATCGATGCACTGTCCATCCATGCTTTACGCTTTCCTAATGGCCCAGTGGACAAAGTACCTTTTCTTCAATTTTGATTATTCACAGTTAATCAACAAAAGCTCATTTTATCCATGCGAAACTTTTTGAATTCACAGCCGCATTTGAGTAAGTTGCGATCTTGGAAACGGCGACTCTTTCAGTTTCGCTTCAGAACACGATGACCGAACCAAGGGACTTAAAATACACCATCTAATCCAGCCGTCTGCGCTCTCCTCTTTGAAATAAGACGGAGAGACCAAGACAATCTTATTATTTTTTCAAAAAAATATTCCACGGAATTTTTCGAATATGCAACTCGATTGAAAACCCAAAATTACAAACTTTTTGGTCAACATCGTTGTACAAGGCCACTCACAATGGATACAGAAGAGTGCCTTCAAATCAATCCGTAAACATAATGCAAAATTCTGATACCACTATTCGTGCGTCACGGCAGTCATTTTGCATACCCGCCTATTTGAAGGCGAAACATTGACTTCAGGCAACGGGTTACGAATTACCGCATTAGGGAGAAAGTCGGGAGGAGCAAAAGCCTGGGGCCACCCACCTGGCAACTAAGGAGTCAAAGCCGGGGGCCGCCCCCCTGGCACCTACGGATCCAAAGCCGGGGGCTGCGCACCTGGCACCTGGAAATCTGACCGACCGGAAACCACAATCATTGGGATTCGTTATACACCCGAAATTTCACTTGACCGGAAATTGAAAATCTTAATTTCTACTCGACCGAAATGTGCTCCAATCGAAAAATTGACTCAACTGGAATTCGATACGACCGGGAAGGTGTTCCAACCCAAAATTTGCTTGTTCTCGGATGGAGAATAACCAATTTCAATACCAATAAATCATTGATTTTTCTAAAAAAATCGCAAAAATTCGATATATACGATTAATATATATGATGCATTAACGTTAAAAATCGATTTTCCAAGAAATAATACGTAGGTCTCGGTGTATTACAGTCATATTAGGTGTATTTAGTCATCCATGAGTCAAAAATGAACAATTTCAATCTCAAGCAAATCGTCGATATTCCGTAAAGAATCTTAAAAAATCGATATAACCGATCGATACATCGACTCGTCAATATTAAAACTCGATTATGCGTGTAAAGATACGTAGGAAGCGGTCTGCATAACATGTGTAAACAACGACAACAACCCCATAGACACATCAATTCTACAAGAAAATAGTGAAGAGTAGGGCCGGAGTTCGACCCCTTTGCCCACCCGTAACTCAAAAACGGTTCCTTTACTCATTTTGAAATTTTTTCCGGAGTTTTCTGTTATTATAAGCTTCCATTTAAGCCTTGGTTCGATGGTCGAATCGAATACCGAAAAAGGGGCGAAAATCAGTTCTCATTTTGGGAGGCTCTTTCCTTGAGATTTGCAAAATTCCGAAAAATTTGCAAAAATGATTTCATAATAAGTTTTACAAAAATCTGCAATAAAAACCGTAGTTCTCAGATTTGCCTGAAAAGTGAGCCAGGCCAGTGTAAAATGTTGCCACAAGTCTGATTTTCACGTCTAAAATGTTCCTTTTTTTCTCACAATTAGGAGGATCGGATAAAACTTTGCTACTTGAAAGTACCTCTCCCTCAGTACTCACTGAGTTACAGATAAAGCCTGAGAGTAAATTATCAAAAGAGTCAGAACACTCTCGATTCTCAGCTCAGGAAATCTGCCTTGTATCAAAGGAAATTTGGCGAGAGACGCGATGGTTCATACGGCATTTTCTCTCAGCAAGGTTGCATAGTTTTCATCCATAAACTACAAATCTTCCTTCATTGCGAAATACACTCTAATGGTGTGCGGCCAGCGCGAAGTATGGAATAGTGCCTACAAGACTGCGTGGATACTTCACGCATTGCGTGTACGGGCGCACACCGACTGCAGTGATACTTCACGCATTGCGCGTACCTCACGGTGCTCATGCGCAATGCTTGAAGTATCCATGCAGTCTTGTAGGCGCTAATAAGACTGTCGCTCTGGCAACATTGAGATAGGCGCTAAATATTCTTACTCACGGAGTCAGCGTTCTTCCACTCATGGTTACGAAATGTTTGCAGCCTTGATTGCCATTTAAAATGATAAGAAAATCATGTTATGAAGGAGAGTGTACCGTTTTTTTTTTTTTTTTTTTTTTTTTTTTTTTTTTTTGCAAATATGAAGGTGGTTCCGTGCCAAAAATGGTTGTCAAAAAACTAATCCCAATGAGCTTGTTAACCTGTTTCTAATTCTTGCATTTTCAGAAACTACATTGTCTCCTGGTCACGCAGTAATTTTTTCAGATTTTTCCGAGCCGTTTTTCCCTCCGAAAACGACTTTTGAAGTTCGAAATTTTAAAATGCTGCGTTTGCCCGCGCTTTAGCGGCAATTCAATATGGCGCCGGAATTACCCCCTGGCTTCTTGCCACACATTCGACCGGGCGCCGTCAGCGGGACCTCTACGCGTTCGAACATCGAGGCTAAATCAAAACAACCAACTGGCTGTTATCAATTTCACCTTTAGACAAAGATTTCTCTAGTTTTTGGCATATTTTCTGAACTGTTATTCGTTCAACTAAATATCTAACCCTGCTTTACAAATATCTCGACCTGCAATCTCCTTTGAACGTTGGAAAATCTGAAAATATTGTCCAAATTTGTGCTAGTTTACTCAGTCATTTCAGTACACTGAGTTACTGAGTTTCCATGGTAGTGAAGTGAATTTGGGAATAATTCTTCTTGAAAATGTTGAGTGCATATGTTTTTGCAGTATCTTTTGGTTAAACTTCAGAAACAACAACAGATTGGCCGATTAAATCCTGACACTGTTACTGACCATGCCGAAACTTCATGATGCGAAGCCTTGTTCTTTGTTTCGGAAAGTAAATATTTTGGAGAAAACTTCCTACTTCTCATTTACAGCAATCTAAATAGAATCAGTAATCGAATGTCCTTCCCTCAATGGCTCTCTTTAAAGAAATATCCACAATATATTACATGTATCACTTGTTTACTCTTAGGAAGCCACCCAAGACTAAATAGCCTTCGACAATTTTCTATTCTGGGACCGTTAACTTATTAAACTGTTCAGTGTTCCATAATTATCAACAGGTATATTGTGCACTGCTAGTGTGTGCCATTCTTTGATAGTTTGTTTCAATGCGAGATATAACATCAGTGATTTAATCTCCATTTCTCATCCACTCATATTTTATGTAATCGATCACATCCTCCACATGATTTCAATTCACTTTGAACCTGATTTTTTTTTGGTAAATAATGGCTCACTATGCTGAACGTTTTACCAGAAAGTCAGCTTTAAGTTACATTCTTCGACATGGAACTACACATAAATTTTGTGAAGATGCATGCCCTGACTCTGAATAAATGGATGTTATTAAAAATCCTGAAGATGAAAGGTGAGTAGCTAACTACTTTGTAAGTTCCCTTCTCAATTTCGATTACCTGTATGGTTTCTAATGGCGGATAATAAGAGTCGTCCAGAAAGTAAGTTTACCTGTTTAATATTTCCTAAACGAAGGTAGGTAGAGAAAATCTGTAATAAGTTTTGAAAAGTCACTACCGTCCCTGGTTCTCTATTACGCCGTAGATTTTTAAATTTGGCTTGATAGAACTCTAAAAACGTGGGATTCTCTGAACCCACCTCCTCTCCGCATGGGTTCAAAATTTTACGGAGCTTAATTCGCAAGTGAGCCTTCCTGTCTTTCGCTTATGGCAAGAAAGTGACTTAAAGGTGATTGAAATACGTGTGAAACATAAGTAAGGAGTATTCCTTGTTTCCAACAAGGAATTAGCAGGATTAGCCGTGTTTACTTCAAAATACGGGAAAATGTCCTTAAAAAAATGTGTTAAATGTCTTACATGTGTTTCAACCACCCCTAAGCCACTTTTTTGCCATGAGCGATAGACACAGTGGCTCATTTGCGAATGAGGCTCTGTAAAATTTTGGACCTGTGCGGAGAGGAGGTGGATTTAGAAAAACCCACTTTTCTAGAGTTCTATCAAGCCAAATTTAAAAATCTATGGCGCGTTAGAGAGCCCTGAATGGTGGCTTTTTTAAAGTTTATTATAGATTTTCTCGAAGTACCTGTCTCAGTTTAGGATATATTGAACAGGTAAACTCATCTCTGGACGATCCTCGTAGTTGTTCTTCCCTCTTTCTTGCAAATTATTTATTGAAATGAAATACACAAGGCTCTATATCATAGAAATATCACTATGAAAAAGCAACTGAGTTTAAAAACTGAGACAAAAAAAAGATATCGATGACAGTAAAATGAGGTGAGAAAATCTACCAACTGTAGGCATCCACTTCACATTATTGCAATCACATGAATTAGGTGGCTGGAGTCTAGCGTATCCATCTGCATAATTGATTTTAAGGGTTTCCCTGGGTATACTGAAGGAAAATCTAGACAAATTTTCTTTGACTTATATTTTGATCAGTACCTTGACATTTCTGCTGTGAAATGGAGACCTCAGGTTTCCATGTCAATCCAGTGATAAGAGAGTACCTTGGTGTGCCTTCGAATTAACACTTGCTACATTTTTATGATTTTCAATTACTGGATATTACATTCATTGCACACCACAAACATTTTTTATGAGAAAACCACATATGTTCCAAAGTATTCAAAACAAGTCATGTGCATGTTGGAGCAAATTTACTTCCGTTCTAGTTTGAACATTATTGGTACGTACCTTTCAATTTCAGGATTTAACGGCTTTTGCCGAAGGGTCTGTTGGTGCCGGCACACACAGTTCCAGGGTAGAGTGGAGATCCATGTCGAAGGAAATTCCTTTGAACTGATTTTTTAGTAAATAAATGCTCAGATAACTGAAGCTTAATTTACTGCACTATCAGACTTCAAAGGGAGTTGGTCATGAGCAAATATACAGATTACTGACTTTAACACTCAAGAAAGGAGGAAAAATCGTAGAGTAAGTGCTTGGTATCAGATGTTCTAGCAGCATAATGCCCCTCCAATGTGAAGATTGTTTGCATACCCAATGGTTGCAAGTGCAAGAATCTATGTATAACCGCAGAAAATGTATCATTAGAAGAACACTTAAAAGTATATTTTGACTAACATGAACACTGTAAAAGTCGTGTAAAATGTTAATCCCAAATTCCCAACATCGAAAACACGGCGATTTCAACTGAAAAAAAAGCCTTTAGATACTTAAGTGATAGGGACACACACATATGTATAACTAACACAGTTTTGGAAGCTATTTCCGGATTTTCCAACGTTTCAAGGAGATTGCAGGTCGAGATATTTGTAAAGCAGGGTTAGATATTTTAGTTGAACGAATAACAGTTCAGAAAATATGCCAAAAACTAGAGAAATCTTTGTCAAAAGGTGAAATTGATAACAGCCAGTTGGTTGTTTTGATTTAGCCTCGATGTTCGAACGCGTAGAGGTCCCGCTGACGGCGCCCGGTCGAATGTGTGGCAAGAAGCCAGGGGGTAATTCCGGCGCCATATTGAATTGCCGCTAGAGCGCGGACAAACGCGGCATTTTAAAATTTCGAACTTCAAAAGTCGTTTTCGGAGGGAAAAACGGCTCGGAAAAATCTGAAAAAATTACTGCGTGACCAGGAGACAATGTAGTTTCTGAAAATGCAAGAATTAGAAACAGGTTAACAAGCTCATTATAAATTCAATATTTCAGGTTATAAATCAATCATTCTGGACGAAAATTCTTTCAATGCATTTAAGTAAATAACAAGGTCCATTTAGATCAACCATAATTCAAATTCTCTATAAAAATCGAATTGGTTTTCTCCTGTTTAATGCAATCCTACTGTGACCCCCTAAAATATGCCACTCTCCAAGGGAGGTTTTTGTTGTCACCTTTTCAAAACGTCCAGGCATCTATGGATGAACACTACTTATTCTAATTAAAAAACTACCGAAATACGTCATTAAAAAAATTCAAGATACCCGAGACCCTTTTTTTTCTCTATGTCCGAATATGACCCCTCAGTAATCGAGCGAGCCAACACACTCCCTGAACTTCAAGAGTGTCTTCTCAGTTTTCCTGTTAGTAAAGCATCCGCAATATGGCATCCCCGTGTATGTGTCGACTGCGCACACTTTCTGGCCATTAATTTCGGCACATCTTCCGTTCGTCACGTGGGGACAGTCGGGGCTCCGATTATCGGGTCTGAGTTTGTTCAAGTGCCCAGTCACCATCTTGCAGTAAGCGTTAGCGTTAGTTTTACCATCTGTACACGGGTCGTTCTTGATTATACTTCGAATCATTTGGCTATAGCAGGTTGCGTCTACGGTGGAAACCTGGTCAAGGAGACAAACAATTTTTTCTTTTAACACAGTTTCTCTTTCAGTTCATTTTTTAATCACTCAATCCCAAATAATAATGATGAGTAAATGAAAGAACGAATAACCGTTCGTAAGAAGCTGCTAAACACATGTGATTACTGGCCGCTCGTGCCTCTCATTTGGTCTAGTGCGCCTTCAATAACCGTGACGGCAATTTGAGTGCCTTATAAGCACGAATAGTTCCTCGCAGTAGCTTTGTCATTATCACAGGAATAGGTGCACGTCGATCAGCCAAAATATGTGCTTCCTCTTTTCTTTTCTGTCGCACGGCGAGATGGTTCACCGAGGAATTTTTGTTGCATTGAAACCAAATTTTGATTGGCTTATGTCAAAAGAGGTGTGAAAAATTGGCCAGGCTACGGCACACAGTGGACCGAGTCAATCAAGGAGGTCGGACATTATATTTTTGACTAAAACTGCAAATTTTGATGTTTATTTTGTCACAAATTAAATTTCAAGGGTTGTTCCTGGAAGAAAACCCCACGAAAAAATCAATGAAACCAATTTTTGATCCTCAAAGTTTGTATAAATGGAGTTATAAGCGTTTAAAGTTTCCAAATTGTGTCCGACCTCTCCCATTGACTCGACCTGCTGTGCGGCATCAGCTATGACTTTTTAAATTTTTCACGCACTATTGTCTAGTAATAGAGACAAGAATCTCCCGGCCACAAAACTTCTTCCCCACTCGTATCATCATTCGCCCTCGTGTATTATCAAAAGGACTCCATAGACGATCAAATTCTGAACCAATTCCGATCAAAATAAACCATTTGATGGCGATTGGTTACCGTGCCACATTCTCCTTTGATCAAAATTGGACCGTCCAATTTTGATTCCGTCCCTCAAATATGGATCGTCTTGGTCCTTTAATGATGATGTACCTACACGTCCTTAAACCTTGGAGCCTTGAAATAAACATCCGCGCCTATTTTTATAATGTAAAATATGAAACAGGAAAGAAAACAAAATTGGGTAAAAATAAAAGTAACATATGGTGTCCTAAGAACCGTCTCCCCGCAATATAACGGCCGCGGAATTTTCGTTTTTCCCGCTTTGGGCAATTTTCAAAACAAGACATCGATTTTTCCCCAACATGGGAAAGTAGAAGACAAAAATAAAACTACTTCATGAGCTTCGCGAAAATTGTTGGTGGAAGTTTACGCTATTGCACTTACATCGCCATAATACATGACTTCCTTCCCGGTATTCGCGGGTTTTTTCTTCTTCGCGGCGGCCTTTTCCTTTTCCTCTTTCTCTTGTTTCTTCTTCTGTTTCCTCCTCTGAAACCAGTTTAGTTTCTCTTCCTTCTCAAGCGCAGCAGGGGAAGAACGACCTGACCCATTTCTGGGAGGCGTTCCTCTGGGAGTTGATGGAGTCAACTCAATCTCCGATTGTCCGCTCGGATACATTCCCACTCCGTACGGTATCATAACCCACAACACCGTTGTCCAAACCAAGAGAGATGCCATCACATTCATTTTACCAATCTGTGTAGAACATTGAATGCAGACCTGCTAAGAGTTTTGTAATTCAACCCAGAACTGTGAGAAAAAAGAGGCATTCAAGTAATTTGGGTGGGACAGGCGGCCTTCATAATTAAAAATCTCACAAGTCAAGTGGCCAAGTGATCGCGATAAGTTGGAGTTTGATCGGAAAAGCTATCGCAATTTTATCGACATTGATTTATTGCAATATTATCAGATGAGATATTGGGATGAATTGCAATTTCATCACAAAAATTTGCAATAAAATCGCGATTATATCGATGGTGATTTATCGCAATTTTATCGAAGACAATGGTTCAGATGTTGATGATCCTAGAGATTTTATATCCAGGAACTCGTAAATAAAACGCAACATAATTTCTACACATCGCGATTTTCCCGTCGAATAATGCTACTTGAGAACTGCATTCAGAAATCCTGAAAATTAAGCATCATGACATCAAGAATATATTTCCCTTTCCGGTATTTGAAATTGATTTCTCATGCCTTTGCCTGGAACAACTACCGAATAAAAAGGGCGTTTTGGGTGAAATAAATTTTTGAATTTTTCTGCAAAAATCAGATTCCATGTAGATGTAGAAACCTTCTCCAACCCTCTTTAACCCTCTTCAACCAACTTTCTGTCAAATTTTATTAGGGTTGAGTCAATTTTTACATCTGAGTTATTGATAGGTAGAGAGTCAAAAGTCATGGATTCATAATCACTCAGGGCTCATAACGAGCGCTTTATGCTCTCAGTTTGTCTGATGTCAAAAACTGAAATAGTGAAATACTCCAGCTATTTAATGGCGCATTAATTGAACACCAAGCGTGAACGAAATAAGCGGCCCACATTTTGAAAGAAGAGCATGCCCGTTTACCATTTCCAACGCTTTTAATGACAAACTATATGGACACGAAGAATAGATGTATAAACAGCTTTTTCTAAAAGCTTAAAGTTAAACTTTTTATTTACAAAGCCGGTATCGCCCTCTAAATATCCCTTGTGGTGAGCAATTCTCAATTGTTCTCAAATAGCTTTGAAAAGTTAAAGTAACTTTTTCCCGCCAATTATACTTAGTGAATTTAACTTCATCAATGAAACATATCGACGGTGAAAGTCGGCAATCACATAACTCGTTTGCGGTGTCTGAAAATCTCCGCCTCTACGTCATTTTTATAAAGGAGAACAAATTGATATTATTTCTTGAAGTTTTTGCAGAATTTTCTTCGCATTGAGAAGAAAAATCATGACAGTTTTAAAGAATTGCCGTTGAGTAGTTTTCCATTTAAAAAATGAAGTAAGTATGACAGGAAATCTGCGACGTCGCAAACCCAGTTATGTGATTGCCGACTTCCACCATCGATATATCTCGTATAGGTACAATTAGCCTCGGAATCATCACGTATTTTGGTAAAATACAAGGCGAGAGAAGTTAAACCCGTAAAAAATAGGAAAATAAATGTACTATGCAAGAAAAAGACGACATAACATTATGAGGTATGGCGGTGATACGAAATGAATAAACTTACACGCCTGAGTCCGAAAAATTTAAAACTTTCGGGGGATGAGTCGTTGAGCGGAGTATCAAGTCAGAACTAAGTCAGAGCAGAACTCACATCCTGTTTTATACACCATTCGCACGAAAATCTCTGAGCAGAAAAATTGCTAATGCCTGTGCCATTAGGGGGCGGCTTATTTGTATGCTAAAAAAAAGTCGGAAAAGTTCAGCTTCCCGGTTTCCAATTAGGTGCCAAAATACGGAAAATATCCTGTAAAGCAACAGCTTGTATCAGTTGACTTTTTCCACGCACTGGAGAAAAAAACACATTGGATCTAGAGTCCAGACTCTTGGAAACATTGACAAGAAAAGTACTCTTGATTCAATCGGATTTTTGCTTGAATTAAAACGAAATCCGCTCAAATTAAGAGGTTTGGTTCTTGATTTAAGCTAGATTCTGATTGAATCAAGAGTACTTTTTCTTGTCGATGTTTTTAAGAGTCTGGACTCTATATCCAATGTGTTTTTTTTCCAGTGCGAGGCTTAGCCTCACGAGAGCCTCCTGTTTGGAACAAATGATGCATGTTATCTGATGATGAGTTTTTGTTCAGGTTTCATTTGTTGTTTTCAGTAAAATTAGGGGCGGACGGGGGGGAGGGTCGGGCCAGCATTAGGTATTTTAAAAATAGGTGAAAGGATATCTTACAGAAGGAGGGGGTCACATTGGCTTACTTAATATTTAAACAGCCCCTAACATTGTATGCATGCTCCTTGGAGCTGGAGCATGCAGGGCCGGATTTACCCACATGCCGCCCATGGGCCGCTTGTATTTTTCCGCCCCCTTCCTATTTGTTTTGAAACATCAAAAGATCGTATTCGACAGTGGTTCGATGTATGTTTTGGCTCAATACAATAGAACATAACCTCAAACAAAAATTTTAGGATTTAATTTGGAAAAGCTGAAGATGAGAACATTCCTAACAATTTCACTTTTCATTGCCATTTGGTACTCGAGAGAATAAAAATTCGATCACATAAGACCCGTTACCTCAGATTTCTAAATTAACTTTTGAGGCTTTGGTTACAAATTTAACCAATCGATATCAATATAATCTCACCTGTGTGATCTGTCGAGTACGATCTATAAAAACTATCAAGTGAACGTGCCGGTGGGGGGGAGGGGTGTATAAGACGCGTTTTCTCGTGTTGGGCACATTTTTTTGTAAAAACCCTGTCATGAACACTAATAAAAGTTCAGTTCCGTAAACCCATCCCTGTTTGGACAAGGCCTTCCATTTATAAAAAAGCACGAAAAAATTATGAAAGAACAAACATAAATGTGGTTAACACTTTTAACTTCCACCGCCGCGCCGATCGCACTGTGTTGGCGCAATGCGTGAGGTATTCATGCAGTCTTGTAGGCACTATGCGTTTCACGCCGATGCGATCGCTGCTGACCACACTGTTCGGCGCAATGCGTGAAGTATTCATGTAGTCTTGTAGGCGCTATGCGTTTCACGCCGACTGCTGCTGACCGCAGTGTGTTTGACGCAATGCGTGAAGTATTCATGCAGTCTTGTAGGCGCTATGTGTTACTTGCCGACCGCCGCGCCGCTCCGTTCCAGGTCAAATTGCGTGTTTGGTTTCTCTCATAACTCGACTAATTAAAGGTAGCAAAGGTAATAAAGTAAAGGTCTCTTAGTATCACCGAAAGTCGACAAAATTAGAAATTATTATACTTTTTCTCTCAAGAAATGAGAGATTTTGTCGCATTTTCTCGTTTGTACTTCATTTTCTGAATCCGATTGTTTTCTCTAATTTTTTGATACCTACATTCAAAAAGATTGCAAAATTTGCCGCCCCTAAATTTTGCCGCCATGGGCCGCGGCCCGTGTGGCCACCCCCTTAATTCGGCCCTGAAAGCATGTGTTTGCTCTTTCGAGCAACTTTGCTCTTTACTAAGGTTACACCGTAACATTGGAACCAACTTCAATATGCACAGGTTTTTAGCATTTTTTTGCTTGTTCCCCTATGCTTGACAGTATGTTACGTGTTCCTCGCAAAATATTTCCTCTAATTATGTACTTAAATCGCAAATCCCCTTTTTGGGCTCCAACGTACAGATAAAAAAAAATCAGCATTGGAGAAAAAAGTCAATTTGATAAGGAAAAGTCAGAATTTTACCGGTTTTACTTGTGAGGCCGGAAGAGGATTTTCAGAATATCGACGGCGCAGCTGTACGTTATTGCATGCAATTATTATCGAAGGCGTAAGTATCCGCAATCACACATCTCGTTTGAGGTGTCTGCAAATCTCCGCTTCTGTGTTATTTTTTAAAGGGGAACAAATTGACATCATTCCTTGAAGTTTTTGCAGCATTTTCTTCGCACAAAGAAGAAAAATCACGGCAGTTTTAAAGAATTGCCGTTGGGTAGTTTTCCGTCAAAAAAATGAAGCATGACAGGAAGTCCCGCGATGTCGCAAACCGAGTTATGTGATTGCCGACTTACGATACGCAAATCTGTGGTGACGCACGTTCAAAACAACTATATATAATGCAAAAACAGCATCCTTTTTTGCTCTCCCTGCGTCAGAAAATCATACTGTGAACTTTGAACCCACTTTAGGATGAGGTTAGCTGCATTAGCTTTCGCAATTTTCTCATTGACATCTCAATCATTTTGGAATCGGAAACCCATCGAAAAATCTGGGCGCACCATCCAAAATTCCAAAAACAAGGCTTGCCTGCAGCAAAATGTAAATCATAAACAGAGCATCTCTATTAAAGGAAAGGTCTCTTCATAAAGTCTCAAATAACGATTTGAGATTGGTTCAGTTCATTTATGCTGACAGAGCGACGGCAGTAACCGGGGTTCGCCAATATTCTCTAAAAATTAAATTGTGGTGAGAAATCTGCTACGCCGATGTCGCAAAATGAAGTCCATGATTTGATAGTTTCACATTTGATTTTAATGTAGCTACCTATACCTGCCTCCAGTTTCAATGATATTGCAGCCAACTGTCTCGGTGCCGTTGGCGGTCTACGTGTAGGGCGCAAGAGGCACCCCATACAATTTATAATGTGAAAAAACTAACCTATAAATTTGCAGAAAATGATGAATTGCAATGAAATTTTAACCTCATTTTATTCTGCGGTATCCTAACTGCATCTTAACTGACAGAGTGCCTTCAATTCTTCATTTATACTTCTCCTAGATATCTTTTAGATAAGAATTGTTGTTCTACAAATCATCCTAAGCACACCACGATATCAAAACTGAAGGATAGAAGATACTCACACCTTACGCATGCAACTATTTGAGCCTAGGTGATATCTTTGTAGTTTTGTAGAATATACGACGAATTGTAAGCGCTCTGTGAAAGAGGCTTCTCGCAGTAAAGCCCGCCGTTGGCGCAACGCCGCAGGCCGCGGGTGCAATGGTGAGAGCCGGGGCAGTCAAAACGCCTTCAATTCTATTCGTAAGCAACACGGACATCCGTAGAGCCCGAATAGTTGCATCCAGGAGTTAAAATGTTGTACAGCGTTTGTCGCATGCGGCGCTAAGGGCGCTTTTTCTTGTTTCTCGTACGTAGTAAATAAATTCCAGCGTTTCCTATTGTACCGATGAAGTAGACTATTTCTGACTTTTTGCGACATTGTCAATTATCTGAATAATGCATTGATCGTATACATGTATAAAAACGTTGCCGTCCTATAAAATGTGGGCTGCGCCTCCAGCTTCTCTGATCTAGGAGCGACGAGCGTGGGAAAGTCGTTTTAATCAATCAATCAATCAATCAATCAATCAATCAATCTAGTATCACGAAAAAGAAAAAAATCATGAATCTGGCACCCAGTTCTCTTAGATGTCAAGTATGTCGGGAGGAAAGAAGCGAGCGTAACTTTATCGGAATGTTGCACCTGGGTGCGTCTAAGTGTGCCCAGTATGTCCGTGTTGCAATTGTTGCACGTACCAAAAATGAAGGCGTTTTGGCTTTCTTTGCCCATAGGCAACGCGTGCCGGGTACGGCGCGGCGAACCGTTCGAAAAATAGCGATGCAGAGTCCAACAAATCTTCGATGAGGAACGGTTGCTAATATGTAGAAGGAAAGATAGACATAAGAGAATCAGGAAAGACATCTTTTTTATGTCTATGATTTTTTTTCATTTGGAGCTGTAGAATTCCTATAAAACGGAGGAGCTTAATACTATAAAAATTACTATAAAAATTATTAGCTAGAAAGATGAAAGCAATCGATATCTTTTTCAAATATGTCGCCGCTCCTCCTTTTTATGCCCATACTCGTCAGAGTCTTAATCGCGACTTTGAACGAGCAATGGAGTTAGCAATTAGCGCGGCTAAGAATCTTAGCTATGCTAATTCCCTGATTTTCAGAAGCTCATTCCCTGACAAGGAATCAAAAAACTTTCTCCCACCTTGCCATGATTTTTCTGGGAAAAACTATATGAACCATCGGAGTTCTAGGTAAGAATAACGATTTTTTTCGTCTTTCATCGGATTCGTCAGCGTACATTCAATATTTCAATTCCAAAAGTGTTCCTGATGTTTGTATTTTCTGCCTTATCAGAATTCTGTATCATCAAAATAGTGTATTTCCTTCCGAAAATTAACTACTTAGATACGTGTAAAAAGGCTATAAAAACTTAGCTTATGGGAAAAAATTGTCGATGTATCCTGCTCCGTAAAGTAAATGTAGCAAGATCAATTACTTTTTTTATTTAAAGTTAGAATAAAAGGTGAGATTAAAAATTAACTATTTTTATAAAATAAAGTAAAAATTAATTTTTCAGACAAACATTTTAAATGAAATAAAGAGACGAGAGGACCCTCCAGAATTTTAAGTTGGAACCACCCATAAAGCTCTTAAAATGTTTTTATTTTTAAAGAGATGCCGCCACAGTCGCTCAACAAAATATGCCAGTTTTGTCACTTTCCATTGATTTGCGATGTCAGGATTTAATATTTTAAAAACTTCTCGGGCGCTTTCTAGCGCACTCAAGTCGTTTCGTGTCATATGGACTATATTGTAAGTTTAACAGAAACGCACCTAGTCGCATTTTAAAGGAAAATGGGGCTTGCATTATATCAATCGTAAATTCTCTCCTGTCAATATAATTCATATATAATTGAGAAAAAATATTTTGGAGCGAAAATGCTTAGTTGTTAAATTTTGTCCGTAATATTGGGTCGTCTTATTCAGAGAAGAGACTCCAAACCTCTTTCTCGATTCATTCTTGATGCAATTCTGGCGCGCTCCTAATGAAGATCGTCCATGAGGAAAGATAGGTACTTCAGTTTTCAGCTCACAATATTTTCAGCAAAGCGAATCTCTTTCCGAGTTAGGAATTGAAAAATCCACGAATTAGTATTCGACGGAAAACTCGCACAGGGTCCTTCCTAAAGAATGTACCTACCTATATACTTAGTTAGCAATCGCTTTAATTTATCCGTGTGCCCATTGAGAGAGGGCAGCAACTTGGATTCGTCATTAACATGACAAGTAAATAATTTTGACTGGAACTTTCACAATTGCCGCAATCACAAACCAAGAGTCGTGGTTTGATAGTTTATATGCAATATCGCTGAATAATTGAGTCCCGCCATAACTGTGCGGAAGTTATTTCGCGGGCCACATTTCGAACAGTAAGAGGCTGATGCAACATCTGCGTGTAACCGGTGGTCGGTGAATCCCCGATACTCAACGTTGTCGCTTTCGGGCATGGACGGGCGATAATTTTGTAAACTGAAGTGACACCTTGACAGTTTTGTGAGGTTTCGGCCTGAATTTTTACTTGAAGATCTTCAAATTCCGCACTGATGGCGGCTCCTAAAGTGAATCGGGTCCAGGACCTTTCCAAACTAGTAAGTCTCTGTACTTTCTGTTTCCCTCGGGAAACACAGCCGTCAAATTGTCTAACCTCACTTTCATGCGCGCCTTGTTTCTTCCACATTTCCCAAATTGAATGCCTTTAAGAGTCATAAGACTCTGAAATTTACAGATGTCTTATGCCAGCCACCGTCTGTGATTAGTATCCAGCGATAAAAATTTTAACGAAGCCTCTCACTCCCAGTTTCTATGAAACCGCAGCCAGCTGTCTCGGTGCTTTGGGCAGTTGACGACAAGTTGATATTGATATCTATTATCTGTTCCACCCATTCAAAGCATCGGACATTTTTTTTTATTTTAGTCAATAATGAACTTGAAGTTTTTCTCACATAAGGAAACAATCATTTACCTAAACTGCCCCTCTTATCTCATAGCTGTAAAGATCATGCCAAATAAGTCCACGCAACTGCAGGGGATGATAGACGACTAGCAGTCTTCCACCTAGTATCAGAAGTACATCAATCAATGAACATGACAAATCATCTGTCTCACTTTGAAAGTGGGTACATTTTTTAGTTCGGCCTTTCATCTGATACTTAGTTACAATTAGTCTGTCAAGGGCTGTAGTTATCAAGAAGCTTGGCTGGTTCTCAATTTGATGAGGAATTTGATGCGCTCAGTTCAAACATGATTAAATATTTACAGTTGAAGCATTGATTTGAGTCTCCAAGCTTCACTACTGTAAATTAGATTTGGTCTTCTGCTATAATTGTCCGTGGAGCTTGAAGCACAGTAGGCTTAGTTGTTATTGTGTTGTCTTGTCGGCAAATTTAAAATTGTTATGAGTGTATCTAAGTTAATAAGCACATAATGCTTACCCATTGCACAATTACAATTGGATTACATTTTGCAATAAGGAACTACAATCTTTGGCTCTTCCATAAAAACACTTTTCTGCATAGGGAAACCGATGATTAATATGTTGTTTCTAAAATGAACCAAAAATAGTGGTTCCTCATTGCAAAATGTGGTCCAATTGTGCATTGGTTCAAAACCCAATAATGCAAATAGTATATAGGACCAACCTCTTCAGCCATTTGCTCCACTAAATTAACGTTTAAGTTAAGTATTTAGTGCTGTCTATGCAGAGTGAATGTAGACAAGGGACTAGGTTTGTCTCGTAGTTCCAGAATTTATATTTCATGCCTTCTAGCACTAATTTTCTTAGGAACTTCCTTATAGTCATTTATTTCTCAGTTGAAAAGACAGTACATCGTTTCAGAACTGATACACTTCAGTCTAAAACTTATTGCGACTTCTCTGAATTAGGTCCTGCAGAAATTTAGTTTTCCTTGGTACTAGTCCTCAAAAGTTGACTAATTATGTTCTACGGAGATGTAAAATTTATTTGCGCAGTAACTAATCTTTTAATTTTCTCTTGCAGGATATCTCAAAATTAACAGCTTTATCTCCTGAAGTGATAAGTAAACAAGCCACCATCAATATCGGTAAGAAGTTTTGACTACCAAGAAAATCTTTTAACTAATTTTTTTTGCTTGTTATTTTCAGAATACTTAAGCTCAATTATTCGTTCTTTACATCAAAATTGCTCTCATTGCTCTCACACGTTGTTATTAAATTAAAGTCCATATCAGATGTGCAGAAAATGTCTGTAATCGCAATACTCGTAATGTTCCTCTTGCGAATATTATTCTCCCAACAAATCTGTTATCAACCATTCCTGCTTCTGCAAGATATATTTGCTTACGATTTTTCCTTCTAATAAGGTAGCAATTTTTTCAAGTAGTCATTAAAGGTGTTAAAATTTTTTTTCACTCAGGTACAATTGGTCACGTAGCCCATGGTAAATCAACTGTGGTGAAGGCCGTGTCAGGTGTACAAACTGTCCGTTTCAAGAATGAATTAGAAAGGAATATCACCATTAAGCTAGGTAAGTCTCATTGTTACATTCCGGTCTTTGACATTGGGAAGAAAAATGTTCAAAGTCTTATAAAAGACTTCATGGAGGGAGACAAAAATGATTCTTGGACTCAGCAGAAATGTAAGAACTTTGCAAGTTTGCATATTCAAGAAAACAATTTAAGTGTAAGGTTGATATTTTATCAGTCTTAATGGACCGAGTTTAACAGAAAGGAACCGAGCCACATGAAGTTGAAACTGAGAAAAAGAGGTTTGAAATTTTATTCCTCCATGAGGCTCAATGTAGAAAGTAACCTTTAACCCCTCTCAACACAGACTAATTTTTTTTGACTTGAAGTTTTTGCCAAGGGAACATATATGAGTAGAAGAACTCAAAAACATTCTTAACTCAATTTTTTCGAAAAGGTGGGTTGGTTCCGTTCTGATGAACTCGGCCCTTATAACCCTTCAGCTCCTCCACACCCTGTAAAGTCACTTCTGCCTAGAAGTCAAGATTTTTGGATTCTTATCTTATCGCTGAAAGCCATTCTACAAGATTGGATACTCTTTTGCAAACGAAGAGAAATTTTGAAATCTTTGTCGAACGACCATTGGCAGTAGAGGCTCAGGAACTATTCAGTTTGCTATTTTCTTCAATTATGCAGCGTAATTTTCAGGTATACAGAGCCCTGTTATCCGTATAAAACTAGTGATAACAAGTGTCTACCTTGTAAGTGTTTCTGGCAATTTATTGTATTTTGCAATGACGTGACTGATGTGAGTAGGCCAAGTTAGTATAGTCACTAGAAGAAAAGCCAGAGATAGTTTGGTAAAAGCCTGAAATTTTAAAGGCATGCTGGAAATTTGGTAAAAATGCCAAAGTTTTTTGAGGTACTTATAGAATGTTACTTAATTTTTTGGTTGATAATAATGAAAAACAATATCTCCATCACTATTATCCTAAAACAATGCCTAATTATGATACATATCCCCAAAAATAGACCCAAATTACATTTTAGGACCAACAATTTGCAGATGCTGACATTCTGCTGAGGCGACAAGGGTTAGAAAGTATTCTGACATCATTTTTGAGCAACAAATTTTAAAAATGTTCCTTCCCGTCTTTAAGTAGGCAAAGCAAATTTAAAATTCCTATCAGTGCAGTTTTCCATTAAAATAAAAAAAGGTTTTTCAAACCATTGCTTAAGTGTGAATTTCAATATGATTTTCCTGTATTTCATACAAAACCAAATAAAATAAGGAATGCTGGAAAATTGCAGGACAAAGTAGGAGATTTGGAAGTCTGCTGGAGATCCCTGGCAATATCAGTACAACCATTAGAGTATTCAAAAAATCAAAGCTCACATATAGTGATTTTGTTACAGGTTATGCCAACGCAAAAATTTACAAATGTGATAACCCCAAGTGTCCGCGTCCTGTCTGCTACATTTCTGGAGGCTCTTCAAAAGATGACACATTTCCATGTTTGCGGCCGAACTGCAGTGGACACTTTCAGATCATTCGCCATGTCTCCTTTGTGGATTGCCCTGGTCACGACATTCTTATGGCAACCATGTTGAACGGAGCCGCTGTCATGGATGCAGCTTTATTGTTAATAGGTGAGTAGAAGCTGTTTTGTTTAAGTCAACCCTCCTCATGTATTCGCACAGATACTGTGATTGCTCTATTTGCAAGCACATAAATTGGTAGTAGGAAATAGTTGGAAACCTTACAGTGATTTATGGCTTTGAATTTCCTCAAATTTTTCATTAAAAGTGTAGAGTGCTGACAGCAAAGTTGATACCGATGTTTTTTTTTGAGCATCCTATTTTGAGATTCAATGTGGTTTATTGATTTGACATTCTTATTAACTCATCAGGAAGCAAATAAGTTTTTCTGATAAGACTTGCTTCTTTTGCGCATGTTCACCTCCGAGCACTCCTTAAATCGAGTACATAATCCTAATGTTAAAATCCGCCTGTAGGTGTTATTTCTGAAAATTAACATAAATTCACTCCCAGAAATGTTTTCCTTAATTTTTGGAAAGCTTTGAACATTAGCTATCCTGAAGGAGGAACAATTTTCCAATGTATGTTACCTGAAATTGCATTTACATGTGCCCCAAAGTAGACCTTATCAAAAAATCTGAATTTTCTATGAACCAGATGACCTTAGTATTCATGAGTTTTCTCACCAAAGTCCCATCAAACCAATTTTCAAAATCCTCCGATCATTTCAAAACTGAGAACATGCCTAACAGGTACTGATTTGATTAATCTTTTCAAATTGGAAGATATAAGCTAAACAGAAAGAAAATCTCCAAAGAGAAAGGCTCTATGTTCCGTCTCATTTCAAGATTCTTTCGTTTGTCGTTATGTATGATTTAGCTCGTCTTCATTTTCTAATTTTCTACTTCTGGCATTTATGATAATTCTGTTTTTGTTTTGCAGCGGGCAATGAATCGTGTCCACAGCCTCAAACTTCAGAACATTTAGCCGCCATCGAAATCATGAAACTGAAACACATCATCATCCTGCAAAACAAAATAGATCTTGTAAAAGAGGGGCAGGCTAAAGAGCAATATGAACAAATCTTAAAGTTTGTCCAAGGTAAAATTTTTCTTTATGAAAATTTTTCTTTATTATTTTTCCTATGAAAGTTAAAGCTAATTGTAAAAATTTTGGAAGATATTGGAAGTTTGATCCATGAGTGAAAGCTATGCAAAAGTTGGATCCCTAGAGATATGCCTCCAACTCAAAGTTTTCCTGAAAATTCACTCACTTAATTTTTTGGTGTTTAATCTTTTATGAATCAGGATCAATCTCTAATGGAGAGTAAACAGCCTTGTCGAAAATGAATTAGGTACCTGTCGTTAATTCTAAAAAAAAAACAACTGAAAATCTGAAAATTGGCATACATTCTGATTTTATCATTTTTATTCTCTCTTATTTCATTTTATTCTTTGTTCTAAAATTTCCCCCCTATTTTTGGAGAGAGTATCAATTAATATTGTTTAAATATGTAGGAGAATATTCTTGGAAGTTCAAAGCATAATCTCGCAAAATCAAGTAATGGTAATGATCCTTCAGAAAAGTGGAGTTCGTAAGAAAATCAGGGATAGTGCTAACTAAGAGATGCTCTTTTTTTGGCTCACTGTCGAAAAACTTTTTAAAAAAATTAATGTAGCCAGCTTATGTAGAGGTGCAAAAACTTCTTGATCTTGCGATCGGGTGGGTCTTGATCATTCGCATGCAAAAATTGGAAGGCCCCCAAAAATGGTATTTTGTAATGGGAAAGCTGGCAAAATTGCCATCATTCTTGCAAAACCGCAGCAAAAATCTTTTGTCTTCTGTAAAATCGCTGTATAAATCATGTGCTTTGCAGCAATTTTGCATGCACAGAGCCATAAAAAAAGTCATCTTTTCAAAATTTTTGAAGAAAGAAGGGTTTTTAAAATGGGAAGCCCAAGGACTTAGTGCACCCCCAAAAAAGCTAAAATTTCAAAGTTAAAAGCCGTTGAACTCAATTATACTAAATGCATAATATAAATATGTAGATCATGCATAGTAATTGAAGTATCGATTGCAATTTTTGTATAATTGTGCTTTTTAAATATTTTTTTTTTACCATGTGCTAATGATGCTCTCAGGAAGTCAAAAATGTTGTTTCAATGGTTAACATACGCAGTCCATGATAGTTTCTTTGCTGGCAGTATGTCTGGGTGATCCAAGATGGAAATTATTGCTGCTGATAAATGTTACCTAGTTGCTGTGCAATGCTTGATCTAAAATCGAATCTCTGGGTCGGGCCCAAGGATAGTCAGTGCATCTCATTATTGTCAAGCATTACTATCCTTTACTTTTGTTGCGGAGCAATTGAAACGATAATTGATTATATTGTATTGCTGTTTGTTTACAACAGGCACAGTCGCAGAAGGAGCTCCTGTGATACCGATTTCTGCTCAACTGAAATACAACATCGAGGTCTTGTGTGAGTACATCTCTAAAAAAATCCCGATTCCAACAAGAGATTTCATGTCCCCACCACGTCTGATAGTCATTCGGTCTTTTGATGTGAACAAGCCTGGTTGTGAGGTTGACGATCTTAAAGGTGGTGTTGCTGGTGGAAGTATTCTCAGAGGTGTACTAACGGTAAGATTTTCATTTCTTTCTCACAGGCAGATAAAGAGCTCTTTTACCGATGTTTACTCATCTTTTTTCAGAAATGTGTTGAGCCTACTGAAGAATTTGCAGGATGAAACTTCAACAAGTAACAAGTGTTGGAAATTTTTTTGACAGTTTTTTTGACAGTCCTCACCAAATTTTTTGTGTATGAAACTCGGTAGTTTTATATTACAGCAGTTGGGATTTCCCCAATAAGAATTCTCCTCATTCCAGATCACCTTGTTGAAAATTAACAGTAGAAAAATTTGGCCATGTCATTTCAATTTATCTCAAGGTTCTCAAAAGGATAGCTTTTGTGTAAAATTCTCTGCAACGTAACATTTTACTCAAAAACTTACGGAGATAGGCTTATGCTCTCTAAATTATAATCATCGTAAACTACTTGCATGTTACGGTTGATGATTCATCGTTGTGTTCAGTATCAAAGAAATCACTCAGTGATGAATCAAATGTGTGTCAAGGTGTGCAGAACTCGGAGAAATTAGAAATCATCATTATTCATTAAGATACAAGAGATCTCAGCGAATTCTCTAGAGAAGCACAGATTAAAATGAGGAATTTCCCATCTTTCAATTCTGGGGCCATTTTCTTATTTCATTTTAAGACAAATAAGGAAAAGAATCAAACAAAAATATTTTTGCGTAACTTTATGCATTTTGAGTCTCTTGGTGAACATACTTAGTTCACAATAGGCACTCATGTCTTAGTTTTACAATAATGAATTTTAATTTTGAATCTTTCAAATAATGTTTACAAACATGATCAGAAAAATGTGCAATATTAAAATGTGTCATGATCAGAAAATATCATGGTAATCCGGTTTTTTTTTTTTATATTTATATTTTTGGAATAGAACAATATCTAAATTATTTTTCATGTTTTTAACAGGTTGGCATGGAGATTGAAGTGAGACCTGGTTTAGTCTCAAAAGACAGTGAAGGCAAACTCACTTGTAAACCCATCTTCTCCAGAATAGTCTCTCTTTATGCTGAACAGAATGAACTCCAGTTTGCTGTCCCTGGTGGCCTCATTGGTACGTATGCTGACTCATTTGATTAAATCCTACTTTAAGGCAAACCAGTCTAATGAACTAAATTTTTAAAAGGGTCTAAAACTTAAATTTTTCCTCTGAGGAAAGAAAGCCTGAAATACATTGATGGTGTATATATTTCGGTTTTGGCTATTGTTCATGATGTAGGCGAGCATTCACGTTAAGAAGTTGCTGCAATAATACTTTCTTTTATCCTGATGTAGCGTCTTATTGCAAATTCCTCATCATTTTTAAATTTGAGAAGAATACTTCTATTAGTTAATTTTTAATTCTGATAAAAAACCTAACTATTTCTGGTTTCAACTGACATTCAAATCATATTTTTTTTACATATTTTTAAATCCTTAGAACTGCATCAACACCAGTCAAACAATATTACGCCAAAAGAAACCAAGATTTGTTACTCATTCCTAAATGCACCTTTCTGCAGATGGAAAATGAGAGGCAGATACATCATCTTTGAACCAAAGATATCGATACAAAAAATTGTAAATCCAATTTTTTCCCAGATTGTCACTTTTACTGTTTTTCTCATTTATTGAACATTTATTTTGGTTTCAATATAGCTCCTTAACTGAGATTTCAAATGAGAAAAAAATTGATTCTCCAAACTCCACCACCATTATCAAAAGGTTATTGGGAATGACAACTTAGTTTAACATCAACACAAGACAAAGCAAACTTTTCAAATTCTTATACCGTGCAATGTACTTACTCTGACTATGCTATACCCAAAAATCCTCCTCCTATTGCACTTATTGCTCTCTAACCACAGATATTGAAGATGAAAATTAGTCTTGATGTTAACTTTTTGCATAGAAAATCAATCATCCAAGGCCAATCATCTAATACTCTTGTTTTGACAAATCATAAGATTACTTTTCTGTCCGTCATTATTTGAAGGTATTTAAATGAAAAATAGAACTATCTGCATTTTGACTCAAGCTTCACAAGAAAACATGCATGACAGAGCCAGCCCATGCTACAATTCAGATAAATCTTTTTGATCTAAATACATCAATATGTTCATCCATCATAGAAGGTATGAATTTGTGTTGGATTTCAGGTGTTGGCACAAAAATCGAACCAACGCTATGCCGTGCTGATCGTTTGGTTGGACAAGTATTAGGTGCCGTTGGAGCCCTGCCAAAAATATTTATTGAGCTAGAAGTCTCATATTATTTGCTAAAGCGTCTACTTGGAGTCAGAATGGAAGGAGACAAGAAGGGAGCCAGGGTAAGAAAATTTTTAATTTACTTTTTAGTTTTGTATTGGTTAGCATATTGCATCCATTAGCAATTAAATGATACTAATGCGGATGTGATGCAGGTATTTTCTAATAATAAAAAAAACTAAAGAAACACATAACAATGCATTTCAGTGTCACTCACCATCTTCAGGATATTTACAAACTTGTAAAATTCACTTAAAAAACCACTACACTACACGGTGTTACAATTTAAAAACAAATATGCAACTAATTACATTTTACAGTTACAGTTTCTTCGTAATTGATACATTATAAAGCTTTCAATGCTGCCATGATTGTGCAATTTTTAACAGCATTTGCAGCGAATGAAATTGATTTACGGTCAATTTATTTCCACTTGAAAGTGAAAAATCATTCGGAGCAGATTCAGAGAAAGATTCATTGCAATTTTGGGCGGGTTACTCGTAATTAAAGAGAATTTTGTTGCAGAGAATCTCAGCAGCATCAGAAGCCTCTTTCACCTATTTACCAAAGAAGTCCTTAATTAATATTCAACTCTTTAAAATCATAATATCATGTAATATTATGGTTTTTTGTGAATTTTGTATGTTAGTAAATGCCCTGAAGATGGCGCAAGGCAGCACGCAATGCATTGATGTGTGTTCATTTAATTTTAATTAACAAAAGTTTCCTGTATTTAGGCACATTCTTATTCGTATGTATTATCAAAATACTCCTTTATCATTTTTTGTGTGTCGCTAACGTCAGTAGAGCATCCTCCACCAAATAATAACATAAGCCTTTGCTAGCAGCCATATACTAAGACTCTTTCCTGCATTTAAAAAAAAGGAAACAGTAGCCTCAACAATAAAAGTATCAATTCAGATACAATTAAAAGTAGTTATACTATTTTCCTTTTTTCTGTAATTAAGTGGAGGTATTTCAGTGTTGTAATGCTGATAAACACGGCCTGTGATGGCTTGCATAGTTTTTTAATATTAAAATACCTTTCATTGATCTTGAACTTTTTTCCTCTAATTTTTCAGCATCCTCAATTTAGTAAATTATCCCAGTGGACCTGACAGTCCTTGATTATTTGCTCTTTTTAATAAACTTCTCTTATTAGGACTTGTATCGTCTACTGACTGAGGTAGAGATGAAATGAGGAAGAAAATTTTAATCAAGGATTTAATAGTTTTCTTTTGAAAAATCATTGAACGTTTTTTCCTCTGGTATTTTTACAGTCTAAATCTTAATTTCAACCCAAAGGCTGGATAGTATAGATTCCATATCCAATTAATCTTAGTAGCTAAATTTTTAAATAGTGTAAATCGTTAACTAAAAATAACGAGTTGTATCAAAAACTCTAACTTTCAAATTACCTTGATTTTAACAAAAAGGATAAGTTTCCTTTTTGTTAAAATCAAGGTAATTTGAAAGTTAGAGTTTTTGATATGACTCATTTTTTGTTAATTTTCATTTTCAAAGTTTATAATCATTTGTTAAAGTAAAAAAAAGTGTAAATTGTATTGAATTAAAGGTTTGCAGACTGTTATTTTATTATTTTATGAAAGTCACAAAAAACTCTATTACTCAACAGGTCCAAAAATTATCGAGGAACGAAGTGCTTTTAGTGAACATTGGCTCTCTGTCGACTGGTGGTCGTGTAATAGCGACAAAACTTGATTTAGCCAAAATTAGCTTAACAAATCCTGTTTGCACAGAGATGGGAGAAAAGATCGCTCTCAGTCGGCGTGTTGAAAAACATTGGCGGTGAGTTTTTTAGCTTATTTAATTTCATATTTTTCTAAAACGGTTTTTTTTTTTTTTAAATTGGTCATCTTTTATGAAATTTTGATCTTCAGTTTTTACACCTCTTTTTGTTAAAACTTATTTTGAAAGATATTATGTAGTTAATTAGGGTGGAGCTTTTCAGTTGCTTTTTGGTCGATTTTCCGGCCTTCTTCCCCAGCCTAGACAGGCGTACTTTTTTGCGTCTTCTTGTGCAGCATGATATGTTGCTAAAGAAAAGTGAAGCATGAAAGAATGTTAGCTAAGCACACCAAAGTGTTCAAGATCGCTTATTAATCTGTATTTTACCATCCACATGAAAAGAGCCTTCATGTTGAGACGCTTCTATTTGAAATATTGACAGTATTGCATGGAGGAGCGTTTTACAAACATTTTGGCACAATAAAACTCCCCAAAATGTTAGAGATACGAGTTACGTGTTTTTCGTTTGAAACTCAAATCCTCACTTTTTCACCTACTTAGACATAATTTGCTCTGCTGACACTTCAACTTCCCGGCACATTTAGATAATTGTCTCGTTCGGATGTTCAGGCATGTACCTAACACTTCTTTACACTTTTTCTTATTGTTTATGGCTATTTTACTTTAATTTTGCTCTGTCCATAAAACATTTCGTGTCTTTGTTTTAGAAGCGTGTATTAGGGTTTTTTCATTCTGTTTAAATATCCAGGATCTTAGAAAATAATTTTAAAATGTCCCTCATGGTGTCTTCCTTTGACCGTAGCTAATTGTTGTACTAATGCTTCATATTTTTTATTCAGGTTAATCGGCTGGGGTCAGATCCGAGGAGGGGTGACGATTGAACCGACCGTCTAAGTCAAAAGATACTGGTCACCGCACTATTGGTATTTCCTTATGATAGCTCTGGATTGTATTTTTTGTACAGTTTGGTACGTTAAAATAAATAAAGTTAAAATTTTACTCAATGGCTGTTAGTTGAAGGATTTTTTAACACAACAACCGTCTATCTCTCACTAGTCTTGTCTGATTTTTCCAGGTGTAATTGGACAAATTTCTGCTAGACAGAACTACATATATTTGAGTGGAAAAGATGGGGTGTGCTCTGTAAGAAACAATTTAAAAGTGGACGTGACTCTCCTTGGAGAAATGGTAACGGGGGATTTTACATTCTACCAAATGGAACTAAATGCCAACTGCATGCGGCACTCATGAGCCATGGACATTGGAAAGGAGCGTTGTGAACAGGGCTCATGAGTAATTACGGATGTCGTCTATTACGACGGCAGCTTCATCGTTGCTCATGTCAGTGGCGCTTTATAATTCCCATTCATTCTTACAACCCTCGAATAACAAGCATACCCCTTCTTTCCCATGTGTCTTAGGTTCCGTTTAGCAGAAATATGTCTTATTCATTAAAGTAATGGAGAGATCCTTCTCAATTAACAATTGGACTGCACCAAGCGGACCAAAACTAAAATACATCAGTCATTGCCAAATTGCATCAAGATGATTTATTTTTTCATGGGAAAAATTTAGTCTGTATCCTCTTTAAAATTTCAGAAAATTTCCTCTGTGATGGGAAGCAAACTCTCTAAAATTTTAAAAAAATCCTTATAACCGTTCTCAAGTTAAAATAGAATTCGTCCAATGAAAGTCAATAGCCGATGTTCCTCAGTTTCTCTCTACTTGAAATAATGCAATTTTAGGTTGGATCACTCTCAAACTATCAGAAACTATTTTTCATCATTTTTTTTGTGATCCAATAGGGCTGTCCCAAGATGTTGAATATCTTTATTCATTAAATTTTTTTGAATTAAAGTTAATGAGTCATCAATCTCCAGATATTTACAAAAATGCTATGAATTCTATCTGATGCAGAATAATTTTACTTTCGATAGAAAAAATGCATTCCTCTTGAAGTTATGAGGTGCTCAGAGCAACAAAGCTTAAAAGCAATCTACATGAACGATAATTAATACTAAATTTACATACTGAAAATGAGAGCCAAAAATCGGATTCATTGGTTGTTGCTCAACAGTCGTAATTTTGTGAATCAAAAGTTTGTCCTCTTTAAATTATTTTTGACCAACTCGTAACTAGTGGGCGCGGTGTTCTCAGCATCTTAATATGCTTGCCTTCACTGTGCGTTAGTAGGCAATATCTTGACTTTTTGCGTTCGAAATCAAGTGTTTCAGTCTAAGTAGCTCAACAGTTCAGGTCGAATCAAAAGTGCTTTTAAATATTTTCCGTATTGCTTTTAACATTTTTGTACACCTAGACCAAAACTATAGGAAACTAGAGTTTGTGCTTGCTCTACCTTCACTTCGTTTCGTAATATAGAACCGCCTATCTCTGGCTTATTAGTAAAGGCATCTATCTGCGCAAGCTGTTCGTAAATGGAGCCAGAAATAATGGAGCCCATTTGATAGATGAGCATCTGATTGTGTACAAAGTCCAGTTACACTCTTAATGCTGCTGGGCTGAAGGTAGGTGAGTACAGCTTGACCATTCAGACATTGCCAGCTTTTCTCTGATAAAACATAAATTCTCTGAAAGATTTTTTTGTGAGTTTGAATTTTTCCAAAAATATGCTCTGTATTTACTTTAGAACACTTAAAAATTTCATGGAAAAATACCTACTGATAACTATTCTGAAAAGAAATGCCTGTCTCAGAACAAATTTGGCATCACCTCAATGTCTCAGGCAAACACTTTCCAAACACTTGACTGATCCCATTTAAAGACTCAGCTTCTAATTTCAAGTGCTTGATTAAAATTTTGGTTCAAGTTCGTGTTGATGACACTAGATTAAATATTCACTATTACAAGAAGGTTGATAGGTATAAGGTATTGCTATTTGCGTTTGGAGTGGGTCGAACTCAGAAATAAAAACAATTTTCATTAACTGCACTGATCCGCTTTTTTGATTCGGTATTAGACATCAAAATGCCCATGATCTCCAAAAATATTTTTAGAGGATTCATAGAAATACTACTTAGTCTTTTTGAAGTCGCCAGTTGATCTTAATGTCAGAAATTTAACACGTTATTTACAATATTATCTATTTGTCAGATGATACATTATACATACAATATCATCATAAATTTTGTACTTTTGATTCCAAAGGTCGACGTGACTCTCATTGATTGAGCGTTTTAATTTGTCAACCATTTGATTCCAGTGTAAACTGTAAATTCTAATTTCTCTCATCAGTTGATTTTTGAACTTTTTAAACACGTTTCATTAAATAACCATTACATCCTATATCCGTGAGAACTGAAACACTTCAAAATTTACATGTTTCCTCGTCACTTTTCGATCTTTACATATATTTGTTACCTACGTAGGACAGGAGCCTAAAGCTTACAGGCATCCGAAGATCAATTTAGGTCAGGGAAGGGAAGAAGTAGATGATGAATGAGGGATGATTCCAGAGAAATAAGGGTATACCAATGGCCAAACATACACCCACTTCTTTTGTGGACTTTCCACTTTTCCCGGGTGATGTTATAGAGATGCAGCTGTAAGGTCATGTACTCACATTTTTCTGACATTTCCGCTTTTTCCTCAAGTTATATCAGAAAAATGTGGATATATGGCCGTACACCCAAATTTTTCGTACTTAGCCTCATGTAGGTAACACCCACTTATTTCCTACCCTCACAAAAAATAATCTGAAGACCATATACACAGACAACATTTCAGGAGGGAAAGAGCAGAACACGTATAATTTTCACCAATATATTTACCAGACTTCATCGTGCTCTAGTTTCGCCATTATACCTAGAAAATCATAGACGTGGATATTCATATTCTTTTGTTATATTCCGTGCCAATTGTTTATTTTTGATCCTCGTAGAAAAACCACTCATTTGTAAATACAATTCTAGCTAGAGCTCACTTCGGCAACGCATTCGCTACTGCAATAATGTCAAAAAAAAAAACGACTCGCCCAGCGTGCATGGAGGCTCTTTCCATTTAAATCTTCCGTCACAGTCTTACGGCGCAATGATACAACTATTTGAACTCTCCGGAATGCGTGCGGTATCACGCCCATTTGAAGGCGTTTTCAAAACAGCCAAGTTCCGATATCTGAATAATCGATTTGCATAGTTCATCGTATTTTATTTCCATTTCTAACCACTTGTTTAATTATAATCCTCCTATAAAAACCACCCATTTGCTAAATACAATTCTAGCTGAAGCGCACATAAGCGCATTCATGACTGCAAAAATGTTATTGGAAATCGAATAGGCCAGCGTGCATGAAGGCTATTTCAATTTTTATCTTCCGTCGCATTTCTAAGGCGCAATGATACGACTATTTGAACTCTTCGGAATGCGTGAGGTATCACGCCGCATTTGAAGGCGTATTCAAAACAGCCAAGTTCCGTTATCGGAATAGTCGTTTTGCATAGTTCATATTATTTTGTGTCCATTTCCAACCACTTGTTTATTTATAATCCTCCAATAAAAATTACCCATTTGCTATATACAATTCTAGCTGTAGCGCACTTCAGCTATGCATTCACCACTGCGAAAATGTCAAAGGAAATCGACAAGCCAGCGTGCATGAAGGCAGGCCCGTCACAAGGGGGGGATACTGGGTCCCTGGTACCGGGTCCGGGTCCCGGAGGGGCCCGTGTTACCCGTGAAAAACCACTACGAATTCACATGGAACCCTTGTTTCGTAAGAAAAAGTGAAAAATTTACCCTAAAAATTTCGCAAAAGGTGAATAGATTTTCAGAAACACGCTGGGGCACTGTAGAATTCTTCTTAAATTTTCAAAGAAGTATATTTCTCGGAAAATTTCTATCTATTTTCAAGATTTTCAGTACAGAGGGATATTTTTAGTAACTGCGTTTCATTTTCTTCCATCGTCAGATGCTGAGAGTCTCCAGTCTGGGCATCCTCGACTTCAATGGCTCATGGCTCGACTCCCTTGCCATAGACAATCGAAGGGGGAGTCCAGGGGGCCTGGCCCTCTTAGAACTGAAAATAGCATCATATGCCCCCCTCCCCCCCCAAAAAATAAAAATTTTCCAGATGTTTTGAATGCAACAATTTGCAAATATTTTGTGCTAAAAGTATAAAAAAAAAAAAAAAAAAAAAAAAAAAAAAACATAATTATTCCGCAGAAATTGATAGAAAAATTCTTTATGGAAGCTTCAAAATGCGTCCGATTAGTCGTATAAATTCTAAAATTTCTGGGGGATGCCCCTCGGACCCCCCCCCCCCCCGTGCTTGGGGCCCGGATCTTAAAACTGGTACCAGGGCCCGAGATGGGATGTGGCGGGCCTGGTCACGCGATGTGAGGAGTCATTTTGGCGCTCTTCGCAATGTGGAATGTACTTTGAATATTCCTTCTGTTTACTAGTAAAACAAAGAAGAATATTTGTTTAAGCAACCAAAATAGCTTTCACCCTCTGTCCTAACTTATTCTAGGCAAAAATTCAAGGAGTTAAATAAAGAGTCAGACTCAGTAAGTTCAAAGTATTTCGACTGTGTGTATTGAGGAATGACAGGATTTATATGATACAGATAATACCTACAAAATAAAATTACCTTTACATTTTTACAGAAATTTTCTCATCCTGGTGAATAATTAAAAGGAAAAACAGGCGGCGGAATGAGACAGGACTGATAATAGGATTTTAAATTGAGTAATTTAAGTATATGGGAACATTTTGGCTATCGTGCATTTGGGAACAAGATACGTGAACAATCTTTTAGTGTGATTTTAATGCCATGTTGCCAAACACAGGCCTCTGGAAATAACATTCATAGGTATGCATGGAGATATGATAATCTTGGAACGGCGAAAAATCGGACATGACTCGGTTAGAAAAATGAGTCATTAGTTAAATGTGGTAGGTAGTTCGTCTGTCATTTGATGGATGCCTGCCATTCCTAATATATTAGAGCGCCTTCAGTTTCGCATGATACTGTGCAATACCTCTGGTGTGAAATAGTTGCTTCAAGCGCCGTGGATGGCACGTTGCAGCGCGACAGGCGGGCAGCCAGCTCGAAACGCGAATTGGCGCCTACAAACCTAACAGGAATACTTCACGCGTTGCGCAATGCTCCCGCATTAGGTATCCCGCACAGTATCCCTATTAGGTTTGTAGGCGCTTACAATAATTACAATATTTACAAAACTTACATTATATTTTCCTTTACTACATATTTTTTTTCCTCACTTAAAATGAGAATAATCCATACAGGATGTGCAAACATTTCAAAATCATGAGTTGAATAACGCTGACTCCGCCAGATTAAATATTAGAGCCTAACACAAAGCGGAGCGGCGACGCACTGGCGCCTACAAACCTAACAGGGATACTTCCCGCATTGCGCAACGCGTGAAGTATCCTGTTAGGTTTGTAGGCGCCAATGCGCGTTTCGAGCTGGCTGCCCGCCTGCCGCGCCGCAGCGTGCCACCCACGGCGCGGCGCTTGAAGCAACTATTTCACACCAGAGGTATTGCACAGTTTCATACGAAACTGAAGGCGCTCTAATATATTAGGAATGTCAGGCATCCTTCAAAAGTACGGAGCTTTCCTCGCAAATTAAATCAAGATACTGCGGCACAAAAAGAGAGCGGGAGTCCAAAAACTAACTAAGTCCTAGTTTCCGTATTTAGTAACGTTTAGCATAAACTTTATCGTCTGGCTGTTGCTTAATCGCCATCGTCTATAAAAGGCTATAAGAAAAATAAAGCAAGATACTACTGCACAAAAAGAGAAGACGAAACACAAAAAAAGATACACTCAGTCCAATAATTCGTGGCTCGAGCCGACTTTTCAAAATCTGCCTGAGTTTTATTTTGCAAAAAACTGCTCCCGAAGAGACATGTCTTGCCCAAAAAAACCAGAGCTGCAATTCTCCAGACAAACACAATACCGGAAAGCTATCCATTCGGCGACACCCTTGCATAGCCCCACGACCAATTCCTTGTAGTACTACCAAAGTTCGCACCGTTGCAGTCACCGAGACTATACGGTTTCTCCGTACCGAACCCTAATTCCTACCTTTACTCCCATACTAATGGTTCATACTATTACAGCGACCCAAACACTGAGTCCGTCAATTACACCGCAAAGTTTACTAAAAGTTCACACGTCAATGGTAACTTTACCTGCAGGCGCTCTCACTTTGACCACGGTCGCCAAATCTCCAATATCGCTAATATAAGTGGGGTCAAACTGAGCGTTTATTCCTTTTCTCGGGGGAGGGGGGGGGGGGGGGGGGGTAGACCTGCATTACGGGTGCGTTACGGGGGAAGGGATAAGGTCAAAAAGTCCGATTATTTATTATAGCTATACGCATTTTATGAATGGCCTCTAAGCGCCATGATAAAAATTATCATCCTAAAAATAGGATGAAATTTAAGAGACAAATCCAGCAAGGAGCCGTCCTTAAAGTAGGTAATTTACTTTTTTGGCATTTTTCACCTCCTTCTTGTGAGAATGTTGTAACGTAGGCCCCCGTCCTTTAACACGTAAAAATGGAAAAGCGTAACGCTCTCTTCGTCCACCTCCCCCTTCCCCCCTTCCCCCCTCCTCAAGGGCGTTACGGCGTTAAGTAGGAACGGCGCCTAAGAAGTTCATGGCGCAAGGGCCAAGCCGTATAGGTTCTTTTACCGAGAGGAACATTACCTATTCACAATCTGAACATCTGATAGCGCTGAGCATGTTTTCGATTTCCAATCTTCAGAAGTCAAGTGCATTTCAGAAGTTTGTGCTAGACACGACTACGACGGTTTGATTAGATATGCTCTTGTATCCAGGATCGTGCTTATGCATCAAAGCTGCTTGCAAGCATACCGCGACTCCTCTAAATATCAGTCGGTCAGCGAAACTGTTCCTCTCCTCATCGATTTAAGCTCAGTTCTATCATCATTTGGTCAACGAAACTGTTCCTCGTCGATTTAAGCTCAATCATATCATCACGTCAGCAAGTTACTGTCACGATCATATCTGAAGTAGAGTGGAGATTTTGAATACACGAGCACGCGGAATGTTCTATAAAACGATGGTGAGTCATTCAAATGAAGCTCATTCTCCTCCTTTCTATTTTTTAGTATTTTTGTCGCAAAAATGCGCCTGTCTTTTCTAAAAGTTCTTCTCGCCTCCATTAATTATGTTTTCACATCACGTTAATCTTGTAATTTCTCTAATGCTGGTGATATATCTGCGTTCGTTTACATGTCTGTGCATAGTGTTACATAAGTTAAAAGTATCGTCTACAAAATTCCAACAGTGTAAAGTACGTACAATGTTATTGCCAAAGTCTGGAAAAAAATAGGTACACCAACTAAATCAAACGATGAAAACATGAATATTTTTGCTACAAGGAACGAATTTTACCGGCTCATTTCGGATCAGCGTGTTTGTCTTTAGCTTTTCTACATAGCAAAAATACTGTAAGAGGAAGTATCAATGCAAGGAAGCAAGAAGAATAAGAATAGGAAAATGTTCGATAAGACGGGGGAAAACCAGTGTCACACATAATAGACTAACTCTCAAAATTGATCAAAATTGATCGGCAAAATTTCACGTCATGTTTGACGATACCATTATTTTCTCATAGTAGCAAACGTCGAAGAAATATGCTTAACGTAATATTGTACAAATAAAGAAAAATTGTACACATTTAACATGAGATTCCGTGTTGAAAATACAATGCACGTGTGTAAAAAGTAAAAATAATAAAAATTACGACACATAGGGCACAGTTTGCGGACGGGGAAAACAATTTGCTCAGTCCGTGGGCTGGACAATTTTCGCGCCACCAACAGGTACAGTTTTCCGGACGGCAGCTTTCTTATCAACGTGCCGGCGCACGCAATGGATCGAGTCAATAGGAGAGGTCGGACAAAATTTGGAAACTTTAGACGCCTATACTGCCGTGCTAAGGAAAAACGCCGTATGAACCTCCAGGCGTTGCCAAGTTACCTTCGATAAAACACAAATTTCCCGGTAAACTTATGAATATTTTCTTTCCAATTTTTCAGATACTCTTGCTCGCAATTTCATCCAAAGTTTCTGAAAATTTTGAGGAAAAATATTCATAACTTTCCTAAAAAATGAACATTTTATCGAAGGAAATTTGGCAACTCTCGGATGTTCATACGGCGTTTTACCTTAGCACGGCAGTATAACTCCGTTAATACAAAACTTTGAGGCTCTAAAAGTGGTTCCATTGGTTTCTTCGTAAAATTGTTTACGTAGAGCATCCCTTGAAACGTAAAATGTGACGAAATAAACCCCAAAATTTGCAGTTTAAGTAAAGAATTTCATGTCCGACTTCTCTAATTGACTCGATCCACTGTGCGGCGGTTGCGCCATCGCCAATCAAACTGCGCCCGTGTCTCCGCGACTCTCGCGAGTTCCCCACGCGTCGCGTCGCGCCGCACAGTGGATCGAGTCACTCAGACAGCCCGGACACGAAATGTTTGACCAAGACTACAAATTTTGATGTTTATTTCGTCACATTTTAAATTTTAAGGGGTGTGTCTTGAAGTAAATTTCACGAGGAAACCAATGGAACCACTTTTAGAACCTCAAAGTTTTGTATAAACGAAGTTACAAGCGTTGAAAATTATCAAATTTTGTCCGACCTCTCCTACTGACTCGATCCGTTTTGCGTCGCGCTGCACTGGAAGGAAAAACACATTGGATCTAGAGTCCAGACTCTTGAAAACATTGACAAGAAAAAATACTCTCGATTCAATCGGATTTGTGCTTGAATCAAAACGAAATCCGCTTAAATTAAGAGGCTTGGTTCTTGATTTAAGCAAAAATCCGATTGAATCAAGAGTATTTTTTCTTGTCGATGTTTTTAAGAGTCTGGACTCTAGATCCAATGTGTTTTTTTTCTAGTGCGTGGCGACAAGACGCCCAGGCAATGACCTCTGGGTTGGGCTCATAGCTCGGCCCAGGTGAACTTCCGCCAATTTTACGCGCAGCTAAATTGGAATCAATTCGACTGATTCTCCCTAGGGACTGTTGGTCAAGAGCTCAGGGATTCGAGTTCATCCAGCAGGCCGATTATTGAAACTGATAGACAAAGCTATAGACAAAGACGAAAAAGGGATTTGGAGGGATCCTATTGGTGGAAGCGGGTGGTGGCAATGGACATAGGAGGTAGTTAATGGACTAACTAACGGCAACCCACCAAAGACCCGACAGTTAGTCCATCAATTTCTTCCTTAGTCTATAAGAACCAACCATGTCAACCAATAGGATCGCTCTATACTCCCTATGTCTTCTTTGTCTATCGCTTTGTCTATCATAGTTTCAATAATCGGCCCGCTCAGGTGGCGACGAGAAAGGTCCGAGGGCATGCTGGTAGATAATTCCTGCGGTTGAGGTTGGATTGGTGCAACTTGGCGTGGAATAGCTTCGTGGACAACGGATGTGTGGGGTGTGTGGGCCATAGAGTTCACGGTGGCTGCTGATGGAAGAAGTGCGTCCCTTTTCTGAATTCGGGCGGACCCACGCTGTAGGCCGGGCGAGGAGGGAAACTGCTTGAGTTTCGGCTCCTATGGTGGAAGTGCGCTGCTTGTTGTCTCTGGCTTTTGATCGAGACTTACAATGGACCACTAGACAGGATACGAATTTAAGAATTCTAATACATGTTTCTTTACCAAAATTTCACGTAGAACACGATTCGCGCAACGAAAATTACTTAAACCAACTCCAAACTAAGATATTAACCTTTTTATTTCACATTGGTTACGAGGAATTTGAACTGCCCGCTCACAAGAAACTCAAAGCTCTACGTGAGTCAAATCGCCCACTACAATGGTTTCAGCAAGCTTCTCAATCGAGCAATGTTCATTTCCCACCATGTGTTGTTCAAACTATACACTGAAAAAAATAATATGCTGTTTTAGCATCTAGGATGTCAAAAATGTGTCTGGTGATCCCAAGATGCTGCCTTTACTGCTCCCGCAGTTGAATTTGCATTCACAGGATGTAAAATTAACTGCGGGGGCAGTAAAAGCAGCATCTTGGGATCATCAGCCACATTTTTGACACCCTGGATGCTAAAACAGCATATTATTTTTTTCGGTGTAAGCAATTCGCTATAGCTGAGCCAAAGCGTCAAGACTTCGGTTGCCAGATTTTAATATCGCTGAGACGTCCATGATAACGTTTAGCGCACGATGTGAATCACGTAGAGCATTGAGTTTTCATGAGTGGGTGGTTTGAATTCACGCATCAAGAATCATTAAATATCTTCGTAAGGAGTTAATTTCGGTAATTTTCGTTGTGCGTACCGTGTTTTGCGTGAAATTTTGGTTAAGAAACATGTATCAGAATGCTGAAATTCGTACCTTGTCTAGTGGTCCATTAAAGCCACGCGAAGCACTTCTGGTGGTCGTCTGGCGCTGCTGGCCGAGAAGCGCTTGGATGTTGCTCAGATGTTCTTCAAGCCTTTGACGGTCCCTAGCCGAGAGAGAGAGAGAGGTTCCCTTTGGGTTTCGGTGGAGGCTAACGTGTTTCTTGAGTATCTGCGGGTGTTTGGGCAAAGTCAAAATATTGTACCAACTCTAGAGTTCCTTTGGTATTCTCCGATTTTGAACTTTTTCCAAAATTCTCTGTCTAAGGCGGGCAAAATTCTTTAAGTCCGGTATATCCTCGTCCGAGTCCATGGTGAGAGCTGGAACATAAGTTGTTGAACATAAGAAGTTGAGAAAAGGCATCTAACTTGATCAGAGACTATTTAAAAGATTGAATAAGTCTGAGGAAGCATAAGTCTGAAAATGAAAAAAAAATTTTTTTTTGATTTCCGACCAGCAGGGCCGGATTTCGGGGGTGGCCACATGGGCCGCGGCTCATGGCGGCAAATTTAGGGGGCGGCAAATGCTGCAATTTTTCAAATGTAGGCATCAAAAAAAAAAAAAAAAAAAGAAATTGGATTCAGAAAAAAAATTAAGATCGAGAAAAGGCGACAAAATCTCTCATTTCCTGAGAGTTAAAGTTCATTAGTCTAGTTGAGAGAGAAACCAAACACGCAATTTGGCTTGGCGCGGCGCACAGTGGTTCCTCCTTGTGGGAAAAGTGGCAAAAACCTCATAACCATGAGTAAAATTAACGAATATGGATTTTAACCGTTGTGAATCTTCAAATACCTGTATTAGGCTAACAACAGAAATGGGAATGCTCGTATACCTACTCACGCTGCCCTTAGACACCTCCTCCTCTTCGAGGTCGACGACATAATATAGTGGGCTCAGTTTCCCGGGAATGATCTCACCCCAGTAGTAATCGTCCAACCCCTCCGTGGTAAGACCTTCTGGCACAACTGTTTGTAATTATATATTCCCGTAGGGTGGTTTCGGGACCTCTGTCACTGACAAGTGAGTAACGGCCAGGCTGCTCCTCGCTCTCCGGTGCTCCAACTCGAACTTCTGAAAAAAACAGAAATTACCACGTCACATTGATGATACAGGGTTATTCAAAAGTCACGCACCACTGGCCATGAGGGGGACGGTCATTTGAAATTTTTGAGTTGCTCCCCGCCCCCCTTCCCCCGAGGGGATCAAAACCTGGAAAGTACCCAAAAAAGTTTCCCCCTCGATATGAGGAAGAACGCCTTAAACCGCAAATCGATATCATAATTAGAACTAAAGTTATGGCCAGTGGTGCGTGACCTTTGAATAACCCTGTATCAGTACACAGACACTCACAGTAGGGTTTCCTGCTGTGCTCATCCTTCATCATGTTCTATCGTGGTACCTATTATTGTCAAGACTTTCGTAGGTAATTGATCGCATCATTTCAGGTTGAGGTTGTAGGAAATCAAATTGTTTCCAGTAGGGAAACGTAGGAAGTACTGTTCGGTAGATGTGTTGCTTTCTGAATGCGTTACACATCCATTTTTTTTTCTCTATTCTTTTTTCTCCTCTTTTTCTTTTGTCGCAAATGCGGCGTGCAGTAAGTAACGCACTTTTGCTAGAGGAAAAAGGGGTGTTGGCTCTCGAGTAAAAATAACACGAGAAAACCGACGAGAGCACGCTCGAGTCATAAAATCCACTGAGAAGCTCACAAGTTGAGTTACGAAATACTTTAGAGTCATAATAACCGGCGGAAATCGACGTGACACGATACTAGGATCATGGACAGAGTTAAGAAATTTCGTGAAAGATTATAAGAAGAAATTTCATGGGGAAAAAAGAAATCTCATGAAATTTAAGAAATTTTATGGGGGAAAAAGAAATTTCATTGGGGAAAAAAAATTTCATGAAATTTCTTGTGAAATTTCACGAACACTGAAAAAAAATTCTCGGCGTTTTTACCAAGGTCCGTTGGTACCTTTACCATCTCACTTTTTTTACCAATTATTGGTATTTTTACCAAGATAGACTGGTAAGCTTACCTAAAAACCGGTATTTTTACTGTTTTTCTCAGGTAAGAATACCACTTTTGTTGGTAATCAATTCCCGGTAACTTTGCCATTTTATCGCGGTAATTTTACCACAGTCGATAAAAAATATTGGCACTTTTACCAAGGTCCAGTAAAATTACCGAGAGAGTTCAATAATTTTACCGAGATTTCTCGGTAAAATTACCAATTCCATAAATGGTAATTTTACCAAGAAAAAACTGGGATCAAATAGAACCCTGAATTCTTGGTAATTTTACCCTTTTCCTAGTAAATACACCGAGATTTTTTTTTCAGTGAAATTTCATTCGATGAAATTTCTTTCAGCAACTCTGATCATGGAGCAACTAATCCTCAGAGGGGTTTCGCAGCGGCAGCGTGTACCTAAACTGTTGATTCATGCTATCATCCTTAAAACATTTTCAACAACACTACTTAAGTGCAATGCAAAAAAAAAAAAAAAAAAAACTCCACTTATCTTCAGCTTTTCAAGAAAGAAACGAATCTCATATTATATGAGCGCGTCGAGCGGAAAAACAAAACTCAGCGAATGCCTGGTGCATACTAGTGCTGAGCGATCCTTCTGCGCGTTACTTCCTTCATGATCGCAGAATCGTGTTAAATCATTTTCCTCCCTCGAAATACGAATTTAGCGTATTTTTAAACTGAACTTCGTTGCTTATTAGTGGATTTGATGACTCGAACATGCGCTCATTAGTTTTTCTGCGTAATTTTATGTAAGAGTCAACACTCCATTTTGCTCTAGCAAAATTTGATACTGCCCCTTTCTGTTACTTAGACGGAATGAATGCGGTTCCTTATTTTTCCTTAAATCTAATGTTGACATTATTTCATGCTCTGCTGGAGAATTCTAAATGAAGCTGATTAGGATTATTGAAGGGTGGAATGAATACTCACTTGCGCGAGGGTTTTGACACGAGTGTCCCAAAACTCGTCGGTGAGATGATCTGGGGGATACTTGGGGGAGAGTGTTCAGGAGAGTGTAGCTTATTTGCGTGCTGAAAAAAAAGTTTGAAAATTTCAGCTCCCCGGTTTCAAATAGGTGTCATGAAAAAAAAAAAAAAAAATCCTGGAAAGTTCATAACCGATCGGATTCTTTTTCTTCATGCTTTCTTTTTTTTCTCACAAAAATCTTAAGTTGTCAATATTTACCGTTGAATAACCGTACTTCTAATATAAGAATAGTTTTTTTCTGCAAGAATAGCGCGCCGTAACAAAAAAATAAGTTTACATAAGAATCATCCTCGAAGTATAATTGTTTTCCCACAAATATCACTGATTAAATGCATTCATTGGAGTGAATTTCCTCCAAAGCTGGAAATAATTGTACTTTCTCTCTAATAGAACACGCCAAAAAAGTTTTCCCTAGTTTAAATTTTTTGTGCCAGTATTTGAAATGAATGAGGTGAAAATCGCTAAACAATTAAATGAGAAATAGAGTTGCTCAGTTTTTTAAAAAAGCAAAATATACATAAAACACGAGTGGAGATGTGCACAGTTTCAATCAAATATAAATAGGTTTCCTTATTTGCGTTCGGCCATCGATATTTGATATCATTCGAGGAAGGCGTTTGTAATGTAACTATTCGACCACGGGTGATGCCCGTATTGCCGCTGGGTTGAATTGAAGGCGCGTCACACCGCGACGATGAAGCGATCGTGGTGTGCCCAGTGTTGGGTGGCGCGGCGCTAATAGCGACGCTAAACTGGGACCACGCCTCATAATTATTCTCGACTGGTATTTTCTTACTTTTTTACTTTTCCACTTTGAAATTTTTCAGGATTTTCTGTCATCTTATCAGTTTCATATAATTTTTGAAAGTGGCATGCGAGAATTCAGCTGAATCACCGTCATTTTTTTACAGTCGGTTTGGATCGTTATTGTTTTGTGGTCATTTCACGAGAAGGACAGCTTTGTACTCGCTTCTGATCGGCCTATAGTAGGCGTGGTGTCACTTGAGCTTACGGGTATCCTGAAAACCAAGTTTCCCCTCCATGACGCGTATATTGCCGCATCCTACGTGAAAGCCATCGAAAGCTCTGGAGGACGAGTTGTGCCCGTTAAAATCGGACAGAGCGAGGAGTATTACAGGTCGGTGCCATCAAAGCGTAATTATTGATACGGCCAAAAGTTGTGAGTTACTTTAACAAGTTAATGGTTTATAATCATTATTGGAGTCCTTACATTTGCTGTAAATCACCACAGATCTCAAGTGTCATATTTGGACGGGAAAATCGCGATATTTTGAAATTAAGTTGCTATTTTTTTACGATTTTTTGGCGATAAACTCGCTAATATTATCAACATCTGAGCGATTATCTTCGATCTTGGCGCAGTTTTATCTCTGTATCGAATTTTATCTCAATCTATAACGATTCTTTGTTCGATAATATTGCGATAAATCAGCGTCGGAAAAATCGCTATTTTATTGCAAATTTATGTGATGAAATCGAAATTTTTTATCCGATAGTACTGCAATGAATCGATGGCAGTGAAACCGCGATGCATTCTCCGATCAAATCCCAACTTATCTAAATCACTGCTACTTGGGGCGTAGTACTTGGAAGTTCTATTTCTTATTTGTCCATGAGTCAACTGGAGGGAAAACAAATTGTTCCAAAGAAAGTCCGGACTGCTATTATATGATCCTGAACGTCCATTCAAAGACTATTATTCATTTTGAAAATCATCCATAGATTAAACCCTGGAAAGTATAAAGTATGCTTGTCTGTTTTTTTCAACCCTAAGAAAGCTAAGGGAGAGTAGACAGAAAGTTGGTACAATTTGCGTTACAATTCAGTAAACTGAAGAAAGTGATATCATTTCATCCGGACTCTTCTCTCGGTGACCTACTTTTACTCATCCCTTTTTCTATTTTTTCCATAACAATGTAAGGAGGATGTTCAATTCTATAAATGGATTGCTGATACCAGGAGGCAATACTTTTTTTAACGGCACGGACAATTTCTTCACTGCCAGTAGGCTCCTCGTCCAGCTAGCAATGCAGGTAATTTTCAAACTGACGTGTAGTCTCTAATTGGAGCACTGGGTGCAAAAAGGGCACTTCTTGGTTGCAGTGTCTCAAAATCTCCGTCATCGTTCATCCATTATGATTATGCATGTAATTGTAGTAACTTTTACTGAATATTGTTTATGATTTTGCAATGCTGAAAACGTAAAATTTCAGAAGATTCAACCAATAATTTCCTCTCTAAAACAAATATTAGCACTGAAGATTCTGAAACAGTAAAACTAAGAAATGCCCTTTCTGCACCCAACGCCTCATTAATGCTTATGTTTCATGGCCAAACGAAATGATAGGTAATGAGTAAATTGAGTATCCACAGAATTCGTTTTCTTCATTTATTTTATTCTCACGGACATTATCAAATTGAAGATGTAGTATTTTGATTTCTTATAATCAATTCTTATGAACAGGCAGGGCCGGATTAAGGGGGTGGCCACATGGGCCGCGGCCTATGGCGGCAAATCTAGGGGGCGGCAAATTTTGGGCGCGACCTAGGGAGAAATGATGACGAGGACTTGAGATGAAAAGGAGAAGCCCTCGGCGCGGCAATCGGCATGCAACACATATTAGCGCCTACAAGACTGCACGAATACTTTACACATTACATCAAACACAGTGTGGTTATTGTGGTCAGCGTGGAACGGATAGCGCCTACAAGAATGCATGAATACTTCATGCATCGCACCAAACACAGTGCGGTCAGCGTGAAACACATAGCGCTTACAACACTGCGTGAAAACTTCACGCATTGCGCCAAACACGGTGCGGCGCAGCGGCGGAAGTTGAACTCATTAAACCAAATTTTGTGTTTGTTTTTTCATACTTTTTTCATTCATTTCTTATGAATGGAAGGTCTTGTCCATTAGAGATAGGTTTACGAAACTTGACTTTTGCGCGAAGTTCCGTGACCTTTTGCTTGTAGTGTTGATAGGGCTTTCCCAAAAAATGTGTTCAACACGAGTAAACGCGTCTTATGCACCCCTCCCCCGCTGGCACGTTCACTTGATGGTTTTTATTGATGTTTCAAAACGAATGAGAAGGGGGCGGCAAAATACAGGCGGCCCATGGGCGGCAAGTAGAAAAATCCGGCCCTGTGAACAGCCAGATGGATTCTTGTACGTTCACTTTTTGAGTTTTATAATTATCCGTTTTCCTTTCTTTCGGACCGCCGCGATGAGTGAAGTATAAAAGTAAGTTACACTTTTAAAGAAAGAGTCGGGAATATATCGACCTTCCGCCGTTGCTGTTAGAAAATCTCTTTTCATCCCTCTCTAAACGTATACCGCATATACTCACCACGTTCACTTCTTTTCAATAGATTATCAAACAGCTAATTTATTAATAATTTATATGTTTACCAGGCCAACGATCGTATGCATTTTCCGATTTTAGCAATTTGTTTGGGATTTGAGCTTCTGGTGCATCTTGCTAATAACGAACAAGAAATTCGCAAGCGATGCGATGGTTTAATAGATGTGAATGTTCCTCTGCATTTCACGAAAAAATCTAAAAGCTCCTCTCTCTTCCGAAATGCGCCCAGACGGATTACAAGTACCCTCAGAAGCAACGTACCATATAATTATCACATGTAATGAAGGACAATATTGATTACTTTCTACATTTTTTTACGCTTTACTCCTGTGCCTTAACGCAAGTGTACCTCCTGCATTTACGAATTTCCCATTCAAGTAATTTTTTCGATTGGAAATTACTCTTGGTTTTCTACTTTTTCGACGAAGATCCTTCCATTTCACGACAGTAATTTGCATCCCTGGTGAAAATTGGCAGTAGAATCTGTGTCCCAAAATACCATAGACCTAAAGCCGGCTGTAAGATTTCCAATAGCTTCTGTAGCCGGTTGTACAATTTTTTATAGCCTTTTATAGACGATGGCGATTAAGCAACAGCCAGACGATAAAGTTTATGCTAAACGTTACTAAATACGGAAACTAAGACTTAGTTAGTTTTTGGACTCCCGCTCTCTTTTTGTGCCGTAGTATCTTGATTTATTTTGCGAAGAAAGCTCCGTACTTTTGAAGGATGCCTGTCATTCTTAATATGTTGGAGCGCCTTCAATTTCTTATGATACTGTGCAATACCTCTGGTGTGAAATAGTTGCTTCAGACGCCGTGGCACGCTGCGGCGCGGTGGGCGGGCAGAGAGCGCGAAACGCGCATTGGCGCCTGCAAACCTAACAGGGATACTTCACGCATTGCGCAATGCGTGAAGTATCCCTGTTAGGTTTGTAGGCGCCAGTGCGTCGCCGCTCCGCTTTGTGTTAGGTTCCAATATTCAATCTCGCGGAGTCGGCGTTTTTTGAACTCATTATTTTGAAATGTTTGCACACTCTGTATGGATTATTCTCATTTTAATTGATGAAAAAAAATATGTTTTAAAGGAAATTATAATATGTGTTTTGTAAATATTGTAATTATTGTAATTCCGTATCAAACTTAATGATTTCCAAAGCACACAAATTTCTACGCAATTTCTTATAGCCTTTTATAGCCAATGGCGATAAAGTGTAAAGCCCGGCGATAGGAACTGTAGCCCGACTGTATACTTTTTTATAGCTTCGTATAGACCGGCTATATGATTTGCTCTGCTTTCTACAGCCAGCTATATGATTTTCAATAGCCCTCTTCAGTCGGCTATAAGAACTCTTATGGTATTTTGAAACGCAGCTCCTATCGCCAATTTTACCAGGGATACCGGACTGTCAATTTTCCTTTTTCTTATTTTTTTCTTTAAAAAAACTATTTATGCACTCATCTGTCTTCTGATCGGATTGCATTTTGCAAAAAGGAACCAAGAGCATTCCAATGATGCTAGAATATTGCAACTTACATCCTTCGTAACAAAACGAGTGAAGTAATGCAAAAAATCAAATTTACAAAGGTAATTTTCATCTTGAATTCATAGTTTATTGAGAGTAAAGATAAAAACTCGTATAGATGATCAGTTCATATTTGGAAGGTAAAGAAAGTTGCACAATCTTAGCGATAATGTAATGTAATGCCTTCTGGTTTCTCTTTGCAAAATAAAATCCAATTACACAGACAAAATGACGGGATCGCTCAGGAAAAATTAATCTCTTCTCTTCCTTAAACGCTGAGATATATCGATGGTTAAATCACCAGACCACTTATCTCGTATTTGCGCTGTTTAATAATCACCGCTCTCATTTTATTTTTTTGAAGGAGACCGAATCAATATCATTCCTTGAAATTTTTGCAGAGGTTTCTCCGTACGAAGAGGAAAAATCCCGGAGGGTTTCAAGAATTGACGTTGAGTAGTTTTCCATTTAAAAAATAAAGTATGACAGGAAGTCTGCGACGGCGCAAACCGAGATACGTGGTTTGGTAGTTTAACCGTCGACATTTATTTTTGCTGCTAAAAATTCCATGTATCAATTCTGTACCAAGAAAATCATTCTATCCTTTACAGACCAACGATAAATGAGAAACTAGTACGTAAACTAACTTTATTAAGTAGCACGCTTTGTGTCTGGTTACAGATGGTGTATTTACTCGGAGGACTTCAAGAACTCTCAAAGTAATGTTGACTGGAAGATCCTCACTACTAGTTTCGACCAATTACGGTCTCCGTTCGTATCCACTATAGAGCACAAGAAGTTTCCGATCGTGGGTGTCCAGTTTCATCCCGAGAAGCACGCTTATGAGTGGAGAGAGAACAAACACTATCTCCATACTCCAGAGGCAATTGAAGCCGGAAGATATTTTTTTAATTGGCTCGTCGAGCAATCCAAATTGAACGATCAGTCTTTTGTTTCGTATCATGATGAGTTGCGATCACTAATTTTTAACTACCATCCAACTTTTTCAGGGGCATACAATTTGAGCTACACGGAGATGTACTTGTTCAAGACGGAGGGTTCAGGAGAAGTGCCACCATACTTTTTGACCCCCTAATTAAACTAAAATAGGCTTCGACTATCTATTGCTACTATCATTATAGTTCAAACGTCTTTCTAGTCATCCCTGTTTTAGATGTGTAGACTTTATATCATTATCAAAAACTCAAGCATTCTTCTTTTTAAAAAAATAACCAATACCTGACGCAGAGAGGTTTTTTTTATCCTTGGTAATTAGTTTCTTTTTGGTCGCATACGTTTTTTTGGCACTTCCTCCTATTCAAAAATATGTGCACGGGGTTCGTTCCTCAGGAGAGTGTACTGAGACCACTGGTCCAGTAACATCTATCCACTTGCGTATGCCTATACCAGTCGAGTCAATCCAGGTACTGACTTGGGAACGTATGCAGACAGACCTGAAAGACCTGAGGTGGCACCGTCTTGTAATCTCCAAAAGGATGGTTGGTCGGAAGCCAGTCTTCCTAGGCACAAAACTGAAACCTATAACACCTTGTGATTGATCCAGATATCTGGGTACAACTCTCGATAAAAAGCTCAAGTAAGGGGCTCACATAAAGTCTGAGGCTCTGAGCTAAAGAAATTAAAGCAAAATGTGAAAAAAATGTACTTGCTAATTGGACGTCAATCTTTACTCTCAGTTGACAATAAGATCTGTTTTATAAATGGATGTTTAGACTTTTTTGGAGCTATGCCAGCATGTTTTGGGGATGTGCGGCAGATAGCCACATCAAACACATCCAAACTTGCCAGAGTAATGTGACCCTTAAACAGTTGTTTAATGCCAAGTGGTATGTCAGACATTCTGACGTACACAAGAACTTAGGTATCGTGTCAATGAAGGAACACATTCGGGATCTAATTGAAAAATTATGAGCGTCGTTTAGTTTTCCACTCCAATATCGGAACAATCGCCCTCCTTGGCAACTTCTAGGTTCTGCATGCGTTAGACTTAAGAGACGTATCGACGGTGAAACTACCAACCCACGTATCTCGGTTTACGACGTCGCAGACTTCCTATCATACTTTATTTTTTAAATAAAAAACTACTTAACGTCCAGTCCTGAAAATTTCTGTGATTTTTCCTCTTCGTGCGGAGAAAGTTCTGTGAAAATTTCAAGGAATAATATTGATTCGGTCTACTTCAAAAAAATAAAATGTGAGCGTAGATTTTTAAACACCGCAAACGAGATACGTGGTTTGGCAGTTTCACCGTCGGTATGCGTAAGCCTTTTTATTTTCTGTATGCACTTGTTTTATCTCATATTTATGTCGCTGTGTGCACAGTTTTTAACATGTCATTTCGTAAAATTTTTCTTAATTTAAGTTAGGTAATTGCTTGGAGAATTTAGTCTTAGAACTATGCTTAAGTTACTTAGTTTAAGTTTAGTTGGCCTTCTATCCGCCATGAGTAGGGACCGGTAACATTGTTTTTAGCTTTTGTTTATTTTAGATTTTTCAATTCTTTTTGACGTTCGATAACTACCGGGAGACCGGTCGAAACGTTCCGTGATTTGTAATTAATGTGATTTTTTTCAGCCTCGTCTCCGCTTTTTCCAGTCTATTTTAAGTATAGATATAGTGCCAAACACATTGGAATGCCTTTGGCTGGCTATACTTTCAAAGAAGGAAAACAATCGATGATACATCGAGCTACAAACAAAATAAAAAAATAAAAAAAAAAAACAAGAGATGCAATGTATTAAATTACATGATGCTACATTATGTAGCATCGTGTAATTTAATACATGTATGTAATTTAATACATTGCATCTCTTGTTTTTTTTTGGTTTGTAGCTCGATATACCACCGTTTTTTGCCCTTTATACAGTGTTTTTTTTTTACATACAAACATATGCCCAATGAATAATGTTAAAAAATAAATAATAAAAAAAATCTTGCTCTACATGACTTTCAAATGAGAGATGCAAGAGAGTTTATAAAGGAACCAAACACTCTTTTCCTTGATTATTTGATTTCGGCCGAATGAAGGAAGAGAAGCAGGCTCTTCACTGTTGAACTAAGAAATGGGAGTTCCCATGAGTTCGAAGATGATTAACGGGGTCACCGTAAAAATGGAGACTCTTGAGTGCTTCACACGGGCCGAGAGTTGCAGCCGGGGACGCGACGCGACGCTCGGATCCCTATTCCAGCCATCCATCCATTCACTCATCGCATAAGTTACGTAAAAGTAGAAAAAAGTCATAACAAGATGCAGGAGCTTACACGATGCAACGATAGCGCCAAGCGGAGGCGAAGAAAACCGAGGGGTTCATATCAGAACCCTGCCTTGCTCAAGATGCAGGATTTCGCGGCGAAATTATTCGCGAGGAATTTCGTCAGTTGGATTACATTTTGCAATAAGGAACCACTATTTCTGGCCTATTCCAGAAACAACGTACATGTCATCGGTTTCCCTATGCAGATATGTGCTTTTATGGAAGCGCCAGAGACAGTGGCTCCTTATTACAAAATGTAATCCAATCGAGGGGGCCGATAAAAAATCATCGCGATCCGTCACGTGATGATTTAAAAAAAAATTGCTGACCTAAATATTGCGCACCAGCTTACAAAGATGTGGCAGACTATCGGTGTCGTTTTTAGATGGCGAAGGGGGGGGGGGGCAGGGGTTTTTCGAGGAAGGGGTTTCTGAAGTGTCGATGCAGCAAATGCACTATATTCCATCTATGTGTTGAATAACGTACTAAACGGCACTATATGAAAAATCACTCGAAATAGCAATGAGTCTTACAACTGTGGGAGAGCAAAGCGTTGAAATTAGTTTTTAAGATAGCGGTTTTGGAAGGATAACCCTTGAATTCCATTGAATGAACACGGTGTGCATTTTATTCACTATGCCGAATTGCAAGAGATGGAAATTCTGCACTTGGTAAAATATGACTTGAGCAGAGCTGAAAGAGAGACGTATAGTCGTAGAGGATGGTCAACTCGAAGTAAGTTTTCTCGCTGCCACCCCAGGGCACGTAGGGCCAGAAAAGCTACTTTCAGGCTCTATTATATCAGACGTCCGGTGCACGGATAAAAAAGATATTAAATAAATGTGATGGTGCGTCTGATTGCATAAAAGCATTGGCTTAAGGCCTGAAATGCTTGACATGAAGAAACAAGAAGAGAGACAGAAGAAAAGAGTGGGAAAAGGATAGACGAAAAATCTGTCTCGGGGCAAACTTAGGAGAACGTTGCGTAACACGCAATATGAAGAATACGAAGATTGTCGGAGAGGAACTTTTTTGAAGGAATCTTAGTCGACGGGACTCAATACAAGGCTACCTAAGAAGAAATGTTCAAATTCAAAACACGTTTCCCCCAAATGGACCACTAGACAAGGTACGAATTTAAGCAATCTGATACATGTTTCTTAACCAGAATTTCACGTAAAACACGATTCAAACTACGAAAATTACCGAAATCAACTTCTAACGAAGATATTAACGTTTTTATTTCGCACTGATTACGAGGAATTTGAACTGCCCGCTCACAAGAAACTCAAAGCTCTACGTGAGTCAAATCGCGCACTACAACGGTTTCAGCAAGCTTCTCAATCGAGCAATGTTCATTTTCCACCATGTGTTGTTCAAACTATTGGTAATTTGCTATAGCTGAGCCAAAGTGTCAAGATTGAAGTTGAAGATTTTTACATCGCAGAGACTGTCATGATAAACATTTAGCGCGCGATGTGAATCACGTAGAGCATTTGAGTTTTCATGAGCGGGTGGTTTGAATTCACGCATCAAGAATCATTAAATATCTTCGTCAGGAGTTGATTTTGGTAATTTTCGTTGTGCGTATCGTGTTCTACGTGAAATTTTGGTTGAGAAACATGTATCAGAATGCTGAAATTCGTACCTTGTCTAGTGGTTCATTGCAAATGTCACTCGTCACGATCATTCATCAGAAAGCTGCAGCCAGACGCAAGGTCGGACTGGCTCGCATCTGAGGGCGTAGACCCTTGGCTGGTTAAAGGGGCGTAATGTGATATTAGTAGGGTGAAAATGGGGTGAAATGGGGGTTGAAATTTGTGCAGAAAAATTCGGATTTTCGGACTTGGAAAAATTTTCGGCTTCGAAAGACCGTCTCCTCCAGTATGGGTCTGGTAGCATTTGATAAGATAAAGTGGAGACAAGAGGCCAATTAAGTGTCGTTTTCCATATATTTCCATAAGAACCGTGTCAGTGCAGCGGTTTCCACGAGCTTAAGACGTGGGTCTAAAAATCCATCCTAAAAAAGAATAAGCCAAGAACCTGAAAAAAGAAGAAAGAACGAGTATCAACACAGCCAACCACAAGGAAGACGTATTCGGGCCTATTTTTTAAATTTTCTCCCGAATCTGAACGACACCTCAATGGTAGCATATAGCAAAGCATTGAGAACTCACGCTTCACGTCATCGCGCCTTCAATTTTTCAGATGCAGCACGGACGTCCATCAAGTACAAATAGTTGTATCTCTGCGCCGTCGTTAACGCGCATCCTTTCCCTCGCTTTATTTCCATATTGTGTTTGTTTGCGTTTGTCTTATTTGTAATGTTGCTTTAAACTAGAGCAGAGCATTGCTAGTTCACAAGTCACGCCATCGCGTCTTACATTTTTCTTCTGCAAGGCGGATATCCATCTTGCGAGAATAGTTCTATCTCGTTTACATTTTAGATGTCTCTTACTTTTGAATTTCGAAATAAATTAAGGTTAAGTTTGCCCGAGATATGCTATGATAAGTCCAAATCAATAGTCACTTTGAAAAGGAAGAATTATGTTTAAAGGTCTCTCAAGAGGTCTGTAAAGTGTGCGTATGTCTGAACATCGAACCGGCTATCGCTTCTACGGGAGTTACACATATTGAATGAAGGAGGGCGATGATGAAGCGCCTGTATGTCAACAAAAGGGTGACAATTTCACGGAAAAGTGTTCACGCTTCAAAAATTAGTTCTTGGACCTCTGTTCACCACTATGCGTAAAAGCACCTCTCTTCACTTCTAACTCTCTCTTCTTCCGCTTATTTTAGAAATTTTCCGCATATACTCTCGGTTGTATTTTTTTTTCTTTTCTTATTTTGCTATCTGTCAGAAGGGCGCGTTTTTGGCGCGCCAAGGGGGCGTATCTGCCAATGGCAGATTGGCCTAATGGCTTGTCCGAGCCTGAGTCAGAGGAAGCTACCGCAATGCCTCTCATTTAAGTCAGAACGAAGTTAGTAGGTTAACGTATCAATAAAATATTCCGATTCTCATCAACGGTCACGTATGGTTAATCATGAATATTACATAGCTTTGGGCAGATAAGTAGGTAGGTACTTGCATGGCTCAGACTCCTCTTACTCTTGCGTGACAATCGATCACGTTACGTACAAATGCCGGCAGCAGTCCTTTTATCCTCTGATCAGCCAGTTATAGTAGTCCAATATCGTTGGAATCTTTATAAGCGCATTATCCACCCATTAATAACGAATTAAAGTGGTTGGTATCACTTACTCGCGCCAATTTGCTAGAAATGACTAGCTTTTCTTTATGGAGTCTAGCTTCATTAACTGTGTTTGGCGGTCTCATAAAGACATTTTATCGTAATTTTAAGATGATATCAGTGATATCAAGATGATTACCGGTGTAAATTGCTCTTAACTTCAGATTGCATTCATCGGATTTTAAATGCAAGCCACTACCTGAAAGCCTGCCTTCGACCCTTAAAAAGTGCGGCACTTGCAACGATCAGGGGCGCCATTTCAGGTTATTAGAGGGAGGGACGGGCAAAAAAGTGGCGAAGTTTTTTTTCCTGCTCGAAAACGGTAAACACGCGTCTTGCAGGCTCCGTCTGACACTTGTCCGCTTTTTCGTCCCCTTTTCCGTTGTGTTCAGCGGTTTGCCCGGCTTCGCCCCCCCCCCCATGGCATCCCTGCCCTGCTAAAAATGGTGAGTACAAATGAGTGGAAAATCAGAGTCATATGAATAGAATTTAACTCATATGAGCAGAATATCTCTAAACAGTTTTCGCCAACTTCTAAGACTAGAGATTCCAAATCATATGACTAGAGATTTCAACTCACACGAGTTCAGCGTTGAATCTACCGTGTCCGATATCTCAGAAACTAGAGTCACCGCATCGAAAAAATCATAAGAACAAAATGTTTTTATTTTTAAAATTTACACACTACGTCGGTGTCTCCTGCTGGTCAGAAACAGTACTTCTGAAAAATGAAAAAAATTGAATTCATATGAGTTGAACTTATCTACTCTCATGAGTAGAATATTCTAGTGATATGAGTAGAATTTCTTCTATTATGAGTAGTATTTCTACTCATATAAGTAGGATTTCTACTCACATAAGTAGGAAGCTCTACTCATGTGAGTTGGCGAATTTTGAGCAACCTACTCGTCATATATTTTCAGCAAGGATGGCAACGATTCGAAAAATCGTAAACGGAGATACGTGGTTCCGTACTTAGAATATCGACCTATAAAATCTCGGTGTATTTACTAAGAAAAGGGTACAATTACCAAGAATTCAGGGTTCTATTTGATCCCAGTTTTTTCTCGGTAAAATTACCAATTCCATAAATGGTAATTTTACCGAGAAATCTCGGTACAATTATTGAACTTTCTCGGTAATTTTACTGGACCTTGGTAAAAACGCCAATATTTTTCATCGACTATGGTAGAATTACCGAGATAAAATGGCAAAGTTACCGGGAATCGATCACCAATAAAAGTGGTATTCTTACCTGAAAAAAAAACAGTAAAAATACCGCTTTTTAGGTAAGTTTACCAGTCTGTCTTGGTAAAATTACTAATAATTGGTAAAAAAAGTGAGATGGTAAAGGTACCAACGGACCTTGGTAAGAACGCCGAGAATTTTTTTTCAGTGACGACCTGACATGACGCGCGACTATATGGTAAATCCGGCCATGTCAAACGTCCGAACTCTCGCTATAAATGCACCTCGGATAGTATTGGTCCATCGCGGAGCACGCCGCCGTCGCGGACGACCGGACATGGATATTTGCCGGGTTCCCGGCGTATATATAACACTTCCGGCGGGGGCGGGAAACGGAGCGTCAAATTCCTCTGACGCAAGCCGGTGACTCCTCGGGAGATCGATCGGGGGATTCAATTGTTTCGGACACCCCCCCCCCCCCCCCCCCCCCAGCTGTCCCCGCGCCTTGGATGCAAATGAGAGTGGCCCAACGCGGCCGGGCCCCGGATTACGCGCGGCAGCGGCAACACACTAATCTTGACCTCGATCAGTGACGTTGCTCGCCAGTTGGCAACGTTGGTCGAGCCCCATTTAAATCCACGAAAAATATCGATCCTAGTCAACTCGCCCAGGATCGATTGCTTTGCATACGTTTGAATGGAGGGAGAACAGTGTTGTCGAATTTCGAGAGGCACCACTGACCCCTATCCGGGTCCTGATGGCATGGCAGCTCAGTGGCGCGGCGTGAATTACGATATATCGATTGTTATGCCATTTAAACCTATGGAAAAGGATCGATAAATAGGGTGTTCGCAGCGAACGCCTTAATAATCGATTCTTTACCATAGGTTAAATGGCATAACAATCAATATATCGCAATTCACGCCACGCCGCTGCATGGCAGTTATGAATAGCCCGTAAAGCGTAGTGCCGCGTATCGTCGCTCCTCTGACGTAAGAGCGTATCTCAATGTACGTGTGAGCCCTGTTTTACTTATAAATCCATGCTTTCTGTGGCTCATGAGGAAATCGAGGTACGCCCTTACGCCAGAGGAGCGACGATATTACTGCCCGATTCTCAGCGCAGATTACGCACCCGGAGACCTCCGCGTCCGTCGTTGAATATGCTCTGCCGTGCTGAGGAATGTAATGATATGGCGTTTGCAACACGGGAAAGCACATACCAAGGGCGGCCGGCGAGGATGCCTGCAGCATGACCGGACATGAGAAAGAAAGACAAGTGGTCACTCGCCCATCGGCCAAACCACCCCAAATTCTTCTCATAGCCGCCCGAGTTTTTTTATGGGCCGTTATCACTGTCCCGCTGCACCGTGCATCCTCGCTTCCAAAACCACGGAGGGGGGGGGGGGGGGCAGAGAGGCTTTTAGGCTCTTTCGAGCTACGGGGCCCACACTGGTCAGCCCAAACTGACCAGTCAAAAACCGCGCCCTTGCGGGGGCCCCAAATCAGCCGCTCGACCAGGGGCCAACCCGCCTGGTCTACGACCACAGCGTTCCCGAGGTTGCAACGCCGCACTGTGGATCGAGTCAATAGGAAAGGTCGGACAAAAGTTGGAAACTTCAAACGCTTATAACTTCGTTTATACAAGATTTTGAGGTTCTAAAAGTGGTTCCATTGGTTTTCTTGTGGAATTGTCTCCTAGGAACACCCCTTGAAATTTAAAATGTGACGAAATAAACATCAAAATTTGCAGTTTTAGTCCAAAATTTCATGTCCAACCTCTCCAATTGACTCGATCCACTGTGCGCCGTGCCGCAGCATCCCTCTCCCCTGACCTAAGACAACCAATGGCCAACTTTGGGGGTTGTCCGGCGAAAATGGCAAAAGGGAGGACGATAGGAGTCCGGGGCCTCCCCGAAAGAGGAGGCCACGGGACTCTCGCCGCGACTCTCCTAGGAGACAGATTTCTTTTTTTTTGGAGACTTGCTCTGACTGTCGATTTTTATTCTGCTCTATTTTGATCTTGATATATTTTTTTTTCTGAGTTCCCTGATTTCGCCACTTTTTTTTTGTATTTTCCTGATTTTTTTTTTTTTGACTTTGTTCGCCGCTGTTCACATTTTTTTCTACACATTACATTTGATCTACCATATTCCCGGACTTATATTTTTTCCATATCATCCCAGATTTTCCCCCATTGCCCATTACAAATCCGACTGGGATGAGTGGCTCCCATTAGCGAGAGCTTGCTTGAACATATTGCCAAACGCCAGTTCCAATTATTCTCCGTTCGAACTGATGTTCGACAGGTCATTCGAGATGCCGCGCACAATGATGCGGCCCCCAACTTTGCATCACGCTGAGGAGGATTACATTCAGGAAATGAAAACGCGCATGAGGACGACTTGGCAACTCGCTCGGAGCAATGTTTTGAAAAAGAAAATAAAGCGAGTAGAAAAAGCCAATGAGACAAAAGGCTTTCCAAAGTTTAAAATATAGGAGATTTAGTCTTACTTCATGACCCCACGGTCAAACGAGGAAGATCTAAGAAACTCGATAGTCAGTATGTTGGACCCTATAAAATCATCAATCGCACCGGTCCTGTAAACTTTGAGATGAAGAAAGGGCGGAAGTCGCTGAACGTGCACGCAGACCACTTGAAACCGTTTTGCGAACGTTAAGACTGAACGAACATGTTGAAAAATAGATGTAAATTGAGTACATATTAAATGTAAATACAATGTGTATTAAATGTAAAAAACGTAATTAGGCCATTGCTACCATTTCGGAAGCTGATAGATAATTAGTGGAGCAGTAAGCGTAAATAATAATTTTTAGGAATAATATAGGAATTCATAACCAATTAAGTCCTGTAAAGTAATATGAAGTCACAGACTCAAAGAGCAGGCGCACTGCGACTAACAGCAACACAATTAATAAAATGGATATCAAACGTGTATCAAATGGATATCAAACGTGTATCAAATGTGTATCAAATGGGTATCAAATGCATATCAAATGAATATCGAACGAATATCAATTGTCATATAGGTACCAAATAGATATCAAATAGGTGTCATATGGATATCAAATAGGAATCAAATGGTATAAAAGGAGTTCCGAAAAATTTCCTTGCGAAATCGTTGATAAAGTCTCTTGCGAAGTTTTTTTTTGTGTGTAATTTCCTTGTGAAGTTTTGTTGAGAGAGGTTATTAAAAAAGGTTTCGTGGGCCTATTAATTCCCAGTTTTGTGAAGTTTCTTGTGAAGTTCCGTTTTGAGAAGTTAGCGAAGGGTTTCTTGGGGCCCGAAGAATTCCCAGTTTTGTGTTTTGAAAAGTTCCCGGCCGGGACACAAAGAATTCATGTGAAGTTTGTCTAGAACAAAACCTTACGGAAGGTCCGTCATCGAGAAATTCTAAGTGCACCAAGGGAAGGACTCGCTGGTGGAAAAGCTCAGAGGAGCGTCGCCAGAAATATGGTTAAAAGTTTAGGCAAGTTGTAGAGAGAAATTTTTTTTTTTCGCGTACGGAGACTTTAACGCAAGGTTACAGATTTTAACAGAGACTTTAACGCAAGGTTTACGGAGACTTTAACGCAAGGTTTGGAGACTTTAACGCAAGGTTAAAAATTTTAACAGAGACTTGAACGCAAGGTGAATGGTTTCTGCGGAGAGTCAAGCGATCAGTGATCTCAGCGGAGAATTTAACGCGCGGTTACAGAGTTTAGCGAAAAGTTGACGAATTAAATCTTTTATTTATGGCGGAGATTCGACAAATCCGAGCGTCAAAGACCGTAGAGGGGTGATGGGGCAGAAGCCTCCACCACAAGGGAACAACAGCGACCTTGCGGACCTAGCAGCTAAAAACCCATTCGAAGAGAAGCCACGCGCAGTTGCCGAATGCGAAAATAGGATCCTTCGCGGTCCAACACCAATGTACAGGTAGACATAAGAAAATTATCGTTAAGCGTAGAAATATAACATGATTTATACTTACTAGGAATAATTTACATAACAGTAGGACGGTAAGAAATCCAAGGCTCGGGTACGCGGAATGGCACAAATGAAAAATGTCACAAAAAGCAATGCTTCCTTGGAAATCAGCTAAATACCCAAGAAATCGCAAATCTCGGCCAAAGCCGCGAAATATTCGGATAAGTAATGTAACGACAAGACTGCACTTGTCGGTGAAGTAGAATTGTTGATAATTTTCTTTCTCTCTTCAATACTTTTTAGAAGTAAGTAATTTAATTAGAGCATAATATGTATTATATACCTTGAATATATAGAATAAAATATATACTTTGAATTAGAGAATAAATATATACTTTGGAGTTCGGATAGAGGTCTAGATTTCTTTCTATCTTATAATAAAGCTGACTATAGCTCGGCAGAAGTAAAAAAAGGAATCAATTATTAAGATAAGTGTTAGAATAGTTTTTGCTGTGGTGTTAGTTGAGTCGGACTTTATACTATTCGAGATAAACTCTTTAGGAACTAAGATACTAAAAATAATTTTTTTTTTGTAAATAAAGTTGTCTCTTGTAAGTAAAGTTCTCTCTTAAGTATGAAACAAAGTGAAAAATTTGGAATTTCCTTTAGGGTAGAATAGGGAGTTAAACATTGAAAAATTTAAAATTCACAGTTTTTTTTTTCTTTCTTATTTATTTTCGAAGAAAAAAAAAAATCTTAAAAGTAAATAACAACACTAAAACTCAAAAAAAAAAAAAAAAAAAAAATATTTCAACCAGGACGCAAAAACCTCATTTTTTCAGAATACCACTCGTCCGGGAGCTCGGAAAAGTCCACTGTAACACAAAAAAAAAAAAAACCTTAGTTTCAAAAAAAAAAAAAAAAAGGAAGAGAGACAGAGAGTCAAGCAAAAAGAAAAAAAAGGTTTTTTTTATGAAAAAAAAAGGGAAAATACGAAAATTAAACGAACCTCTTTCAATTTCGACAAATGGACGACGCAGAAACTCAAACAACGAGAAGCACGTTTCCGGCCAAGGTCCCTCGTGAAGATGGTAGCAAAAGTTATTGAGTTTGATGCAGGCGGGAAAAACATCAATGGTAGAATACAAATCTACCTCCAGAAACACAAGGACCCCGGACGGGAGATCGGAGTCCGGGTCCCGGTTGGGCGCGTAGTATGAGCAGAGGGCCACATCCCGGATCCCGATGAGATGTTGGCGAAAATGGCCAACGACGGCTTGGGGGGCCACGTCGCCCAAAACGCAAAATTGGGTGATGAACTTTTTTATGAACATGACATCCCACTTACTAATATATATACTTTGAATTAGAGAATAATATATACTTTGGAGTTCAGATGAAGGACTAGATTTCTTTCTTTTTTTGGTCGTTCTTTAAAAATCAAGCCAACCATGGCTCGACAGAAGTAAAAAGGAATCAATTATTAAAATAAGTGTTAGAATAGTTTTTTTTCTGTGGTGTTAGTTGAGTCTGGCTTTATACTATTCGAGAAAAACTCTTTATGAACCAAGAGAGCCGATTTTGGAATTCGGCAAAACCTAAAAATAATTTTTTTTTGTAAATAAAGTTGTCTCTTAAATAGGAAACAAAGTTCAAATTTGGAATTTCCTTTAAGGTAGAATAGGGAGTGGAACATTGAAAAAAATTCGGTTTCTTTCCTTTTCTTATTTTTATTTCTTAAAACTCGTAAAATTAGACAACAAAACTAAACTCTATCGAAAAAAAAAAAACCCTTAGTTTCGAAAAAAATGAAAAGAGAGAGAGAGACAAGGAGAAAATAGGTTTTCTTATGAAAAAAAAAGGAAAAACTACGAAAATTAAACGAACCTCTTTCGGTTTCAACGAATGGACGACGCAGGTACTCATAGAGGGAATAGCATCCGTCAGGCCAGGACCCCTCATGTAAATGATAACAGAACCCGTTGAGGGTTATACTGCCACCGAAGACCTCAATGGTAGAGAACAAGTCAACTTGTAAAAACACAAGAGCCCCCGAAGGGACATCGACGTCCGGGTCTAGGCCGGGCTTGTAATAAGAGCACAGGGTGACCTCCCGGAACCCTATGAGGCGTTGGCCAAAATGGCCAACGACGGATTGGGGAGCGTACTCCCCCAACACACAGAACTGGGTCACAATTTTTTTTACGAACGCAACGTCCCATTTTCGCACAAGAAAAAGGTCCACATAGCCCATATCTGTATGGACGGCCCGAGCAAATAGGGAAAAATCGCCAATTAAACGGCGTTGATGAGAACGGTCATATCGATGAAGTTTTACCCCCTTCTCCCTACGACGACTGATAACAAAAAGTACGAGGCGAAATTTGTAAATTGCAGTTTTACACACATCTATGAGTATTGATGGAAGGTATTTTATTAAGAGTTAATTTCTTAATCTCTATGCAACACAAATTAAGCGAAATAGGCAAATATTTTGACGCAAACGGCTACGTTATGGACATCTCTCCCCCTTTACCCTTTCAGAGATGAAGGAAGTCAACGTGATGATTTATTTTGTGACTCATTTTCTAATTAAATTATAAATAAACGCAAATAATTACTCTGTTCTTAATTTCTTCGTTTATCTTCTTCATGTAATGAGGATGACACAATGGCAGACGCTTCGTTCCCCTGATGGCTGGCATTTTACAAATCCAACATTCTCTCTGGTTTTTAGGTAGAGTTTCCTGACTACTTGTTGTTGCCACAGGCTCAGGTGCTGGGTGTGGGATTGGCTCTGAAGTTGGGTTAATTTTCAAACGTGCTGAGCATCTTCCTCCGGCGCACGCCAATAATTTTTTATGTACCCGTTCTTCCCAATCAAAACCAGCTCTAAGTACAGAAAAAGAACATATTATGTTAAAAGTATGGTGACTTCATCGAATTAATAAAAAATATTATATGTATGAAGAATCGTATTTATAATTGCTACTCGCTGCAATACCTATCAAAAATTTCAATGGAAATGAATTCTTTTTAGTGAGTTAAAAGAGTTGTTGGAACACACAACTCGAGAGCTCGCCAAGTTGCATCAGTCTTTTTAGGAGTTGATAGGCACTGCAATTGAGTGACACTAAGCTAAGAATATTAGCTTTGAGTATTAATACGAATTTAAAATTGAAATGGGTTGATCTAATCGCATTCGAGTGTAGTTTCGATATCAGTATCGAATGCGATGTTTTCTCCCTGAAAAAACCACGCCTTTATTACGTTGAATTTCTTTGTTAAAATTGGTAAGTGAGTGCTTTAGTCTCCTGACAACAGAATTGCGATCTCAAAATTTGAAAAAAATTACGAGTAGCTGAAAAAATTGAACCAATTGATGCGATATATCGCACGTTGTTCTGACACAAAATATGGCGTCCATCGAATCACCTTAACTCGCTTAAACGGGAGTTCAGAACGGGAAGTCACTGGGGACCGGAGTTCACTTAAGTATTTTACTTTTAACTCTGGCCGCACTGAACTCCGGGGGTTTCCGATGATATATTATGACCACGGGATTCAACAGGAAAAGAGCTGATTTAACTCCAAAATTTCTAACAGTGTAATGGATTAGGATGTTCTCCCACTTAATTTGCTTTTAAAGAAGATGAGTGGACGTCATCTTGATTTCCATCACAAAGAGCTTTCCTATCTTGCTGATATTTGAGTCCAAGTTCCAATTGCGTATGACGTGATCCGACTCAAAAAAAATATACCTCTTGTTAAAGGCATAATAGGACGTATTTTTACCAAACAGACCGATGTGGAAGTGAGGAATATGGGGTGTGCTCTAGAGAGCTGCATAAGAAGCAATGTAAAAGAGGGCGTGATTCCTTTTGAAGAATTGGAAAAGCAGGATTTTACATTCTATCAAAGAGACCTATGTGCCAATGGACCACTAGACAAAGGACGAAATTCAGCATTCTGATGCAAGTTTCTTAATCAAAATTTTACGTAAAATACGATGTGCACAACGAAAATTACTGAAATTAACTCCTTACGAAGATATTTAATGATTCTTGATGCGTGAATTCAAACCACCCGCTCATGAAAACTCAATGCTCTACGTGATTCACATCGCGCGCTAAACGTTATCATGACAGTATCTGCGATTTAAAAATCTGGCAGCCTCAATTATGACGCTTTGGCTCAGCTATAGCAAATTGCTCATAGTTTGAACACCACGTGGTAGGAAATGAACATTGCTCGATTGAGAAGCTTGCTGAAACCGTTGTAGTGCGCGATTTGACTCACGTAGAGCTTTGAGTTTCTTGTCAGCGGGCAGTTCAAATTCCTCGTAACCAATGTGAAATAAAAACATTAATATCTTCGTTAGCAGTTGGTTTCAGTAACTTTTGTTGCGCGAATCGTGTTCTACGTGAAATTTTGGTCAAGAAACATGTATTAGAATGCTTAAATTCGTACCCTGTCTAGTGGTCCATTGAGTGCGGGATATATGAGCCGCGGGCATGGCAAGAGAGCCTTGTGGACAGGGCTCATGAGTTAAGGACTCCCTCCAACGATCTCCCCGTTGTGCCGGCGCTCGTTCGTTGCCGCTGACGTCACTGGCGCTTTATTATTCTCATTCACTCTTACGCAAAGAGAACTAACGAGCACGCCCCATATTTCTCACCTTCACATAGGTCTGTTTGGTAGAAATACGTCCACTAGATCTCTTTACGCAAAAGGATCTCAATAAAGGAGCTTTACGGATCCAAGAAGAAAATTGATTTTCGAATAAGAGCGCCAATTTTATTTCAATATTTATGAATATCTAACACGACGTCGACCCATTTTTTATAAACACCTACTTACTTTAATGAGGCGATTTTATTATTTTTTGAAAATGGAAGTTTTTAATATAGTTTAGAATCCTTGTACATCGGCAAATGGGGGAAAAATGAGTAAAGGAGAGGAAATCAAAACAACTTACCACATATTGGGATTTCCATCTGAAATAAATATTTTATCGGGATGATTACCCGTTTGTGCGCAAGATAATTAGGGCATACTGCTTCGACGGGGTTCGCCTCTCTCACAATGTTGTGGAGTAAATTTGAATTTACAGCTGGAGCCATCCTAAAAAAGAGAGATATTTCTTAAGAGGAAGCGAATTCTTATAAATCGAGGAAGTGGAGGCGAAATAAATTTCTAAGATGTATATTAAATGCGAGAAGTCTTCGTTGTCCATCCATCGCTCCCACTAGGAGAACCAGCATTATGCTTAAAAAGGGTTATAGTTCGATACTTTTAGTGTGAGAATATTTTAGTCAAGAAAATTTCCATCGCATTTTTCGCGGAGCCAAATAAAACTTTAATTCTTCGACTAGTTTTTGAGAATCTCGTTTTCAGCTGAATCTAATTGAATAACTTAATGAAACTTATCAGGTTAAAAGTGCCGTTTCGGTTGTAAACACTTACCACGATTTAATTGCCCCTGCGATAGTGCGATGAGGAAATTGACCGAGTATGCTCCCCTATCCTCTTCATGAGGAGGAAACTCGGCTCTTCTAGCTCCGAAGTATGTATACTTATATGTATATTATTCTACCTCTCCTTCTCTATTGCTAATGATTAATATATGTATTATTCTACCTCTCCTTCTCTATTGCTAATGATTAATATCTTTTTTTTACATGCATACGTATTTGATTGAACAAATTTTCCTTATCAGTAATAAATCCGTCGACACCAAAATCCTGAAAAAAGAAAAAAATCAATTAGAATGTATATCTTCTTCTAGATTATATATTTTATGGAAAACTTTCAGTCTATATTTTTTTCAAATCCTAATGAGGAACGTATTGCACCAAGCGAATGAGTTTATCGGGTTCTTTTCATGAGTCTTTTCATGAGACACTAAGTTTTCGGAGTCAATTGCTTGAGCTGCAAAAAAATTTGAATGGGGAACGTAAAGTCAGATTTTATGTCATTTTGAGCCTGTTTTAGAGCCCATATTTCAAATTCATTTTCTAATGTATTGATACTTTGATTATTGGGGGAAAAAAAGAATATTTAAAAGTAACTTTCGATTTTTAATCGGACGTACCTAGTTCTACGAAACAGACCTATGTGGAAGTGAGAAATATGGGGCGTGATCTTTAGTTCTCTTTGCGTAAGAGTGAATGAGAATAATAAAGCGCCAGTGACGTCAGCGGCAACGAACGAGCGCCGGCACAACGGGGAGATCGTTGGAGGGAGTCCTTAACTCATGAGCCCTGTCCACAAGGCTCTCTTGCCATGCCCGCGGCTCATGAGTTCCGCATTCAGTTGGCACATAGGTCTCTTTGATAGAATGCAATATCCCGCTTTTCCAATTCTACAAAAGGAATCACACCCACTCTTACATTGCTTCTTATGTAGCTTCGACGAGCACACCCCATATTTCTAACCGCCACGTAGGTCTGTTTCGTAGAAATACGTCCAATTATCAATTGCCCGACTATTAGACATGGTATAAGCGAGTGCTCACATTTAAGACGAAGACTTATTCGGGCAAAATAAACCATGCTTATAATCAAATTAGCCATTTCCTGCGGAGAAGGTAATGCTTTTTTCTTTCTTGAGCGCGATTCACATATTCCATTCAATATCCAAGAGATAATTTCAGCAAGCACTAATATCAATTTGATTTATGTATCGCATCTCTGTTATGATAATGGTCATTTTAGTATTGCTTTTTTTTGCGGAAAAAATGTTACATGCAATTTTTAAATAAAATACTAACTATGCGATTAAAGACACACTTACTCCTGCGACATTTAGTAGCAGTGGGTCCTCCACATCAGTAATGTATTCGTTACCGTTTTCGTCCTTTTGTACCTTTCTGAGCCAATTTGAAATAATGGGACACTGTCCGCTTTTAGGAAAATGTTCAATTACCTCTGCATATCCACATGGTAACAATGTGCATGTCTGTACAAAAACAAAAAAAGGTATAGTTTACTCAATATTAAAAAAAAGGAAGTACAGAGGTTGTGTAGACCAATTCTAAAAAAATTAGGCGAATTCGATATTTGTTAAAGAAACTGTGTCTTTGATTCTATCGTTTATGAAAAAATATATTTTATAGAGTAGATAATTTGTTGTTATCGTTACATGTCAAGTTTAAAAAAATTTTATTCATCGAAGATGATACTGCACATAAATTTACAACTAAGTTGTGATCTGTGTACCGTCAATCGGGGCTATTTGGGAATTAGCAGATAAAAATAATTGTTGGCAATGCTGTGCAATCCAACTGTCTCATAAAACTATTCGCGTATGGTGGCGCTGTCTGCATGGTTTAGATAGTACCTCTACGTCGCCAAATATCGAATCCGATGTTTTCATGAGTGCTAGTATTGCTAGTATAAAAAATTGCTCCATGGACTTTAAAATTATGTCTGTTCTCATATGTACAAAAATCCAGTCCCGTGTGCAACTTTCTGAAAAAAGTTGGCGAGTGGTATCAATCTCTTCGTTATGATGTCTAGAATCAGAATTTGGATGGTGATAACCTTGAAAATCGTGCAGGAAGCGCCTAAAGCCCAAAAACAAAATGGCGGCCGCTCGGTAGGCCTTATTTTTGAAAATTCCGTATTATGGCATGTGAGGTATCGATTCCTATTTTTTTGGGTCGTAAAATCCGAATATGATGTTTAAAATACCCTCCGATCAAAAAAAATGTCGCAAATCCAACATGGCGGCTGAAAATACCCACCCCGGCGCGAAAATCGCTGAGTTCTCATTTGGCCGTCTAGTAAGGCGGCCAATGATTGTATTGTGTGGTCCCAGGTTTCAAAACAGAGTTACAACTCACTGTACGGCCCATAAAAAAAAACCAAAATCCAATATGGCGGCCAAAATGGCCGCCGATCGAAACCTGTATTTTGGTATCGGCGTATGGCGTCGAGTGGGGTATCGTTTCTGATGTATTTTGGGTCGCACATTACGAATATGAAGTCAAAAATTACTCTTGGCCAATATTGAAGCTCGTAAATTCAACATGGCGGCTAAAATGGCAGGCATGGATAGAATAAAAGCAATTACACACAGCGGTAGTCCTGATTTAATACATTTGTGGGGCCTCTCAAACCAAATTCAAAGTTAAAATTCATCTGATCACACGTATGCGCCTTTGCCATCCATTTTGACACAATGAATGACTGCTCTTAAAGCAGTCTTGAATCTAGGAAGCACTCTGTTAGGCGTGCAAACTAGATATAATGACTGAAAAATCATGTTTTTTTTTTCGTCGGATTACACATATTTTACTGGTATCTCTGTAATCGATAATTGGATATTGCAAAAATCAAACATTCCCGTTTTTTTCACATAGAAGCACTTGAACACATAAACAAGAAACTGAAAGTACTCGGCGGTCTCATCGGAATCACGCTGAATGATAATGCTCGAAACAGATTTTTCCTTGTGTATCCTGAATTAGATAGAATTGCGAGCGAGACGGAAAAGTTACTAGGGAGAGAAAATCAACTTTCGTCGAAGCATCACGAGCTTTCTACAAAAATTCAAAAGCGCCAAGATGAAAACGTCCTAAAGATTAAAGCAGAATTTGAGAATACGACGAATCCTTTCCAGTGCAAGAATTCAGAGCTAACCCATATTCTCACGAATCGCGTTTTTCCGAAAGAGGTCTGCAATTTTGTCAATAATGTTGCAGAAATTGGCAAAACTGCTGAGAAACAATTTTTTTCTGAAAGAATTGAAAAAAAAACCACTCCGTTTTGGTCTCGTATGACAAAAATTAAAGATAATTCATTTGCATCGGCATCAAAAAAGATAAAAGTATGCCACAAAGACCGTCTAATTGTCATGAAAACGGATTTTTCTTTAATTTCAAGATTGTTAATTGCATCGCGACGTCGGCCTGATGTCGATGTAAAATTTAACATCAGCACATACGAGTTCTCCGCGTTGCCTAAATCATTATTTGGTCCGACGGCAGAATGCTTCACTGCACAAATAAATCGAAACTCCTGTCCATTTTGGAATCTCTACCAGGAACTTCAATACAACAAGCAGATGAAGGAAATTCCTCATCAGTCACTAATGAATCGCCAGACTTGAGTGGAAAAAAAGCAGCCATAATAGACGGTATGGCTCTTTTACACTGCTACTTCAAGCCAGCAGGGCTCAAGACGTGCGAGGATCTCGCAAAGGATTTTTCCAACTGGTTGATTAAAAAATTCAGCTGTTACGATGAAACTCATATTGTTTTTGATACTTACCAAGCTAATTCTCTGAAAAATGACACAAGAGTACGCCGTCAGCAAGGTAATAAACCAATTCATTACAAAATATCAGCAGACATGAAAATTGCATCTATTTCAATGGGAAAACTTCTGGCCCATGACAAAACGAAGGATGATTTGACTAACTTCCTTTCTATTCAAATTTTGAAGTCAGCAAAGATTAAGAAGTTGAAATTTATTGTGAGTTGGAGAAACAACGTGCAATCTTCGGATGGCTCCGATGTGCAGTGCCTTCAAACAACGCAAGAGGAAGCTGACAAAAATGATTCTACACGGTGTTTTTGTCGCTACAAAAGGAGTAATTAGCACACACATATATTCACCTGATACAGATGTGGTAATTTTAGCTTTGCGACGCATCCCCATGCTCACCGCTGAAGTTGGAATGTTTATAGGGCAGGGTATGAAAAAGTTTATTGACCTACTTCCAATTTACAACGCCCTTGGACCTCTTAAAGCATCTGCTCTTGTAGGCTTGCATGCGCTGACAGGCGCTGACATTACAGGATCCTTTGCACATAAGGGGAAACCAAAATGGTGGAAAACCTTTCAGTCCGCAGATAATGAATTATTGGAAGCATTAGTACAGCTTGGGAAAACATCGCTCCTACCTGAAGACGTTAGAGCACAGCTAGAGAAATGTGTTTGTCAGCTGTACCTTCCAAAGACCACATTAACAGATATAGGCGATGTAAGATGGTGGCTGTTCTCCAAAAAGCAATGCCAAGATGAAAATCTGCCTCCCACAAAAGCAGCCTTAAATCCAGCTCTTCTGAGAGCACACTTACAAGCTTTAGTTTGGAATCAGGATCTGGTTCAATTCCCTGAAACCCCTTCACCTATCAATTTTGGATGGCAAAAAGTTGAGGACAAATATGAGCCGATAACCTCAACTATTCCTTGCATTCCAGACTTGGTCTGGGAACTTTGCCGATGCAACTGTGTTAAAAAGCGCTGCACTTTACCTTGCGTCTGTAGGTCACAAGGGTTAAAATGCACAGAAATGTGCAAATGTGAAGGTGATGCTTCAAATTGTGACACATAGAATCCTCCGATGATGAGGGAGAAGACGAAGAGGCCATTGATGAATACAGCGACAGTTGTGATGAGTAAATCAATCAGAACTCAAGATATTTTCTCAGAGCTTCTATACTTAAAATGTTAATATGTTAAGGAAAAATTGGCAAGGTAACATGGTAATTGGTAAGGTACTAGGGTATGGCATGGTCATATAGTGTGGCATGGTACTATGGTAAGGTAATATTGTATGGCATGGTAATATTGTAAGGTAAGACGGTATGGCATGGTAATATGTGAAGGTATTTAATGATTTTGGGCAATTTGAGGCAAAATCTATATAACACAACTTTTAAATTGAAAATACATTTTTGTAATCATTGAAGGAAATACATCGAAAAACATGATTCATCTACTTTGCTTATTATTTATTTGCCCAAACACACATAAAATCTTCTAACAGTGTTAAGTCTTACTGGCTTGTCGGGTCCAGTTTTAGACTTTTGTGAGTATTTTGTACTTTTATTTTTATTCGCGGCCGATTAGCAGACTTTGCAGACAAATTCTCCTCGATACTCCGATAAGAAACTTCGCAAAAGGTAAGTACACCCTAAAATTTGATAGCCGTCCCGAGGATGCATGGTATCACTACTTACCTCGACATCCACATTTTACGTGGTTATTTTATCATTTAAGATCGGCTATTGTAGCAGCCATTTATAGTGTCAAAGTGGATGGCAAAGGCGTATACGTGTGATCAGATGAATTTTAACTTTGAATTTGGTTTGAGAGGCCCCACAAATGTATTAAATCAGGACTACCGCTGTGTGTAATTGCTTTTATTCTATCCATGCCTGCCATTTTAGCCGCCATGATGAATTTACGAGCTTCAATATTGGCCAAGAGTAATTTTTGACTTCATATTCGTAATGTGCGACCCAAAATACATCAGAAACGATACCCCACTCGACGCCATACGCCGATACCAAAAATACAGGTTTCGATCGGCGGCCATTTTGGCCGCCATATTGGATTTTGGTTTTTTTTTTATGGGCCGTACAGTGAGTTGTAACTCTGTTTTGAAACCTGGGACCACACAATACAATCATTGGCCGCCTTACTAGACGGCCAAATGAGAACTCAGCGATTTTCGCGCCGGGTGGGTATTTTCAGCCGCCATGTTGGATTTGCGACATTTTTTTTGATCGGAGGGTATTTTAAACATCATATTCGGATTTTACGACCCAAAAAACATAGGAATCGATACCTCACATGCCATAATACGGAATTTTCAAAAATAAGGCCTACCGAGCGGCCGCCATTTTGTTTTTGGGCTTTAGGCGCTTCCTGCACGATTTTCAAGGTTATCACCATCCAAATTCTGATTCTAGACATCATAACGAAGAGATTGATACCACTCACCAACTTTTTTCAGAAAGTTGCACACGGCCCCCCCCCCCCCCCCCCCCCCCCCCCCCCAAAAAAAAAGGGGAGGTAAAATAAGTCAACCATAATTTCTTATGCTTTGGGGTCAGAACTTTCCAAAATGTCCTATCGTTTTGAAATTATTCGAGATTTCTAGTTAAAAATTCTAAGAAACTGCAAAAAATTTCCCAAATAGCCCTGATTGACGGTATAGGTTTTTAACTTGAGTTTCGTTTTTTATTCAACTCAAATGTTACATACCAATCCCATTATTATGGACGTCTTTTCTTTTAATTTCAAAATAGAATCCTTATTGATATTTCGATTTGTCGAAACTAAAAAGTTAAGTGAAATGAAATCGTGCTAAGCATCGTTAAGAAATCTTTTTCCCTGGGTTTCCACTTTGTCTTTGATTTGCTCCAGTAATTTTCCGTCCTCCGGACATCATCGTTCAATCGAAACTAGAATAAAACATAAAAGATCGACTTTTAAAAGTTAAATTTCATTAAAATAGACCAACAAAGGAAATTAGAAATATATATAAAAATAAAATGCTGAGGATGAAATATTGAAGTTTCCTAAACATACCGTTCGCGAGGGGGGCTGCCCGCAATGAAATTTTAAGTTTTTCTGACACCCTTGATCCATACAAGTGAATTAGAGTCCTCAGATCATTCTGCGACCCATGAACCAACGGATATTTCACGTTGAACATTGATTTCGGGACGTATAGAGTGAGGACCCGTAGGCTTGTGCTGAAGTTTCCTAAACATACCGTTCGCGAGGGGGGCTGCCCTAGGGTGCGTCAAAAAAAATGAAAGTCTGAAATGTTCCGCTCCCCAGGCGGCAATCGATGACGTTTGGTAAAAAAACATGTTTGCCAAAATTTGGGCCAATTTCAATCATTTTAAATGGTGCCAAAGGTCAATTTTGTGATGAAATTATGATATTTTGGTTTAGACCTCGATTTCGTACAAAAAACTCGATTTTACGCTGAAATCGTGCGTTTACGAGAAAAATGTCAAAGAACTCGACTTGTAGAGGATGAAATTTTACACTAGGAGGACGTCTTTGTAACCGATAAAAATCAAATTGAACTAGAAAAACTCAACTCGGTATTTATTTTTTTGGTCCTCAGAATTTCCGAGGTCTTACTAAGTAGAGGTTTAAAAGACTCATTTTTCACGAAAATAAGTCGAAAGAGGGTATAAATGAACTGCAGGCAAGTGTTGAGGATGCAAATGTCATCAGAACTTCCTCAGTTTCAAAAAAAGTTCCAACTATTTTGCACAATCCTCCAAAAAGTGTACAACTCGAGAAGCAGGATCTTGCTATAATACTAGGGGAAAGTGCGGTTTGACCGGGAAAAATTGCGTACCAAACTTTCCCTATGTAATCGTCATCAGTAGGTCCCCCTGAACAACTTCCTAAAAGTTAAAAATGGCCCGACCCCGGAATACCCCTCAAAAAAGTTAAAATTGAAAATGGCGGCCGTAATGAGAAGGTCCGGGAAATCGGTATTTTAAAATGCTCATTCTGTCTCATCATGTGAGGTATCATTTCCTTTGTAATTTTGGTCGTAGATTTCATAAATAAATTCCGCAAGGCCCTCCGGCCAAAAGGGGCGCTCCAAATCAAAGATGGCGGCCAAATGTGAAAGGCAGGAGGTTGCATTTTTTTAAATATTCACCGAAGGAACAAGGAAAGTGAAGTGTCTTTATTTCCGTGTATTTATGGCCAAGAAACTTAAATTTGATGTTATAAATGTATTTAATAAAGGAAATTAAAGGAAACATACGACTACCGAGAGAAACGTAAGCTCAGAAGGGGCCTTGCGGAACTCATTTATGAAATCTACGACCTAAATTACATAGGAAATGATACCTCACATATTGAGACAGAATGAGCATTTTAAAATACCGATTTCCCGGACCTTCTCATTACGGCCGCCATTTTCAATTTTAACTTTTTTGAGGGATATTCCGGGGTCGGGCCATTTTTAACTTTTAGGAAGTTGTTCAGGGGGACCTACTGATGACGATTACATAGGGAAAGTTTGGTACGCAATTTTTCCCGGTCAAACCGCACTTTCCCCTAGTATTATAGCAAGATCCTGCTTCTCGAGTTGTACACTTTTTGGAGGATTGTGCAAAATAGTTGGAACTTTTTTTGAAACTGAGGAAGTTCTGATGACATTTGCATCCTCAACACTTGCCTGCAGTTCATTTATACCCTCTTTCGACTTATTTTCGTGAAAAATGAGTCTTTTAAACCTCTACTTAGTAAGACCTCGGAAATTCTGAGGACCAAAAAAATAAATACCGAGTTGAGTTTTTCTAGTTCAATTTGATTTTTATCGGTTACAAAGACGTCCTCCTAGTGTAAAATTTCATCCTCTACAAGTCGAGTTCTTTGACATTTTTCTCGTAAACGCACGATTTCAGCGTAAAATCGAGTTTTTTGTACGAAATCGAGGTCTAAACCAAAATATCATAATTTCATCACAAAATTGACCTTTGGCACCATTTAAAATGATTGAAATTGGCCCAAATTTTGGCAAACATGTTTTTTTACCAAACGTCATCGATTGCCGCCTGGGGAGCGGAACATTTCAGACTTTCATTTTTTTTGACGCACCCTAGGCTGCCCGCAATGAAATTTTAAGTTTTTTCTGATACCCTTGATCCGTAGAAACTAAGAGCCAGTCGTCACATCGTTGTGCGATCCATGAACACACAACTATTTCACGATGAATTTTGAGCTCTGGACGGAGCGAGGACCGCAGTCTACGAAGGCCACGAAGAAAACCGCGTATACACATAAGATAGGTATGTGTCATAGACGTGTTTATGACATCAGACATACAAACGGTGAATAGTAAAACTCAAGAATCCATTTATTCAAACAAGCATAAAAAAGCTCGTATATACATATAAGATACGCATGCGACTTAGGTGAAAGTTGGATTTTCTCGAAAACTAAAAGTCGTATCAAAATTCGGTCTGTACGGTTTTCCGATCTTCCATAGTGTAAAAGAATCGCATCGGTCCGGGACGGATCGGAGGAGGGTAATTTTCCGAAAATTTTTTAATTTCCCGAATCAGACCCTACTCACCAGTCTCCGATACCAGGCCCATGCTGGAGGATATGGTGTATTGATCCCAAAAATTTGACAAGTCCGAAAATCCGAATATTTTGCACAATCTGAAAACAATGTAAGGAACAAAACCGCGTATACACATAAGATAGGTATGTATCATAGATGTGTTTTTTACCATCGGACATACAACCTGTCAAGAGTGAACTACCAACCCATTTATTCGAGCAAGCGTAAAAAACTCGTATATACACATAACTCCGGCAGTCCAACGCTCAAACCGGGATGTAACGAGTTCAGTTGTTACCTATTTCTTAATATTTCACCCTTCAATGTTTCGCTGAAAACACCGAAATTATATCAATCATTGATAATAAAAAACAAGCAGTGAACTCCAACACAATGTGTTGATAAGGCGCGTCATTAACTCGCACATATCAACCCCTTTAGTTTTCATTTACAGAGATTTAAAAAAAGGCAAGCAGCACAACAAGAGAATTCACGATCCAACACTGCAAGGTCAACGACGCACCTTCACGAGACCTTGTATTGTGAATCTAGAAAGCTATTCGAACAAATTTAAGTTTTTTGATCTGCCTCAAGCAAAATCTTTTCAGATTCTTGAAGAAAAGTGCTACGGAAAAATTTAAGCGAAGAAAGGAAAAATTCTGTCGAACTCCTAGAAGATAAAGTCGATTTAAAGGTATTTTGGGGCTAAAATACCCAAATCACCGGTATTATAAATCCCGTTATATTATTGAAAAGAAATTGACTCGATATAAATGCAATTGTCTTAAATATGTCTTGATTTTGTTATTTTAAACGTCTTTTCATGCAAAGAAGCTCAACCATGTCCATGCTTTATTCATTCATGAATTGAAAGTAAGCAATCCACATCCCGAAAATCTACCGATTTGCCGTAAAAAATCGCAGAAACTTGATATACCAGGTCGATGTACCCACTCTTTGAATTTACCAATCAATTTAGTGAGTGCACGTATGTGAAAGTCAAAATGCTATAGTCATTTTGGGTGCATTCATTTTTCATGAAACAATTGTAAGTAATTTCAATCCCGAAAAACCATAAATTTTCCGTATAAAATAAAAAAAATCAAAATATGTCGACTCCCTGACGTGAAAATTAAATTCTACGTGTGAAAATACTTATGTATCGATATGCTGAACAGAATGCCTGCCTCTCCTCGTAATTTACAAACCGTTCCTATACTCATCTCAAAATTTTTCTCAGAGCTTTGTGTTATTATCAGCTTCCATTTAAACCCCGGTTTGATGGCCGAATCGGCTGCCCAAAAAGCAAGCCATTTTTGAAGGGCTCTGTGAGAAATTCGTGATATTATCAGCTCTCAGGAAATCACCCCATGGGTAAAATTGCTGGTATAAATTTTCGAGTGCTTAAAATAATCGTATTCAAGAAACTAAGGCATTAAACTATGGAGTCAATTTCGTTTTAATAATATAACGGGATTTACTTGTCTTCAGGTCAAAACTCATACAAGAAAGCCCCCTGCAAGAGGCTAATTTTTTGTAATTTCACTCAATTTTTTCTCCTTTTTATAATTGAATTGCTTGTCACATTCTGAGGTCAATCATATTAAATTGTAATTTATACATTTCTTTTTTTCCCCCTTCATTTTATTTTTTGTTTGGAGAAGTTTTGTTGATTTCTTCGGATTTCGAATACTGTAACTTCTCTTCTATTTGGCCGATTTTTATGAATGAGACCTCTTTTAATTCGTGTTTTAACGGAAAGTAAGGACAAAATTGCTAAAAACTCGCGAAACAATTTTTTTTTAAAATTGGACGAATCCTAGCGTGACGGTGAAATGGTTAATGAAGCGTAAGTAATTGGGCGAGGGGCTGAGGATCCCGGCCTCGCTTGGCGACCGTCATTAGCTATTGTTCGTCGAGACGCCGACGCAGTGATCAGGAGCGTGAGGAAGAGAGGGGTAAGTGGATTCCTGTATGAGCCACGTTTAGCTAATGGTCTAATGAGTCTCGAGGCTCACCACAGATTGCACTTACACAGATTGCACTATCATGAGTGGCGGTAGCCACCACCGGGCAAGTAACCTATCCTCCAACAATTGGCAACACAGCACAGCCCGGTCGAGGCAATGACACCATAGTTACACGAACTTGGCTTATTTGGGTTTTTCAGAGCACGGGTACCAACTTTTGAAAAGTATAACCGAGGTTACAGATCTGTCAAAGCAACGTTTTGAACAAAACGGAGGAGTTAGATTCTCATTCCGAGAGTGCCGACCTGCTCAGCCATCCTCGAATCAATTCGCTTGATTCTGCTTATATATGCATATTTTAAATCAGCGCGTCGCATTCTTAGGCTTTTTTTAAAAAAACCAAGTAACGTAGACTCTTGGTATTCACTGCACATAAACTAGCGACCCCCAGAATGAGAAACAACTTTAAATCATAATTATTGATGGATAAATAAACTTTTTACACGCTTTGGAAAATCTCAAAAGTTCGCGGTAGTCACTTTTCGGTAAGGAACTAAGGGACTCGGTTATTGTATCGAGCAGGGTTCGAAACGATCGCAAAGGCGGTATACTACGTATACGCGCCAAAAAATTACCTTTGACAATACTGATGAGATGAGCAGACCGGTATGTTTTAGACGGAGGCAAAGAAAGTAGGCGTAGGATCCCTCTTCGTGTAAATTTTGAGTAGCCGTATCCTCCCTAAAAATTGAATTGCAAAATTTATTTTTGGACTGACAGAACATACAAAACACTTACGAAACATTATTGTTGTCGGAATTTTTCGATCGCATAGTGGGGGGAGGGGGGTTGGCCCCAAATTTTCGGGAGCCGTATTCCCCTTAAAAATTGAGTTACGAAATTGGGGGGGGGGAGGGTTGGTGAAATGGACCTCCGAGCCTCTGTCCTGCTATCCTTCTATCTCGAATTTCATTCGGACTCGCTTATGAACACATTTTTTACAAAAATAAACCTGAATTTGCGACCCGACACCAAAAAAAATATTCTTAAACATTACTCACTCAAATCCAATGCACCCACGGGGAAAGACCAAGTGACCTGCGGGATCTTCGAACTGTTGGGTTCCACTTCTCCAACTTTACAGTACACTCTCTTAAACAGAAATGCTTCTTGAGTTTAATTTCCAGGGCATGTCCGTGCATTTTCTTTTTCTAAAACAAAAATGGGGAAAAAAAAAGAAAGCCACTTAATTCCGTGAAGATCAACATCAGAAAAAAATATAAAAACAAGCAGTGAACTCCAACACAATGTGTTGATAAGGCGCGTCATTAACTCGCACATATCAACCCCTTTAGTCTTCATTTACAGAGATTTCAAAATAGGCAAGCAGCACAACAAGAGAATTCACGATCCAACACTGCGAGATGGTCTAATGAGCATCGAGGCTCATCACAGACTGCACTTATGGCTGTCCTGGCTGGCCCTGGCTATCAGAGTAGATGTACCAAATTTTGAAAAGCATAACAGGGGTGTGGAGATCTGTCAAAGCAACATTTTAAACAAAACGAAGGAGTAAATTCCGTCTGCGCGGCATTAAATTCCTGTCCGAGTATAGTTTCAAAGTTTACACCGATGTATTTGATGCTAGGACGTGAGTTCTTGCTACCACACCACAAGCAATACGTGAGCCACCAGAATTAAATTATGAGCGAGAAGATTATGTACAACAGGTAAAACACCGAATGAGAGCAGCGCGCCAAGTTGCTCGAACTCATGTCATTAAACGAAAGAAAGCAAATCTACGTTATAGAAACAAAAAAAGGACAATGCCAACTTTTGAAATTGGTGATAAGGGTCTAGTGTTAGACCCATAATTAAGGCGAGGCAAGTCTAAGTTAGATGCACCCTGGTCAGGCCCATGCATTGCCAACGGCAAAGCGTTTAAAGTAGCATACTTCGTAAAAAGACAACAACACGGAGAAGAGAGTATGCATCGAACGGCTGAAGTTATTCCGAGAGATATTGGAAAAAATGTAAGTGAATTTCTGTAACCAAGGACAATTAAAATGTAATCGAGTGTTGTATTATTGTTAATAAATCGGGAAAAGCAGTCAAACATGAAACGAAAATTGCCAGCTTAAGAATTGAAGGCAATTAACAAACCTAGTTTAGACGAAATACCATTTGGGACCCAACACCAAAAACAAATATTCTTAAACAAACATTTCATTGAAGGAACTTTGACAACTCTCGAATGTTCATACGGTGTTTTTCCTTAGGAGGGCAGAGGAAAGGGTTGCAAAATTCAATCACATATGACGATTTAACAGTTGTGATGACTACAACCGGAGTCGGATCATTTTATTCACAAAATTACAAAGGTTATAATTTTTTAAAAAAAAGACTAGTTATATTTTATGATACATATAATTCTAAAATGAGATACTTGGTGGAATCTAGGTTATAGAATGGAAATCGAAAATACATATATGATGAGCCAACCAGCGTGAAGTTGAGTTATTTTGTGTATTGTTTATTGTTTATAGATTCGCCCGTATGAGGGCTTGGCCTTAGTGCCTCGTAATATCAGTGACAGTCATAAAGCGAATCCCCCTACCCCCCCTGCCTAAATTCCGCAGATTCCTATATGTTCGTTTGTTGGGGCACGTTTCAACTTTCGAGATATCGAAATTAAATCGAGATGTGATGTCACACTAAATGCGTCTATAGAATCTTATCATTCATTTGTTTATTCATTTTAGATATTCGAATATATTTTCGGGAACTTAATGTACATTTTCTTGAGGGATTTTAAATTTTGTCAGTACCCTGTGTTACTTTATAAAAAAAATTAAATATTTTCATGAAATTTTTCAGTTTTTGTATCCAAATACATTTTTTAAAAAGAGCTTGATGCAAAAACGGCTTTTTTCGCCCCTCCTCTGGAAGTTCTTCAGACTTTGCCTATTGATTACTCATACTTGAGCGCTTCTTTTCCCAAATTTTCAGACTCCCAAAAAACTTTGGGGGGGGGGGGAACTAGGGGGGGGGGGTGGAAGTCAAAACCTGTGAACCTCGATATCTCTTGAACAAAGAAAGATATCGAGGTCCGATTTGGACGAAAAATCGTCTAAAATTGCATACTTTAAGATTCTAAAGGTCAAAATCACGATATCACATTTTTAAGTCAACATATGTGCTTTTTTTCCAGTTTTTAGGTCTAGAAAATTTCTTTTAAACGAAAAATTTACAAAGATCTCAATTTTTTATTTGAACCAAAACCAGTTTTTTAAATTGTTCGTCTTTTTTCCGCATCCAACGAGTGGTCCATTAAGCTGGGGAATCAAACGGTTCCGGAGTTATGATCGATTGAAGTTTCCGCTCAACGCGCGCCGACCGATTTTCGCGCGCAAAAAAGTCGGATTTGACTGTTATTAGATCAGATTGAATGTTCAAACTGAGCAAAATGCTTTATTAGGGACTCTTGAGGGTCGCTGAGTTCAGAAATTACAGATACTTCCAAATAATTTACGTTTTTAAAATTGCAGCTTCGGACAGGACCACTGAGCGACCGGTCGGCGCTCAGTGGGCCTCTAAAATAGCGCTGCGGAGCTGTAATTTTAAAAACGTAAATTATTTGGAAGTATCTGTAATTTCTGAACTCAGCGACCCTCAAGAGTCCCTAATAAAGCATTTTGCTCAGTTTGAACATTCAATCTGATCTAATAACAGTCAAATCCGACTTTTTTGCGCGCGAAAATCGGTCGGCGCGCGTTGAGCGGAAACTTCAATCGATCATAACTCCGGAACCGTTTGATTCCCCAGCTTAATGGACCACTCGTTGGATGCGGAAAAAGACGAACAATTTAAAAAACTGGTTTTGGTTCAAATAAAAAATTGAGATCTTTGTAAATTTTTCGTTTAAAAGAAATTTTCTAGACCTAAAAACTGGAAAAAAGCACATATGTTGACTTAAAAATGTGATATCGTGATTTCGACCTTTAGAATCTTAAAGTATGCAATTTTAGACGATTTTTCGTCCAAACCGGACCTCGATATCTTTCTTTGTTCAAGAGATATCGAGGTTCACAGGTTTTGACTTCCACCCCCCCTAGCTCCCCCCCCCCAAAATTTTTTGGGAGTCTGAAAATTTGGGAAAAGAAGCGCTCAAGTATGAGTAATCAATAGGCAAAGTCTGAAGAACTTCCAGAGGGGGGGCGAAAAAAGCCGTTTTTGCATCAAGCTCTTTGGTTTACCTTCCCAAATAGCCCCCTGTATGAGGTTATTTGATACCAGCTCATAACATATGGCTTTAGTGCTATTTCCCAAATTACCCCCATCAAGGTGCAATTTGGGAAACATCTTTCAAAATTTTTTTACCCCTACCCCCTACAGCAGCCACTAGTGCGTATTAGGGGTTCAAGAACTCTAATTAGAATTACATGCACCCTAAAAGCACCCGGACTTCCAGGTTCAAGAGCCCGCAATACGGATAAGTGTATCCGTTAGTAGGGTAGCAGACCCCATGGATACGGTGGGAACACCCGTTAAGGGTTCCATTATCCGCGTCAGAGGCTATGTAACTCCTGAAAATGGTTACGGGAATCCACACATGGGTGATTTCACGATAATAGGAATAGTCGTGTCGCCGTGGGTTTTGAACGACATAGGGCAAAACGATTGAAAACCAAATTAATTAATCAATAGGAATGATGTCCCTGAACCTATCCATGCTAAAAAATATGATGAATTATTATTATATTTAATAATATGAGACTTAAAAGGCCGAAAATGTCCGGTCGGTTACGCGTCGCCAACCCCGATTTTGAAGCAAAAGAGCAATTTGCGGTAACAAATCAGTACTGATCATGAACTCTATGGCAATATTTGCTGAAAAGAGACTCTAGTGTTCAAGAAAATTGCCAGTTTGAACTGAAATGTTTATTATTGAGCGAGAAAAGTCGTAAGAAAGAGGTGTCGCCACATTTGGCAACAAATTTTTGCAGTTGTATAAAGTGCAGTGTTTATCTCGCCAGATGGAGTCAGGAGTTTCAAAAGTGCCATCAAATTGTTTGCTGAAGTCTTCCTGACAAAACTATTACTAATAAGTCAGTTTTTTTTACAATGAAAACTTTAATTATTATGAAAACCAGTGATTTTTACGTGTGTAGCACTAATTCCTCACTACGCAAAAACCTCAATTTAATAGTATTAAACTAAAAGGAAGTCTCCAAAGTTTAGAAAACTTTTAAGGCAGCATTAATTCCACCTCATAACTCAAGAATTGCCAAGTTTCATCTTTTGTATCATCTTTAATCTCACATTTTTGAGTGTCGGTTACGCTGTGTCTGTTACGTAACCGACACAATTTGGCAGGGCCGCCATGTTTGCGTGGACCTCCAGCAGTCCCGCGGGAAGCGCTGATACCTGATTCAATGGCTTGTTTATCAATCACTTTAACTTTGCACTGAATCAAAATAGAGCGTGCCAAAGCTGGAAAAAGGAAGTTTAATACCTTTAAAATGAGGTAATGAAATCCTGTTAAAATTGGTGCACTTTTATTTCTAAGGTATTTCACATTTTAACTATTCCTGTTATCGTGAAATCACCCACATAGGGTAGCAAATTCCGTGAAAAGTCTCGTTGGACCAACCGAAGGGTATAGTGAACCCGTAGATGGGGTATGTAACTGATTCCAGGTTTTTTCGATCGCAACCATAGTAATAGCCACCACTGACAAGAAAAATAAAACATTTTCAGAAAAACGTCAAATTTAAAGACAGACAGGGAACTGTACAATTAAATGGAATAAGTAGTGTTCTAAGAATACTCGAACGTTAGCAGGTAGGCATTTTAAGAACCTAACAACCGCAAAATATTAACCAAGAGTAAAGATGTAACATCAACATCGTCTCCCTGAGCAATGGAGGCAGTGGAGTGATATTTACCTATTGAATTAGTCGCTTATTTATCAAATTCATGGTGTTGTAAACAGCAATCATATTGGTGCGAACAAGTTATTAATAATACTCAAGTTTACACGTGGACCGGAGAAAGTTTTTAAAACACTCCTCTTTGTAATTAAATGTGGTTTCTTTATTCGTCTCATTATTAATTCCTTTCAAGCGTCAGGTATTACACTAAGTTGAAAATTGGCGCGTAGTCAGATACGCCCCCATAACCGCCAACTTGAAAGCAATCCGCCATATTTTGTAATTTTGTGCAAATTAGTTGTGGCGTAGTCCTTATAAATTATTGCAAAAATGAGACAAAATTAAACGGAAAGTGAACTCATACGTGAGAAATTATGGAAGAAATTTCGTCATTTCATCGAACGAAAAGAAATGAGAAGGAAAAGGTCACGCGGCTTCCAATGATGAACTTTTAGAACCCGTAACTTATATAGTTGCCCTCTTTATTACACTCTCCCAAATGAAGTAATTCTGAAGATAGTTTTTACTTAAACAACTTTACCATTGTGAACAATTCAAACTGCTCAATTGAAAACAATTGAAAACACTCTTTCAATTGAATTATTTTTTAGATAGTTCATAGGTACTTAAAACACTCTTTCCTGCACACTCTCTCAAATGAATTAATTCCTTAGATAGTTTTTACTTAAAACACTTCACCATTGTGAACAATTGAAACTGCAAGGGAACCATCAAACGAGCGGTTAGTTTGCGGTAAGAAGCGGTACGGTTTTATTTGATTCAACTATATATTACCACGGAGGAAACGCTTCATTGATTAACAGCCTGATATTAGTATTGAAATGACATTTCATTGTTTCATTATGCATTAGAATTCCCCGGGGAATATAATTGATACATTTACACGTTTCAGCTAAGAATTTAGTTGTCCACTTTTGATAATTTCCAAATCCGTATGATGAGTGTGAGATACGTTTTTTGTGCTCGCCATTGAAACTTCCCCATCGTTAAAAGATCAGTGGTTTTATGAAAGTAAGATCCTTTTTTTCAATATAAAAATGAACAAATAGACCGAACTTCAAAAATGATACGATCTTTCGAAGAAAACGAAACTAGAAAGATGCCGCCGAACTACTAAGACTGTCAGTTCGAAATTGAGTCCCTCGTCTTTCCTAACCAAGCGTTCAAGTCTCTCGGCTCCGCAGGAAGTCGCGGTGTTTGCCTACCTCCTGGATCGCAGGATTATGATTGCTTTTTTTCTCACAACAAACATCTTACCCACTCTTACTGTTCGCTTTCACTAAGATTTCTGACATTCCGCCTCTAAGACTACGTAGGATATTTCATCAATTTGTGTAAAGATCCATTTAGTCATATTCACAAATAGTAATCATTTTAAATGAGGGGCCTGGAGGACAAGGCGCATAAGTGCAGTTTTTGCTATTTTGAGGAATGCGCGTTTGAAGTTTTGAAATTACATGGATCCTTATGGAGGAAAAAAATTCAAACTGACTTTTTGATGCTTAAAAATTGGAATTTGGGAGCGAGTTTTTCACAGCATGTGCATTAAGACTAGTGTCACTTGAAATCACTAATATCTAAATTTTTTCAAAAAACTGCACTTATGCGCCTTGTCCTCCAAGCCCCTTAAATGAATCAGTGAAAACGAAATCACACCAACTCGGTATCTCGTAAATGCTCACTTCTCACTAAGGACAGTCAATTTTCATGAAGGTCATTAAAGTTACCGTATCTGTTCCAACTTGGACATAAATTTAAAATTTCCTTAAGTACTTGCTTTTAGGCACCGAAAATCTTTCTCTTAGAAACTTCTTCACCTAGTATGCAGTTTTGTGTGTGTTCTCACAGATTCAAATAGCTTTTCATCACTGGAAAAAAAACACATTGGATCTAGAGTGCAGACTCTTAAAAACATCGACAAGAAAAAATACTCTTGACTCAATCGGATTTTTACTTAAATCAAGAACCAAGCCTTTTTTTGAGCGGATTTTTTTTTTATTTAAGCAAAAATCTGATTGAATCAAGAGTATTTTTTCTTGTCAATGTTTTCAAGAGGCTGGACTCTAGATCCAATGTGTTTTTTCCCAGTGATTAACATTAGGTTTTTTTGCAAACTTTCAAACATCATGACTCCTTTCGATTGAAGCACGTATCTCCCAGTTTCAGTCATCGGTATGCCGATACATGGAAAAAAACACGAGAAAGGAAAAAATCGGAAAAGCTCTGCAACTTTCCGCGAAGAACCAAACGCGAGATACCAGGCGAGTCCAGTCGAACGGCAACAGCGTGGAAACGGAACTGGACCATAAATCTCCCTCTCTTCGCCGCGTGTCACTCCTGGCTCTTTGGTCGCCGACGACGACGACAAATTGGACGAATCCGAAACTGTAATTATTACCGCGTGACATTTTCAATCGCTCCGTGGCCGCTGTCCCTGTTTCCGCTACGGCAAGACCGTTTCCGGTAAACCCCCCCCCCCCCCCCCCCCCCATCGATGGCACCCGCGGCATTGAAAACTCGTAAATCCGTTCGATCGCACCCAGATTAGCGGGAAATCCTGAGCTAAAGATTTATCCCACCGTGTTAAGTAAGAACGCCGTATGAGCCTCCTGACGTTGCCAAATTACCTCCGATAAATTGCAAATTTTCCAGGGAACTTGCGAAATATTTTATTCTAGTTTTTCGGAGAATTTCGTTCGCATTTCAATTTTAAGTATCTGAAATCGTCCTGGAGAAATGTCCGTGACATTCTCTCAAAAATAAACCTACACTGGAAAAAAAACACATTGGATCTAGAGTCCAGACTCTTAAAAACATGGACAAGAAAAAATACTCTTGATTCAAACGGATTTTTGTTTAGATCAAGAACCAAGCCTCTTAATTTGAGCGGATTTCCTTTTGATTTAAGCTTAAATCTGATGGAACCAAGAGTATTTTTTCTTGTCAATGTTTTCAAGAGTCTGGGCTTTAGATCCAATGTGTTTTTTTCCCCAGTGTTCGCATTTCAATTTAAAGTATCTGAAATCGTCCTAGAGAAATGTTCGCGACGTTTTCTCGAAAATAAACATATTAACTGAAAAATGTAGCAGCGTTTTGACGTCCCTAAGACGTTTTTCCTGCGAACGCCGATACTGTTTCTGCTCTCGCACCTCTGCGTATAACTACAGAGTAGACTTCCAAATTGCCCGCGCGGCTCTGCAACGCTCGTTAAACCCGCGTAAATAGTCTGCAAACGCAGTTTACGCAGCCGTTAACCGAACGAGAGAAAGGAGTCTTTCTTTTTCTTTCATAATTTTTATGTTAGTTAGCTCTTCATTCATCGGCGCTTCGATTGCTCAATTCGAATCCCGTCTTTTGGAAACAAACAAAAACCTAGCGGAAAGCATTTGTCGCTACGCGAATTTATCGATCGGTGTTCTGACCAATGGACCCCTAGATAAAGTACGAATTTCAGCATTCTGATACATACTTCTTAACCAAAATTTCACGTAGAACACGATGCGCACAACGAAAATTACCGAAATCAACTCCATACGAAGATATTCAATGATTCTTGATGCGTGAATTCAAACCACCCGCTCATGAAAACTCAATGCTCTACGTGATTCACATCGCGCGCTAAACAATTATCATGACAGTCTCTGCGATATAAAAATCTGGCAACCTCAATCTTGACGCTTCGGCTCAGCTATAGCAAATTGCTTATTGTTTGAAAAACACGTGGGGGGGAAATGAACATTGCTCGATTGAGAAGACTGCTGAAACCGTTGTAGTGCGCGATTTGATTCACGTAGAGCTTTGAGTTTCTTGTGAGCGGGCAGTTCAAATTCACTCGTAACCAATGTAAAATTAAAATGTTAATATCACCGTTAGGAGTTGGTTTCAATAATTTTAGTTGCGCGAATCGTGTTCTACGTGTAATTCTGGTTAAGAAACATGTATCAGAATGCTTAAATTCGTATCTTGTCTAGTGGTCCATTTCTTTGGCACCTAAGCCGTTTTGCTGGAAACTTGTTGGGCAGACTGCATGACATGTAGTTCAACAACCTTGGTGAAGGCAAAGTAAGAAAGTTGTATCATCGGAAAAGTGAAGTTCCTACTAATACCAGGATACATAGAGCATGTGAGAAAATGTAAGATACGTAGATTTAGATGGAAAGTTCTTTGAAAGTCGTATAAAACATGAAGAAGCCGTGTAAAGTCCAGGAAAATTGTTTTCCAAAGTTTGACATTTGGCGCAATGCGTGAAGTATTCATGCAGTCTTGTAGGTGCTAATATGTGTTACATGCCGACCGCCGCGCCGAGGGCTTGTCCTTTACTTTTCAAGTCCTCGTCATCATTCCTCTCTGCGCTGAGCCCCAGGCCAAATTGCGTGTTCAGTGCCTCTCTTAACTCGACTAATTAAAGATGCTGTCTCTTGTATCACCGAAAAACGAAACAATTCGAAATTGCTATACTCTCAGGAAGGAGAGATTTTGTCCCCTTTTCTCAATGATAATTTTTTTTTCCTGAATCCGATTTTTTAAGCGCTCAGCCGATAGGCAGCGCTTTTTGATTTCGACTTGCCTCTGAGTACTAGTATACTAGTGCTAATGCGTTTAAATGGCGCACCAGCTCATCGATGTGTAGGCTTTTTGGGGGGGGGGGGGGGTCCATTTTTAAAATAAATAAAGCTGTGAAAACTGTATTTTATGCTTTTAACGTATAATGCGCAGGTAGTTTCGATCGTTTGTCTATGAGAAAATTTCTTAGCGGTAGAGTAATTCTTATCGAAATTGATCGTTGAACTCAAATGAAGCCAAAAAAAACGCGCCTGATGAGCTCAACGGTGAGCTCATTTTCGGGAAACAAAAATATGCGTTTACGGTTTCCTTGGTAACCTTTGTTTGCTATTAGCTGATGTGTTATTTCCATTTCCCAGCCAAGTCGACGGAGTTTATACGTCCTTTCTTCATTAAATACATTTACTAACACCTGAGCGCTTTTCTAATACGACAGTATTAGAACTTTCCCGCTTGTTTTATACCTACAATCAAAAAAATTGCAAAATTTGCCGCCATGGGCCGCGGCCCATGTGGCCACTCCCTTAATTCGGCCCTACTCTCGCTATATAGGTACTCTACTTCCGCCCACAATTTCACCAAGATAGGGGTGAGGTAAACTTCAGAGGCACACTGTAAGACTCGTGGCGGCGGCTGGATTTACTACAAAGCAGAAACAAACGGCTCTTATTTCACACACGCGCCAGGATCGCGCGCGAAACGGCGGCTCCTTCCTGCTCCATTTTAGGGGCCTCTGCTCCTCACCTCGAAACCCTGCCGGGCCGGCCGCTGCCCTGCCGCCTCCTGCACGGCCGGAGCTTGGCTACCGGCTTGACCTTTTACGCACTCCTGCTCTATGCAGGGCTCCCTTTCTCCCTGACGACCCATTGTTTCCGCCGTTGGATGCTGGATGGACCGCTCATTGCCTCACCCTCGCCTCAATCCCAATTGCTCCTTCCTCCGGCGCCACTCATAAACGCACCACTCGATTCTACCCAAAGAGACCTAATCTATTTGAAATTGCTCTCGAGATGCCTTGCCGTGCTATGGAGGAACGTCGAACAAACGGTCGGGTGTACGTCAAATTTTTCCCGCTGAAATGATGACTTTCGAAACAATTCAAGATTCGCGAAATTTTCCGGGATAGTGAAGTAAATCGAGTGAAAAATTCACAAGATTTTAAGAACTTCGTAGTTTATCTGAGGAAAATGGGCAACGCTCGAGTTGTCACGCGGTTTTTCCCACTAGTACAGCAAAATTATGTCTTGCTCTCCATCGATGACGCTTGCGCCTCTATTTTTTAAAACCATGAGCGCGTTTCCCCTCTGATTTCTGGAAAAAATGCCATCCGGAGTTTTAAAATCTTGGCTCAGTCAAAGTGTGTCCACCGGTGTTCTCTAAGTTCAAAAGAAGAGCCCGAGCGACCCTACTGCGCAAGTGTCGAAATCTAAGACGTCTTGAGAACAACTCTGCAATGTATCCACCAGAAAGTGGATTGAAGTATAATTCGACAGTGTATAGCAGAAGGTACCAGGCCACATCAGCTATTGACAAATCAAACTGGACAATCTAATTTTTTGCGAGAGAGCGTTTGTATGCAGATTCATTTGAAAATTTTGAGGAATTTGCTTTGTGCCATGCAGAAAATCGACTGAAATTTGCACAAAAATCGGCAAAACCGTTTCAATGCAAAAAATTAAATTGCCCGATGAAATTTGGCAATAGCTGACGTGGCTTGGTTCCTTTCTGCTGAACGCGGTCCAATTTCAATATGAAATAAATATTACGCGGTTATTAGAAGCTTGTTAAAACCTCTTTGACGGAATCTAGAAAGACGGCAAAATCATTTAAATATTTTCTGAAATGAAATCAGATTTGGACGCATTTCTGCTAAACGGAACGGTAGACGAGTGGGGAAGATGGGGGTGTGCTCTGGAAAGCTGCGTAAGCAACAATGTAAAAGTGGGCCTGTTACCCTTTGGGAAAATGGAAAAGCGGGATTTTATATTCTACCAAACGGCATTAAGCGCCAACTGAATGCGGCACTCATGAGCCGTAGGCATGGCAAAAGAGCCTTGTGAACAGGGCTCATGAGTTAAAGCAGACGACGAACGAGCGTGGCGGCGCACAGTGGATCGAGTCGCTTAGAGAGGTCGGACATGAAATTTTTGACTAAAACTGCAAATTTTGATGTTCTTTCGTCACAATTAGAATTAGAAGAGGTGCCTCCAGAAGAAAATTTCACGAAGAAACCAATGGAGCCACTTTTAGAACCCCAAAGTCTCGTATGAACGGAGTTATAAGCGTTTAAAGTTTCCAAATTTTGTCCGACTTCTCCAATTGATTCGCTTCATTGTGCGGCGGCTTCGTCGCCGCTGACGTCACTGGCACTTTACAATCCCCGTTCATTCTTACGACCCTCGACTAACGACACCCCTTCTTACCCACCTGCCGCTAGTTCTATTTATCAGAAATACGTCCAGGTAATCACATTTCTGGAAGGCCAAGCCCTCTCGTTCCCTACTTTTGACCTTGCATCCGTGCGAAAAACGCGCCCTCTCACAATTCGGATGTTCGCGAGAAAATGAGCGGACGTAATTGGGCAAGAATGCGTTCGCGGGACGGACAGCGGGGTCGCCGGGCAAGACACCGCTGTGGACACGGAACCCGGGGGAGTCGGACCCGGGGCGGGCGGGGAAGGGGGAGGGGGAGGGGAAATTATGCAAGCGAACATTATCGTATGGTAATGAGCTTATTAGTCGCACGTACGCGCACGAGTATAATGAAAAGTCATAAGCAGGGCTCTCGGAGCCGGGGCTCCGGGCGGGATTAGAATAGCCGGATTTGATTAATCGGGAGCCGATGCGATGCAGTCATGAATTGGCCGAACCCCCCCCCCCCCCCCCCCCAATCGCGCTCCCGGTCCGATCCGATTGGAATTAGGAGGGTATTGTGAGTCCGCCGCAGTAACAGGTGCACAAGGAACCACCGACCGAGAGGATAGGATTGGATGCAAATCCAGTGCAGAGTGCACCTGCAACTGCACGCGCTGCAGTCTTAGAGTAAAGGCTGTTCAAAGCTCGACCGGTTAATCAGACGTCCTCAAAAGTTAAAGGTGCGGTTCTGCCATGCTGCAATGAGAAAAAAATCTCGGTGTATTTACTGAGAAAAGGGTAAAATTACCAAGAATTCAGGGTTCTATTTGATCCCAGTTTTTTCTGGGTAAAATTACCATTTATGGAATTGGTAATTTTACCGAGGAATCTCGGTAAAATTATTGAGCTTTCTCCGTTTTTTACTGGACCTTGGTAAAAACGCCGATATTTTTTATCATCGACTGTGGTAGAACTACCGAGATGAAATGGCAAAGCTACCGGGAATTGATTACCAATAAAAGTGACGGTATTCTTACCTGAAAAAACAGTAAAAATACCGGTTTATAGGTAAGCTTACCAGTCTGTCTTAGTATAGTGAGATGGTAAAGGTACCAACGGACCTTGGTAGAAACGCCGAGAATTTTTTTTCAGTATGAGTAAGAATGCGTACGAATATTCGAGAGTTGCCAAATTTCCACCGACAAAATTTTTATTTTTGAGGAAAGTGCATTAATATTAGGTATTTTTTAGCAAGTCTGTCGTGGAAATGTTTAGATACTGTGTAAATTTTAAGAAGATAAACTCTGAAATATCGCAAAAATTTCCTCAGAGGGAAAACACAAATTAAAGACTGATATTTATCGGAAAAATAGGATTTCAGGTGAAAATAAGGAAATTTGCAAAATTATCATAGAAAAATGTTCAGCACACATGAATTTTTAACCTCAAATTCAGCATAAATATGCTGATTAACATCTGGGAACCTCGGCAGGTATCCCAGAGTGCCAGGGTAGAGGGTATTAGTTTGAAAATTTACTGTTTCACGCTTGAAAAATTACACATTGGATCTAGAGTCCAGACTCTTGAAAACATTGACAAGAAAAAGTAGGTACTCTTGATTCAATTGGATTTTTGCTTGAATCAAAACGAAATCCGCTTTAATTTAGAGGCTTGGTTCTCGATTTAAGCTAGATTCTGATTGAATCAAGAGTACTTTTTCTGGTCGATGTTTTTAAGAGTCCGGACTCTAGATCCAATGTGTTTTTTTTCCAGTGTTACTGTTTCACAATATACGCATTAATCGATCGGATGACTGATTCAATTCGATTAACAAACAACAATTACTGAACAATTGCTGAATTTCCGATCAGCCGAAAGATCGACCAATCGACTAATCGAAAAACTCCCTGCCGGACGGACAAGCTGGATTCGGGCCGTGTGGCGAAACCCGCAGTTTCGGGCGCTAACCTCTCGGACGGAGGTGAACTTGGACTTCGTCGCGACTCTTCATGGCGTGGCGTGCAGCGGGAATCCCGTGATGAAACGTATCGATTAAAAACTCGAGGAAAAAATAGTCAAACGGAGAGGAAAAGGAGTCGAAGGCAAAGCTGCTAAACTTTAATTACCAACAAAGACCGCGTCTCGCTTCGGATGCAACCGGGTATAATTGATGCGGAGGATGAGCAATCCTCGAATTATATTAGCCCCCCGCCTCCCCCCGAAAAAGGGTGCGGGGGGGAGTCACCTTTGTGTTCCCCGGTCCGGTTTAATGGGTTGTAATTAGGTTTTGCAACTGGAGATCGGTCATTTGTTTTCGCACTGTTTTGTATAGTGGGTTTCGTCACCCCTCGTTGAGCAGGTCGCGGTAGGACTCCGACTGGAATGTCCGACTGAGACGTCGTCGTCGCATGAGCTACCTACCGCAGACTCGAGTCTTAGACTTAGACCCATCTCTATCGATTGCCGGCTCTATCGATATTTGATAGAGGTGCTGGATTATTCGCTGCGATTTTAAGGGCTGCAGTCCAAAAGCGCACAATCCAGAAACGCACCAGAAATATGTGCGCTTTTGGACTCAGCCCAAATGGGGATGTTGTGCGTTTCTGAGCTACACCGAAAAAAAAAGGGAAGTTAAATTAACATTCTGAATGTAAAAAAAGTGTGCGAGAACTTATAAATGCTGAATCACCCGCCACAGCACTTAATTTTACATCTTGGCATTGCTGAAGTAACTGCTGTGGCAGGTATTTTAGCATTTTGTAAGTTCTCGCACACTTTTTTTACATCCAGAATGTTAAATTAACTTCAATTTTTTTTTCGATGTACTGCTTTTCTTGGCTGGAGTCAAAAAGACAATTATGTGCTGCCGTTTTCATTTGAGCCTGTCATGGTTCAGAAAAAATCGCAATTTGCATCTTAAGCAAGACTATCAATACGGCCAATTGAAGAATATTGGGGATCAGGAACCTTAAAGGAACCGCAGGAGAGGGAATACTCACTTTTGGAAAAAGAACAAAGCTTTTCTCATTGGATGAAAACGAAGGAGCACAATGAATCCAAGACCAACTTTTTTGCAACAAACTTTTAGGTTAACAGCTTTTTCAAAAACTCCTCCCTCTTCAAGGCTCCATCAGCTGATGCCGATCGGGGCTTGGACATCCAGCCCGCCCTGAACCCCCTTAGGGGTTCAGACCAAGACATACGTCCACACCCTACCAGGCACCATCCTGAAGAGCCCAGAAAGGGAGGATATTAGAACCGAACCAGGGGGAGCAACCTAACTTACGTCAAGATAGCCTCTCCTCCTGGGTTCAGTCGTGCTACCCATAAATATCTAGGCAAAGTTAACTCGATTGCTTCGATCCTCTCCGATAGAGCAACGACAGACAGCGCCTCCAAGCTGTCATTCCTTACGGGTTCTGACTGTGGTCGCTGCATGCTGAAACAGTTCCCGAAGAAAACGAGGGTTAGATTGGGATAAAACTTTTGCTAAAATTTTCGGGGGAAGGAGTGGGAAATGGGAGAAGGGGTTTTTGTTTTTATTCCCTTTTTTCACGATCTATATTTTTCCTAATGGTAAAATGACTTCTGTAGTACAGATCATCAAATGCCAGTGTAGCAGTTAATGCAAAATTTGAATGTCTCTCCAGGCCTCGGTACTTAGCATTCGGATCGTTTTCCTTATTGCCGAGGGGAGTTGGACCCTCAACCTCATCAGGACCAGATTTGTGAAGTTCATTTTCGGAGGGGTTGGGGACGGGGGGTTGTCCCGGTTGTCTTGACAGGGCAGGTAGAGGGAAGTCATCCTTCGAGCCGGTCGGAAAGGGGGGATCATCCTTTAAAGGGGGCGGGAGGGAGAGATCATCCTTTGAGGGGGTCGGGAGGGAGAGGTCATCTTTTGAGGGGGTCGGGAGGGACAGAAACCCTTTTCTCTCCATTATAGAAAGTCAAGGTTAAGGGGACATTATTGGCAACGGGTACAATTTGATTACAGGCCTCCTGAGCATTCCCGTGGCAGTCATTACCTCAGCCACCCTTACATGCCCATCAGGGTCTGGGAAAACTCAGCCGGGTCTGTTATCCATAGGTCGCTGGTTCATATCCGGCCCGAGGGACCATGAAGAATATTGGGGATCAGGAACCTTAAAGGAACCGCAGGAGAGAGAATACTCACTTTTGGAAAAAGAACAAAGCTTTTCTCATTGGATGAAAACGAAAGAGCACGATGAATCCAAGACCAACTTTTTTGCAACAAACTTTTAGGTTAACAACTTTTTCAAAAACTCCTCCCTCTTCAAGGCTCCATCAGCTGATGCCGATCGGGGCTTGGACACCAATCACAAAAATATGATTGGTTGAAATTTTTTTTTTTGCTTTTGCATTTCTCGACCCGTCAGAAATTAGGAGACACTCCCCCACCCCCGGCAAGATTTAAAATACCATTTACTATTTCCGTTGGCTTTTAGACGGTGCTTCCGTCCATTGTCTTTGCAATTTTGGACTAAACTCTCAGTGGCCTCCATTTTCGAAAATGTGCGCTTTTCCACCGTCTTTTTTGCGCATGTGCACTTTTGGATTCTGATGATTTTAAGTTCTACTTTTGGTAGAGAAAATATCGACGGATCTCGTTTTCAGGAGGACTCGATCTTAGAAAAACGCGAACGCTCCGCATCGACTTAAAAACGATACGATTGACTGTCGTTGAACGTGGTTCACCCCAGTTTTCCATCGTATTCGACGACTGGCGTGACGTCGAGTTACGCGCTCTAATGTTAATCTGTGCGATGGAAAAAAAACACATTGTATCTAGAGTCCAGACTCTTAAAAACATCGACAAGAAAAAATACTCTTGATTCAATCGGATTTTTGCTTAAATCAAGATCCAAACCTCTTAATTTGAGCGGATTTCCTTTTGATCGAAGCAAAAATCTGATTGAATCAAGAGAATTTTTTCTTGTCAATGTTTTCAAGAGTCTGGACTCTAGATCCAATGTGTTTTGTTTCCAGTTTGCTGTCGAACGTAAAAAAACGCCGTAAATTCAAAATGTGAAAAAAATTAGTTCGCCACGGAAATGAGGTAAGAGTACGGTAAAAGTGCGATGAAATCAGAATTGAGGGTCTCGGAGAACAAAGCGCATAAGTGCAGTTTTTTTCTATTTTAAGAAATACGTCTTTGAAGTTTCAAAATTACATATGGAGCCATGGATGGGAGAGAAGAAAAAATCCGCAACGATAGAAACCGGTGGCGAGGCAATTATCGATATTCCCCTTCTGAGGCTATGGTAAAGAATCGATTATTAAGGTGTCCGTTGTGGACACCCGTTTTTGATCCCTATTCCCATAGGCTTAAATGGCAGATCGATCGATACACCGCAAAGCAAGTCACGTCCCTGGATAAAACTGGCTCAACAAGTAATGCCATTGGCTCTTAACTCGGAGTCAACAGAATCGCACCTCTTCCATTAAAAAAATCAAGGAGTGAAGAAGTTATGTTTGTCAATATGAGCGAATTTGTTACCTCTCTTCCAGTTGTTGCATAGTACTATCAGTTCATTTTAAAATCCATAGAAAAATAAAGGAGCGGTGCGAAAATCCATTAGAGAAAGGATTTCGCGAATTCAACACGCCTTGGAGGCGTTTTCTCGTCGGAATAGATTTTGTAATGTACCCGCAGACGGAATTTTTTTCTCACTGAACGGTCAAAAAAATTAAAGTGAGAACTGGGTTGGATGTAATTTGGAGCATATTCACTGCGGATCGGAATTCGTGCACGAGAACAAACGTGATGAGACTCCTGGGATTGGGAATGATGCGTCGATCGCGGCGGCGAGCAATATTGTTCACAGCTTTAAAATTGGACTAAATTTCGCAATATGGAACTACTGCCGCTGGCTCATTTTAAAAACAACACCTGCAACGTTGTTTTCCCTACGTGCATAGGTGATTTTGTCGGTAAGCCATTCATAGTAGTTCGTAAAATGCGGTCAAATTTATCTGTAGTTACGCTAAAAATCGGCGGCGAAATCGCGGAAACATGTATGCATCGATTGCGGCAAAATAAAATTTCCGCCTTCGCTCCATATTTCTTAAAGGAACACTGGAAAAAAACACATTGGATCTAGATTCCAGACTCTTAAAAACATCGGCAAGAAAAAATACTCTTGAATCAATCAGATTTAAGCTTAAATCAAGAACCAAGCCTCTTAATTTGAGCAGATTTCCTTTTGATTTAAGCTTAAATCTGATTGAGTAAAGAGTATTTTTTCTTGTCAATGTTTTCAAGAGTCTGGACTCTAGATCAAATGTGTTATTTTCCAGTGAATACTAACGTTTGTGTACGAAAAATTTCTGGGTATATTCATGGAAATGCAAAGAAGAAAGTCATTCGAATATTTGTGTAGTAACAACAAATAACAGTAGCGTAACTACAAAGTCGACTGCATTTTACAAACTACTACGAATGGCCCACCGACAAAATCACCTATACTCGTAGGGAAACTATGACATAGAGGTTGTTTTTAAAAGGAGCCAGTAGCAGTAGTTCCATACTTTCGAAACGAAAAAATGTACTTACAAAATTGTCGACGTCGCAAACCAATATAAATGAGTTTGTTTTTGAATCGTAGAATTAATTTTCAAATTTTAAATACACCGTTTTGGTTGTGCGTGCAAATATTTTCACAACTCGTAAAATACTTGAAATGTGTTAATTTCAGTATGATAAAAGAAGGAGAATGGCAAATAGTACACTATTGACTAAAGTAAACACAACCAGCCTAACATAATCAGTTAATTTATACTTTTTTGAAATTTTAAAAAATGAACAATAAATTGACATTCTGCTGACTTACAAATCAATGATACCGGCTTTCATCTATTTAAATACGAGTAAAATAATCGATTTTTATCGCACAGACTGCTTCATCTAATCTCTTAATGGATGAAAGAAATTCAGCGGTTGGAAATCACCATTTGACTCAATTGACTCACATAAAATGGGATCACGGCATTTTTTTCAGGGCGGAGACGAAATGAAGCAAAACCTTCGGGAGGTGTAAGTTTGTATCCCAAACAGTTGTGGGTTGTTGTTGTCTTCTAAATTTTTAAAAATCAGCCATGAAAAAATACCTTCTTTCGACGCCAATTTTCCTGGAAGAACGTTCATGTGCTGCAAAATCAGGCATTCGAATCTTCGCAGAGAGAGCCTCTTCCAACTCCGGTCCAGTAGTTCTCAGGATGACCGCAGAAGACACGCACTGTAAGACACTTCCGTCCAAAATTACAAACTGTGATATGTGTTGATCTTCACCCAAGAGAAGGACAGATTTCGTTTACAATCGACTCACTTCGAGGCTCTCAACAAACTGACCGCTCGAAGGATCGCGCAGGGACAACGGGCGCCAGAAGAATGAAACGGTTTATGGCGTCGGCGCGGCCCAAAAACTAAGGAAAGGATCCATGTTATTAGATGAAGCCGATGGCAACATTGCCCTCCTATAAGGACCCGCTTAACTTTAAGGAAAATCTTACACACTTCCGTGGTTTTTCCTTGGCGCGGTAACCTGCCCTTTCAACATAGAGGCGTCCCTTCCGAGAAATGGATTCAAACTGGATGCACCACGGTTTTGTTCGCATTATCGCGAACCCCGTGTAATAAAATTTGAAAAATATTACCTGTCCTTATTATCGCTGACCGGCGCCGACAGTGCCCTCGCTGGGGTCTGTGTGATCCGTCACCAAGTAACATTGATCCCTACTTTTGTCACTTCTCTTTCAAAACTCGTCTGAAGATCAAAGAATGCGTCTTACCTGCGTCCTGTTTTTAAAATCTGCGATTTCGCTCTCGATTCATCCTTAAGGTAGCTTTCGCGACAACCTTGCGGGTTGATGGCACTAAAAAGATGAAACGGTGAGGGATACCAAAATGTATGTAAGGGGCCTACAAGGAATTTTGTTGTAGTATGACAATTATAGCAAGAAGCCCGTGACTGAAAGCTTTACCGTGAGTCGTGGAGGGCTAAGAGATGACTGAGATGAGGAGCATGCTTTTCCAAAAAGACGGAAACCGGAAATTCTTGGGTGTGGTGGAGGTGCTCTGCGAGCGAATTCACTCTGGCTGATTATTTTGTACCCATGGGCTTCGAAGTGCATGTAGTCTAACTTTTCTACTCGTGCGTTGAAGTCTCCAAGGTAACCACTGTTCTAGGCCTCTGTGCACACTTGAACAACATTTTCACTGGAAAAAAAAACAAGCAGTGAACTCCAACACAATGTGTTGATAAGGCGCGTCATTAACTCGCACATATCAACCCCTTTAGTTTTCGTTTACAGAGATTTCAAAAAAGGCAAGCAGCACAACAAGAGAATTAACGATCCAACAGTGCAAGGTCAACGAGGCACCTTGACGAGACCGTGTATTGTAAATCTAGAAAGCTATTCGAACAAATTTAAGTTTTTTGATCTGCCTTAAGCAAAATCTTATCAGATTCTTGAAGAAAAGTGCTACGGAAAAATTTAAGCGAAGAAAGGAAAAATTCTGTCGAACTCCTAGAAGATAAAGTCGATTTAAAGGTATTTTTGGGCTAAAATACCCAAATCACCGGTATTATAAATCCCGTTATATTATTGAAAAGAGATTTATACTCGATATAAATGCAATTGTATTAAATATGTCTTGATTTTTTTATTTTAAACGTCTTTTCATGCAAAGAAGCTTAACCATGTCCATGCTGTATTCATTCATGAATTGAATGTAAGCAATCCACATCCCGAAAATCTACCGATTTGCCGTGAAAAATTGCAGAAACTTGATATATCAGGTCGATGTACCCACTCTTTGAATTTACCAATCGATTTAGTGAGTGCACGTATGTGAAAGTCAAAATGCTATAGTCATTTTGGGTGCATTCATTTTTCATGAAACAATTGTAAGTAATTTCAATCCCGAAAAACCATACACATTTTCCGTATAAAATCGAAAAAATCAAAATATGTCGACTCCCTGACGTGAAAATTAAATTCTACGTGTGAAAATACTTATGTATCGATATGCTGAACAGAACGCCCGCCTCTCCTCGTAATTTACAAACCGTTCCTATACTCATCTCAAAATTTTTCTCAGAGCTTTGTGTTATTATCAGCTTCCATTTAAACCCCGGTTTGATGGCCGAATCGGCTGCCCAAAAAGCAAGCCATTTTTGAAGGGCTCTATGAGAAATTCGTGATATTATCAGCTCTCAGGAAATCACCCCATGGGTAAAATTGCTGGTATAAATTTTCGAGAGCTTAAAATAATCGTATTCAAGAAACTAAGGCATTAAACTATGGAGTCAATTTCGTTTTAATAATGTAACGGGATTTACTTGTCTTCAGGTCAAAACTCATACAAGGAAGCCCCTTGCAAGAGGCTAATTTTTTGTAATTTCACTCAATTTTTTCTCCTTTTTATAATTGAATTGCTTGTCACATTCTGAGGTCAATCATATTAAATTGTAATTTATACATTTCTTTTTTTTCCCCTTCATTTTATTTTTTGTTTGGAGAAGTTTTGTTGATTTCTTCGGATTTCGAATACTGTAACTTCTCTTCTATTTGGCCGATTTTTATGAATGAGACCTCTTTTAATTCGTGTTTCAACGGAGAGTAAGGAAAAAATTGCTAAAAACTCGCGAAATAATTTTTTCGAAAATTGGGCGAATCCTAGCGTGACGGTGAAATGGTTAATGAAGCGTAAGTAATTGGGCGAGGAGCTGAGGATCCCGGCCTAGCTTGGCGACCGTCATTAGCTATTGTTCGTCGAGACGCCGCGCCGACGCAGTGATCAGGAGCGTGGGGAAGAGAGGGGTAAGTGGATTCCTGTATGAGCCACGTTTAGCTAATGGTCTAATGAGTCTCGAGGCTCATCACAGATTGCACTTACACAGATTGCACTGTATTTCTTAGTTTTAATAAGAAATAAAATATAATTCTGTAAAATTAGTAAATAAATACCAAGACAATTATTCAGGATGTCAAAGACTGACTGAAAACTTTTTATTAACCTCATATGATAAAAATATTATTATCAGCTGACACTGACATTGTTGTCAGATGAACAGCACTATCAGAGCACGGGTACCAACTTTTGAAAAGTATAACAGAGGTTTGGAGATCTGTCAAAGCAACGTTCTGAACAAAGCGGAGGAGTTAAATTCTCATTCCGAGAGTGCCGACCTGCTCAGCCATCCTCGAATCAATTCGCTTGATTCTGCTTATATATGCATATTTTAAATCAGCGCGTCGTACTCTTAGGCTTTTTTTAAGAAAACCAAGTAACGTAGACTCTTGGTATTCACTGCACATAAACTAGAGAGCCCCAGAATGAGAAACAACTTTAAATCATAATTATTGACGGATAAATAAACTTTTTACACGCTTTGGAAAATCTCAGAAGTTCGCGGTAGTCACTTTTCGGTAAGGAACTAAGGGACTCGGTTATTGTATCGAGCAAGGTTCGAAACGATCGCAAAGGCGGTATACTACGTATACGCGCCAAAACACATTGGATCTAGAGTCCAGACTCTTGAAAACATTGACAAGAAAAAATACTTTTTATTCAATCGGATTTTTGCTTGAATCAAAACGAAATCCGCTTAAATTAAGAGGCTAGGTTCTTGATTTAAGTTAGATGCTGATTGAATCAATGGTACTTTTTCTTGTCGATGTTTTGAAGAGTCTTGACTCTAGATCCAATGTGTTTTTTTCCAGTGTTGCGAAGAGAAAAACTACTATTTCTGACTCGGTTAGAAACGAAATATGTGCCATTCCTACTCCTATGCAAGAGTTTCGAGGAAAACCTATTTTTGATTCTAATGCAGCGTTTCCAAAATAAGGAATTACCGAATCATAATATCCTCTCTATTCTGACAAAATCATTTTTAAGACGCTCGATGGACAGGGTGAGGAAGGGGAGTAAGACGGTCGATGGGCAGGATTTCAAAGTCCGTGAGTAGGAAAATTCTAAAAAAATCATTGTTAAGACGCCAGATGGACGGGGTGAGGAAGGGGAGTATTAAGAGTAAGAAGCGGCCAGGGGGCGGACCCCCTAGTCTCTTACAAAATAGTATGTGGAACCTCTATTTCAGACTCATGCCTTGATCAGCACAAGTGCCATTTCTTTCCTCTTTGGAGAGGTACTTTTATGGATAAGCCAGAAATAGTGGCCCCTAATGCAGGGAGTATAGTCTAACTTTCCTACTCGTGCGTTAAAGTCACCAACGAAGACCGCGGTCTCCGCGCAGACTTGAACTACAAAATGCAACAAGGAACTACATTTTCTAATCCATGTAAAAACAACGTATGTGTCATTGTCTCCTCTATGCGAATCGGTGCTTTTATAGATGAGCCACACATAATTGTTCTGGCGCATCACTCCGCGTCAGACATTTGGCAAAATGTGGCGACGTGAATGCCTTCAGATTGTAAGTATTTACCCTTCTCTCGTCGTTCCAAATTTCAGGATGAAAAACAAAGCGGGCGAAAAAAAAGCAACCAAAGTTTGCCGTCCCCATCACCAGTCTTAGAAAAGATTTCCTTAAAATGCTTTGAGCATTGCAAAAGACGCGATCTGTAGCTTGAAACTTTGACCTAATGTTTTTTAAAGAATCGGGAGGCGTTCAGTATTGAAACTGAAAATTGATATTTGGAAGCTCTTCATTCGTTGACGAATGAGCTCAACCCCACGGTTTGAAACATGTCTTCGGTCGCCGCCGGGTATGAATTATGCAATCGGTTTGAGAAAGAATCAAATGGGGTACGCAAAAACCTCTGTACTTATTGATTAAAAAGTGCTGCTTTCGGGGTTGAGGAGCGCTCAATATACTCTCGGATTTTTTAATAGTAAAAAAAAAAACCTCATTATAAACTCTTCTTTTCGCTCATAAATACAGCTCACGTAGGAAAATCCGTATATCTGCCGAATTCACAAAGTATCGAGGAATCGTGAAAAAATAAGACCAACCCCTTAATCCTGTCTAGAGTCAAGAACAAGACTTCTAGTCTGCCAATAAAGACCCATTTTGCTTTGGAAACAATGTCAGTCCGTTAATGCAACAAGACCAGTCATGTTTTATAAGCTAGACACCTGAGCCAGAGAGCGATGTAAAAACTCTTTTAAAATCCAGAGTTAGATTAACAATGCCAGGATTTTTTGCGCATACTTTTTTTTCTTTTTTTCTTTTTTTCTCAGATCCCGACCACCATTATGTAGGGCTTAGGTTTTCATCGTTTTTTTTTCCTAATTTTTTATTGTATTTTAGACTGAAAATGACTCAGTTTTGAGTCGAAACGTCTCGGTTTTTATTAGGTACACTGGAAAAAAACACATTGGATATAGAGTCCAGACTCTTGAAAACATTGACAAGAAAAATAGGTACTCTCGATTCAATCGGATTTTTGCTTGAATCAAAAGGAAATCCGCTTAAATTAAGAGGCTTGGTTCTTGATTTAAGCTAGATTCGGATTGAATCTAGAGTACTTTTTCTTGTCGATGTTTTTAAGAGTCTGGACTCTAGATCCAATGTGTTTCCCCCCCCCCCCCCCCCCCAAGTGTAATTGTGTATTTTTGCCTTGTTTCCCGTTTCTCTCCCTTGTTTTTCCACTATTATCATCGTCTCGGGCTGCTCCTAAAAATTTGCATCTATTTTTTTCATCGCGGGTTGCATATCCCACCCCTGAAATGACTGTTTCATATATTTTTGAAAAATTTGAAAGTGTAAAGTGTTCGAAGTTTTGCAATATTTCCAGGGAATTTCCAATTTCTCTCCTTTCATGCCTCTCCGCGTATGTCTAGACGTCGCGACGATTCCTTGGGATCCTCGAATCCTCGACTGTTTTGCATATCGCAGCGTCGCGGCGCGTCCGGGGCGTCTCGTCTAGTCCGCGGCCCATCGTCGACCCCCCCCCCCCTTCCCTTCCCGGGACCCGAGCGGCGTCTCAAGCGTCCCGACGCTCCGAAGATGCTTCAGACTCCTCATTCCGCATCAGGGCACCGATCGTACCCTTTTATCGCGACGCGCTTCCTCTACTCAAGACTATTTTCCCGTAAAGTTCTATCTCTATTTATCTCTTTTTCTTATACTATCATCAGTTCGAACCTCTTCGAATCGACTCAGTGTTCCAACCCCGTGCTGTGCTCGATTTCCCGCGCGAAAAGTTGAAATGTGATGTCGGAAATATTCGCATCGAGTCGCTTCTAACCTCTCACCCGAGATTCATTTAAATATTCTCCTGTGATAAGTGCGTGGTTCTGGCTATCTCGTGAAACGTGAAAAGCGCTCGTAAATCTTTGAGTGGTTTTGACTCAGGTATAGGGTGATTTTTTCGTGCTGTTCGTGTGAACATTATAGCCGCGGCCGAATTTTTCATTTTTTTTCCCGGAATAAGGTGTTCGCGGATGACACGCTCAGTTGGATTTTTTAGGAGTACACATTGTTGAGGTAAGAAGTTGCTCTAAATTCTTCGTGTGGCGAAAGAGATTACTTTACATTTGAACTTTTTTGCACGCGAATATTTATTCAAAATTACGTTTACGTTAACAATATTGCATGTTGTAAAAAATTACTAAAGTATGGTTTTTTTGCCTTCAAGAAGCGTTTTGCGGGGTCCGACGAGCATGTAAAACTTAACGGGCCCAGGGTCTACCTGTGGATCAAGATTTTGAATAAATCCGCAGATTTCTAATGTTTATATTGCGCACGCAACACGTTGCTCTGCAAGAGTAAAAAAAAATTATGAGCTGTAGCCCGAACGACTTTACAAGATATCGCTCCCTCCATCATTTTGACCGCTAATTTTTCGCAGGATGATACATTCCGTTTTTATGAGCGTCAGCGGAACAAGAGACCATAGTTCAAGTGCACCGACGAAAATGTTTTCAGTGAATGTTTTTCATTGATTTTCATTAAAAAGTCAAGGCTTGATTTTCTTACGAAAAACTAATCAAATGAAGAGATAATTCCAAGGAATGCGTTTCAAAGAGGCGTGGATAATTTCTGTCCCGTTACGATTAATAAAATTTCATCTTAATCTGACAATTTAAAGATTCAAGCATGGGGGATTGAAACTTAAAAATCAATTTTTTAACAAAACTTTATGCTGCCAAACAATAACCTTTACACCGTCACAAGTCTGATTTAGTTTGATATTTTTGGTTTTTTTTTTTTTATTCAAGTCATTTTGTCTCTTTCGCTGAACGCTTGTAAAAGCACTCTTTTCGGTAGTGACACTATTATCTTAAGTTAAATTTTTGACCTGTAGGTCTCCTCTCCTGTCTTGCAGAGGGTCACATTTCTATTTCACTAGGCAAAATCAAAATTTATGGTAGCACTAACATTAATTGGTCCGGTATGGTTTCGAGAACCCTGGAGGACCCATAGTTCTTTTACGCACGATGTGACTCCAGAAAGAGCAAATTCAACTTTCATCGGCACGTGGACTTTTTTTACTTTAGGTGAATTTAATGGCATTTTTGGCGATTACTAAATTCCTCATAATGTTTTCCTCTCATCACTTTATTTTAAGGCTAACGATGGGCTCTTAATAAAAGTACATTATGATTTTTTCGAAATTTCAAAAGTTTCATCAACTTTACGTGAAGGAAACTTAGCTGACAGCAACATTTATTGAATCATTTTGTCGGAGATATAATAAAATATTATAAAAATTAATAGATTGAAATTCGACAAAATATTAAGATTAAAATGAAGACTCGTAAAATAATGGCCACAGTAGAATAGTCAATAGAGAGTGTTTGCTTTCTTCCTCGTTTTTTGAGGGGAAAAAATACTTCTTTTAATCGCCATATACGTAGCTTCTTGTCAATACAAAAGGACTAGACACACTTTTATGTCACTTCCTCGTTTTATTCCCAATCCTTTCTTGCGTTGAGATCCTCATATGCGTCTATGAAAATTAGAATACATTTACCAGTCTTGACTCATTCTGTTTCCATCAGCCGACCTTTAATGTGCTCATTAGGTACATTATAAAATTTTTTTGTTTGTTGTTTGCGTTTCTAAAATTCAGTCCATTAAGTTGAAAACATGAAAAAAAAGTAAAAATGAGTTACCGTGGAAAATAATAAGCGCTCAATGAGAAGGAGAGACTTGAGTCTCTGGTGGTTTTTTACATTACATGTTGCAGAACTTTGTGAACGTTTTGAGTTACGTGTGTGATACGGTGAGCTTTAACAAGTATTAGAATTTAGTACTAGAATTTATCCACCTGTAAAAAACAAACCCTACATATTTCATTAATTTAAATGACGCAAAAATTGTCTCGAAAAATTCACTGGAGTCAGCGGTTTTCGGTACTTTTGAAGTGAGCATTTCGCTTTCACGTTTTCAACGTGTGATTTCCAGCGACAGAATTGTTTTTCGGATTAAAGTGTTAACGGGGTTTTCCACTATTTTTTTCTGCAGTAGAGACAGAGTTGTGCGCAAGGAAAATTATTTCCAAATATTTCTAACAACGCAAACAGATGGATGTGAAAGCTCGATTAAAAAGTAATTTAACCAATTTCATCCGGGTGACATCAGTACTTTTGCCATGAATCTTCGAGTAGCCAGTGTGACTCTAGTTTTTAAAGTCATTCATCTCGTGATTGTGATTTTGAATGAATATTTTTTTTTTTTCATAAAATTCTTTTCGCGATGGTTTTACCAAGCCCAAAGAATCGGTTGATTTTGCGATTTGATTTACAGTCTCGCCTATTATACGTGGATAATATTATGAAACCAGATCGTATGTAAACTTATTTATGACGGACAGTCCTCCTTCGTTGGTTTTTATGGGAACTTACGAGCCAAAAGAAAAAAAATTCTCTGACAGGAATTATGCAACAAAAGCCCGTAGCTAAATATAGGCTAATATTATCTGACTGAGTCGGAAAATTATAAGAATACCTACATTAACTTTAATATTTGTTTATCAGGAAGAAGAAATTGAGACCTATTTCCTCATTAAACACAATGAAAATGATACGCTATCAAAATCGTAGCACTTTCGGTCTATATTTTCGGATATTTTTAGTTCAAAGTAAGCTGATATGACTCCTATAAGAAGATGAAAGTCTCCAACTATTTTGAGGGTTGGCTTTCGACCCTTCTTCTCCCTTACTGCGAAACGTCATTTCATATCCCCTTCCAGCTCGTGCCGATGGCAAACATTGGCGGATCCAACAAGTTGGCAACATTATCTTTCCTCCATATAAACCCATACAAATGTATCGATTCTTGGAGGGACCAGGTGCTCTGACAGTAATAGATGTTTTAGCTTAGGTTTAAATGGAGAAAATTCGGTTTTGCCAAATTGCTGGATTCGCCTCCGATGACAAACTTGTAATACCAATGAGCTCGAGAGTCTAGCATCAGATGTGCGAATCAAGGTGGGCATTAAGGTGATTATCCCCCTCTCCCCCTAAAGTCTAACTTTATCTTTTTTCGGGCATTATTGGTAGGTTGAATGACATTTTGGCATGTTTTGGAGACTCGTTCCCTCAATTAAAGATCGCTTCCCCACAAATCGAAAGACGCAATCTTCGAGTGACATACAGAGGGACAAGAGTACGTTCATTCAGCAGGACACTCTCTTCATCCCCAGAAGTCTCAGAGTAACCTACGGTTTTGATCGATATGACAGAAAATTTGGTCGATCAATCAAGTCTTTTTGGTTGATCTGACCGGGAAAAAAGTAACCCAAAGCAACCGTAAACAGGGGAATCCTTAACAGTGTAGCAACGCTAAATGGACATACGTATCATTTTTTCGTGGTTCCTCATGTATGAATCATAGGTTTTTGAGTATCGATTAATTTATCAATTAATGTGCCGTCTTACAATTCGATTGATTCAATGTTCAAAATTTTGCTAAGCTGTTTCATAGATAATTTAGCATCTATCAATCGGATATTAAAAAATTTGGTCAATTTTTTTTAAAATTATACCGTAAAACCTCGAAAAATACCACCCCAAGTATAAATATTTATTGAAAAAAACTAGGATTCTGGGAGGAATTACGGGGAAAATTGTGCTAACATTTTCCACATTATCAAAAACAATTTTCGATAATCGGAAATCTTCAGCGCTCCTGATTTTTGATCTCCAGATTCTGCTCAAATGCTTATTTATACTTTTGAACTCAGGTGACCTCTCTTTTCTAAGGTGTTAATGACTATTTAAAGTTGAGACACCTGTATGTAAATTTGTCAACCAACCAACCATTCCAGGGTGCACGTTGCTATTAAGAAAATGTACCGTTCAATGACATGCACATTAATCGATTAATCGATTGATTAATTTTGATTCCATTTGATTCCATTCCGTGGAGATCTAAATCGTATTCGATTAATCAATTAATCGAAAAACTCCAATACGGATGAGTGTTGAAACACTCGCTGTGTGTGTCAAGAGTAAAGCTAAGAAACATGATGTCATTAAAAAGTTCTGAACATCGACAGGTCCAACGATGCTGAGTTAAACTTGAAAAACGCGCCAATACTCATATCAAGATTCTCGCTGTATTATACCATTTAATACCGAGCGACGAATCGTCACAAGGAGCTCAGTGATTTCTACACGACTCGTTCTATCGTGTTGAGGGAAAACGTCGTATGAACCTTCTTATGTTGTCAAATTTTCGTTGATAAAACACTAATTTTTAGGAAAACTTGTGAACATATTTCTTCCAATTTTTCAGAAAATTATCTTCGCAATGTCATTCAAGGTGTCTGAAAATTTCAAGTAGATATATTCATAATTTCTCTCAAAAATTCATGTCTCTGGAGGGGGAATTTTGAAACGTTCGAATGTTCATACGGCTTTTTTCCCCGGCACGGCAGCATTGCAAGAAGCCGTCGCAGAAACGAAGGGCCAAGCGACAGGGATAATGAAAATGACGCAATGGAATCGGTCCTTAAGCCGGACTTAAGCGCCGCGCCGGTGGATACTCGGCTAAATGTTGGCGGTTACTGCTCGGTTAGGCGGTGTGAACTGCCGAGCAATCGTCTCGTCTATTGTGACCGCGATTCGGCGAATAATTATAACCGGAGCCAACCTCGTGCTTCATATTTTAGCCGGCCGCTCCGCAGAGGGGGGAGGGGGAGGAGGAAAGGGGGACGGAATTAGGTTAGGTTATGAACAATGACGCTGCATTCGAAGGATGAGCAATCTCCAGGCCGCGCTGCCGCGTTGCTGTGCGAGCAGAGGGGGAGAGAGGTGTGGGGTCTCCCTCCAGAGATGTAAAATAATATTTTACGGGATAAAATTTCATGAAAGTTCATTTTCGATCATAGGCGGATCCACACACCTCAAACGGGGGGGGGGGGGGAGGGAGTTCAGGGGGCTTTCCCAGAAAATCGTCGACATTTTAAAGCATTTTTTATGCGCGGTTTGAGTCAATTTTTTCATGAATAAGTACTACATAAGTGCCATTTCTTCTTCTCTCCTCCGTTTATTCCCTCTTTTCTTTATTTCCTATTTCGTACTCCTTTCAACGGACGAACTGGGGAGGGGATGTGGGGCGTACGCTTTCTGCATGGATTCACTTGTGTTTCCGATTCAAATTCCAACGAATTCTAGGGGCTGCGTACAGCTCGCAACAATTATCTCATAATTTGTAATGAAACATCGCAGTTTTTCGAATTATATTTTTTTCTTAAAAATGGAGATTTTACTGTCCTTATTCGATCACGTGCTGAGTCCATCGCGGAATAGTTACAAAAAATACCGTGACATTTCAAATTTTATTTCATGAAGTCTCACAAAATTTTGCATCTTTGCCTGCAATACCTTATAATTACATTTAAGAAACGGTCAGTGAAGGTATCTTTTAAAAAAAAGTGATTTTATCTAAACTTTCTTGTGCCCAAAAATATGAACACGGCAGAATAATGAAAAATAAAAAGACGAAACAGGGAATTTTAGAAATTAGAAAATCTTTTAGAAACAGGGTATGTGCCATTTCTTCCCCTTTGCGGATAGGTGCTTCATTGAATGAGCCAGAATTAGTGATTTTTTAAGTGCAAAATCTAGTCCAACTTTTCTACACGTGCGTTAAAGTCTCCGTCGGCAAGCAATGTATCAGGCCTATACACGCTTATCCATGAGGAAAAATTGCTCACTTTTAGAAATGCGGTGTTCGCATATTAAATATGTATGCACTTCGCTTCGTTGGTACTATCCTCAAACTTTTCCTTTCTTTCGGATTTTTTGTTAAATCCGATAATCAACGCTCCATTGATTTTCCCCGCAATTTTTTCTCTCCTTTTTTTATCGACGTCTCTAAGCGCTCGCGTTTTTTAAGTTTTAAGTTTCCTCATTTTTTAAAATAATTTTTGACCCCATTTTAACTCTTTTCCTCTTCACACAAATTTATTTTATCAGTTTTTCAATCGGAGTAATCAACCATGAGACAGGACAACCGTTTACAGTTTTTGGGATCAATCATGCTTTTAATTAAAAGGTGAGCATGCCGAATTTTTTTTACCGAAAATTCTATGTGCGTTATAAAATTATTGTGTGGTCGCACGTATGCTCCAATGACATATTCTGCGTTAACGACCTCCCAAGTGTTATTCCGTCGAAAAATTTTTTTGACTATGTTTTCCTTATCGCACCGTTTAGCTCCGTTAATTTTAGCGGTAACTGTCAAACATTTAATTCTGCAAAAAATTGCAACGCGTTGCACAGATAGCTTGTCGGTTTCGGAATCTCGGTTCAATTAAGTTCAAAGTGTTGCTGCACGCACGGGCTGTTGATGTTCCAGGCGTTTTAAGTATCTTAACTGGAGCACCCGTTTAAAGTAAGCACACTAGCACAGTGCGTCCAACAACGTCGAAGAGAGCTTTACCCTCCTTTTTTCCCCTTTTTATGTTAGCAATTCCGACGCTTTATTCGCCACGCTCAGAGTATTTCTAATGATTTAATTGGGTGTGCGAGAAAAAGGGCTTAGTCCGTCGATGTCGCTTGCTTGTTACTTGAATGATGTACATCAAAGGTCATCGGTGTAATATTTCACCAGCCCCGCGGAGTTTTAAACCTATCAATGATGCAACGAAAAAAGTTAGAACTCACCGTGATCAAACGTACCTTTGATATGCTGCGTGGCCTTTGCAGACCGAGCGTGACAGTGACGGAACAGTACTTAAAGCAGCTACCGATGGTTTCAGGGAAAAAAAAAGGGTTAAAAAACTGCTGATAATTTGAAAAATAACCGTCTTTTATTTATAGAAAAATCTTTGACCTAATGTTTGGTTTTGTTTGAAAAAAAAATGTTTTATTTAATACAATTTTTTATGAGGATTATTATTTTTTTTATTCTGTTAATTTCCTAAACTTATTTTGAATTCGGATGAGGAATTCTGATCAAACATTTCAAGTTTTTAACAAAATAAATTATTTAAATTAACACTTTTTGCATGGAGCAATGTAAAGATGTGCACGATTAGGAATTCTCTCTTGGTTATTTAACAAGTGTAATAAATTCTCTCGATGGCAGAGAGATTTCCTAGCGTTGCGTTAGGTTGCGCTGTTAGGGGGCATTTACCCACGCACTGCAAATATCCATTTTACCCGAAACTTAAGATCAAAGTCTCCCGGATAAGTCAGATGCCAGGAATGGGAAGGAAAATTCCTGGGTAAAATTTGATCCCGATCCCGGAAATATTCCTGGGTACAACCTGGGAAACACTTCCCGTTGGTTTTTCACGGTGTGAGAGTGATCACCATGTGTATGAGAATGCGAGAATTTCTGCGTCTAAGTATATCAGGAAAATGGTTTTTAGTCGCAAGAACGCACTGGAAAGTTTCCGGAAATGTTTCCTTTCCTGGGAACGAGAAAATTTCCGCTTTGAGCCTCATTCCCTGCCGTTAAACCTTTTTCCGGATGAAAATCGAAAGAATTTCCGTAAGGGTGGGGTGTTTTCACTGTTACTAAATTTAAATGATATTTTCCCTCTTTAAAATTTAGGAGCGAAAATGACGGCGGTGCCTCTTTTTTGTCAAAAACAATTCCTTAACCGCTTAAAAAGCTCTTAGAGTTAAGACTGTGATAGCTCTACAAAAGACATTTATTAAAGAGCTCATCTTTGTAATGAACTAAAGTCTCTTTCCCGAAATAAAGCTGAAGCCATATGAGCACAGAAGCCATAATTCGTCTGAAGGCTGCAAAAGTCGAAATGGTAGCTTTTAGCCAACAACCATGCAATACTGCACGGATTAGTCCCATCTCTGTGCGGAGACATCAAATGGCTTCGGAGATTCGCCCCAAAATGATTTTAAGTGCAAAATTTTTCATTTTCACTCTAAATTTTTCAAAGAATACCACCTATGTAGTGAAAAAGCAGATGTTTTAATATTTTGTGGACGAAAGTGGACAAGTTGCAACTTGCCCATGAAAAAATCTTGCAATGTATGTCATCCGCACGAAAAACAGAATTATAAATTCCATACAATTGATCGATCATGTTTTTTCCTGGCTGATTTCGGCGCCTGTCAATTAAAGTCTGATCGGACCAGCCAAAGGAATAGTTAACTCAACTACATTTCTGGCTGACTCAAGCATACCTCTTATAAATGTAACTACACCTATGGGCCGCACCAAAATCAGCCAGAAATTCAGTTGATCGATCATCCTGGTTTTAAGTATTAGAGGAGTTGAAAACCTATAGGCTTCGTCCGTAGCACATACTGCTACATGCCGCGTAACGACTCTTCTTCGATCTTGTCTCGTGCCACTTCATTGCGGCTGTAACTGAATCAGTGAGAACGAAAACACACCAACTCGGTACCTCGAAAATGCTCTCTATTCACGAAGGACAGACAATTTTCTTAAAGGTCATTGAAGTTACCGTATCTCTGCCAACTAAGATATTTAAAGTTTCCTTAAATACTTGCTTTTAGGCACCAAAAATCTTTCTCTTAGACTAACTTCTTCACCTAATATGGAGTTTTGTGTGTGTCTTGCACTGGGAAAAAACACATTAGATCTAGAGTCCAGACTCTTGAAAACATTGACAAGAAAAAATGCTCTTGATTCAATCAGATTTTTGCTTAAATCAAAAGGAAATCTGCTCAAATTAAGAGGCTTGGCTCTTGATTTTAGCAAAAATTCGATTGAATCAAGAGTATTTTTTCTTGTCGATGTTTTTAAGAGTCTGGACTCTAGATCCAATGTGTTTTTTTTCCCAGTGTGATTATTTTCAATTTTTCGAGTTGGTGTGTTTTCGTTCTCACTGATTCAACTTAGAAGGCTTTAAACGAGCCAGAGACCGAAAACACCATCATGTTCCTCGCATTTTACGTAAGAATCCAGAGTTTATGAGCAAATCTCCCGTTTCGGAAGAACCCGATGGTAAGTCGGCAACGCGGGTAAGGTATGATAGAGTATAGACAGAGTGGCGCGATAGTGATCTATGTGGGTCGGCGGCGATAGCCCCGGCCGCAGGGGCGGGGGGGGGGGGGGGCTGTGAATGGTGACTCCTCGGGTGAACAACTGAACTGAAACTGAGGAGCTGAAGATGATCATGGGAAACGGCGGATCGGAGTGGCTTTGTTTTCCAGCACCCGCAACCCGCCACTCACTCCTGCTCCGACTATGACCGACGCCGCCGACGCCGCCGACGCCCGACGCCGATCCCCGATCCGGCCGGACTCCGAGTTTCCGCGTCTTGCTAAACTCCCCCGCCGTTTCCAGATCGTGCCGCGGATCCAGCTTCCTCCCGCCGAAAACTCCCCGGAAACCCCGCTGAACGTGTTCCAAAACTGGACGCGTTTATGAGGAGAGGATCCCATCTTACATGCATTGAGAAAGATAGTTCGACTAATGAAATTGACTAAATTTTACAATGCTTTTAGCTCATTTGAGAAACAACGTATGTGCTATTATTAAAAATTCCTTTTCAGACAGGTGCGTATCAATGCTCTTCTCTCTCTGTTCCCTCTTTATCTTAATCTTCCTCCTTTTCCGTTCCTCTATCTCCTTGCTTTCCTTTTCATCTATAATTGAGGAGCTTTTCGGAAAAAGGGCACATAGCAAAAAATTGCGTTCGAGAGAAATGTATTTAAAATTTTGATCATTACTCTTTGGCTACTAACAGTGACTTTTCGTTCGAATCGGGAGTCCAAGCTGCGATGAAAGGTACTATCAGTGGCCGGAATTAATGATGGAAACTGAAAATGCATTTTTCTCAAACGCTACTTTTTGCTATGTGCCCTTTTTCCGGAAAGCTCCTCAATTATACTTCCTAGTTTCTCTTTTTCCTTCTTCTTCGTCTTCTTTTCCATCTCTTAATTCTCTCCTTCTACCACTTCTCATTCCTTTAATTTCTTTCTCCTGTCTTTCTTTTTTCTTTCCTTCTCTTCCTTTTCTTATTTTTCTTCTTTTCCCGATTTTTCTTCCTCTTACATATTACAGAGGAAGCTTATTTCACAGAAAACCGGTGGCACCGGGCACCAACGAGTTTCTTATACACGCAGGGTAGTTTGAAAAATCGAAATTCAAGTATCCTTCAAAATTCATTTAATATATTTTTATATGAACTGATTGATTCAGTTAAAATAGCAAAATTTGTCTTTTTTACTAATATGAAATAACGATCTTCATGGAAAAGCAGTAAGTGTGCAAAAATTGACGACTATTCTGACAAAACAGCAGTAAATGCACACAATTTTGCAAGAAGACTGCATCTTCTGCTGTCTCGAGTAAAATGATACTCTAACTGTCAATAATTAACCTTTTAATGCACTCGTTGTATTTCTAAAACGTCACCCTTACATCCATGCAGAACGAGCATATATTGCTGTCTTGCCTTCAATGAAATGGAAAAAAGCCTTTTTTAATTGTGGAAACTAAAATTTGTTGGTTTTTTGGTAATTCAAACAATTCCGGTGAGTTTTTGACCTCATTGCTGGTTTCACGAAGAATAGGGGATTGGCTCAGTTATATTTTCCCCTCAAACGCTGCCAGGTCCATTTCCTCAAAACTTCATTTTCACTTGCACTGCTCTCTCTGCTGGCAACACGACGACTGAGAACTTAACACGTTGTGACGATAGTGTGAGGGATCTGTATCATTCTTGTAGCCACGCTGAGCTGAGCGAGTAACAGCGCCATTTATTTTGACTGCACTTCTCGTCTCTCCCACCATCCACTCTTAATTCATTGTACTTGAAATCCCTCAACCTGAGGTAAAAGCCAGGACAAACTCTCAACTAATCTTCTCATATATATTAGCACGGAGCGGAAATCGCGAGAGTTTAGGACCATGAAACTTCTAATGCGTCGGTGGGCTAATGCACTAAATGCGTTTGTTGAGGAAAGTGCGTCAGGCCATTATGACTTCCATATGCCCCGCACAAATAACGTGTCTCCATGCATTATGTTGCCCTTGGTGGTCTTGTCGTCCATGCATTTGTGTTCTGAGGCCGCGGAGAACGCAAATTCATCATTAGATTGAATGCAGATTCTAAGCCAACGAAAGTGATATTGTCCGGCCCTATTACACTTTGCGTACAATGCTCTCTCAATATACATCGTTGAATTTTTTCTTTAAGGATTAGATTTCAATAATTCCGCGTTTGAACTGCCAGTATAGAACCAAATTATTCCTCAAAATCCTCTGCGACCCTCTGAAATATAGAAAATTTTGATTTATTTTTCTTAACTCAAGATTTATGTATTTTTGAGGCCATGGATGTATCAATAATGTATCAATTTGCAATTATTTCAATGAGTTCTTGTGCAAAACCATCGCCAAAAATCAGAACGAAACGACGATTCTCTGGCAGATTGGAGGAGAGGGCGCAACTACAACTTTGAAAATCTTTACCGACAAAGAAAGGCCCTGTCTTCACGGGACGTTTCACGGGATTTTTTCCAAGTTCAAATCGCAGGAATGAAACTTTTGGGCTTTTTCCCCGTTAAACAACGCAACACAATTTCTTCTTCTTCTTCTTTTGAAGTAGTTCCTGGGACTCGACAATGACTCTTAGCTGGCACTGTGATCAGTATTGACTAACTCAATATTTTTCCCAACTTTCGCAAGTGAGATTTTTCCTTGGGACAAATCCCATGAATCGTTTTGCGGAGACAAGTCCCAATAGATAACGATATTGCAGTCTAGCGGTTCCTCCTTAAGACGGTTCCTCCCCGTATGCGCGAATACGGGGCAGGAAATCCGCGACGCGGTGGTGTGGACGTGGGCCAAGTACTCCACGTACAGACGGGCGTTGCAAGACGTCTTGCCGTACGGCACGCAGGTACCAACATACAGTGGAAGTAGTCAATGGGAGAGGTTGGACATGATGTGGACACTTTAACAGCTTAACTTTGGATGAACGATCGAGAGGTTCAAAAGTGATTCCATTGATTTTTTCGTAAATTTGTTTTCGAGAACTACCCCATAATGTTTATCACAAGACAAAATAACCATCAAAATTTTCAGTTTTCGTCAAAACTTCGTGTTCGATCTCTTCTAGAGGTTCGTTCCACTGTGTAGCATGTCGGCCTATGTTGTTATTTCTCATGGTGGCCAAACTTCGCGCATCATTTCTTTTTGGATAAACTGAAAGCTACCCTCGAGGTTTTGCATGTTGAGGGCAAGGACCCTGGCAAGGTCAGGTTATAGTGGCGCTAGAGTTGCTTTGCAGGTGGACGGTAGAACATAGGAACGTTTTGTTGAGGGCTGAGTAGTGGCCCTTGGAGCCGTAGAAGATATTGAACCACGCTGCGTCGGTGATGATCTCGTTTTGCATGTATCTACCATTTCGACTTCATTTTGCAAAAATATAAACTACTCTTTCTGACTCATTACAGAAACACCACGAGTGCCACTAGTTTTACTGAGTAGTTCGTAGGGAGGTGAATTTATTATGAGCCATAAAAAGTATTTTCTCATTGAAAAATGTAGTCTAATTTTTCTACTCATGCGTTAAAGTCTCCTTGGTCAAGTACTGTTTAAAGTCTTGGTGCACACTTTGACTACATTTTGCGACGCGGGACCGCAACTGTGTCTGCCAGAAGGCTCCGGTCAGAGGCCGTTCATAAAATAAATAGCGCTTAAAATCGCACTATTTACCCCTCTCCTCTCGTAAGCCATCCCAAACAAAGGTCTGCACTCCTAAAATAAAAAAAAAGAAAACGCAACGATTCGATTCAGCCTTCCACAAATTAGCGTTATATGATAAATTTTAGATGCAACGTTGACTTTTCATCTTAGATTTTTGGAAAAATCCGCGATACGCGTCCATTCTATAGTTACCTAACGCAGTTCTCTACTCTCTCCTGTAACGCACCTGTAAAGGAGGCTCATAGTCAAATTCCCTTTTGCCTATAACGTTACGTATTTTATAAACAACCTCAAACATTTACTGTCATGTTTGGTCTCTAAGCTTTTGTGACATAGGTGCTTGAGTTTCCATACCTGCTGATGAACTTCATCGTAGGAGAGCTTTGGAGAAATATGTCAAAACTATGGCAACAGTGTCCCAGCGAGCGAGTGAGAGGACGTACAGGAATCAGAAACTTGGGATCGATTAAGTGATAACTGCCGAGACGAGTTCAATTGCGGCCGTTAATGAATTCTACCGCCTCCTAACCCACGTTGCCAGTAGAGCAGAATGTAACGCAGAAATATAACATCAGATCCTCCTTTTTTGGATAATGGAGATGTTGCATGTGTGAGGAATTTGCGATTTGACCGTTGATTCTCATTTAAAAGTTCGCGAGAAACACGGTGATGGTACCACTGGTTTTCTCTGAAATCATCTCCCAAGCTCAAAAAAAGCTCTCAAGTTGAGGCCAAAATGGAGAGGATATCCCACGCTATCCTGAGAGTCCACCTCTACATCAAGACAAACTCTCCATGCAAAGATAGGGAGCAAATACATTAGCAGTGATGCCGTGTTTTCAGTTTTGGAGTCCCCAAATAAAGTGGCAGCCCTGTCAATGTATTTGCTCTCTATCTTTGCATGGAGAGTTTGTCTTGATGTAGAGGTGGACTCTCAGAATGGCATGGGATATCCCCGCCATTTTGGCCTCAACTTGAGAGCTTTTTTTGAGCTTGTGAGTTAATATCAGAGAAAACCAGTGGCTACATCGTGTTTCTTGCGAACCTTTACATAAGAATCAACAGTCAAATTGCAAATTCCTCACACATGCAACATCTCCATTGTATTCTTACAGAAGCCACTGGACAGAATCCGACTTGAACCACTGCGAGATAAGTTTCCTCTTCGCAGAAAAAGTTGAAATGTTTGAGGAAGTCCATAATCGACACAACAGTTTACAGAAGGATGAGAAAATTCAGACTTTCCACTGAGGGAAAATCCAAATTCAAAGTAGGTTCACATCAGCCTTCAAAATGAAGCTCATCATAATAAAGCTAAACTAACTGATGTTGAACGTTACACAATTTTCTTTCTCTTTTGTGTACACTGTGCATAGATACTTTCTTCGAAAAATTCAGCACGCAGAGAATATTTCGTCATCGTAAAGAACACTGAAATTAGTTTAGTGAATGCAAGTGCTTCTTTTCGGTTTCTGGGCCAGCGGGAGGTTTGATTCAATGAGCACGGATGCCCTGACTCCTCATTTACGAGTTAAATTTGACCATTTCTGATGTGTGCAAGGTTTTCTGCTTAAAACTTTGATTACATGCGCGTGTTGATCGAACATTCCGTGCCTTGTCTACAAGATCACGTTCGGTGATGTTTTTGATTGTTTAGTTAAAAGGAGACCCTTTCAGATAAACTCAAAATTCAGCTTTTGATTTTGAGTGCAATTCAATAGCCATGGTGAGGAATCCAATGAGATACCTAAAGTTACATTTAAGAAACTTTAATGTGGAAGCAAAATTTTCGGTTAGCACTGCGTAAAGTTCTCAATAAGCGGTACGCGATATTAGAGCATCTTGAAAATTGACTGTTTCACTTTGAAACAGCGACACAGTCCTCAATCCGCATGAAACATTAACGCGAAAGTTACAATCCTCTTAACCGCAGCCAGATTGTATGCCTTACTTTTCCCTCCGAATGACAAGTTTAAATTAGTTGTGACTGTTGCGGTGAAAAGGGAACCAAGAGAAGTCTGAAAACCCAGCTTTCATTCAGGCAAAGATTTTTCACTCAATATTTCCCCGGTCCACCGTTGCGGTATCTTTTACAGATTCAAATAAAAACGACCATTTTGATCAGCTAAGCTCTCAACCCTTTTATTTTTGAATCTGAATTTTTTTTACGTGTTTGATCGCTCATCATATGTGCATGTCAGTCGTGATAAGACCTGGAGATGGTGCGAAGTTTCTAAACAACTGTCCAAAAATAAAAGTGAGTGAAATGTTTAGTTTTTTTTTTTAAAGTCTGACGACTATGGGTGTAGACTATGGTGAGATAGGTGGTTGTTTTGAACTAAGGGGAAAACGGTGGACTAATTGTAAGGTCTCTTAGTTGGTCTATTACTTAACTCCTTTGCCCATTCACAACCACCCGCTACTTACTTACCACTAGGATCGCTCAGTGTTCCCTTCATCTTCGTTGGTTACCGCTTTGTCTACCACTTTGTCTATCAATTTGAGTAATCCCTTATATATATGAATTCTCAGCCTGACGTCCCTCTGAAGAGATTGCCAATTGGGCTTACGACAATTTCTGTCGCGGTATGTTCGATAGGAACAGTTTCCTCAGTGCGGTGGAGTGATATTTTTGAAAAGAGGAAAGATGTCGGCGATTTTCTTATCGAAGAGGAACTAGGAGAACGGAATGGGAAGGAGGATTTCAACTAGAATCACCACAGATGAATAAACTCGCAAGGCCGCGAGTGTGCAAAGTTCAAGTTTCGAGCTCGCGCGGCCGGTGCCGGTGTTGGTGCATGGTGCATCATGGTGCATGCCCGTCGTGCAACTTTTACTTTCTTCACCGGGCGTTTAAGTCTCTGGGCCTTTTGCACGCATTCATTAAGCGGCCTCCGCGAATCTGTCCCGCCGCCGCCGCCGCTCTTTCGCGCTAAAGGCACCGCATTTCTGCAATGCTGAAGAACCTCCTAACTCCACCGGGGATACAGAGTCAGATAAGCGGTTCTTCTGAGGCATGACGGACTTTCCTTGACCATTAACTAAGATGCATGTGACTCCTGCAATTAAAAGCATAACACAGTACCGGCACCGAACCGTCTCGAAGGCATCGGATTTTTTATTTACATGCCGCCAGGAGAATCTTGATATGCCGGATCATATGCATGAGGAAACCGGTGATATTGAAAATCTGCGATTTTTTTTTGGGGGGGGGGAGAAGGAGGAGATAGGAGACGGATAAAGTCATGTGAGCCTCCATGTGTCTTACGAGTATTTTCCTCTTTTTTCAATAACCTCTTGATTACTTGTCATTGCGGGTAAAAATACATTTTATGAAGAGACAATGTGTTCTTTTGCAGGGGAATGGATGTAATTCAACTCCAGGGTTGCAAAATTGACTCAAGCAAGTTAATTTCTTCCAAGACTTTGATTACGCAATTCTTGTTTGAAAGTTTTCTGATTTTTTTCAGAAAAACAGTTCGTTTAATTTTAAGTTCGAAACGCTCAACCGTATTTTTTTGTAAATAAACATTTGCGAACGGGAATTTTAGGTTTTTTTGACTAGGAATTGACGAACTAGGGAGATCTAGCTTCTCAGATATAACCAGTGATCGAAGTTCCAAAAAACGAAGAAGGATATCAATGTGTGGTCTCAATAGGACCGTAGCCAGTGTAATTACGATTTAGATGAGGAGATTTTTCCTCTATTTACTCGTGCTTATAACGTGCTAGATTAAAGGTAAAGAAGAGGAGGGTACTAATAATAATAAGAAGAAAAAGAAAACCACGAATGAGAATAAAAATAGAAGGAGAATGAAATGGAGAGAGAAAGAGTTTATTTTTCTCCTTCTCTTCTTCTTAGTCTATTGCTTTTTCTTTTCCTTCTTCCTCCCCGTGTTTCACATTGAAAGACGAATAGGAGGAGTCTGCCCGTCGGTTGAAGTTTGAAAAATGGTCAACAAACTGCGGAAATTCTGATGATGGTCCTCACTCAGAGATGCAAAATTTCTAGGAACTTTAAAAAATGAAATATTTAAAACTTAATTTTGAAATTTTGAGAAAAATATCATCAGTAAAATTTTGCAGTTTCTTATCGGCTTATCGGATCTTTCTTGCGCGCTCCATACGCAGCCCCCCACAAAATCGTTGAAATTTCACTGAAGATGAAGTTTCAATTCTCAGCAAAATTAGATTACATAAAATTCTATTCGCAAAATTTCATTCTATACATCTCCATCCTCACATCCAAGCTCCGGGGACGAAAATAGCGGCCGATCCAGGGAGGCGGTGCGGGTAGAGGTGGATCCCGCAGTTTGGCAACACCGGATTTCCTCCATTTAAACCCATGCTAAATAATCGATTCTTGTCAGCGCACCTAGCCCCTCCAAGAATCGATACATTTCCATAGGTTCAAACAGAGAAAAAACAATGTTGCCACTTTGCTGGATCCGCCAATGGGTGCGAGGGTTCGGAGCGAGCATTCTTGTCGGCGCACGTAGCGTGTTGATGTGGGGCTTGGGAGGCGGAGTTACAAATTGCGATGCGTTGACCCCTGGTTGCACTCGGATTGTGACACTCGTCACTGGCTCCAGCGGCGGCGGTGCGGGATGAGTCGCCGTTGACGTGGTCCAATCACCCGGATCGAAAGGTCTCGTCGCCGCCGATCGGGTGTGACGTCATCGGCGGCCAATCGCCTCCTCGTTGGCGTCCCGCGGCCCCGTGGCGTGCCGGACCCCGAACCCCGGACCCCGGCCCGCGAATTAGCCCCGAGAACGCGAGCGCCAGGTCCAGTTAACGCGTGTTTCAGTTGTCCCGCCATCAGCTCCCACGCCTCCAATTTTTCCCGGCCGCCGCCGTCTTGCCACGTCGACGCCTCGTCCACCAATCCACTCCTCTCCTGGCCATCAACATTCCGATGTTGCTAGATTTTTTTTTACCGGCTAAATATTCCTTAAATATGTTGCCGTCCACGGAAGAAAGAACCTCGGTTGAAGAAGATGGAGTTCTTGCATCTGTAGGGGATTGACAATGGAGATGTTGCATGTGTGAGGAATTTGCGATTTGACTATTGATTCTTCTGTAAAAGTTCGCGAGAAACACGATGGTGCCACTGGTTTTCTCTGAAATCAACTCCAAGCTCAAAAAAAGCTCTCAAGTTGAGGCCAAAATGGAGGGGATATCCCACGCCATTCTGAGAGTCCATCTCTACATCAAGACAATATCTCCATGCAAAGATAGGGAGCAAATACATTGACAGGGCTGCCACTTTATTTGGAGACTCTAAACTGAAAACACGGCAACCCTGCTAATGTATTTGCTCCGTATCTTTGCATGGAGAATTTGTCTTGATGTAAAGCGTATTTTGGTGATGATCGTCGACCAAATGGTGGATCATGCTATTTTCGTATTTTGCTTGACGCGATCAAACTTTTTCGGGACTCACCAGACAGATGGACGGTGAATTCTTGCAAACGTTGGAGCCAAAAGTGAACCTACACACAGTAGGATCATGAGTAACCCCGATGTGAATGATGGCATTCAACAAGCATCAATGCCGAATGCTACCTCTAATATATTAGAAAGACCGCCAAACGCCAAACCTGTCATTTGTTAGTTTAAACGTTAATTTTTTTGTGTTAATAATTAAAATAATAATTTCTAGTCTGGTTTAATTATGAGCACGACAACCGGATGACTTTTCGTATTTTCTTATGATCCGGGCAACTCTTCGCAACTCATCTCTGATTGGTCGGATTCTGACGACTGCTTTCACCAACAACAACGCCCTGTTTGCTCGACCGCGGCACTTTTGCTCGACCGATCATCAACCAAATACGCTTGTAGAGGTGGACTCTCAGAATGGCGTGGATATCCCTCCATTTTGGCCTCAACTTGAGAGCTTTTTTCAGCTTGGTGTTAAACAAGACAGAAGCGAATGGTGTAGAAGAATGTGAGCGTCACTAGATGTCTCTGGTCAACAGGGAGGATTCGACCCTTGACCACGGGTAAAAAGTAGTAAAAAAAGGATTGCAACCTTAATTGGACGTATTTCTGTCAAACGGAACTAAGTGCCATCGGCGTAAGACGATAGAAGGGGGCTTAGTTTGGCGGCGGTACCGTCCATCGGGCTCATTCGTTCCCACACTCGCAATGCTTTTCCATGGCGCTTAGTTCCGTTTGATTGAAATGCGTCCAATTAGACGAGGACAAAAGACACTGTGTTCAAGGGCGTAGGACACACTATATTAATGAAGATTACAAAATCACCTTAAAATGGGACTGAGGCCGGAAAAACATAAAATTAAAAATCCGGGACGTTTCGCGGTGTTACAACCGCATATTCAACCGGCGCAAAAAAAAGGAAAAGAAAGAAAGATTTAGATAGAGAGAGATTTATGAGATTCGGAGGGAACATCGAAGGAGATGGAAACTATTCGTATCGAACCTGAGAAAAGGACAGCATTAAGGCGGTGTTTTCGTGAAACTGCGGCTCATAAAGAGGATTTGGGATCCCGGCGCGGCCGTGGCGCGGGCTGGGGAGGGAACTTTCATTTCGATTTCAGATAGTGACGAGCAAAAATGTCGCCGTTTAATAAATTTTAATAAGCTTTTGCTTTTCACCGGCGGCGCGCGGCCGGCGCGGCACAACTGTGACCGCGGCTCCCCCGGCGTCCGACGTTATCGCAGCAATTACGCTCAGTTATTCGGCAATCGTGATGAAGCGCATACCCTCTGTTGCCGAAATGCCGACTCTCTGTCGCCTCTTACGATTACCATGAACTTGAAATGTTACTTTCCACAGGGAAAGAGAACGTGTAATGAAAAATTTGAAACAAACCCCCTCAAAAAATCAACTTCAAACCTCGTAAAAATTCGGATTTTCAAAACGGTCACTTTTACGCGGGAACGGATCCGGTACACTCGTGACGTCACAGTGTATCGCAAACCGAAAGAACTAAGGATCCCAATGTCACAGCATTTTTCCGGAGTTTTTTGACCACCGGAACCCCAAAAAATCAACTTCAGAACTCCCCAAAATTCGGATTTTTAAAACGGTCACTTTTACGCGGGAATGGATCCGGTACACTCGTGACGTCACAGTACATGACAAACCTGGTCTCCTCATCGTTTACAATGTATTCTTCCATTAGGAATTGGCAGCCGCTTGATAAAGAGACCAGGTTTCGTCCAGAGACAAGAGACCCTCCACTGGCTTCTTGGCGACAGGCGGAAGCTTTTACTTTTGGGGATTCAACAATTCTTTATGGACAATTATAAGGGAGCAACAGTCATCACCCTATTTTCGGCTGTTGACCTACCTACATGGTGGATGATCAGCTTCGGTTGACGTCATGAGCCAAACGAGTTTCCCAAACTTCGGCCACTTTTGGCTTGTTTGCAAAACGAAACTGCCAACACGTTGTTAAACATCAATCATGTAGGTAAGTCAACAGTAGAATGCTGAAGTCCCGAAAGTAAAAACTTCCATCGTTGACAAGATACCAGTGGAGGGTCTCTTGTCTCTGGGTTTGTCATGTACCGTGACGTCACGAGTGTACCGGATCCGTTATATTAAAAACGCTTCGAAATATGAAACCAAATCACGGTTTATGAGGGTTCAAAATATGCTGTTACTGAGACAGAGATTTGAGAAGAAGTTATATAAAATTTTAACCCCCCCCTCCCCCCATGACTAGGGCTCAATACTAAAGAATTATAATGCAATTTTGCGTCATGTATTTGGCAGTAAATGAAAGCTGTAAAGCTTTCACGACTTACTTTTTTTAGGAAACTAAAGAGTTTTATCTCTAGACATTTCAAACCCCAATTCTTTAGTGCAAACGGACGAAAATCTTCTCCTGAAAAGATGCTTTTGACGTTTTGGAACGAAGGGAGTTCATCAACATCAAAATGGAGACATCTTCAGTGCGGGAAGTTCTCCAAGGCAAATTTTCAAAGTAAATTGACTTCGAATCTATGAAAAAAACAAAAAGGCTGTGGCGTTTTAACATTGCTACTCTTACCGTATGATTTTTTCCTAGGACTCCCATACAGAACTGTCAGAGATTATTACCATCGAAACCAAGCAGGAAGTTCTAAAGTTGAGACTTCAAAGGAGCAAACACTATGCTTGTTCATTTATGTTTCCTCATGATGAGGTACTGTCTAGCATCTATTCTTCAGCTTTTGAAAGATGATGTTTCCTTTTACAACTCCGTTTATGAATAAAAAATCGACGGTTTTATCCGACACCTGCAACTACGGCACGTTTTTGCATCAATCTTTCCGTAAAATTACAGCCTTACATGTCACCTAGCTCTTTGAGATATTACCTTATCTTAGAACGCAACCCGCAAACCTTTGTTTGCTCTGAAGATCTAAACGTCATCATATCAATCTCTCGGATCGTTTCGAATAATCTCTCTCTCAGAAAAGTTTGCGAAGGCTTCATTAATTCGTTATATGGTGTTTTGAAATATCTCACAAAATGTTGTGTACTGTTACATTGCACCATGACCAAACATCGGAGTAATGGAAATCTTTCTTTTTGGCGTTCCAGGAAAGCTATACCAACGGAACTACTCTTGTTTAGTAAACAACATACCCTGGAAAAAAAAGTATCTCGGATCTAGAGTCCAGACTCTTTAAAAATGGAGCAATAAGAAAAAATACTCTTTAATCGGATCATTGCTTGAATCGAGAGCCAGGCCTCTTAATTTAAACGGATTTCATTTTGATTCAAGAACAAATCCCATTGAATCCAAGGTGGCATGAGACGTAAGAATGAAACGAAAGATTAGAAATTTCGCAGTGAAATAATTCATGAAATTTACGAGGCTGTGAAATATTTCATATGTTTCAGGGGCTGGAGTATACAACCCGCACTCAAACACACACAAATAGAAGAAAGTCACAATTTTTACATTTTGCGAAACATGAAAAGGAGCCGGTATTTTTCAACATCTTTCATAAATTTCTGAAATTTCATGAAATATTTCACGTGAAATTTCAAGATTTTATTTTTCATGAAATTTTGCCACCCTGATTGAGTCAAGAGTATTTTTTCTTGTCAAATGTTTAAAGAGTCCGGACTCCGAATCCAATATACTTTTTTTACAGTGTAATTTTTCTCGGTGCATGAATTTACACAACGTGTATCACAGTTGACTGACTCTACTTTCGGTCCGTCCAAATTTCAGTGACTGTTCACACAATCAAATCATAGACAAATGATAGACATGAAAATCATAGTTATCAGACTGTTGTATTAACGAGTATCATCGTTGTGGTACTGAGCATGGCAATGGGAATTCCTCGCCCATCTGGCGGCGCGGTCATCGGGCGCCACCGACTTTCCGGGATCAAAGTGAACTGCCCCCGCGCCCCCCCTCCCCACACGGGACCACAGTCGGGGGGGGGGGGGCGCTGGGGGTACCGCTCGCAATTAGTAGACCTAGTCGTGAGGAAACGGAGGAGTATGTTTGTTTGTGGGAACTGGAGCTCCCTCACAAGATAACACATTTCATTAGACAGCCTTCGCCACTCCGTCCGCGATCCGCGCTTTCTTTATTCGAGGAGGAAAGTTATGATTTTCGGATTTAACGCACGGCGGGGTCCCGGTTCGAAGCTAGCAGATGGAAAATAGTTTAAACGGTGAAATTTCGGCAGTTCCGCCGCGGTGATCATTCTCCTCATGGTGCTCTTGCAAGGTTCTCGGCCTTGCGATTTATTGAAAACTTAAAATTGTGTTAGGTACACAATGTAACTGGGCGTATTTACGCTAAAAGTTATTATACACGAATTAGATTTAATTGGAATCAACCTAACTCTACCTCCCGTTCCCTAATTATTCCAATTTTTTTTAAAATTTTTTTTTGTCATAGAGGATTAAACTATTTAACGCTTTTAATCCCTTTGTGAATTCACCCTAGACTATGAAGAATATACGTTTAATATTACTGCAGAGCAGTGGCGTGGCGTGCTTTGCGATATATCAATTAATCTGTCATTTAAACCTATGGAAGAGGATCGATTAACAGGGTGTTCGCAGCGAACACCTTAATAATCGATTCTTTACCACGGATTCAAATGGGGAAATATCGATAAAAAGTTGCTGGCTCATTTCCGCCAAAATTTTAGTTAGTTGAAATTGTTCCTTAGCCCTCGAAAGGGAAATAAAGCAATTCTGTAGGCGGATTAGTAAATGTACGGGCGGTTGCCATTGCAACCGCCCATACATTTACTAATCAGGTAAGTAGGTATAATAGAATGACTAACAGCAGCCAACTGGAGGCTCTATACTTAGTCTCATCATGTTCCTCCTTGCTCTAAACATATAGCAACCACCCGTTTCAACAATCACACCCTTTTTTCGAAACATCAAGTACCCTCCTGCTAAAATTGATCTAACTAGTCTACGTCATCGAAACATCACTGAGACCTCATCGCAAGTTAGCGTCTCGACTGAAAATGTTGCATCACTATTCCGTTGACCACGAAATTGACGCTTGCACACAAAGTCATGATTGGTGGCGAGGGGAACAATGGATTATGAAATCGTCATATTTCAGCTGTAACCAAGGCTGCAGCGAAAAATGTATCGACAATTTTGTTGAGAGATTGATGCATAAACACCACCTTTAACTCACACGCGACGATTCGGTGACATTATTTACCGAAACGGAAGTTGACTCAGTATTAAAAGATTTGATGCGACTGCATTTCAGAATATAAAGTTTTTCTGAAAGGCAACATATTGTACAGTGTCAAGATGAAACATATGGAATAAAAAGACAACACGCTTACTTGGTTCCGTATTCCTGCATTGTACTGTTGGAGTTAGAAAGATGTTGCGAGGCTGCTGATTGAAGTTTGGAGTATCGGTATACCTACATGAGAACTCCTTAAATTCAATTAAATACTTCTCGTATATGGCAGTATAAATACTTCTGTTTTTTTCTGTGGCATTAAGAATGGTTGTTGAATGTAGAATCCGGTGTCGAAATTTGTAGAAGTCTCTTTTTTTCCAGGATCAATTTTTTATTCCATACATTAGAATGAAAGAGAGAGAAGGAAAAAAAAAAACAAACACACAAGAATATGGTAAAGATATGGAAAATGGAACACAAAATACCACAAGCTCTCAGCTACGGATATGCATGGGTTGACCAGGTTTTCCCATCGTTTTTTTTATGCCAATGGACACAAATTGTGTCAATATCAACACAAACTTTGATAAGTTTGTGACTCGTTTCTCATATCAACCACAAATAATGCAAGAGCTTGAATATTTCTCTCAGAGTACATATATAGTGTGAACTCATACGTATATAGTAATAAGTAAGTTATTATTCATGAGTCGGTATACTCACCCACCTTTATGATTGGTATACTCATCACCCACTGACGTACGTCCAAAAACCTCTTTCACAAACAGTGAAGTCGTCTCGGACTCCACTCGGTCATGCAGGGTGTAGGTATTTGTTTGCCCTGCATTACCTACTAAAAAAATTGTTGCCAGGTTTACCTCGATTTTTTTCCATTTTTTTAGTATAAATCACGACTCTTGATGGAGCATCAAGGAACGCGGAATGTGTAGCAGAGAACGGCCTTCCTGGTATGATTGGCATTGCAGCTAAGCGTCAGAGCACGATAAAGAGGCCTTTTTTTGTGAATATTTTGGAATTGAGCTTTTTACAGTCGTGTATCGTGACACAAACTGTCAGACTACTTAGCGCACGCATACTTTGAATGTCTGATTTGTCCTCAATTTCCTCCATGATCGAAGCTGTATTCTCTTCAACTGAGTACGCATTTCTCTTTCCTTTCATTTTGAAATACTTTTGGTCGGTCGCGGGCCGTGGGTCCACAGATATCACGGAAACACATTCCCCTCATACGGTTTTGCAATTGTTCATTGCATTACATCTGAGAGAATATTTCAAGAAGAACAGTGGCGTGGCGTGCTTTGCGATGTATCGATTGTTATGCCATTTAAACCTATGGAAAAGGATCGATAAACAGGGTGTTCGCAGCGAACACCTTAAAAATCGATTCTTTACCATAGGTTTAAATAGCAGCAGGGCCGGATTTACCTACTTGCCGCCCATGGGCCGCCTGTATTTTGCCGCCCCCTCTCATTAGTTTTGAAACATCAATAAAAACCATCAAATGAACGTGCCAGCGGGGGAGGGGTGCATAAGACGCGTTTACTCGTGTTGGACACATTTTTTGCGAAAGCCCTGTCAACACTACTAGCAAAAGTTCACGGAACTTTGTGCGAAAGTTAAGTTTCGTAAACCTATCTCTGTGTGGACAAGGCCTTCCATTTATAAGAAATGAACGAAAAAATTATGAAAAAACAAACATAAATGTGGATCAATGATTTTAACTTCCGCCGCCGCGCCGCGCTGACCGCACCGTGTTTGGCGCAATGCGTGAAGTATTCCGACAGTCTTGTAGGCGCTGTGAGTTTCACGCCGACCGCTGCTGAACGCACTGTGTTTGACGCAATGCGTGAAGTATCCACGCAGTCTTGTAGGCGCTATCCGTTTTACGCTGACCGCAATGACCGCACTCTGTTTGATGCAATGCGTGAAGTATTCGTGCAGTCTTGTAGGCGCTAATATGTGTTACATGCCGATCGCCGCGCCGAGGGCTTCATCCTTTTCATCTCAAGTCCTCGTCATCATTTCTCTCTAAGTCGCGCCGTCCCGGGCCAAATTGCGTGTTTTAACTATTTGGTTTCTCTCTTAACTTGAATAATTAAAGGTGCTGTCTCTTGTATCTCTGAAAGACGACAAAATTAGAAATTATTATACTCTCAGGAAATGAGAGATTTTGTCGCCTTCTCTCGTTTGTAATTTTTTTTTTCTAAAACCGATTTTCTTTTATACCTACATTTAAAAAAATTGCAAAATTTGATTAGATTGACCGTAAACTCAGCCTCAGGATTTTTGACACAATTTTGTGCACGATTGTCGTCTCTTGTAAGGTTTTGGCTTATTCCCTGCTTTGATTAGACTCTCATCTTGTTTTCGCATTGCCAAAGGAGGACCCAGAAACGAACGAGGGCGCGAAGCAGTTCGACGGTTTGCATCTTGTGCAATCGTGTTTGATCAACTCCGTGGGATGCGCAAAATAATGCGCACCATTCAACTTTGAACGGGAGATTTTGCAGAGGAGGACGTAGATCTTCGATGAGGTTTATACAGTGTGATTCAAATTTGAACACAAATATCGAGTATATTGATATACACGCAGGTAAAAAAGCATTTTGTGATACGGTGGATTTAAGGCACGTTGTCAAGTATCACAGGAAATATCACCTTGACATAAATTTATGAAAGACATACACTGTATGCATTAGACATTTCTGGAACCATCCATCCAAGCGCGAGCCGCCAGGCTTGAACCTGGATCGCATTGGTGATATGGACTACATTTTGCAATTTGGAACTATAAATTCTAGCCCGGTTTAAAAACAACGTATGTGCCATTAGTTTCCCTATGCACATAAGTGTTTTTCCAGAAGAGCCAGAATTTGTAGTTCCAAATTGCAAAATGCAGTCCATATAATGCGCTATGCATTTATCTTGTGGAGCTCGACATGCCTTCTGAACGCGCCTTCACTGTTCCCGGATTTTCATCCAGATTTGAACGGATTATTTGAAAATATGTGTCCAGATATAAAACTTACGTACCCTTTAACTGAATCTACGATGATGTTATTAAAGGCGCTTACGTTTCATTAGGAAACTTGGAACAAAAGCATCAAAACTGAGTGTGATAACATAGATATATTCTCCGGCACGCTTTTCCAACACCACGTGTTGGATGTGCCTGTTGTGTTGAGTTACCGACGTTTAGAAATGCCGCTATATTCATGGAAAATTGCGTAATTACTTCTGTTTTCACAAAACCGCTGGAAATAATTGAGTAATTGCCGGAAAAATCCTGCATTGCCGCAATATTGAGATGAACGTCAATTTTTTTTTTAATTTCTTTCCTTGCAAAACCGCTGGATGGACTGTATATTTTTAGAATGTTCATGAAAGTTTCCACGAAAATGTTTTATGAATCAACACTGGTCAAAGCGGACACCAATCACGCAACTATTCGAACTCTGGAGAAGGTATTTGGTAGGTGTGTGGTGAGATAGGAACGCTAATATAATCATGTTTTGATTTTCAAAGCTTCTAGATTTGTCAAAATCAGAGAATTTTTCGAACTTTAATGAGCTTTTTGGGGTGTTCGAGGGGTCCAAAAATTATGGGAAAAATGCATTGTGCTCAGAGCGACGTACACTTCTAGAAAATGAATTAAAAAAATTGAGCGCAAAATTGGGTTTTATGCTCCGCGACCATTGAGTTTCTGCCTCGAATTCTGCCGTGCTAAGCAATAACGCCGTAAATCCATCAAGATTTTCCCGCGTTTTTTGGAACTTAACACTTTATGAAATAAAAACTGTTTTACCCATGCACCTCAAATTTTCTCTTGATAATATTTGCGAAAGAATTCTGTAAAAAGATTGTTCCAAGGTAAACATGTGTTTCTGCCATGATACGTCGTTTCCAAAAAAATGTAAAATGGCGTTTACGGCGTTTTTGCGTTGCATGGCAGAATTCTCAACGGCTCTGCGAAGAGGAAGGCGGTAAAGGTAGCCCGGTGGAAAAAAGAACGGGGTTTGCGGGTCGGGGTGCCGTGGAGCGGGTGTAGGTCATGCTCATCCCCATGAAACCGCGCATGCGCTCGACGCGACGACGGCGGCGTCTGCGACGGCGCGACAGTCATGCGTGCGCGACGCGCTACGTGTGAAAAACCCGATCTAGCGCGCGCAACAATCGATTTCGTGCGCGGCGAGCATGGAGCGCCGGCGCGTGTTAAATCATCTCGGTGTCCCCGCCCCCCCCCCCACTCACCCCGTCCCCCGAGATTATGTCTAATTATTATGATACCTTACCACCGCCACCGCTACCGACACCACCGCCACCGCTACTTGCATCATCGATCCTCGATAGCGCCCAGACTGCCGTTCCTTGCTCACTGGGAAATTTCCGGCCCTGATTCACATATGTCAACAAAGCCACCTTCGAAACGTATGAGCTTCGTGCGTTGCCATTCTTCCGTCTTAGAAAAAAGTTCATATGCGGGGAAAGAAACTTCGGATACAAGGATCGAGGACTGATTATTGAAATTTATGGACAAAGCTATAGACAAAGAGACGAGCGAAAATGGAGTGATCCTATTGGTGGAAGCGGATGCAATGGACTTACAGTGGTAAGGCCACGGTGGACTTCCACGAGAGGCCTTATAGTTAGTCCAATAGTTTACCTCTTAGCCTATTACAATCACCCGTTTCAACCAACAGGATCCTTCCATTTTTCCGTCACGTTGTCTATCAATTTCAGTAATCAGCCCGTTGAACTTCGAGTCTTGTGATATTTTGTCTAATTAACTGAGCTTTCGATTATCGTAACCGAATGTGAGTTCAAGAAACCTTGTCTTTGGTGAGGAATACGAATTCCAATATGAGTAAAAAAAGTTTGGTAGCCTAAACCGCGGTTTAGTTCCCATGATCAAAATCCAAAGAGGAGGTGAGGCTCCTCACTAATCTTGTGGCGACAGGTGAAAAAATTTACCCTCGGGGATTCAAAACTTCATCATGGACAATTATAAGGCAGCGACAGTCATCATTTTTATCAGCTGTTGACCTGCGCTTTACATTGCTGATGAGTTTTGAAAGATGTAATGTGTCAAACTTGTTTACTAAACTCCGGCTTATTTGCTGAAAAATTCTCAATACCTACATTGTCAAACATCCACCTAGTAGGTAGATCAAACGTTTAATGTTATGGTCCCGAAAATAATTACTTGCATCATTGTCAAGATACCACTGAAGGGTGTTTCATAGTCTCGGCCGAATTTTCGGTTACCTGGAGCGGAAAATTCGGTGTTGTGTGAAGTATTTTCCTCTGTGTACCAACCAGAGACATGGAATCGTTCCATTCGGAGACGACCCAACTTTTCTCTTCTTATGCTTCTTTTTTTTTAAATAATTGATTATCAGAATTAAACGAGCCTACTAATTACGATCATTTCTATTTAAGACCTAAATATAGGATTAACATAGGTATCACATTTTTTGGTTTCTAATAATGAAACATGAATAGCAATGATTGATTTAGTTCTCTAGCTGCTCGATCGTTTCTACATGCTTACTAATTTACACTGCTTAAGTGTACATACAAGCATCTGAAATTTGTTCCACTTCGTCATCTGAATGAAACAACAAGAGACAGAATTAACAAAGCTCATTCATATTTTCGTATCAAAAAAGAAAATGACATGTTTTTTGGTGTAAGTAAGGTTAAAAATCTAATGAAAATAAATATTGTTGACATACTTGACATTAACTTATTATCGAATATTTTCTTGCGGCGTCTGTGAATTTGACAACAATGGATAATTTTTCACATACTTGCCTATGCTAACGTGTGTCTCTCACCTCTGTTTATGGGCAAGTAGCTCTCCTACGAAAGAGTGTAGGTGTAGATGTCTACCGGATAATAAGCATTGTTTTGCTCACTGAGAATTTAGCGGCTGGCAATTGCAAGAAGGTGATGAAAAAAGAAAAAAATCATACGTCTACAGAGGAGGGTATTTGATCCAAGCTGAGGAGAGAGAGAGAAAAAATCCGTATAAAATTATGAATAAAAAATCGGCGTTTCATTGATGAGACTTTGTTAATAATGGAAACTCGAGGGAATTATGTTTAATGAGAATTGATTAATTTCGGAGATATGATACTGGCCATCACCAACTTTGATGACGATTATGAAGTAATCCGTCAAAACAAAGAATTAAAGCTTTGAAAGAATATCAAAGCAAGGCCATGACGTGCCTGAGTAACCTTTACGGTTGAGTGAGACTTATCGCCGGAGAAATGTTCTTCTACATTTAAGTACGTATACGTCCAGTTGATGTCATTGACATGCATTCACACAGAGGGATTTTAAAAGCTAAAATCCTGCGTTATGTGTGTAGGTAATCTTTCTCTAGGCATGAACTAGTATGGTATATCCAATGGCTAAGAGAGGGTATGTCTGTTAAATATGTATCGTCGGATATTCAACCTTTGTTTTCCTAACCACGCGTTGAAGTCTCCTAGTGTACACTTGTTTTGTATTTTTGTCCAAAAGTAAGATTATACAGGGTTATTCAACAGTCTCGCACCACTGCCATAACTTTAGTTCTAATTGGACGTATTTCTGTCAAACGGAACTAAGCGCCATCGGGGTAGGAAGGTAGAGGGGGGGGGCTTGGATTGGATTGGCGGCGGAACCGGGCGTCGGGCTCATTCGTTCCTATACTCGCAATGCTTTTCCATGGCGCTTAGTTCCGTTTGACAGAACGCGCTATCCGGGATTCTAAACTCCTCAAAAGGAACTCAAATTAGCGCTTGGTTCTGTTTGACAGAAATACGTCCAATTATGATATCGATTTGCGGTTTAAGACGTTTTTCCTCAAATCGAGGAGGAAACTTTTTTAGGTACTTTCCAGTTTTTGATCTTCTCGGGGGAAGGGGGCGGGGGGTGCCTCAAAAATTTCAAATGGCCACTCTCCTCATGGCCAGCGGTGCGTGACTTTTGAATAACCCTGTATATTGTTATACAAATTAGAGCGATAGTATAATATATGTGCGTGCTTAATTCGATGCATTTGTGGTGATAAATTTTTTCTCTCAAGGCATTCCTGGAACAAGAGAAAAATGATCAGGTCAATCGAGCAAGAAATCCAATGTGTTATTTCATCGTAAATTGTTAAGCCTTGCAGAGTACGTTTCACCATAGGATTTAACCTGAAAGCACCTTCCCGCATTTCTTCCATCCAACTGAAAGCAACAATAGAGGCAGGCCCGGTTAATAATGCAAATGAGGAAGCTCTTGTCGATTCATTCCTCAGCGAAGCTCTTTACGACTGCAATCACTAAAACCATCATATTTACGTCCGACGACGGAAGCGGCCGTCCTCCAGGGATGACTGCTAATACTCGGCTGATGAGTTTACATCCAAACACGAGAGAAATTAAATCGGCATACAGAATCGCGAATCCTCGAATTACAAATGTTAATGACGTAGCGTAAAAGTGACTGCCGTTGAACCGGGAACCGAAGGCGGGGGAAGCGGGGGCGCAGGCTGATTTATGGTGATTAATTGTTCGTTCCGAGCCAAACTCTCCGGTAACGGCTGTTTACCGTCGTGTTTACCAGAGTTGCCGTTATTCGTAGTATGTAGCCGGGATTTTTACTTAATTGTGGGTTCATTCAATTCGCTTTCCTGCGATTTTACTCCTTTACGATCATTGCTTCGCAAAGTTACGTTACGTATCACTCTCACTGACAAAACGAAGATGAAGTTCTTCGATGCAACAGGGATTATCGCATTGACTATCTCTTCATATCGTCGCTCCTCTGACGCAATGGCGTGACTGGTTCTTGAGTTGAGCCCTACTCTCCATAAAATTCCATGCTTTTCAGGGCTCATGTTGGAGTCGAGATACGCCCTTATACGCCAGAGGGGTACGATATGTGATCGCCCTCGGGAAAAGAGATACCATTGGCTCTGCAAGCTCTGAAATCATTAACTTTCAAGCTGGAAATGGCTTCACAATAAAGCCATTTTTCGGACGTCATGGGTAATTTTGACTTTTGGACTGCCCTTTTTGGGAAAATGTTTGGTCTCAATCAATCTCAGGAAAACCTGGTCTCTTACTGAGAATTTTCATGTGTATATAATGCTGACCGATACATTGTATTTCTCAAAAGGACATTAATTCGTTTTGAGTTTCTTTTTTGAAATTTTGGCGGACGGCTATTTAGTAGAACTCACTCTACCATTTTTTTGAGTATTAATTTCTTCACACTGCATCGAATACAGTTGATTCTTTTCAAATCTATTTTTTGGAAAGGATTCATCAATCCCGGGTTGTCCAAAATTTGCCTTGAAACGCACTTTTGATATCGTCGATCCAGTTTACAAAAAAAGCAGAAAAAGACACGTCGTATTGAAGACTATATTCTCTAAAATTTACCTAAGTTCATTTGTCAACTTGCTTTAGTTCTTTGATGTACCTTTGCAATCTCACTGTAAAAAATGACAATTGACTTATTACGTTGCTTAGTTGTGCGACTTTTCGCAATCTCGTAAACAGCTAGCAAAAGTTTAGAATAAAAATTGCAGAATTTAAATTGTTCTTCTAAGAATAGTGGTGGCATTTGTGTCTTCAAAATCGCAAGAATGATTTATCGGCACTTTTTTCTCTTTTGAAAGATACAACAGTTGGGTAAAGCACCTTTAATTGAGAAGGCCTTGATTGAACGTAAAGAGCAAAATCGGAAAGCGTTCGTGAAATCGATTCCCGGAGTGCTCCGGATGGTCCAGCACAGGGTTGTCTAGTTTCATATCTCTTGAGCGGGATAATATTTTTAGAAACTTCGCACTGCAATCTTCTCTATTGTGGAAATATTTACTTTCGGCAGTCAACACTCAAATTTGCCTCATTATGACTAATGCTGTAGAGTTGAGCAATTGGTTTGGTAATCTCAGCCTGAATTACAAAAATAAATTACCCAGCAAAGAACGCGCTTTGACATTCATCACTCATCAATGGGCAAATTTTATTTCATTCTTTGCTAAAAAAGTTGCTCATCAATTACCATTCGGCGAAAAGTAGCGTGAACCTCAGAACTTAACTTTAGAGCTTAACTAACCCGATTACGTCGTGTAGATTTCGTAGGGCTTCTTTCTTTACGTTCACTTAAAATATTGTTGCGATGTTTTGAGCCTTATTTTAAAAACGGATCGGAGACATCGTTTTTTTTAATTTTTTGCATGTTTCACTAAGCTTTATTCAGAGACTCATGGGAAAAATTCTAAAATTAGCTCGCTCAGAATAATTCGGCGAAGTTTTATTCATTACAATCTAAATTGAGGTGTCAAGTTTCCCACGAAAAAAATTGGCCTCTGTATACGTACGAAATATTCCATTCGATTATGATGAATCTTCATTTCAACTTTTTGATTCGTTTGTTAGCGTGGACTTGAATTCGCAGAGTTTTAACTTAATCTTATTTAAATATAGCTTTTTAGCAAATAAGTCTCTATTCATATTTTATGTAGAACCTTTTAAAAATAAAAGTAGAAAAAGCCTACGTGCGGTTCCAATAACCCAGTTTTAACTTCCTCAGTATACCATGAATTAATGATAGGAATCACGAACTAATAGGCTGTTTGCATCCATTTTCTTATAAAATATTTTTCATTATCTGCATACTTCAAAACCGCTGTAACTCAAGTTTGATGTGATATTTATTGGACTAGATTTTGCATAAGAAACTATTAATTCTGGCTCATTTTAGGAACATGTGCCATTGTTTCCTCGATGGTGATAGGTACTTTTGTGGATGAGTCAGAGAGAGTGGTTCCTTTGTGCAAAATATAATTCAACTTTTCTACTCATGCGTTAAAGTCTCCACCGTTAATTAAAGTTTCAGGTCTCTGTACACACTTGGACTAAATTTTCTGTTTCTGGCTCATTTTAGAAACAACGTGTTTATCATTCCTCCCTTAGTTTTTTATTGCAAAATGAGATTCATGTGTTTAGAGGTTTTCCCACCAAATATTCTGAAACTTCAATAATTTTTTTAACACTAATATCCCTCGTCTGATCGGCAGTCACAAAGTACACTCGGATCATTTGTTTCAAAAAGTGCTTAAATCCGAAAAGAAAATGCAAAGATCCAAAGAAAAAAACCTAATGTAGACGATAGTTTTTGGTTTATAAAAAATGTCATTAGTGTATGTTATTCAGTCCCCGTGACGAAAAATGCGACAAAGGTTATTCAATATTAAAATATGGATATTTTCAAACCTTGGAGTTGGGCTCTTTTTAAAACAAACAAAATTTTATCCTATCTGGACGAGGCAGAAAGAAAACGACCAAACTCAGAAAAAATTGCATTGACCCTAAAATAAATTTCCACTATTAAACAAACTTTTCATTATTTCCGAATTTTGCATTTTTCGAGGCTAACGGTTCATACATTCTTTAGCAAAAATTAAAGATTCTCTTTCTCCCATTTACGGTACGATTAAAACAAAGCTAAAATGTGAAAAAAAGTCTAACAGGTAGGAACTCGAAAGTTTCTATGAATTGAATGGTCATTCTGAGAATTATCATTCAAAAAATGGAACAAATTTCAAAAAGTAAAAATCAAGCGAAAGCTGTGAGTAGGGAGAAAATAATTTTTTTCTGAATGTATGTGTTGAGCGTCCGAAGTAGGTATTTTCCAATTGATAATGGACCGAAACGTTCCGGGCTCTTATCACCTTTTTTGCAGTGGCGAGGCGTGCTTTGCGATTTATCGATTGATCTGTCATTTAAACCCATGGAAAAGGATCGATTAACAGGGTGTTCGCAGCGAACACCTTAATATTCGATTATTTACCACGGATTCAAATGGGGTAATATCGATAATCGATCATTCACGCCACGCAATTGCTTTTTTGTCATCCTTCATTCCCTCTTTTTCGCCTCGTTCTCATCGCCTTGCACTTCTGTCATGGGCTACTCATAGTTCCTTCCTCCAAGAAAAAAACCATCAAAAGCGCGGCACCGCTGTCGGGACGAGACTGGTGGATTTCACGATGCACTTCTCAGGCCGCGTGGCTTTTTTTGAGCCGTTTCATGGCCACAGTGTCACGTCGCCTGGATTTACGGCGCACGACCCGATCCGAAAGGAATTCGCGAAAACGTCCCACGACCGACAGGCTCCATCCGATTTTTTTTTTTATCATTTTTCCAAAGACCATCGGTTGTCATTGATGGATGCTCGCATCGATTATGCCACCCGGTCGAGCTGACGAGCCGTACTCTGCTAAGAAAAAACACCGTATGAACCTTCGTCAGTTGCCAAATTTCCTTTGATCAAATACGAATTTATAGGAAAACCTGTGGATATTTTCAGAGAAATTTTTTCGTAATCGGATCTATATCATCTGAAAATTTGAAGAGAAAATATTCATAACTTTTTGCACAAAATTCATCCACAAAAGTACCTATCAAATGTATCAAGTAGTCAAAGTACCTATCAAGTAGGGGAAATAACGGCACATGTTCCTAACATCGCCGAATTTCCTTTGATCAAATACGAATTTATAGGAAAACTTCCGATATTTTCCGTTCAATTTTTCGGAGAATTTTTTTCGTAATCAGATCTATATCATCTGCAAATTTGAATAGAAAATATTCATAACATTGCTCAAAGATGAACATTTTATTGGAGGAATTCAGGCAACTCTCGAATGTTCATACGGCATTTTTCCTTAGCACGGCAGTACTGGACCACAGCACGCAACTAGCTTTATTCCAAGAAAAATCATCCAGATCCCAAGATGGTTCTTTGAATGGAAATGTGAAGATGGAGGTTCAGAATCTGGCATTTTGACCTTCCCGTCCTGTGAGCACTTGCATAGGAGGGAAAAGACATCTCGAAATATGGAGCTCCTAGTGCCCAGGGTACCCAACTCTCTATAACACAAAAAATGTCACTGCCACCTTCAGAATGCAATATCAAATTAAAATAGTTTAGAATGTTCATAAATGAGCGGCCTTTCGTAAAAATGAGTTATATGCAGGTACTAATTGATTTCTCAATCGAATTGAAAGACATTCGATCAATGGATTATTTAATCGCCAATTGAAAAACTCTGTACAAGAGGCTTCTCCGATCTCCGTTTTCCTCTAAATGTTGAAAAGCCTAGTCTAGGCACGTTCTTATCTTCACCAGCACGGCAGGAGAGGTTGTAGAAATTTTGACACCGCGTTAGCAATCCCGTGCCGACACGGAAACCATATACCCCGCGCGTGAGTTATGCAAATCGCACACTAGTCCAGGAACAAGGGAAATTTACAATGGTCTAAAACCACTGCGTGCTTTTTTCTAGGGCATATAGTGCTTGAGAATACGCGCAATTTCAGCAGCATTCATGTCTCAAACGACCCATTTTCCGCTCTGAATTTGTGTTTAATCACCCCTCGCGGATTCTTGGGTGTGCTGATCATATGCATTGTGAAATTTTAGAAGATGATTGCAATTCCCTTTAATTTTTGTTCAGTGATAAATATATCTGGCTTGATCCTGAAGCGTATCACTGCGGTATAAATTCAAATTGCTTTTAAATGTTTTTGGTCGATATTTGTGAAATAGTGCCTCTCCTTCTCATCATACGAAATTAATGACGATGAATGAGCGGAGTAGTATTATTACATCAAATTTCATTTCAAGAACTTGCGTCGAGTTTATTTTCGAATGACTTGGTCGAAACTTAAAAACAGCAATTTTCACCGGAGTTTCAGCAAACTTTTTAATACGTCTAGGGTTTGGCCCTACCTGAATTTCTAATCCAAGTCGCAACGCTATCGTTGGGAAGTGTTTATCGTCGAATCTAAGAGTGTCGGTATTGGTAACCGTGGATTACAGTTAAGTTCTTTTGACCGGAATAGGACGAGTTAGCTGGAAAATTTGAGATTTTGTTTTAAAATTAGACTTTCAGGAAAAGTTCAATTTTTTAAAGCTCCCGTAACGGATCCTCTTTCATGGGTCCTATTAGATTCTATAAAGTTGGGTTGATTTCCCAACCGAACTTTTTCCATACTAGTATTCTAATTAAATGTTGGATTTGATTACACAAACTTGATCATCGCGTTGAAAACACAACGGCTCGGTCAATTCGAACCCAATTGCTGTATTGAACTTTTTTCTTTCTTTTTCTTTCTTTTTTTTTTCTTTCAGAAGAGTAAGATTTTACATTGCTATAGTTATACATATGAATTTGGGAGTTCTGTCATTTCCAGTGATCCAGTGAACAACGGAGATCCCAAAACAAATCCAGCTTGTCCGAGTAGAAACATCGCGGCATGTTCAATTATTTTCTTCCATGCGTGCATCTCCTTTCATGAACGTATCTATCACCAATCGATCATCCGATGCGCACATCCCGAACTCCGAAAATACTTTCACTGTGCAAACGTGAACTTGATTGAATCGACGAGTCAATCTCTCCTACCCTCAAAGATAGTTGATTTGATGGCACGGAAGCTTCGACTTCCGATGATTTTTTCAGTGGGAGGAGGGTCAGGGTGGGGTAGGGGGTTGGGGGTTGGGGGGGGGGGGGTCGGGTGTCAGGACCGGGAAGTTCTTAATTGATCCGTTTCTCACCTCGAGTTCGTGGCTCCGTCATCACGAGTCGGCGGGTTCCGACACCGCGCGAATAAACTAGTATTCTGTCGTGCTAAGGAAAAACGACGTATGAACCTCCAGGCGTTGCCAAATTTCCCTTGATAAAACACGAATTTCCTGGTAAACTTATGAATATTTTCTTTCCAATTTTTAAGATAATTTTGCTTGCAATTTTACCTAAAGTTCCTAAAAATTTCAAGGAAAAATATTCATAACTTTCCTCAAAAATGAACATTTTATCGAGGAAAATTTGGCAACTCTTGAATGTTCATACGGCGTTTTTCCTTGGCATGGCGGTATTTTGCCGTGCCAAGGAATAGCACATATGAGCCCTCAGACGCTTCCAAGTTTGCTTCGATAAAAACCGAATTTATTTGGAAAATTGTGAATATTTTATTCCAATATTTCCACACAATTTTGCACGCAATTTAATCTGAAATATCTGAAAATTTCAAGGAAAAACATGCATGAATGTCGTCAAAAATACTTGTTTTATCAAGGGAAATTCGGTAACTCTCGAATGTTCATACGGCGTTCTTCCTTAGCACGGCGATAATGAGATGTTGTCGGATTTCACCCCGAAACCAGCCAGTTAGTATTTACTTTCGTGGAAAATCCACATTAATTATTTGTATTTTGCAACATCGGATGCACCAAAAAAACGGGATCTAACATATAGTGCATTTTGACGAGGGCTTGGCTCCCCCCTCCCACTCAAGGATTGCTTGCTGAAGGTCAAACGACAGATGAAATAATTGCACTGCGCCAAACTTAAGTATCAAAATGTACCGCCGCTTATTTCAAATGAAGTGCTCAGTACACGACCCTGAAACGCATTTTTTTTAAGATTTTCAGGAAATTAAGAATGAAGGTGAAAGTTTGCATATTTTTTTAACGGAAATATATCTTTTATGTCTCATAAATTGTTAATGGTGGTCATTTCCTCTTTTTCAACTTAAATTTTTTTTTTTCAATCAACAAGTACTTCTTAAGGTTACCCAAAAAGACCGGAACACGATTTTTTCAAATTCTTTAACAAGTACATGTATCGGACTCGATTAATGTAAATGATCTTTTTTCAGAGCATTACATGATATGTAGCGAAAAATAGCGTTCACCTTCAAACTTAACTTTTGTCTCACTCGATTACATCGCTAGATTTTTGATGCAGGTACTCTAAAATATATACATTGTCTCTAATTTTTGGCCTGTACCTATATTGTCCAGGGAATAAATAAGATAAATAGGCAACACTGCAAAAGGAAAGGGCCGAGCTGATGTGAGAGTTGCATCGCACACACTGAAAGGGGCAATAAAAATCAGAAACTCAGGGTACACCTGCGCTCTCTTTTTTGTTTCTTTTATTCTTCCCGAATTCTTGCAAGTGACAAGGAATCTTCTTGGAAAAGTGGAGGCGCGCAGGTAAACCCGCGTGAGTGAGTAAACTCACATTAAGAGACCCCAATTAATATATCAAGTTAAAAAAGCCAAGAGAATTAAAAACGGCATCATTATCAAATGCTTTAGAAAGGGCCTGTCCCAACCAAGCATTAACAGCGTAAGTTCCGCGAAGGGGTGGCTTCCAAAAAGGGTCGATTGGGGCACCGATGCACAGGTTTTTTCAATGGTCCTTCACGTTTGTTTGCCTTGTTATTTGCCATCGTTCCTATTTTTGGTGCTGTCCGATCACTGCATGTGTTTTCTGTTTATTCGAGGTCACCAAATATACACTTACTCACATTCAAACACTGAAAAAAAAAAAAAAACTCCGGCCGTGGAGGCCGTACTTACGGGCTGTTTAGACATACCGTCCGCCGTCCGTGCTCAGGCCGAAAGTTCCGGGTGCAGTACCCGGAGTGGTCAAAGCTACGTCACCAGTACCCGGAACTTTCGACCTCTGAGCCCGGAACGCACGATGTATCCATATATCCCGTAACTTTTTTTCAGTGAGTTCATTCACAACTTAAAAGTCCAACCCAACCATCCAACCTTCATTTTTGGGGGTTCTTTTGGGTCCTCTTGAGGCGCGCAGTCGCCAGGACTGTTAGTTTATCGACTGTTAGTTAAGCGAATAGGGGCAAAATTGTTTGTTTAATTTTTTGCATTTTCTACTGAACGTAAGATTGATTCAGAAGCTTATGGGAAAGACTCCGGGATTCGGGAAATTTTTGGCAACACCGAGTGGGAAGTAAGCAAGAGCGTAGACGCGCCACCATCCATCGTAGAGAGCATATTATGCCGGACTCGGCACAGCGCACAGTGGATCGAGTCAATAGGAGAGGTCGGACAGATTTTTTAAGCTTTAATCGGTTATAACTCCGTTTATACAAAACTTTGAGTTTCTAAAAAAAGTTCTGTTGGTTTCCTCCTGGTATTTCCTTCTAAAAGCACCCCTTGAAATTTTCAATGTGACGAAATAAACATCAAAATTTGCCGTTTTAGTCAAGAATTTCATGTTCGACCTCTCTAATTTACTCGATCCACTGTGAGCCGCGCGGGCGTCGCGACACGGTGACAGTCCATTAGTGCTCACATTGCGGGTTGCAGCCCGACAACGGCGCCCATCCATTCTGCCGTGCTAAGTATAAACGACGTATGAGCATTCGAACGTTGCCAAATTGCTCTCGGAAAATATGTACTTTTGAAGGAAATTATGAATATTTTTCCTTAACATTTTCAGACCTTTTAGATCGAATTATGAACAACATCGTCTGAAAAATTGGATGAGAAATATTCGCAAATTCTCCTGAAAATTCGTGAATTAAAGTTATCATATTTTTAGCATATTTTTATTTGTATCATAGTAATCTTAGTATCTTAGGTCGATAGTCGACAGTCTCACTTAACCCTGCTAATTTGATACCCAGATAAAATCATCCGTAAGGATTTCCTTCTAAAGCCCCCACTCTCCTCCCTTACTATCGCCACAGAATCAATTTGACCACCTCCTCCCTAGGGGCATTACGTGATTCAGGAACGGTTCCCTCAGTGTCGCACGGATCGGCTAAACGTAAAACAGTGTTGCCGTTTCATAGAATTTTGGACATTCTTAAATTGGAGCTTTTCACGGGCGGTAACTAGCCCACGAAAAGAAATTGGAACTATACCTCATAATGGCACAATGAAGTTAGAAGAGTGTTATTAAAATACATCTAAAAATGGAAAAGTGTTTCACAGATGGTTAGGAATTAAAAGCGTGGAGAAAACAAAATATTTAAGAAATGCCTCCTAAACGATTTATGAGATAAATCATTGTGACATAATGCATTTGAATATGTTTTAAAGTAATTTTTCGATTCTTTTAAAACAACTTATAATCGTCTAAGAAGCATTCTAAAAAGTTCTACGAAAATGTTCTTGGAATTGCGGACGGCCATCATATATTTTTCTTCCATTACGATTTCAACGTGTTTTTACAAGTGGGCTCCTTAAAAACAAATGTCAAAAAAACTTATTTCTTATTTTTAATATCACACCCAAAAAACATTTTTTCGCATCTAAAAAGGTTAATCAAAACGAAGGATGCCCAAGTTTTTTTCTAAAATTGTTTCGAATTTTTTTCCTTAGCATCTGTTTCTCAAGGACAAAAATTAACAATTTTACAGCAAACACGTTTTTTGGTGTGCTATAACTATAAATCTGATCCGTACTCAAAAGTTTTCACACGACCTTTTGAAATTCTCCCCTTTATTTTACCAATTTTTATTCAAAAATGTAGCAACAACCACAAATATACATGCATTGTTCCTATCTACACGCATTGATTTACGAAGGTATTAGAAAACAAAGTAACGTTGGATGATACAGATTATCCAAAACAGGAATTTTGGAATTTTCTGTTTTTCAATTTAAGACTAGTTAAATCAGGTCTATATAAGACTACTGGTACTCATTAGAGCTCAAAAAATTTTTGCTTGACTCTAATTGAAATTTTTAAGACTATTTGGTCTATTTCCCCCGCGAAATGGTGTGCACCATTTCTTCACCATGTTACATACAGTTCGGGCCATTTCTTTGTGTTTTTCTCTTAAGATTACTGGTTAGGAGAAAAACCCAAGGAAAAAAGAATGGAATCCTGAAATGTTGGGTGAAGGGAGATTGGCAGCATGGATACAGAATGTCCGATCGGAAGGAGCCCGATGGGTCAGCGTGGGCGGGGAAGGGTGAAGAGGGGGCGGCAGCGGAGTGTGGAGTTGACGTGGAGTCAATGAGGAATCAGAGCTGACGAATCAGGCGTCTCTTCCTGATTCGGACCAGGGGGGCCCAAAGGAGGGGGGCCGGGGGCCCGGGGAGCAGATGGCTCAGGAAATGCCGCGGCTCGCGACAGACGACCGGACGACTCCGTGGCCGACCGTGCCCCGACCTCGGAAGTCTGACATAATCCCGTCGCTCCACACGAGCTGCCCGTCGGGCTCCGAGGAAACCGCGAGCGGGCTTTCCACCAATTTCTTCGGCCTTGCCCGTCGGCGCACGGTGGATCGAGTTAATAAGAGAGGTCGGACAAAATTTGGAAACTTTAAACGCTTATAACTCCACGGATAAAAAAAGCACGAGTTTGTTGTGTGATATGGACATTTCCAATTAATTGTCGTAGTACACGAATTAATCGTGGTCGTAGGTCGTACCGCAATAAATTAGGTTACTAACCCAAATGTTGCGGTACTACCCTAACTTGAGTTGCGATTCTACCACAATTAATTAGAAATGTCCGTATCATCGAACAAATTGTGGTAGTACCACAATTTTAGGGGATAACCCCTAACACTTTTTTCCCGTGTCTGTTTATACAAAATTTTGAAGTTCTGACAACGGTTCTATTGGTTTCATTGAGAAATTTTCTCCTTTAGACACTCCTTAAAATTAATAATATGTCGGAATAAACATAAAAATTTGCAGTTTTAGTGAAAAATAATATGTCCGACCTCTCTGATTGACGCTATCCACTGTGTGACGTCACCGAACGGAAACTCCAGTCCGTAGCCTGAATCACGCGTTCGAACTGAGCCTATCAATTTTACATGGTCAGATTTCCGGGGCTCTGATTGGTTCTGGTATACCAATCAGAGATCTCTACGCCGTCACATTACTACACACCGTGATTATTTGATGGAACTGATCTCTGATTGGTGCACAACAACCCACCACGCAGTAACCTCGAGGTAGTATGATCGTGTGGCCCAGGCTCCTGGAAGGGGGGGGGGGGGGTTCCTTTCGCCGGGTATAGTTACATAGAAAGATGTTAAATGAAGCTGAATGTCTTGCTTTGATTTTATTTTAATCTACTTTTTTGCCCAAATGTACTAAATGGTTTCAATTTTTCTTTTTTAGGACAAAAATTTGAAGACCTATGGGACCTGATTGCAACTAATAAAACTCCACTCTGGTGAGTACTAATTGTTTCTCGTCAATTGATGTGGATTGAACATATTTGAACCACATTTCTCAAATATCTCTTTAAGGAAAATTCATTCATTTCTCAGTATTTTTGCAAACACTGAGTGGTACAATCTGGAAATAAAAAAATATGATCAGTGTTGCATGACGTTTCGCTCAAAAAATTCAATTTTATAGAATTTTCATTATTTGACACCTTACCATTTTTTTCGCGGTTTTCTATTTCTGCTCCTCTTGTATGATATATAAAAGAGTATATAATTTGCGTCAGTATCATGTATATCTTTCCCCTTTTTATCCCCGAGGTGAGCTTTTTATTAAATTTACATATTAACGTTTAATTACCCAGTAATAGAGACTTTTAACTAGACTGCATTCTGAATAAAAAACAACTGTATCTGACTTATTATAGAAACAACGAATGTGTCACTCCTTCCACCCCATCAGGATAGGTGCTTTTACAGATGAGTCAGAAACAGTGGTGCTTGATTGCAAATGTAGTCTAACTTTTATACTCCAGCGTTAAAGTCTCCGTGGTTAACAACGATATCGGGACTCTGTACACACTTGTACAAGTACATGTACTTGCAACAAAGAGACTGTTAATTTTGACACGCTGTGGATACAACGAATTGGTAGTTTGTTCCGTATGCAGATAGGTGCTTTTATGGATGAGTAAACATAGTGGTAGCTCATGGGGGTGAGGGCACTTGAAAAAAAATTGAGGCCACGATGAAAGGGACTACCTATACTGCTGTTGAATTGAAAATGGAGTTACTATTACTTATGTTTGAAGGAGCATTTTGTAAACATTTGGGCACACGAATTCCCAAACATCGAACTGACTTAAAGTAACAGACCCGCCTAAAACTGCAGTTTGATAAACAAAGTTTAACAAAGTTGATTGCGCAATTCTGAGAGGCCCGAAATTCGAATTGCGATATCTATCTAATTATTATGTTGGTCGAAGGAGCATTAGGTGAAGGACTACACTAGTCACGGTGAGCAGCAAAGGCTCACAAAAATCAGAATACAGCAATAGCGCCCTCGTTGGAGGAGAAAAAATTACTTTGAAACGCAGAGAATCTCACTAATAGTCTCTGAAGATTCACCTTAGAATTTAAATAACGAATTTTTTTTCCAACGAGCGAATACTTTTGCAACAAACACCAACGATGGGCTCAAAAAGTTACGAAACAGCGAGATTATTATAATATCTTTATTTAAGAGAGTAGGTATAACATTATCCATTAATCGAATCGTCGCGTCCTCTCGCGGTAGGTCGTTTCATAGAGTCAGTCGGTTCACCTTAATTCCTTACTCACTCGAGGCTTAATCTGCCGTGTTCCTGAAGAACGCCGTATGAACATTCGAGATTTGCCAAACACCCCCGGTAAAACAGATATTTATGACGAAATTTATGGATACATCTCCTTGAAATTTTCAGATATTTTAGCTTAAAGTGCGGGCAAAATAGTCAGGAAATTTTGAAGAAAGATATTTACAACTTCTCCGATAAATTCCTATTTTATTGGAGGAATTTTGGCAACGCTTGAAGGTTCATACGGCGTTTTTCCTTAGCGCGGCAGTAATCTTGCGTCACGGGTGTCGGGTACTCTAGTAATTCCGCGCGGCGCGACGGCGTTCATTTGAACAATAGAGAAAAAATTTAATGATGACCAAATGAGTTTTGAACTGGACCAGTCAGTTTCCGTCCATCAAAGTCGCCGAATTAGCTCGCCCAAAAATCCTCTCAAAGGAGGCCGGCTGGAAAAGTAGATTAAAGAGGGGAAGACGAGGAGAGAGTGGAAATGAGAGCCCTGATGGATTGTTGTCAATTACCGCTCTGAGACAATTCCAAAGCTCACGCGTTCGCATAATTTTAGGAGTTGGATAACGCGCCGACCTCGTTGTCAGTTTCCGCGCCGGTTCGCTTGCTCTGCGCATTTTTTAGTTTTGGGCAAAATTTTAGCGATTATCGCATAAGATGCCTCATCACGATGATAATTTTACAATTCCGACGACCATCAGAAAAATTCCCTCAACAACTGGGAATCATTCGTCGCCACAACTAAAATCCAAAAACTTTAAAAATAAAATAAAGTAAAATATTTCTTCAGAATAAATAATCGCATTCTAGACGCCTGCTTTCTTCACCTTTTCATTTGTTTTCTCTTTGTGCTTTATCTCCTCCTGTTTCATTATTTTATTTTGCGTCTCTCGTCTCTTCCTTTTACTTTTTTACCTTTGTTTTTTTATTCTTCTCAATCGGCTAATTCTTTTGCATTTTTTCCTTATCTCTACATTAAAAACGGCACTCCAGAAGAAATGAGGTTTGTGGTCTCCCCTTGGAGAAGGGGAGAGAGGGGGGGCATAAAAATTTGACCTTTTTCAAGCTTCCGACTCGAAAAATGAAACCTTTGTCAAATTAAAATGTATATGATGTCCGCAAGTTAAACGCAAATCTTTTCAGAGTCAATTTTTGAAACAAAAATAAGACTGTTTTGTTCCAAAATGTTACCCTCAAAAGTCCCTCTTTCAGTGTCTGAAAAAGGTCAATATCAGACCTGTTTTTAGTGCTGTCTCCAGGAATGAAAAGCGGACTGGCAGGGGATGGATCTTCGGGTGAAGAATACTGCCGTGCTACACTGGAAAAAAAAAAAAAAAAAAAAAAAAAAAAAAAAAAACACATTGGATCTAGAGTCCAGACTCTTGAAAGCATTGACAAGAAAAAATACTATTGATTCAATCAGATTTTTGCTTAAATCAAAAGGAAATCCGCTCAAATTAAGAGGCTTGGTTCTTGATTTAAGCTAAAATCCGATTGAATCAAGAGTATTTTTTCTTGTCGATGTTTTCAAGAGTCCGGACTCTGGATCCAATGTGTTTTTTTTTTTTCCAGTGTAAGAAAGAACGCCGTATGGGCCCTCAAGCGTTGCCAGGTTGCCTCTGATAAAATACGAACTTACTGGGAAAGTTGTGAATATTTTTCTTCCAACTTTTCAGACAGCATTGTTCGCAGATTATTCTTAAATATCTGAAAGTTTCTAGGAAAGATAAGCGCAACTTTCTTCTAAAAACAAAATTTTATCGAAGGAAGGGCAACTTTCGAATGTTCATAAGACGTTTTTCCTTACACAGGAAAAAAAAACACATTGTATCTAGAGTCCAGACTCTTGAAAACATTGACAAGAAAAAAATTCTCTTGATTCAATCGGATTTTTGCTTGAATCAAAAGGAAATCCGCTCAAATTAAGAGGCTTGGTTCTTGATTTTAGAAAAAATCCGATTAAATCAAGAGTATTTTTTCTTGTCGATGTTTTTAAGAGTCTGGACCCTAGATCCAATGTGTGTGTGTGTGTTTTTTTTTTTTTTTTTCCAGTGTGTGAATATTTTTCTTCCAACTTTTCAGGCAACATTGTTCGCAGATTAATCTTAAATATCTGAAAGTTTCTAGGAAAAATAAGCGCAACTTTCTTCTAAAAACAAAATTTTATCGAAGGAAAGGCAACTCTCGAATGTTCATACGGCGTTTTTCCTTAGCATGGCGGAATATCCGTCGACTTTGATGCTCGCATCGCGAGTGATGCAATTTTTGCACGGCGGCGCGGCGTACATTGCTCGGGCCAACGGCTCAGCGCGGTGGCCTCATTTTCGCGTGAGTTTTTCGGCCCGAATCCGCGTTAATATCCCATTTCACGGGAGAGCCCGGGCCTGCCGCCGAGTTGAAATATATTCAAATAATTAATTTCTGCCCGGCTAACGGCGCTAACGCATCTCGGTCATGACTGACGCGAGTCTCTGCCTCCCCCTCGTTCATGTCGCTCCGTTCATTAAGTGCCGTCTTCCTTCTTCCTCTCTTTCTCTCCGTTCCTCAGATGTCGCAGAACCTGCTTCGTTCTGTCTGGAGTTGAGTGGAAAATTATGCACGTCGATTAAGCACACCGAAAGAAAGAGTAACACAACCCGAACTATACTGCCGTGCTAAGGAAGAACGCCGTATGAACATTCGAGAGTTACCAAATTTCCTCGGATAAAATGTTTATTTTTGAGGAAAATTATGAAAATTTTTCTTGAAATTTTCAGACACTCTAGATCAAATTACAAACAAATGATCTGAGAAATTGGCGGAAAAATATTCAAAAATTTTCCTGAAAATTAGTGATTTTCCCAAGGAAATTTGGCAACGCCTGGAAGGTTCATGCGGTGTTTTTCCTTAGCACGGCAGTATACTCCTAGCTGATTTTGGCGCCAGATATTAGAGTAGTTGCACAATCCAGAGGTGTGGTTAAGTCAGCTGAAATTGTGTTTGGATCGACCATACCTTTAGCTCGCGCCCTCGCAGTCATCATAAGTATGGTTGGATTAAGTACACCGCTAGATGGTGCCTTTACACTTTCACCTGGTGCAGCTACTCTCATGGCTCGCGCCAAATTCAGTTGGAAGTATAGTTGAGATTGTGATACTTTTTTTTCAGTGCAATGGCAACGAACTACACCACTAGAACGGCTGACTTCATGCTGGAAATCCGTGTGTTAGGTCTAAAAAAATTGAAAAGAAATAAAAATTTCCTGTAATTATGCTGAAAATTTTTTATTCACAACGCCTAAGGCCTTTCTGTACTCAATGACATCTTCGAAGGTACAACACACGTTGAAAGGACTCCCTCCTCATCATCATTCATCTCTCCCTTCCCCCTAATCTAGATGTTTTAATAACCCCCAAACACGTTTCAATGACCGCCTACATTACAATTCGCTACCAGGATTAAAAAGTGCCCGAAGAATTTGCACTGAGTTCATTTATCGATAAAAACTACTTAGTGAGCTGAGAACTAGAAAATCCTTCATTTTTAAATTGAAAAAATATTGAAAAAATCATGACAAAATGATCTAATTTGCTAAATTTTTCGTTTTGTGATGGGAGAAACCGGGCTTTTTTACAGAGAGGTGAATACCTCATTTTAAAACGTGTTTTGCTCCGATTATCCGTTTCGAAAATAAATTATTAAAAAATACGTGAGCTCAGCTCATCAAGCAATTTCATATCCGAGGGCTAACGAACAATACTGCCTAACATTTTGACAAAAACGAGTCAGCGACTTTGAAACACTCTACAGTATATGCTGATACAGTACAAGCTGATGATTTTAAATTTTTTCCACCCTGCTAAAAGTGTTACATGAAGAATGGCATGTAAATGGACGATTTCCATGAGATTTGGCATGTAAATAGCCAACTTCCATGAGATTTGGCATGGAAATCGGGGTGTAACGCATGGAAGGCGAGACGTTTCCATGAGGCTGGCATGGAAATCCTGACCACTTCCATCCAACTTGCATGTAAATAAAGTAATTGCCATGCAACGTGAAAACTATACTGCATGGAAAAGTATGGTTTACATGCAAGTTGGATGGAAATGTTCCAGTTTCCACGCCGATCGCATGAAACATAGCTGGTGCCTCCCAAGTGCATGGAAACATTGGGTCCGTCAGTGGTGCGCATATTATTTATTTCATTTCATTTAATGACCTATGCAGGGTTGCCACAGAATTTAGAAAATGAAATTCCCTGACATTTCCCTGATTTCCCTGACACATTTTGGTGAAATTCCCTGACAATTGAAGATGTGACGGATGGTTAAGAAGGCATAATTGAAAATAGTTATCAGGCAAAATTTCCTGTTCAAAATCTGAAACCCACATTAGAAAGCAAATGAAGGCGTTTTAACAAATTTTCCCATATTTCCACATTTCCCGGTATTTCCTGACTTTTTAAAATTCCCTGCATGGTACATTTCCCGGTTTTTCCTAACTGTGGCAACCGTGCCTATATTACTGACGTTCATCCAAATGAAATTGATTTCCCTAATTGGCCTAAATTGTGTTTTCATAGACGTTTCGGTATACGGCACCTACGAGGAGGAGGGGGGGGGGGGTTCAAATTTTTGTAGATTCCTGCATGCATGCTGGCCCTGCTTAAATTTAATTTGTAAAAAAAATAATTTTGTCCTGTTTGGTAGAGCCAACACCTAGATAGGTTTCAGATAATTTTAAAAAAAAAGAGAAAAAAGAAGAGAAAAAAAATAATGATAATTTTAAAAAAAAATTAGGTCTCTAGGTGCCATATACTGAACTCAAAATAAGTTGACTGACTAAGATGAAGTCACCAGTGATAGACACCCTACTACTCTATCTTCTATTCTTGTGGCTTTCGGAGTGTAAAATGCTCAGAAATTTGGACTAAATGTGCTCTCTGTAAGATCCTTGTTAATTTAAGATAAAAGAACAGTTTTAAAGTAGGTACAAATGTTTCATATTAAACTTAAGGGTGTCCTATTACTGATGATTTCCCTGCTAAAAATTTTTCATGGAATTCCATGGTATTCCGTGCTGTTTCTCATGGAATCCCATGGTGAAGACACGGAACTCCATGGAGACTCCATGAAGACTCCATGGAGGAGGCACGGAACTCCATGGTGACTCCTTGGGTTTCCGTGGAGACAGCATGGGATTCCATGGTGGCAGCAGGAGATTCCGTGGTGGCTACATGGAATTTCAAGGGAGCGTAACGGAATAGCAGAGAACATGCATTGGAACACCGCGAAACACTAGAGACCACCACAAGAATAAACATGGTAATCTGTAAGCCTTTGATCATTGAGCAACCATTAAGCAATGTCCCTATTCAATCAACGACTTTATAAATGGGACAGGTTGATATCATTGTCGTTTTTTTTTTTTTTTTTTTTTTTTTTTTTTATTTATTTTTTTTTTTATATACATATATTTATTCTTGTTTCTTGTTTAGAAAAATTCGACGCATTTGTAGAAGCCATGTGCAAGCCAAAAAAACAAATAAAGATATTATTATTATATATTTATTGACAATCAGCAACTATTTGCTGTTTCGTTATGCATCATAGAATTAAGTTGAATTACTCACCGAAGTTCACAAGTGAGGGCCACTAAAATGTTTCATGTCATCAGTTATCACAGAATAAGTCTTCATTAGTGCACTGAAATTTCTACAACCATGGCATTCCCAAGACAATGCCCACTATTTAACGATAATTTAATAATTGTACCAGTAGGTAGCAATTACTTTCTGTACGGAGAATGTTTTCATTTAAAATATGATTAACTCAGAGATTTGCTATGGTTGACAGAGATGTAATAATAATTTGCTGCTTATACTCTGTTTAAGACAACTGAAATAACCGCAATAGTTTGTCAAAAAACAGAAAACACGCAGCTTCTTCGAACCTGTAGGTACAGCTTTAAAGTCTGTCAATTAGAGACCAAACGTCTGTGTTTTGCAAGATTAGTTTGGACACTAACTATTCAATAGGATCGCCTTTACTGAAGCTCAACCGTCATACTTCCAAATCTCCTGTGTGAAACCAACGTTGAATTGTAGAAAGAACCGAATAGCGGTAATAGCAAAACCAATGAGAATTGAGTTGTATCTATCAGAATTTTTTCATTCTATTTCTACGCATGGCCAAAATAAAAATTTGAAGATCGATTACCAAGAGTCCATTGCGATACACTGCTGGCTTACTTTCAGGTTAATCAAAATTCACCAACTTCGAGGTAACATTACTTTCGTAACGAAGAAGACTCGAATTCGAGCTGATACTAATTAAATCACATAAAAAAATTAAAATTTGCATTACTGGCAGTGATAACCAACAACTCATCTTGTGTTGTTTACAAAGTGATTCAGTTCCGACTCCAAAACAAAACCTGCGTTGCAATCCTGCCGGCCTGCCCTGTTTCATGTTGATATTGTATAAAAATAAAAATAAAAATAAAAGCAAGAATAGAACGCAAATGTTAAAGCGTGTGAAGTATGAAACATTATCGGCGTTACGCATTTCAGTAATAAATAAGCGAATGAGTTTTTATAGATCATGCAGATTTAAATAAAAAATCCTCAATTCAATTCGGCAAGTCAGGAGATGTGCCGCCCCGCCCTGCCTCGCCCTGCCTCGCCCTGCCCTGTCGGTATTTTGAGGTTAGATTATCAACGAGGCGTGAATCGTCAGGCTCAATGAAGCTCTCGCAAACCATACAGTAATTCTCAGAAATTTATATATTTCTTGACTTCCTGCTTTCGCTACATCACGCCAAATCTGAGTTGAATGCAAGGGCCTTGAACTGAATCTAGGTAAGTCATGAATAACAATGATTAGCAATTTCTATTACTGAATGTAGGCATTACCACCTCTTGGGTTACTATTCTAACATTCTTTGTTGAATAGTAGATTCGTATGTGCTCATCATTTTCTCTATCTTCTCCTTGGTCGCTCCTCCGAGTCTGCACCCCGAACATGAACCGTGATCGAATATTGGTTACAGTCTCCCTTATCGTGTTTTCAGCACACGGTTAACATTCTAACTGCATTCCATTCCCAGCCGTCATCAGCTCATGTCATCGTCCTCCTCAGGGATAATATCAGATATCTGTCAGATCATATGAGATTGCCATTTCCTATCGTTTGCTGAAACCCATATAGACTGTGAATAAAATTCACAGGTGAGAACTACTTAGGACTGAAAAAGAAACCTTAAATACAGGCCCTTCTAGATTTTTTTGCTGTGTGATGGAAACTAAAGCCCACCTCAGACAGTCTAGCTTTCCTCCACTTATACAGAGTGAAAAGTTGGATCGTTTTATACGGACATGAGAACATAGAGCTCGCTCATCGTATGTTGAAACAAATGTTTCTCTCTGATTAGCTCTGAATTCGCACCACTCAACAGGTAAATTCATGTAGTCAGGTGGCACCACTGGTGAATGGTGACTTAAGCAATACTTTTGACGTTTGTCTCAATGTATGATGCGCGAGCGCTAACATTTGTTTGAGAAGTTGAACGGAAACCTTGGTGTGACCTGACTTTCAAATTTTTGTTCAACCTCTCAAATGATCGTTGTGTTCTCGTGTTGTATTACACGATCCAACTTTTCATTTGACATGAGTGAAGGAAAAGTGACGTCTGAATTGAGCCTTAGCTATTACTTGGTATTTTTATTCAGAAATGTAAGTAGTGTGAGAGATATATCTGAAGTTACAGATGAGGCCTTAAACTTTTAACTCTAGAGGGCTAAAACATCACATCCTTATCAACGATGTTTCAGTGAATTATCAGATGTCCAATAATTTACTTCCTATTTTTATGGCTACCAATGCAATAATTGCTTTTACACACAATTTTACCAATGCTTTTTCACAAGTATTTTGTCCAATTACTAAAAATTATTTGGCTATCCTCAGAACTTATTTTAACTTCTCAAGAAATGTTGGTTGGCTTCACCTTGAGATTGTTTCAATTTAGTGCTGATCATTGGTTGTACTCATGGTTTTGATGCGCTGTACATTATTCATTTTTCAGAGCTTTCATAAAAACACACCGAGACATTTACCTGCCTTGTTCAGCTGCAGCAATCGCCATTTGTTTCCTATCATCTGGCAGTTCCTTTGATCTTATCGAACAGCCATTCGCAGGGAATTAGTGGCAACCTTTAAACCATCTAGATGCAATTAAGCTTCCCAGACAGAAACCAAAATCTACAGTTCATATTTCACTCTCTTGGCCTCTAATTTGGATAGTGTTGTGATAATTTTTGGTGCTGTTTTCCGTGCTTATTGTGAAATAATTTGAATATGTTTTCACATTGTCAACTGAATGAAATCTTATTTGAAACGTTGAGCGTGCAGTATGTGACGCGAAGGTACAGTGCGGTAGTTTCTCAATTGTTAAAAGAATTATTACATCTCTGTCAAGTATAGTTGGTACTATGTGTCTTCAAGTTGGTGAGTGTATCATTTTCATTTATATTGATTACAAGGAAAACTTGTAAATTATCTAATTAAATACTAAAAAAACCAGAAACATTGAGTAGAACAGTTCTATGATGACTTAAAGAAACAACACCATGGTAACTTGATGGTGGAAACCTGCATGAGACACAGTGAGTGCTGTGGCAGGTTTCCACGGTGAGAATTTGCCGTGGAGAAATTTTCCATGGAGAAATTTTCCATGGTGACATTTTCCGTGGTGCTTTCCGTGGAGAAATTTTCCATGGAAAACCAGCACGGAATTCCATGAAAAATTTTTAGCAGGGCTGCGGGAGAAAAAGTAGATTGCAGCACTTAACAAGCAGAAATGCCTGAAATAAGGTAAGGGTAAGATCCCCTGTAAACATATTGGGCCAAAGAAAAATAGCCAGCTCCTCCACTCGCTTGCTTTCCAGTGGGTACAGTCAGATAAAGGTCTCAAAGTCCGACCAATTTTTGAGGGTGACTTTAATTTTATAATTCTTGCATTAATCATAGAAATTTTAGGTGGAGTCAAATGGTGCAGGTTTATTTACATGCCAAATTTTGCATGTAAATACAGTTTCATGGAAATATCTGGGAAAAAATTCCATGCCAAATATTTTCATGGAAAAAATTTCCATGCCAAATATTTTCATGGAAAAAATTTCCATGCCAAATATTTTCATGGAAAAAATTTCCATCCGAATTTTCCATGAAACTGTATTTACATGCAAAATTTTACATGTAACACTTTTAGCAGGGCAGTCCTATAGGGGAATGCTTCGATGACGTAATGAATGGAAAAATTTTAAATCTAACCTCAAAATTGCAAAAATGACGAATTTTCTCACTTCGTTCTGCGAAATCTCAGTTTGCAGATAGGCGATATCGCCATTGATATGAAGCAGTAAAGTCTCGAGTAAATTCTCTTTTATGAGTTTTTTTTCTTCCTGATATAAGAACAGCTTTTACGGTCCTTCGAGCGCCCCATAACCAGGAGAACGGTGTCACTGTTATCATCGATGCTCTCGCGCCAATCAAGGAACGGTCGCCTAACGACCAACCATGCGGAAAATATGAAGGCGAGTAAAGATCATTTCGTTGAAGCGAACATTACCAAATCCCGATGATATTTAATTGAAGTAGATTAAATGCCACTTGCCAGATCCAATACGGAGGCGGAGGGGGGGGGGGGGGCAGCATAAATTACCAAGCACGTAAATTACACTCGTACCAATTTTTAAGTAGATCACTTGATTTCGATCAAACCGGGTCGTCTCGGAGAATTTGTCAGTTCGGCCGAAGAACTACTTAATTTTCGTGGTTCATAAACGTGTGGAGGAGGCTTCCTGGTGTCAAATATAAAATATGAGGGCCTGAGTTTCAAACTTTTCTCACCGTTGAAAGGATGCAACTATTCTTTCTCGTTGACTAGTTAAGTTGCATATGCGAATACATAAAATGCAACTATTCTTTCTCGTTGACTAGTTAAGTTGCATATGCGAATACATAAAGGCATTTCACCGCTACGCGGAGGAGTAAATAATAGATTAGAAACATGATATTTAAAATAGTAGAAAAATTCCTCCATATAGTAGCATAGTTGGACTGCATTTTGTAATTTGGAACTATAAATTCTGGCTCTTCTGAAAAACACTCATATGCGTAGGGAAACTAATGGCACATACGTTGTTTTTAAACCAGGATAAGATTTATAGTTCCAAATTGCAAAATGTAGTCCAGTTATTGTTCCTCTGCTCTGTGTTTTTAAATGTGTCTACCACTATGTCTGTAGAAATGGGCCAACACTCAACAGATGAGATCTGGACTAGAACAAAACTTCACATGCTTTCTTTTCAAACTGCGGATCGTTCATTGAAATAATTCATAGAAAAAGCTATAGACAAAGAATGCAAAGAATCAGCGATCCAAGTGGTGGAAGCGAGTGATTGTAATGGTCAATGAAGGTAAGTATTAGACTACACTGTCGTGCTAAGGAAGAGCGCCGTATGAGTCTTCAAACGTTGCCAAATTTCCTTTGACAAACCACTTGTTTTCCAGAAAAGTTGTGAATATTATTCTTCCGATTTTTAGAGAAAATTACTCGTAATTTGATCTAAAGTATCAGAAAATTAAAAGGAAAGATATTCAAAACTAAATCTTAAATTCGTATTTTCTTAAAGAAAATTTGGCAATATATGAATGCTCATACGGCGCTTTTCCTCTCCACGGCAGTTCACATCGGTGACGCATGCGAGATCCTAGAAACCACCCGATTCAACCAACAGGATCGCACCGTTTTCCCTTTGTCCTTTTTGTCCATAGCTTTGCCTATCAATTTCAATAATCAGCCCGCAGCCCTGCGTTCACTTTTCCCGGGCGATAGTTTCTGGCGGTTGCCTGGTCTGGCGCGGGTCTCGGGTCGGGCGTTCATACTGTCGTGCTAAGGAAAAACGCCGTATGAACATTCAAGAGTTGCCAAATTTCCTTCAATAAAATGTTTATTTTTTATGAAAGCTATGAGTATTTTCCCCTGAAATGTTTAAAAACTTTTTGTAAAATTGTGAGCAAAATTATCAGCAAAATTGGAGAAAAAAATATTTACAAATTTTCCCGAAAATTCGTGATTTACTTGTAACGTCCCTAACTATACTTCAGTACGATACAATGCCATGTTTCCTTTTCATATCTAGCTCTGTCCCTTAGTCTGGCGCCTGTCTCACATTTTCATCTTTTACCTTTTCCCTTTAGCACCTTTTCACCTTTTCAACCCCGCGCCAGGCGGCACCCTTGTCGGCGACTCCGCGACCTTGCGAACAACGGCGCGGCGCCTGACACGGATTGTCTCTTACCTTTTTCTTCGCCGACTTTCTTTCCACGATGATGATCATCCTTTGACGAGAGCAACCAGCAGACACTCTGATTTTGGCCATCGCATCGCTCAGGCCACGACTCCGGTTCGGGACGGCTCCTACATAGCCTCATATGTCGCTGTTAGTTTTAGTATATTATCCTCGCTCACTGTGTACCATCACTGGAAAAAAAAACACATTGGATCTAGAGTCCAGACTCTTGAAAACACTGACAAGAAAAAATACTCTCGATTCAATCGGATTTAAGCTTAAATCAAGAACCAAGCCTCTTAATTTAAGCGGATTTCCTTCTGATTTAAGCTTAAATGTGATTGAATCAAGAGCCCTTTTTCTTGTCAATGTTTTCAAGAGTCTGGACTCTAGATCCAACCAGCCCTCTGATCTATCTAAAATGACCCGTTCTTCGTGTTTTAGGCTCTCGAACTCGAACACGATGCACTGGAAAAAAAAAAAAAAAAAAAAAAAAAAACACACACATTGGATCTAGAGTCCAGACTCTTGAAAACATTGACAAGAAAAAATACTCTTGATTCAATCAGATTTTTTCTTAAATCAAAAGGAAATCCGCTCAAATTAAGAGGCTTGGTTCTTGATTGAAGCAAAAATCCGATTGAATCAAGAGTATTTTTTCTTGTCGATGATTTTAAGAGTCTGGACTCTAGATCCAACGTGTTTTTTTTCCCAGTGTACTCGCCGATTGATAGATTTATATGTTCATTCATTTCGATCCGTTCTCGTTCATTTATTGATTTTCACCATCCATACACCATACCACCATACAGCACACCAACATACTAAATGATATTTGGCAACGCCTGAAGGTTCATACTGCGTTTTTCCTCGGGACGGCAGTATACGTAACAGTGTGAAAAGGCAGCCGGAACCTGGGCGCATCCCGATAACAAGTTGATAGATGTGCGATTGAAATGCAAATTTCGACTCTTGGCGAGAAAGCGCGGAAAGAGCAGCGCGGCCGCGGAAGGTCACCGCGCTCCCGCCCCCCGCCCCCTGCCCTCACCCCCGCCCCCGCCCCCCAGAACCGCCCCTCCGCCCTCGCGCGGGATGCTTCGCTCTTCGGTGTAACTTGGCTATCGATGCTCGGCGAAATGACGAATATCCATGGCGAAACCAGAAAACCGCTTATCTCGATCGGGAGAATCAATTTTGTCAAGTCGGGTCGAAAAATAGGGTTTCTGCGGCGCACGGTGGATCGAGGCAATAGGAGAGGTCGAACAAAATTTGGAAACTTTAAACACTTATAACTCTGTTTATATAAAAATTTGAGACTCTAAAAATGGTTTCATTGGTTTCCTTGTCAAATTTTCTTCTCAAAATACCCCTTGAAATTGAAAATGTGACGCAATAAGCATCAAAATTTGCAGGTTTTTTTTTCACAATTTTATGTCCGACCTCTCTAATTGACTCGATCCACTGTGCAGCGTTCAGCCACATGGAAAACCGGGAAGTAGTGGGATATTCATTCATTTCATCGTATAGTCTCTACAATGGTAGTTCCTTATTGAAAATTCAGCAAAAATGTGACAAAATCAGGCAAGAAGCCTCCTAAGCTATTGACTAAAACTTCTGCGCGTAAAAAGCAAATTCAAGCTTTAGAATATCAATTTTCAGTTTCTCAGAAACATTGCATGTCAAAATTTTAAGCCATAGTTTGCGTTATTTACAGTGTTGGAAGCATATTAAGTAAATCGCTCCTAAAGCTGATGATAGTGACGGAAAATTTTGACTGAATTTCTTTGTCTACTTTGTTTTTCACCTTGACATCTTGAACGACGCGAGAGGTATATATTCGGAATCCTCAGTTATTCATGGTGCCACATGCTGCCGATTGTCAGATGCGCCAGAACAACTATTTTTGATTCATTCATAAAAAAATTTAGAGGATAATGACATAGACGTTGTCTCTATAAATAAATCAGAAAATGTAGACCCTCGTTGCAAATAATTGTGGTTCAAGTGTGCATGGAGACCTTGGTTACCGTTGGAGACCTTAACGCACGATTAGGAAAGTTAGACTACATCCTGAAATTAGGAGCCACTATTTCTGGCTTATCTATAAAAGCACCTCTCCACACAGGGCAAGGAATGGCACTTTAGCTGTTCCAGGCATGATTCAGAAATAGTAGTTCCAAATGTTATTTTTGTAAGAAAGATTATGATTCGGTAATTCCTCAATTTGAAAACACCAAATTAGAATCTAAAATAGCTTTCCCTTGAAAGTTCGTGTGTTTTTTTTTTTTTTTTAAACTGCAAATGAGCGTATTTATCTATGCTAAAAAGATTTTTATATTGCACGTAAACTTCATAAAAATAGGTCCTTTAAGCATGAATATGTTCAAATGTCAAATCGCTAAAACTCTGGTTTGGTCAAACATGTTTATCGATTTCCTTCAAACAGTGTTCAATAAACGTCTTTCTATTCTCTAACAACGATCGCTATAACCATTTGCTGCAATAATGAACTATACAAAAACAACACCAACTGAAATAATCTTGAGTTCTTGTGAACTAATAAGATTCCGTTTCTTGAGATCGATCACAAACAGTAAAATATTCCATTTTTCTTCGTTACTCATCGAGGGGTTTGAATTTTTTTTTTTTTTTTCTGAATGCGTTAACCGTGAGGAATAAAACATCGATCAAAAAGGCAGTTCAAAAGTATTCGTAGATTCAGGATACGGCTAGGCTTTCTTTCCTCTCACCACCTACAAGCACAGAAGGGATTCAAAGGCCGAGAAAGTCGGCGAAAAGGCTATCCCTTTCCGTGCACCGTCCGTAAAAAAATAAAGGGATCAAAGGCCGCGGCTGTGACTGAAGCGGTACAAAAACTGACCAAAAACCCCAATAATAACGATCAGAAACTGGACGCGCGATGCGCCTTTGCTAACACTCTAGTCGGCACCGTTAAGTTGTCGAATTCAACTGATTTAGTGGCTACGCCATGGTTTAATTGTAAACAAACACAACACCTTTTTTCTGATTCGTGCCCCTCGCGCCATAGGGGTAAAATGCGTCCTTGTTTCTCTTCTAAAAGTGTTTCTTTCAATCGTCTTGTGTTCTTTGAGTCATGACTTGCTTTCTTAATGACTATATTCTAAGGCATTGATGTAAGTAGCTTACACGGAATTTGGACGTAAGCACGGGAAGAAATTAAATGTTGATATAGCATTTATACAGTTAAAAAGATGTCCGACAAGATTTTACATTTTAACAAATGCTAACGTAACTACGTCCACTGCAAAACGTACGAATTAAAATGTTATGTTCGCATTTTTGTATTGTAAAATCAGCATTTGAGACTTGTCGGACATCTTTTTAACAGTATAAATGCTAAATCAACATTTAATTTTTTCCGTGAGGTTGTATTTGTTTGTTTTGGTTTGAATCCTCGCCCAATTTATCGCGAATCGACACGTCCCATGACGTAGCCATTAAATCAATCTATGCATGGGTAGTCCAAGTCGATGAGAGAAAACACCCAGAGGTTGCCTTTTTTCGGAAGGAGCCGCGAGAGACGAGATGGAATGAGATGGGAAAGAACCTTGCGTTATTTGCATGGGCGCATCTTCGTGCGTCTGAGAGCAGCCGGGCGGGGGGGGCAGAAGGGGAGGGGGGGGGGGGGCGTAGCGGTTATGATCTGACTCTCGGCCGCGACCGCGGCGAATAATCGTGAGATGCACGAGACCTTTGCTCGTAAACGTAAAACTTTCCGTGATCCTCCCTCTCCTCTCTTGAGGATCCGTCTCTCTGCTTTTGCCTCGTTCCCATCCTTCACGTGGAGCCAAGTCGAGTTTAAAAGCTCACTTTCCATCTCTGTTTGCCATTGGGAATGAATGAATATACATATTTATTTCTTACTTTTCTCCCCCTTTTTTTCTCTTTTTTAGCGAAGAATTGCCTGCTTCACAAGGTCAGATGTGAACACGGTAGAAATCGAAAGACAAAAGGAAGAGGATGACGAAGGAAGGGAGAAAGAAGAAGTGGAAACAAATGAAGAGGACTAAGAAGTTTAGATAGTGATACTTTTTTTTTTTTTTTTTTTTTTTTTTTTTTTTTTTTTTTTAAATAGGATCGAGTATATGGTCACGGAGAGTGCTCGATTGATTCTCGTAAGAACTAGGGTCGCCGAGCAGTTGGTTTTATGTTCTTAATTGATTAGGATTGACAGGAAATCGGACAGTAAACCAACTATGCATTTAGTTCTTCTCTCATAATTACTTTGGATATTTTTGCATTCAAGAGAAGGGAATCGAGTTAATGGAAATTTTGAAGAGAAAAAGGGGAAAAAAGAAAGAAAGAAAGAAAGAAAGAAAGAAAGTAGCAGCAGCAGTAGTAGTAGTAGTAGTAGTAGTAGTAGTAGTTAGTAGTAGTAGTAGTAGTAGTAGTAGTAGTAGTAGTAGTAGTAGTAGTAGTAATATAAGTTTAATTTAAAGCGGTTCTTTTGCATCTAAGGCCATAAAGAAAGAAAGAAAGAAAGAGAGAAAGAAAAGAAAAATAGTAGTTTTAGTAGAATGAGTTTTGTGGAGAGGGCCAATTAATGAGTCTAATCCTCAAGAGAAAAAGACTGAAAGGAACATAAAAACCGCGTAGGTGAGGACTGACATACACGCTGTTTCTGAAATAGCGGTTCTCCATTGTAAAATGTAGTCAAGTGTGTTCAAAGGCCTGAAGAAGTGGTTACCGCGGAAGACTTGAATGCACGAGTAGGAAAGTTAGACTAACTTTAGCATTTAGGAACCACTGCTTCTGGCTCATCCATAAAAGCAGGGAACGTAGGGAAAATAATCGTATACGCTGTCTCTAGAATGAGCTAAAAATAGTATATCCTTGTTGCAAAATGTACAGCAATCCTTGTTGCAAGTATATACAGGGCCATACGACAGTGGTAAAATAGTGGAGTATAACGCCGGATTAGAACGTTGGATTGGCTTACGCAATAAGGATCTAAAATTTCCAGCCCATCCACAAAAGTAGGAATTTACATGCAAACACGCCTAGGCGTGGCTTCTCAAAGATGTCCTGCTTTTTTAGTGTTTTAATATTTTAGGCTCATTTCACCCCTTTTTTCATTTTTAATTTTTTCTGTCATGATCATAATAATTCCGGGTGATAGAAACTCTGTATCATCGTTTCTGCTTAGATAAAGTCAAATGATACTTTCACTAATTACCTCTTGGATGTCATAAGAAGGTTTCAGGGGACGTGATGCCATTAAGCCTCGTGAAACTTTATGAATTGAAATTTGAAATTTCATGACATTTTTCGAAGCTCTTCGTAATGGACTAAGTATGTTACGAAACGTGTAGGACTCGTGTGCAGTAACTTCGAAATTTTGAAGAAAAAATATAATGAGTCAAATTTCAATGTTTCCCAACAAATTCTGAGATCAATGTTTCGGGTTGAAATTTCATTCTAAAAACCTCTGGAGGAGCTGCCTCCTCCCACTCCACCCTCTTTATCTCTTCATTACTTGGATTTTTTGTTAACTCTAGCGTCGGCCTTATCGGTGGCGCGGTATGCTGCCGATCACTGGAAAAAAAACACATTGGATCTAGATTCCAGACTCTTGAAAACATTGACAAGAAAAAATACTCTTGATTCAATCGGATTTTTGCTTGAATCAAAACGAAATCCGCTTGAATTAGGAGGCTTGGTTCAAGATTTAAGCTAGATTCTGATTGAATGAAGAATACTTTTTCTTGTCGATGTTTTTAAGAGTCTGGACTCTATATCCAAAGTGTTTTCTTCCAGTGATTGATCTGTCATTTAAACCAATGGAAAAGGATCGATAAACAGGGCGTTTGCAACGAACATCTTAATAATCGATTCTTTACCACAGCTTCAAATGGAGAAAAATCGATAGTCAACGACCATTCACGCTTCGCTACCGGAGGATCTTACGCGTTGCCGCGTCGCGTTGGTCCGTTGCAAGTCGTGGATGCTGCATTGCTGCACGGTGCGCTGCCAAGAGATGAGTGGCAGCTAGAGTCCCTTTATACTGAGAGTCAAGACAAGACCCCTCATGGAGTCACAAACGGGAATAAAGATTACAGAAATTGAACGTTTTTCGTAATCTTTGATCGGCTCATTCTTAAATTCCTTTCTCCGTTCCTTCTCTCATTCCGTTTTTTCCTTGTCGAACCCGAAATTCCTCGGTCCACTCCAGATTATAATCTTTGCAATGGGTGAAAATGTAATCTTTATTCCCGTTTGTGACACTGTGAAGGCCTAAAATCCGGTTAACCAATCAGAAATGGATTCGCATTGTCTTGACTCTCAGTATAAAGGGACTCTAGTGGCAGCCAGCTGATTCTGACCCGTAGCAATGTTCCAGGCTGATGAGAATCCGAGCGATTACATTTCCTAACTTGTCGGCGGCGCTACGGAGACGCCACAGCTCCCCCGACCTCCCCCCCCCCCCCCCCGACCCCCCAATCCCCCGACTCCTCGACCCCCCCGACATAATTGCGCCACGTGGTAGAGCATAGGGCTTTACTGCTGTGCTAAGGAAGAACACCGTATGAGCCATCAGCGGGCCAATTATTGAAATTGATAGACAAAGCTACAGACAAAGAAGACATAGGGGGTTTAAAGCAATCCTATTGGTTGAAATGGGTGGTTCTCATAGACTAAGGGAGAAAATGATAGACTAACTGTCGGGTCTCTCGTGGCTTGCCGTTAGTTAGTCTATTACCTACCTCCCTCGTCCATTGCAACCACCCGCTTCTACCAATAGGATCCCTCCAAATCCTTTTTGTCTTCTTTGTCTATTGCTTTTTCTATCAATTTTAATAATCAGCCTGCTGGCGTTGCCAAATTTCCTTTGATAAAACACGAATTTCCTGGCAAACTAATGAATATTTTCCTTCCAAGTTTTCAGGATTTTTTTTTCGCAATTTGACCTAAAGATTCTGAAAAGTTAAAGGAAAAATACTCATAATTTTCCTCAATAATTAGCATTTTATCCAAGGAAATTTGGCAACTCTCGAATTTTCATACGGCGTTCTTACTTAGCAAGGTAGTATACGTTACCGCTATAAGACTCCCAAACTTCCCAAGTTCATCATGTGGATATGCGCCTCCACATTCATTAGCACAGTTTGATACAGGATTAAATGGGAAGATTTCTGAAACTTATTCTTTGAGTCAAAATAACTTCTTTTTTTTCAAATATTGTGGAGATCGTCGCAAATAAACTTTAAAGTAACTGGTCAAAAGAATATCCTTGGTCAAAAGTTGAGACGATTAGCGACATTGCGCTCCAAGAATTAAAAGGTATTCGCGATTGCGGGAGTCGAAAAACATTTTATACGGGGTGTCTCAAAGTTCACTGAAACTTTTCAGAATCGAATTTCTCATATATTGTTCTTCCAAAAAAATTTCCTTTTAGGGTTGCAGCCGCCCGTAATAAACCAAAAAAATCGTAAAGTAGCTCAAAAAACTTTCTGAAGGGCCAAAGTACCTATCAAAAGCTAATTAAAACCGGACCAATCAAAGTTGACGTAGCAAGGCGGTGTCTGAAGCTGCGTTCAGCCAATCGGCGGAGGCCGTTTTCCCGCCTTGCTACGTCATCAGATCCCGCCAACAATATCTTTTCAAACGGGTCTCATTTTTGCCATGTTCAAAACGCGAGTTTTCTTGGCCACTTTCGGAAAATGATTTTAAAAAATAGGTGTCATCTACCCATCATTGACTTTTTCTAAACTCTATCTTGTAGTTTTCCCTTATCCGTCTGATCTTCATTTCTGGAGAGAGCGCCACCATCATCAATGCGCGTCACTCGGACGTAAGTGGACGAGGAGGACGATGGAGAGTGAGGTCATTTTTACGCCACTCACGAGATCGGAGTAGTGACCAGGTTAGGTTGCGACCTATCTACTCGGCTCAAGGTCGTTGCATACGCGCTCAGGTTGCCAGTGGTGCTATATAATGTAAATAGTTTACACGGGGTTAAATGGGGAAAATTTCAGGTATGTAAGTACTATCTGGCAACAACGGTCTCGTCCCGTCGCGACCGGTGATTTGTTATCGGCCGAAAGGGATCAAGTGGACGTGATCCGCCAGAGAAAGGGAGCAGGGGAGGAGGGACAATCGGGGGGGGGGGGGTGCCCACTCGGGTACGTGTAGCGAGTTGACCAACGAAATCACCGAAGTCTCTAACCTTGTTCGCGAGAAATATCGGCCAGGCCTCAGTTCGTGATAGGTGCCTCCCGCGTTGACCGATTGCGGGCTAAACGGTCGATTTCGAGCGAGGCACCTCTGCAACAGTAGAGTATTGTGGATAAAAAAATCAGCTTAGGATATTAATTTTCAGAGCTAAACTTGAACGGGCCAAGATCTATGGAAACCGATTGATCGCACTGTCATAGACAATGATATCTGTGCCCGCCCCGAAGATGATCAAGTCAACTTATTTGACTTCACGGTATATGGTTGAATTTGACCTAATTCCAGTGAATTTTACTCCAAATATTCAAGAAATTCGCCGGTGAGCTCGGCTAGAAATGATTAATTTTTGCATTCTCAAACAACCGATAGTGCACTTAGCTCACAGGAATTTTCCCGAATTTTTTCGAACGATATTCCTCGAAAAAATGGTTCAAAGTTGCGTGTTTTGAGCTCCGCTTTTACATACGGATTACCGAGAAAGCCAAGATGGCGTTTCGAAAATATCTGTCACGTCAAAAGCACACTTTCAACTGCATGTTTCCTCATGTCCTCATGTTCCGAATATTCAAAAATATCTCCGGTGAGCTCGGTTAGAAATTTTCAATTTTCGCATTTTCAAACCATCACTCAGCGCGCTGAAGCGCGCTTAGCATTCATCAGTGAGCTTAGTTCACAGGGACTTTCCCGATTTTTTTCGAAAGATATTCCTCGAAAAACTAGTTCAAAGTTGCGTGTTTTGAGCTCCGCTCTTACATACGGATTACCGAGAAAGCCGAGATGGCGTTCGAAAATATCCGTTACCCACGTTAAGAGCACACTTTCAACTGCGTGTTTCCTCATGTCCCGATTCATGATACGTGCAGCTATGGACTGATTACGCTATTCCCTACTTTTCAAAAGCGGAAGAATTAAAATTTAGTGAAAAAGCCAATGTAGTAATTCAGTTAGAGTCACTACTCTAAATGACTTCATGTTCTTCTAAGTTAGAGTCTCATTTTGTGTCATTTTGGTCCTACATGAACCGCCTGAACATTTTTAGAAACATGTGGTAATCACGGTATACTATTCTTAATTCGGGAAAACCCTGTGTTGTCCTGCGTGATCCTTTAGGACTTTTGAAAAGTTACGACCATAAAGGCTCTCCATACTGCAGTGCTAAGGAAGAACGCCGTATGAACATTCGAGAGTTGCCAAATTTCCTTCGGTAAAAGATTTATTTTTTAAGAAAAGTTATGAATGTTTTTCCTTGAAATTGTCAGGAACTTTAGGTACAATTGTGAACAAAATTATCTGAAAAATTGGAAGGAAAATATTAACTAATTTTCCCGAAAATTCGTTATTTACTGACGAACATTTGGCAACGCCTGAAGGTTCATACGGCGTTTTTCCTTAACACGGCAGGATAAAGGTCAACCATTTCTCTTCCTAGGAAATCCGCGCAATATGCCTCGTTATAGACCTTGCCTTTCGGCATATACAGGGTGATCCAAAAGTCCCTTCCACCCCCTCTAACTTTTTACCTAATTGAGGTAAAGACTTGAAACTTGGGGGATATTCCTAGGTCAAAGGGAGCTACTTTTTGGCCCCCCTGAAAATTTTAGGGGGGCCAAAAAGTAGCTCCCTTTGACCTAGGAATATTCCCCAAGTTTCAAATCTTTACCTCAATTAGGTAAAAAGTTAGAGGGGGTGGAAGGGACTTTTGGATCACCCTGTATATAAAAGTCCCATCCCGCTATGGTTCTGAGCTGTACTGAAAACTTCGGCTTATAAAAAGCATCATGCCAGAAAATAAAGTATAGTTTTTTTTCGATTCTATGAAAATGGGAAAATCGACTCTACGCCCAATCAATTTTACACGCTTCATTTCAGGCAGGTATCAGTTTGTGAAAAAAATTGAATGAAATCTGGAGATTTTTTTTGTTCAAAAGGAGCAATTTGGGATTTTTTTCGATAAACAATTAAAATTCCAAAAAAAATCCCTTAATTAATGTTCCCCTTTTGAGAGAAGCTATTACGCTTTTCCTCAAAACTTCCAGTCACGTTAGTTTGCTCTAAAAAAAAGTTATCTGGAAAATAAAAAAGAAAGACCATAAGTTTCTACGAAATTCATTTTCATTATAGATTCTTCGAACCCGTTCGAATTTTCTCTCGGCTTTTACCCGCAATATGGCTTGCTCTGTTCGCCTTAATTTTAAGGAGTCTTTTCAGACACAATTCTTTATCTTGCCACGTTTTTCATTTTAAAATGTAATTCAAGCTACGCTACTGCTCTTCAGTAGCGTAGCTTGAAATATTTCACGGGGGCAATCTACGGTCAACAACTTCACATGTGCGGAAAAGAGGAGTTCATAGGAGAGCGATTCTTAAAAGTCAAGAAAAATTACACATTGGGGAAATTATCCTAGGGAGAGGGGTTCTGTCCCTTGAACCCCCACTCCTTCCCCATCTTCCCACCGCAGGTAGGCCAACCTGAGTTCACTCTTATATGCCCTGATCACTTTAATTTTCAGAGAGGATAGGGGCACAACCAACATTTTAGGACTGCACCGTTTTTATGTTTTTGAATAATCAAAGCATTATTCAAAAAATTGAAAGTGCTGAGATAAAAAATCACTGATAGTTTACTTCATTGGCACCATAGGCAACGCTAGAATTAAGTTACGGAGCACGAAAACCAGGCAACTTCCCCTTTTGTTAGTATCAAATGCGACGAACACTCAGTTTAACGCCTGGATACAACTATTCGGGCTCCATCGATGTCCGTGCTGCATACGCACGCGGGTGAAGGCGTTTTGACAGTCCAGGCAGTCACCACCTGACCCGCAGTCCGCGGCCGGCGCGGCACCAACAGCAGGTTTCATAGAAAGGATCAAAAATGGTAGAACGCTTTCAGTTCTTCGTTTATACTATAAATATATCTCCTTGATAAATAGTTGCATACAGGAGTAGGATGCTTGTATCTTTTGTGTCTCAGCTTTGATACCGCGATATGCTGGGCATAGTTTGTAGAGCAACTATTTGCGCCTATAATAAAATATGTCCTCAAATTTTGAATGCAGGATTAAAGGCACTCAGTCATTTTAGATTCTCGCAGTAAATCCCACCGCACTACGGAACGAGCCTTTCAGAGAGGCTGGAAATGAAATTCTTGACTTAAATACAAATTTTGATGTTGATTTCTTCACATTATCAATTGCATGGGATGCTCCTTGAAGGACTAGAAAATCAATGAAACCACTTTTGAAACCCCTGTATTTCGTGTTAAAATCGATGTGTGCTTTTTATGTTTCCACATTTTCTATGACCCCTCTCATCTGCTCGGTCCTCTGAGCGCCACAGGTGTGGCGGTGGCGGTTAGTGCCTCAAGTCAAATACCTTCACTTGGTTGCGTATGCAACACGGGCATCCATGGAGCCCGAATAGTTGTATCAATGCGTTGTGATAAAATTCGTTTTATATCTGCCCCATGCGGCACTAACTAAAGCTTTGATTTTGATTGTTCCTCCGTAAACCTTAACTTATGTCTCCAGCTTTTCCTATTGTGCCAGTGAATTAAACTATTACCTTCTGATTTTCATCGCAACATTGTTAATTTTCCGTGAGATGCATTATTTGAATGTAATAAAACGTTGCCGGCCTAGAAATTAATTTAGGTATTTGAGCATATCATGAAGAGAGTTTCCTTCAACCTACTTTATTGAGTCGTCCGTTGTTATGCTTTTTGTTTGGTTTTTTTAGCCTTAGAGGAAACTAATTTCGACAATTATGTACAACATATTTGAACAACAATCGCGATGAATTGCACGATATTTGGAACAGAGATAGATAGTCTAAATACACGCACATGATTTCCTAGGTGTAATGGCTGAACTATAGCACAATACAGTCAGCTGGTAAATACATTAGTCAAAATTATACATATTATGCTCTGCTCTTTCCCTCCTGAAATGTGGGTTACGTCGAGTATTTCATGAATTTGACCTGTGTTCATTTTACTCAGATATATCACAGCTGTCGGGGTCTTCACTGTCTTACTAAGGAAAAACGCCGTATGAACCATCAGACGTTGCCGCAAATTTCCTTTGATAAAATAAGAAATTTCCTGGTCAACTTATGAATTTTTATCTTCCAATTTTTTAGGCAATTTTGTTCGTAATTTTACGTGAAGTTTTTGAAAACTTCAAGGAAAAACTTTCCCCATATATAAACGTTTTATCGAGGGCAATTTGGCAACTCTCGAATGTTCATACGGCGTTCTTCCTCAGCACAGCAGTTCACCCATCGACCTCATTTTTAGTCCGCGGAAGCCGTAGAGGCCGCGACTATTCTGCTCTACAACGGGAAAAGCTCGTAAGAACTGTCAGATGTTGCCAAATTTCTCCTCCGAAATACTTATTTCAAAAAATGCTATGAACATTCTTTGTGGATTTCTAGATAGTTAGGTAAGGAAAATTCCTTAAAAAAAATGAAAGAAAAATAACCACTATTCCCCGTGAAAATTCAGTTTTTCTTAACAGAGGCTTGGCAACGTTGGATCGCACATACGACGTTTTTCCCCGGTTCAGCGGCATTATTGACGAATAAAATCGAATTGATACGTCCGAACTGATCGTGCTCCGCGTTACGGGGCTTTTCCCACGCTCATCCTCCTCTTCCTAAATCCTGCGTCCTCATTGACTCGTCCATCGCCGGTCCATTTTCTATTGTTTAATTTCGTTTCTTATCACTCAAACGGATCATCATTGTCCGAACGAGGAACGACCACTTCCATTTCTGGGCTCGCGGATTTTAGCCGCGGTTGCGGTTGCGACACGTCTCAATTTGCATGCGGACGCGGACGGCATCTCTGTGGGCGGCGGGTTCGAGTGTGGAGATGCATCTGCGAAGTCCCGTTTTCTGGGGCCAATCAAAGAAAGAGAAAAAGAGGAACAGAGGAGGAAGGGGTTCGTCCATCGGCTCGGACAGGGAACTGGACCGAACCTAACAGTGGTGTATTCTGTTGGTGTATGGATCGTCCTCTTTCAGATATGAAAATGATTAACACTATGACTTTGAAATTTTGAATTCATTTTAATGACCTTAAAATATATCAAACCGCACAAACGTCACCACAATTTATCTCTTTACAGGCTTCAAGGTACCCCAGGCTGTAATGAAACATCTGTGAAGCATTGTTTTGTCTTCGGAGATACGTTACAAACGTCCTGTAAAAACAACCTTGAACATCCCTGTCATGCAGTATGTTACATTTTTTCAACCAGTAGGCGTTGAAGCCGAAGAGACGTATGCCTCGGCATGGTCTAAGAGGGGTGTTACTACACAGTCTGAGAGTCCGACCAACCTCGGTCTGGTCCGCTGTTGTCCGTTCCTGGTAACGTAGGGGAAGTTGACCTCGGCGGTGCATCTGTATCGCAATCTCCACAATGAAAATCGACAGTTGGGGAACTTATACTCCTTACAAGCCGGGTAGATATCCTTTGCATTTGACGTAGCTAGCGTGGCAATGGACCTGAATCCTGATTCGCAATCGTTCACTCGAAATTCTGGCCGAGGAAGACACGCACATCCCCGGCCTCCACGACACGGGTCCGAATTCAGCCGATTTTTCAAGTTAATTCTTGCCCGCTCTAGTCCTGACTGTAATAAAGTAAATTCAACGGATAAGGTTAGTCGCATTGTTGAAAATTTCGGAATTCATTTCAATACTACTCTTAGTAAGACCGGACTATAGGATGTTTGATCCCATAGGCGTAGTTGGAGGGGTCCCTGAGAAATAAATCTGCGGGGAGGAGGTGGTTAGTGATGAGCTTCGTAAGTAGAGAGTGGCCCGAGCATAGAGTACATAGAGTCGTAATGTAAATGGGAGGGCTGGCGCCATGTTCTGCTCGACGAGTTCCGAGCCCGGTGTGCGCCGAGTTCGGGTCACTTTTTCGATACATGTTCGATCCAAAATGGCGGTATGGAATACGTGGTGATTCCTATCTTCTTTGTTTATATCAGATGGCCGGGTACCCGTGTATCGCAAACAATCGATTATGTATCGAAAAAGTGACCCGGTTCCGCACAGGAGTCTCGGAATTCGGGACCAGGAACATGCTTAAAAGTGGCGCCAGCTCCCCCACTTACATTACGACTCTATGTACTCTATGGGCCCGAGGAACCTTCCATAAAAAACAGGAAATTTGAAACTCTTTAGCACAAAATGAGGACATTATGAGAGAGACGAATTGAAGAGAGCGCCCCCAATGACTAAATGGAAACACGGGAAAAAACTTCGCCGGAAAACAAGTAAAAAGTCTATGTTCACAAGGGAAGGGGGGGGGGAACTTTGGGGTGCGGGCCCCTGGGCGCGTGTCTGAGTGCACCTATATTGATTGCTAAGTACGAAACCTCATTCCTCCGTCTGCGAAATTTTGCAGACTCCCTATCACACTTTACTATCTCCTTGGAAATCTATATTTAAAGCACTGTCTAGTATGTTTATTGTACTATATTGAATGTAACCAAAGTTATCTATACATAACTTTCTCGATTTTATTATCTGTCAGCAAAATACTATGTATAAATCTCAAGCTATAAAGTTAGCTCGGTTCTCGTCGAAAGAATAAAAAAAGAACAGAAATTTTAAAACACCGCAGTGAAAATATTTAGTTCTGCACTTTGGCCATCGATATGGTAAACCCGGCAATAAGTCCTAGTCCATTAATCCCCCGTTCAGTACGAGTTCAAAAGTTCAAATAACAATCGCACAAAGTCAAATGAAGGATTTACCTCTCGCGGTGAAGGAGGTCCCCTTCCCCTCCCTTCTAGTCGCACACTATTCACAGACGATCATAGTTCCCTCAAGTGTTTTATGTATTGCACATATAATCCGAATATTTTACTCGGACCTGTAGACCCACGACTTATACAGTCGAACCTCGATAACTCGAAGCTGAAGGGAAGCGATGAAAAATTCGAGTTATTGAGGTTTCGAGATTATCGAGGTTTCGAGTTAACAAGGTTTGGAGATGAAAAATTCGAGTTATCGAGGTTGGAGGTTCGAGGTTGGTGCTAGGTCAATTTAGAAAAAAAACCGTTTTTTGATCGGGGTAGGACAATGGTTTATTATTGGAAAAAATATGTACACAAAGATCAAGAATTAAATTTTAAAAAACTGAGTTATTCTGCTCTGCTGCAAGTGTTGCAAACGGTGTCTATCTACCTCATTTTCAAGTGTTACCAAAGCAGAAAAAACATCATCACTAACATTAGGCAGTTGCTCCACAAAATCTCGGAGTGTAGTAAGTATGCTCTTTGCCTGCTTATTTGGCACCACTGGTTTTGTGACAAGAGGCTCGTCATCTTCTTCGTCGATTTCTTCGTTGTTATCTGCCGAAACAGAGGCAAGTATATCCTCATCACTCAGCAAACCAGTCACTGCAACTTCGTTATCAATTGCGACAAAATCTTCAAATGAACAACCTTCAAGCATGAAATGCGTGCCCAGAGAGTCCCACTCCGCTAGTTCATTGTCTTCTCCCGTTGGCTCAGAATCAGAACTGTCGTCACTGATAAAGCCGCAACTTTTAAAACAATTACGAATGGTGCTTTGCTTCACATTCCTCCAAGACTTATCAATCATTCTCATGGCATCTAGGACAGTAATATTAGTTGTGACTCCTGATTCAATATCTGACAAAATTCTACGGACAACCTCTTTTCGGTACAATGTTTTAAGATTTTTTATAATGCCTCGATCAAGTGGTTGAAGTTTTGATGTCGTATTGGGGGGTAAGAACTCAACTCTCACAGCTTGAAGAGGGGGGATAACATTATGAGCAGTGCAGTTATCGATTAAAAGCAGAATGTTTCGTTTCTCACTTATCATTTGCTTATCCAACTTATGCAGCCAGTTGCAAAACAGAGATGACGTCATCCACGCTTTTCGGTTTGAGTCATAGTCAGTAGGCAAAGACTTACAACCAGCAAAACAACGCGGTTTCTTAGATTTCCCCAGTATCAAAGGCTTAACTTTGTAAGTGCCTGTACTGTTTACTGCTAATAACACCGTTATTCGCTCTTTACTATGTTTACCTCCGTGGCATTTCTCTTCTTTAAAAGTTAAAGTTTTATCAGGCATACACTTAAAAAAAAGGCCTGTTTCGTCAGCATTGAATACGTTATCTGGTGAATATGATGCAATAAGGTTTCGTAGCTCACCCTTCCATGAAATGCAAATTCCATCGTCAACACTTGCACTCTCACCGCAAACTTTTTTGAAAGTAAGACCGCTCCTTTTCTTAAAATTAGCCATCCAACCGTTGCTTGCTCGAAAGTTTGCATGTCCTCGTGATTCCGCAAAAAATGTGGCTTTTTCTTTCAATAATGCACCATCTATGCTCACGTTCTTGTCCCGGCACTGCTTAATCCACACAACCAGGCACTCTTCGACATCAGAAAATTCACTCTCCCGTTTCCTTTTGCAGCCACGTGCCCCGTCACTTTTTGAAAGTTCAAGGATCTTCTCCTCGTTTTTTAATATCGTTGAGAGGGTGCTGGGTGGGATACCGAACTCTTTAGCAATTTGTTCCTTTGTCTTCGCACCTCTGTTTTTCACCGCCTCCAATATGCTCACTTTTTGGGCGACACTCAACGCGGAACACTTGCGCATTTTTTTTAACGCGTCACAACATTCACTGATGATAAACTGATTAACCTGCCACCGCTGATTGCCTGCGGCCGCCTTGAGATTATCTGGGCCGAAGCATCCTTCGAGTTATAGAGGTTTTTCTCCAATTCCTTCGAGTTACTGAGGTACATATTTGACACATGATAGTTGCCTTCGAGTTATAGAGGTAAACCGCCGATTCCTTCGAGTTACTGAGGTACAAATGAGCCTCAAATGTCTTCGAGTTAACGGAACAAATTTTTCGAGTTATCGAGGATTTTGGCCTTCTGCGGAAGGGAACGGACATTTTCTTCGAGTTATTGAGGTTTTCGAGTTATCGAGGTTCGAGTTATCGAGGTTCGACTGTACTATTATTGAACTTAACTCCAAGTGAGCGGCCCATTTCTGATGGAGCAGAGAAACTTTTGTAGAAATGACCCATGATAAGTTCATGGTATCTTAATGATTTCATGGAGACCCTTGCAATGAAGAAAAAGACGGCACCTCTAAGTAAAAAGAGGTAATTGCTAACCTTTGACGCTTTATCACTAGCTGTGTCTGTTGTCAAGATTGCAATAGTAGAAGTTTAGGTCGAAAATATCTTTCCAATGAAATGCACAAAATTGATCTCAGGACTCAGTTAAGAAATGTATGAGCTTGTAATTTGAAGAAAGGCGGCGATGATAGAAACAAATAAAACCTGGTTTTCTACACTTCTGAATAATCTGCATGCAACGTCAGTTTTTTTTTTCAAATTTTCTGAATTTCATTCACTTATTTGAAAATATTTCAAGAAGATACATTAATGGGTGTTTCTTTTCTCTCTCTCTAATATCTAACTTTAAATTATCAGTTTGGGGTTTTCCTGACTATTTTTCCCCAGTAAGTAAAAAGGTAACACTAGTTGTTACCTACGGGTCCTTAGAGACCAAAGTCTAGAATTTTATTGTATTCAACTTCTTTATCCATCATGTACAAATTATAATATCCTTTAAACTTGGATATTGTTGTAAGTTACACCTCCATTTAAACTACCATGTTCACTTTATGTGTTTTTGGAAAATAAAGTATGTATGTATATTCTCTCTCTCATAAAGCATAATTGAATCAGCTATTACAGAAAGGGCACAATCGACATTTTTTTCGAAATTGAGTTTTTTGCGGTTTTCGCATTAGTGTATGTAGACACATCCTGTAGTGCAGACAGGGCACTATATTCGCATTTTTTATGTGTTTTTGAGAGGGGTTAAGTTCCTCACGTAGAACAGAAAGGGCACTGTTGCAGCAATATAGTGCCGTTTCTGCAGTACATGCCCACTGGGTGCGCGCGCGTCGGCAGCGGCAACTCGTCGTTTGTTTTGTTTTGATACGATTGAGAGGTTAGTTTTGCGTTTCGAAACGACAGTGATCACGCTACACGCTTCACTCACGCTGAAAATGAAAGGAGTGAGAATTGAACCTTGAGTGTAGGAATTGAGAGGAGCCCTTAACAGGTTGGATGAGGAAGGAGGTATAAGATTACTACGCTATTGAACTTCAAAGGATACATTTTTTTTTTTTTTTTTTTTTTTTTTTTTTTTTTTTTTTTTTTTTTTTTTTTTTAAAGTTTCTTGACTTGAAATAAGCCAGAAATATTTTTAGAATTTACAGAGCTGTGGGCAAACCACATGGTGAAAGTTCGAAATCGCATACCATCAATTGCGACATTGCCAATTTTATTTCGTCTTCTTTTTTTGTTCTTAAGTATTCTCTATTGAAATTTTGTGTAAATTTTCTTCACTTCATCAAGATTGTTTTCTGAAAATTTCATGGGGAAATCTCTATTAGTTCTCTTTAAAAAAGTAGTATAAAAAGAGAGCAGACATTTTTAAACGTTGCAATGGAGATATACAATTTCCAACTTTCGCTATAGACATGCATCATTGCCATACATTTGAAATGAAAAACAAGGGCTAAAATAATTTTCTGGCTTCATTCTATCACTCTTTATGGCTCCTTCCCCCATGTATTACAGAAAGGGCACTAATGCTCTTCCTTCAAGTGTCATTATTTACAACCCAGAAAGAGTATCATGTAAAATTTTTTTATGGAAATTGTCAGTCTACTTGGGGGACAAAAGAAAACCTCGAAAATGTTTTTTCCAAAAGCTTATAGTTTACTCAAATCAGTTTTTTTGCATTTTCTGAACAGTTATAATTTCTGCAATAGTGCCCTTTCTGCAATATGTGATTCAATTAAAAAATTTTTAAATTTTGCAATGGAGATAACGCTTTTTTTTTTTTTTTTTTTTACCAAATTCATCGATGGATGTTTAGATCCTTTGAACTGCGAGTTGAAAGTAAGTGAAATTTCCAGAAATGGGCGCTGGTCCCTCTTTATATGAAAAATTAAATTGTCTCTAATTATTCAGCCAAACAATCGGTTCTAAAAGTTGTTTCGACCAATAAAAAGGGGGAAATAAAATAAAATAGCATAATGTCCATCATTACCTCAGGAGCTGTCGAACATTGTAATACCATGAGCAAAATCACTAACACAATCGTTACGCAGCACCGCTCGACTTGCATGACGGAATGGAGATATACAACTGCAGGAAACATGAACCTAAAACTTTTGCACGTAAAATCATAGTTTTTTCGCAATGGAAGGTCCTTTCTCCACATTTTCCATTATCTTTCCCTAAAAAAAGTGTTGCCACCTTTAGTGGAAACTGTCAGTGTCTGGAATGTTCAACGCAAATATTGACTGTGAAACTGCAATGCTTCGTATCTCGGTTTCATTGTCTCAAAATCTCGCACGGCTCTTATTTCATTCTTTAAACGGAGACTGAACCAACATTGAGGCTCGAAAATTTCCACAAAATTCTCTTCCCATCGAGAATAAAAACGACCAAGGTTTTTCATGAAATGAAATTCATTGCTTTTGGACGTAAAATATAAAGCATGATAGAAAGTTTGCAATTCCGCAGTTTTGCCATCAATATGGAAAGTAGTGTGGGTAAGCATTACGTATTGGAATACCGTTAGTTTTTTAGCCCTAAGGGTTTTATTAATTTTTTACATTCCCCTTTACCTCTCCAGTCACTGAATATTGCTTTCACACCTTTTTCTCTGACGCAATACTGTCAGTCACTGCAAGAAGTTGCGAAAATAGAACGAGAGTAGGTACAAGTTCAAACATGACGGCAGTGGGGATTTAGTGAGATGGATAACGATTCTTCCATTTCATAGAAAATTGTTCTGAATGTGAGGCCGCCTTAAATCACGTGACGTTGTAAACTATAGAGCGGTCCCCTTCAGGGCCGGATTAAGGCGGTGGCCACATGGGCCGCGGCCCATGGCGGCAAATCAAGGGGGCGGCAAATTTTGCAATTTTATAAAAAAAAATCGAATTTTGAAAAAAAATTACAAACGAGAAAAGGTGACAAAATCTCTCATTTCCTGAGAGTATAGTGATTTCTAATTTTGTTGTCTTGTAGTGATAAAAGAGACATCACCTTTCATTAATCGAGTTAAGAGAGAAACCGAACACGCAATTTGGCCTGGAACGGCGCGACTTAGAGAGAAATGATGACGAGGACTTGAGATGAAAAGGAGAAGCCCTCGGCGCGGCGGTCGGCATGTAACATATATTAGCGCCTACAAGACTGCACGAATACTTCACGCCTTGCATCAAACACAGTGCGGTCACTGCGGTCAGCGTGAAACGGATATCACCTACAAGAATGCATGAATATTTCACGCATTGCGCCAAAGACAGTGCGGTCAGCGAGAGTCGCTTAGCGCCTACAAGACTGCGTGAATACTTCACGCATTGCGTCAAACACAGTGCAGTCTGCGCGCGCGGCGCGGCGGCGGAAGTTAAAATCATTAAACTACATCTATGTTTGTTCTTTCATAATTTGTTCGTCCATTTCTTATGAATGGAAGGCCTTGTCCACACAGAGATAGGTTTACGGAACTTAACTTTCGCGCACAGTTCCGTGAACTTTTGCTAGTAGTATTAACAGGGCTTTCCCAAAAAATATGTCCAACAAGAGTAAACGATTCTTATGCACCCCTCTCCCGCTGGCACGCTTACTTGATGGTTTTTATTGGTATTTCAAAACGAATGAGAAGGGGGCGGCAAAATACAGGCGGCCCATGGGCGGCAAGTAGGTAAATCCGGCCCTGGTCCCCCTCCTACTTTCGCAACATGATATTAACCACATTTGAGGTCTTCCTATTTCCTCGCGAGCTTTGCTGTGTAGAACCCTAAAGTTTGGAGCGCGTCCGGAAAATTTTTGGAATTTTAAATGTATTTGGACCCATGCGACGACGGTTTTTTCCCTCCATCCAGAATATCCGGGGGAGGCTGATGATACTACTTTCAATTAATATATTTTCAGGGGGGCCAGGCCCCCTTGGCCCCCTTTGTACGTCCATAAGTAGTAGCTCCTTATTATTAAATGTATGCCAAATATCCCATAGATCCAGCAATCACAGACAGTATACAGGGCTTGTGAGACAATAACGCTAATTTGATCATAAGTTCCTTGATTTTGGAGGCATTATCTTAAGCATTTGGTGGCTTTCAAAAACATGATATTAGCGGGCTGAGTTTAGTTGTGAGAAACCGTTTACATTTTTGGCGAACAAGGGTCTGCTTTGTTCCTTATTTATTGACTGGAAAGACTCAAAAAGCATCACGATGTAGGTGGTCTCTTTCTTTGAATTAATTTCATAATTATAATAATTAGGGAATCCGTGAGAGAACCAAGTGAGCACCACGGCACCTGGTTCCTCTCTTTGCATTAATTTGGCTCGTTTTATATTTGGGAGAGAGGAACCACGCTCTTGAAATGTAAGAGGAAATAATGATCTACGTACTAAATTTGACTACTCTGAACTGGTATATACGAATAAAGGCTCTCGAATTATTCATCCAGCAAGAGTTGGCAAATGTGAAAACCACCCTGCATCATAACTCAAGACCTTATGAGCTTTCCTTGGGCCGCCCTAAGCAGAAAAGCAGAAACCAAGTCACATTAGCCTTTGCCAAGTTTTGCCGGACGGTGTATTATTTCACAGGAGAACGGTAATGTAAATTCTGTTGTTTTCAGAGGATTTCCTCTGCAACGTGAAGCGAATTCCATAATATTTTCAAAATAATCCATACAATTGCTCTTCTGTATATAAAATAAATTGCTCCATGAAATTTGGTAATGACTGATGTGAATAGTTCCTTTCCGTTGAACACGGTCTTTTTATTTTCAATTTACACCGCGTATTAGAGTCCACTCAAAATGATTTTACACATTTCAAGACTGCGACAGAAGATATGCCATCTTGATTCTTTCGGTTACTCTCAATGCTAAAGAGATGTCAAATAGTCTTCTGTCGCAGTCTAAAAGTTTGAAAATTTATTTGGCGCGGAGCCTTACCTGACCTGAGCAACGCCTTACTTTTTTTTTTTTCCCGCAAAAATCACCCAAATAAAATAAAGAAGTAGAACAATACAGAAAAGTGCATCTCACATCCGAGCCATTTAAGCAAAGTAAAATGCTCTGACATCTTGTAATTTCAATACATTTTGCTTTTAGTCGTACCTTCTAATTTGTATTTGGCCTACAATGGGCAAATCTGAAGTGTCAGGTCTCGCCAAAGCTACTTTGAAAATGGCCGACGAAGACTCTCTCCGGTGCATTTTTACGCTAGTGTGGACGGTGGGCAAGGTTCACTTATAGATGTGCTCACGTATTGTATTTTTGCAGAAAGCGTTTCATTTCAAACCATATTCAAATATTGAATAAAGGTATAATCACCTTTATATATAATTCAAAAACATATTTTCATAAAAAGTTTTAGATACCCACGTATAAAGGATGACTATAAAAATGACCTGAAATCTCTCATTGTATTTTAATGGCTTTTAAAATATTTAAAACCTTTTTTTTCAGTGATCTACAAATTGACTTCAAAATACATTGAAAACGCATTAATGTCATCAAAACTTTTTTTCTAAAGGATTCAAAGTAGTTTTCGAAATGTTTCATCGACATTTTTGAAAAAAAAACACGTACGAATGTTTTTAAGTTTTTCGATAATTTTTTTTTTTTTCTTTTTTTTTTAAATTCATTGATATCAGGGTACACATTAAACAAAGGAGTATCATAACATTCAAGTCATCTATCTCGTTGATTTAAGCAAGTACCAGGCATTAATACTAACGGCATTAAAGCATTTAGAGTTATTTTAACAGCTTTTTAGCGTCATTGCCCTCTTATCGATTTCATACAGTCTTTGAGAGCGACCAACTTCTTCGTCCCGGTAGACAAAGTGACCTCGGCGGTGCATTTGTGATAAACATATAAGCACCCTACTGTCTTTCGACACGCAGAATACTTCACACTCTTGCAGTGCCCGTGGACATTCCCTGCTCCCGCCTGGGCTAGCGTGATGATGGACGAGAATGCCTCATCGCATCCTTGGAAAGAGAATTCTGGAGGCTCGAGACATGGTGACCCGCGGCCTCTGCGACACGGATCCGACTGTAAATATTCATTCAAGATCTCCTGTGTTGTTTGTGACTGAAATAAAAGAAATCAAATGGAAAGGGTTAACTGCATTGTGACGAGTCTGAAGGTGCGTATGTTACGGGTAATCTAGTCAAACCGGGTAATGTCGGCAATAATTGACATTACCCAGGCCGTTTTGGTTAGGTTAGGTTAGGTTAGGTTAGGTTAGGTTAGGTTAGGTTATAATACCCGCCATCCCACCCCTCAGTCGTCAGGGAGGGCCGCAGACGGGACCGGCTGGACCTAACCTAACCTAACCTAACCTAACCAAAACGGCCTGGGTAATGTCAATTATTGCCGCCATTACCCGGGTAATGTCGACATTACCCGGTTTGACTAGATTACCCTTCACACATATAACTAATCTGCGTTGCTAAGGAAAAACGCCATATGAACCATAGAGTACATAGAGTCGTAATGTAAGTGGGAGAGCTGGCGCCACTTTCAAGCAATATCCAGCTCCCGAATTCCGAGACTCCTGTGCGGAACCGGGTCACTTTTTCGATACATAATCGATTGTTTGCGATACACGGGAACCCGGCCATGGAATTACTACATATTCCACACCGCCATTTTGGATCGAATATGTGTCAAAAAAGTGGCCCGCACACCGGGCTCGGAACTCGTCGAGCAGAACATGGCGCCAGCTCTCCCATTTACAATATTTACATTACACGACTCTATGTACTCAGTGGTATGAACACACGAAAGTTGCCAAATTTTCTCGGATAAAACTTGTATTTTTGACAAAATTAATGTATATTTTTCCGTATAATTTTCAGATATTTTTTTCCTTGGAAAAATAGTCAACGTAATTTATCGATAACTTCCTTGATTTTTTTTTTCTATGTCAACAGAATTTTACGTAACAATTTCGAGATGGAGAGTTAGCTTGTCTCTCATCAAATAAAATTAAATAGGAGTGGACATTTTGAAATGCCGAAGTAGAGACGCGTGGTTCCGCATTTTGGCATATGTTTGCATTCTGGAAAATGCGACTTAAAAGTATGAGGCGAATTCATCCAGAGTCTACGCTACTACCGCTTTAGAAGAAAAGGGGAAACCATCATTATGTTGCGAAGTAGCAAACCAATTGGTTTTAACAGTTATTTCGCCCATTGAAAGGGGAAAAACGAAAAATGAGCTTATTTTAAAAATATCACAATTTCAAATATTACCTCCGAACACTGGATTGCCATGAGCAAGATCACCAACAAAATTATAACGCAGCACCGCTTGACTGCCATCACCGAATGGAGGAAGTCAACTACATGAAAATATGATTCCGACTCGTTATCGCGTAAGATCCAGCATAGATGTTCTATCACGTGAGGTAATTTTTGCGCACTTTCCATCATTTCGGCCCCCAAAAAAAAAGGTGTAGCTACCTAGGAGGAAAATTTTGTGTTGTCTGTCTGTGTTTTAGCCGCGATGGTTTAATATTTTTTGCCTTCCCATTAGCTAGGTACAGCTTTCACGCCTATTTTCCTTCGCAATGCTGTTCATCACTGCTAGAAGTGCAAAAATTGAGGAAAAGTGCGTGAAAATATGACGTTAGAAAGGAATTATGAGTGACCTTTTGTTAGAAGGTTTTTTTCCCCTCCGCGGTGCTAAGTTTTCCCTGGTTTGGCTGAGCAGATCTGCGTGGAATATTCGATATGCAAGCGAGAGTCTATATTCGACAACGAAATAACCACTTTAGGATCGTTCACGTCCACCAATCCGTATCTCCTCTTTTGCCTCTGACTTCAAATCTTTGTTCAAGCCTCCTTAAATTATGGAGAATTTTGTCACCCGACGGAGTGTATAGAGTTGGCATTTTTAAAATCGCCTAGTTTCCTCGGATATCTCCGGGATTATTTATTGTTTGTGCCCACCGAGTGAGTAAGGAATGCACCTCGGACTTCGGTTCTGGGTGAATTCAACCGATCCTAAAACGCACCGAGGATGCCATTGTTAGTAGAGTACCTGTATAGCGAGAGTATGGACAGATGTGAAACTCCGAAAGTCCATCAGGCCTTCACCGATGCCTCCACGAATAAAGTTAGGGCCCAGAAATGCAGCCAACCTATGAATTTCAATTATCAAGGACGATTTACTGATACTATTGTTACGAACTGTCGTTTATTAAGCACGTGTTTGACTCAGTTTTTGCATAAATTTACTCAATTTTGCGGAAGAACGCTCATTTATGTACATTCTTGGCCATCTTGGTTAGAATTGGAACCTGCAGACTGGCAGTGAAATTTTGTGCGTTAGAAGTAGGTTAGAAGGGTGGCTGCACTTTTGGGCCCTAAGCCCTCCATGAAGCGATCTGTCCATACTCTCGCTATACAGGTACTCTAATTGTTAGCACCCGCACCGTGAGATGTGCATTGTGTAACGATTGGAATATTCTGCATTATCGGAAAGATTCCTGGATCATTCACAGCACGACTCGACCTCGCGGAAACACGGATTTAATTTTTATATGGAAAAATATGTTCACCGTTGAAATTTTATAGAGCACAGTGTGCGATATACTCAGTAACATTGGGATAACTCACATAGATTGCGTTGCACCGTCAACGCATTTTAATGATTGATTTTTTTTAAAGGGATTTCAAGGATCACTGAATACCTCATACACAGAGAGAAATGTCAACATAAAATTTTGGTCAACCTGGGAAGTAAAACACAAAATAATCCTATCCTTCAGTAGACGATTTCTAGAGCAAATGCCAGCTAGTTTTCATGAGGAAATTTAATAAAAATGAGTCGTGGATACCAACGTCACAATCGGTGAAATGCATTTTCCCATAGTATCTCTATTGTTTTCTGCGCTAAATTCACCGCAAACCGTAACAAAATCAACACAGAATTTTTGTTGGTTTGTATGTTTCACTTCCTATATTAACCAAAAGTAACACAAAAGCACAAATATTTTTATCATTGTACATACAGGGTCTGATCACATCATTGTATTATATTTTAACCTGATATAGTACTGAATAAAAAAAAAAGTGTACATATAAGTATACAGTGAATTTTTCCCCACAAGTTACAATATTATTGCACGTTTGTGTAGCCGTAAAAAATCCAAGCAGAAAAATGGTCAAGAAACGTCGGTAGTACCATGTATACTCAGTATTCATTACTGCTAATTCCTGATTTTCAATCTGAATTTGGAGGTTTTCATGTAGTAACAATTTCTTAAGTTGCAATAGGAATCACCAGGTGCTGTGCTTCTCAAGTTTTTACCCTTTCTTGTAGTCCAGCGTTGGAGTAATAATGAACGAACTGTAAAACTTCGTGAAGATTACTTGGTTGACCTAAGTTTTTTTTCTTTTTTTTAAGAGCGACCCCTAACCTTGGAGAATTTCCAGCAACCTGACTGTTGAAATTTTGCGTTGGTCAACCGGGTAAAAAAAGATCAAAGAAAATGGAGTTATATGATTGGTCGATGCTCTGAGATGTACGTCTTGTGGTGCCAATAAAGGATCTTATCAACGAAAGGCCTACCTCTTAAGTTGCCGATACTGGGTTCATCCTTCCAAATCTCATCCTTCTCAAATCCACTTTAATCGGAACGGCAAGGCTCACGGCTTAGAGCACCGACCAATCACAGGACTTCATTCTCCTCAATCTTGCCTTAACCGGTCGACAAACATAACATTTTATCGATCAGGCTGCAGGTGTCCAAAAATTTACGAATTTTTATGTTCAAAAGAAAACTACCGAGTGAACTGGGCACATGAATTCTTTGGTTTCTGAATTGAACAACTATTGAAGGAGATATAAAAACCTACTCTGCTAAGATACATCATATGCTCAAGAGGGAAATGCCGCGCGATGACATCACATACGGCGATATATTTCCAACATTTTTAATCTATTTTTTCTCGCACCAGAGAAAAAATTTAATGAACACTGCGAATTCAGCTCACCAAGCACTCTTCGAAGGAGCAATACAACTTTTTGCACGAATTTTCCAATGAAAGAACCATATCCTGAACCTAAAGTTCTCTGCTGGAGAGAACACCATGTCTAGTAGTCCATTGAAAAACATGATAAAAAAAATGGCCGGAGGTCACCGAATAGCCAATGGAATCATCTCTCCACGTCCGGATTATTTAAATGGGCCAATCACACGCCGATTGAGACGGAGGTGCTGTGACGTCACCCTCAGACTCTCCAGAGTAACAGACATCCGATCCGAGAATGTTCTGCGTGTCTTGATGTGACTGTAACCTCTTACACAACTTAATTAAACATTCAGTCAGGTGGTTACCTCGCCGAGAAGGAAGACAGCCGAGAGGCCTGTGCTTATTTTCTTCAACACATTTCATTTGAAGATCATCCACCACCGAGAATTTCATAAGTGCGAATACAATGGACCACTAGACAAGGTACGAATTTAAGCGATCTGATACATGTTTCTTAACCAGAATTTCACGTGGAAAACGATTCACACAATGAAAATTACGGAAACCAACTCCTAACGAAGATATTAACGTTTTTATTTCACATCGGTTACGAGGAATTTGAACTGCCCGCTCACAAGAAACTCAAAACTCTACGTGAGTCAAATCGCCCACTACAACGGTTTCAGCAAGCTTCTCAATCGAGCAATGTTCATTTCCCATCATGTGTTGTTCAAACTATTAGCAATTTGCTATGACTGAGCCAAAGCTTCAAGATTAAGGTTGCCAGATTTTTATATCGCAGAGACTGTCATGATAGCGTTTAGCGCGCGATGTGAATCACGTAGAGCATTGTGTTTTCATGAGCGGGTGGTTTGAATTCACGCATTAAGAATCATTAAATATCTTCGTAAGGAGTTAATTTCGGTAATTTTCGTTGTGAGCATCGTGTTTTACGTAAAATTTTGGTTAAGAAACATGTATCAGAATGCTGAAATTCGTACCTTATCTAGTGGTCCATTAGGCGATAAGATATATTTAAAGCTGAATCAGCCCAGCTACTTTTTACACGGAGGAAAAACCTCGATCATATGACCGGAAAGTTCAGGAGATGTTTTTTGGTTCGGAGGACTGAGGACCGTAATCAAAGTTCTTTCTTAAACAACTCATTTCCCTAAGAGGTCGTATTATTATGAGGGGCTTGGAGGACAAGACACATAAGTGCAGTTTTTGCAAATATTGAGATATCAATGATTTCAAGTAAAACTAGTCCTAATGCATATTTTGGGGAAAATTCGCTTCCAAATACCAATTTTTAAGCATCAAAAATTCAGTTTGAACTTTCTTTCCGCCATAAGGATCCATGTAATCTTGAAACTTCAAATTCGTTTTCCTCGAAGTAGCGAAAACTACACTTATGCGCCTTGTCCTCCAAGCTCCTCATGTATAGTGTGCACAGTGATTAGGGAAAGGTCTAAGGAGATCCTTAACATCATGACACCTCATCCCTAACTCGAGAGCTGAAATTGAAAATGAGTGCGAGACAGTTATCATCAGAGACCGAGGGAAAAAAAAAGGCATGCTCCTGGACGATCGCTGAATTTTTTGTGCTGCGTGTAAAAAAAATGATGGGTACCGCGTCGGAATCGTTGGCGATGGAAATTTCCACGGCAATGCTTTCTTTGAAGCAGATTCAATTTTATTTTCGAATTCAAAAATATGAAAAAACCCTCACTGTAAAAGACAATTGTTTAGTGTCAAACTTTTATGCTTCTCGGAAATGTTGAACGAAAAGCGATAGACTGAGAAAATGCGATGCATGAAACAACCTTGAATGCACGAGACCAGTGGCGTGGCGCACTTTGCGATAAATCGATTGATCTGCCATTGAAACCCATGGAAATGGATCGATAAATAGAGTGTTCGCAACAGTGGCGTTGCGTGCTTTGCGATATATCGATTGATCTACCATTTAAACCTATGGAAAAGGATCGATAGACAGGGTGTTCGCAGCGAACACCTTAATAATCGATTCTTTACCATAGGTTTAAATGGCATAGCAATCGATAAATCGCAATTTACGCCACGCTACTGGTTCGCAACGAACACCTTAATAATCGATTCTTCACCACAGCTTCAAACGCGGAGCTATCGATAATCGATCACTCACGCCTCGCCACTGATGAGGACAGAGAGTTTTTTCTCCGCAGCCACGAGCGAGGACCCCTATTCTAAACGAAGGATCAAGGAGATCATCAAACTTTGCGACTTGACTACCAAAAAAATTTCCTATTCGTCGGATGTTTTGAGATAGGGGGTCATTCAAATATTTTGTAGCCCATTTTTGCTTACTTTTTGACCCCCTACTCTCCCTTACTTTTAAGGCACGATCGTAGCCAAACTCCCCCCCCCCCCTCCACCCTTTGAAATTAGGTATAAGCTTGGTTTGATAATGTGAATTAGCCGCCATATCTAGCACAGGTTCTGAGGTATATGGACTTCGAAACATTGCAATTCACATCGGAGTATTAGTGAGCACTCTTTTTGTGATGCATCTAAATGACTAAAATGGCGTGAATTTGCTTTTTGCCCTGAGGCGCTGTAAAAATTACTCGTGCGCAGTATAAAAAAAGTCGTGACCTTTAAAATTTTAAAATCATCGGCGCGTCACATTAATCTAGGTTTTTTATGCCAAGTTTATGATGAAATTTCGCAGAATTTGCGTTCGAAGTTACGGAGTGAGCACGCGAGACATACGTTCCATCAGTATGATTGAAGTAATACCTATACGACTTCACTTGTAAAAAAAAGAAGAAAGCAAAGTTATTCTGTGAGAAAAGTTAAATCCAGTCCGTTATATTCGTGCACTCGTATCTATAAAAAGCTACCTACAACGTCAGACATGACATTTCAGACGCACCTCGTCACGCGGTAAACACGGCAAACTACATTATTTTCCCGAAAACCTTGACAAAATTACAACATCCCATTTAAAGCTGTGGTAAAGAATCGATCATGAAAGAGGTCGTCGCGAGCACCCTGTTTATCGATCCTTCTCCATAGATTTAAATGGCAGATCAATCGATAGATCGCAAATCACGCCACTCCACTGAAAACTAAGGTCCCCTTCCCCGCGGAATGTCACTTATCAAATGGCTCCACTAGACGTTTCAGGGATTTTCCAAGTTCGAAGCAGGATGATACATTGGTTTCTTACCATTAACGTTTCACGGGTAAGTCATACGGTCTGCGACTACTTGCGTGGAAGAAACTAGTTAGCGTGATAACCGAACTCTAAATAACTAATGCATCAATTACATGAACTTTTTTACTTTCACATTGAGTTCACAAGATGAATTTGTAACTGCTGCTCCCTGGCTCACAAGGACATACTGTCGGAAAAATCTGATACGGTGAGTCGATCGACGCCACTTTTGTGTCAGAACGGATACGATAGTCGTATCAATGGTTCCATTTTTCAGTTACTCGTCATTTTTCTCCAATTTTGAGATCGCAATTCTGTTGTCAGAGACTAAGCACTCACTTACCAATTTTAACAAAGAATTCAAGTGTTAAGGCGTGGTTTTGCAAGATTATCATATCGCAGGGCATTCGATGTCATCGAATGCGTGTTTGCGCGCGATGTAGAATCCACGCTTATTACGTTGAATTTCTTGTTAATGGTGAGTGGTGCTTTAGTCTCTGACACGCACTGTTCTCAAATGAGAAATGCAGTCTGAAAAATGGAACCATGCGTATATGACGTTCTGCACATGGCGTCATGAATACCTTCTATGTATGTGCGCTATCGTGCTCTATATACGTGAAAATTTCAGTTACGATATTTCCATCGTAATCAGAATGCCTGGAAATTCGTGCCTTGTCTAGTGGTCCATTGTTTGAATGAGCTTCGTTACACAAAAAAATATTACCTGTTCATTTGATTTCATTCAAAACTCTGCAACGTGGCAGTGAAACTACACTTTTCCTCGGCTCACAAATTGAATTGCTCAATCGGGGAGCGAGGATGCTCCGAGCGCCTGGATGCGGGAAATGGACGATTGGCGGTGCCAATAATAACCAGGTCCCACAGTGGCTTCCCACAGCCCTAATACCGACACCTAGCTGCCAGATTTAACGTCTATCATTGGGATTCCCATGCGAGGATCCGTTTCTCGGCGGACGTTTTGGCAACCGTGGCGGCGCGGGTGACGCGACGCGACCCGGGTGCGGGTGTTGTCGCGGTTTCGTTCTCGTGCGCGTCCACGGCACCAGCCGAGTTACTGCACCCTGGGTTGCAGTGTTGTACTGTTGAAGGAACAGAACGTGATAGTGGCTCCTCCGGCTTCAGCCCCAGGTCAGGAAATTGTAAGAATGGGTGGATTTCACTGAAAAAAAAAAATCTCGGTATATTTACCAAGAAAAGGGTAAAATTACCAAGAATTCAGGGTTCTATTTGATCCCAGTTTTTTCTGGGTAAAATTACCATTTATAGAATTGGTAATTTTACCGAGTCTTCTCGGTAAAGTTATTGAACTCTCTCGGTAATTTTACTGGACCTTGGTAAAAATGCCAATATTTTTTATCGACTGTGGTAGAATTACCGAGATAAAATGGCAAAGTTACCGGGAATTGATTACCAATAAAAGTGGTATACTTACCTGAAAAAAAAAACAGTAAAAATACCGGTTTTTAGGTAAGCTTACCAGACTGTATTGGTAAAATTACCAATAATTGGTAAAAAAAGTAAGATGGTAAAGGTACTAACGGACCTTGGTAAAACCGCCGAGAATTTTTTTTCAGTATGTCCAGTTCGAAAGCAACTCAGCTCCGAAGGAGATGAAGCGGAAAGAAATTGGAAAATAAACACGCATTGAAAAAAAAACACCACTTTGGATCTAGAGTCCAGACTCTTGAAAACATTGACAAGAAAAAGGACTCTTGATTCAATCAGATTCAAGCTTAAATCAAAAAGAAATTCGCTCAAATTAAGAGGCTTGGCTCTTGATTTAAGCTTAAATCTGATTGAATCAAGAGTATTTTTTCTCGTTGATGTTTTCAAGAGTCTGGACTCTAGATCCAATGCGTTTTTTTTCCAGTGAAAGAGAAGGGAATTTTGGAGATGACGACTTGCAATGAGTCAAGCATGCTAAAAAGAAAAATGTAACGTTGCTGAGCCAGCTACTTCCCATTTGGTTCTTGCTGTGCATCAATCAAATCTCTGCATCAGTGGCGTGGTGTGCTTTGTGATCAATCGATATTTCCCCTTTTGAAGCTGTGGTAAATAATCGATTAATAAGGTGTTCGCTGCGAACACCCTGTTAATCGATACTTCTCCATAGGTTTAAATGACCGATCAATCGATATATCGCAAAGCACGCCACGCCACTGCTCTGCATTATACCATAACTAGATGGTACTGCGCACCAACTCCCACCGTGTGCATCATACGTGCACTTTAATGCACCAAGTTGTTTGTCTTAGAGCATGTATATAGGAAGACTAGAGACTTGTCGAAATATGTGACAACTTCCTGAAGAGCTTCGGGAAGATAGGGGAATGAGGTGGTTAGGTGTCGCAGAGCGCTAAAAAGCGCTGTTAAAGCGCCTTCTATGTAAGTAATTTGTTTATAATTCTACTCAACTCCGTTGATACTGTTCAAATTACTCGAAAAAAAAGGTGTCAGGAGCTATCCCCTAAAATCCTGGCACTACCCTAATTAGTTGAATGATGTAGATATCCCAATTAATTTTGGTGGTACCGCAACTCAAGTCGGGATAGTAACGCAACATATGGGCTAGTTGCCTAATTTATTGGGGAATGCCTATTTTTGCCTAATTTATTGCCTAGTAATTGGAAATTTCTAAGTTGAGACCTTATCCCGACCTCTTTTTTCCTTTTACGTGATAAATCCATCCGTACAGAGCAAAATCACTTCCACAGGCATCGCTTTTTCAGGAACAATCGTCACTTTTGTAATTAGAAAAAAAATTTACGGGCCATATAGACACACCGTCCGTTCCGGGCTCGGAGACACGGGGTGCTCTGCGGGGTGCTCACGGGTGCTACGCCCGGAACTTTCAGTCACTCGGCCCGGCACGTGGACGTTATGTCTATATAGCCCGCAAGCACGGTTTTCAAGGCCGGAGTTTTTTTTTTTTCATTGTAGGAATCCAAGAGGCGCCGGATCGCCGGACTTGCATAATCACCTTTTAGAGCAAATTTTATTTAGAGGTTCGGCACCACTTTTGTGTCCGAACCTCCGAGCTGCCATTTTATTTCCGGAACTTCCGATTCAGTAACTAACGAATCGCAACGTTGGTGTGTAATTTTGGTACCACCTCGCGAGGTGGTTCTAATGGTTCAATTACACGATCAAATTGAGCCATCATATTGAAGCTCTGATTGGTGGAAAAACACCTGAGGTGAGGATGCGACCAATGAGAGGCCCAATTTGATGGCTCAATTTGATCGTGTAACTGGATCTTAATGGCAGCTGAATATGGAAGTCAACAGTATATCGCTCAACAGCTGAAATTTCGCTAATTCAAGTTACTGTCATCCAAATGTGTATCAAATCTATTAGAATAGTTCAGACAAATCCGACATTATCCGATCCCTGAGAATCGTTTCTGAATTTTGCGCGACACGAGCAAAATTCAGGCATCGGGCCTGTCTTCCACATTCAAGCCACATTCAGCTCCCATATTCAGCGTGTGATCGCGGCATAAAAAAGGTTCGACCCATCGAAGACCAACGGATCTAATTGGTCGGATCTGGTAATAACGGTGTCCACTGGTGTTGGTGATTGATGAGACGAACCGGGATAGAACTTCCCAAAGAGGTTCGGAACTTCACTGGAGAAAAAAAAAAAAACACATTGGATCTAGACTCCAGACTCTTAAAAACATCGACAAGAAGAAGTATTCTTGATTCAATCAGAATCTAGCTTAAATCAAGAACCAAGCCTCTTAATTTAAGCGGATTTCGTTTTGATTGAAGCAAAAATCCGATTGGATCAAGAGTATTTTTTCTTGTCAATGTTTTCAAGAGTCTGGACTCTGGATCCAATATCCAATGTGTTTTTTTTTCCAGTATTCAAATAAAATTCGCTTTTACAAGGTGGGTAAAATTCTTAAAAATAGCGGATTTCAATTGCAAACGGGCAGCCGGGGTTGGAGTCGCGGCGTTGTTGTCATCGTGACTGTGACACTGTGGCGCTCTGTGGCGGATGTTGAAGTGTCGCCGGGGACGACGAAAAAGGCGAAACGTGATCATGTCGAGGAAGACCCGGAGCCGGGACCCGGGGGAGTCGAGACTAATCAACGCCACGCGGATCACCGCCAACGGGGTGCTCTGCCACGATCCCGGCACCCAACACCCGCATTTCTCACAGGGAAGCTTCCGTCGACGACCCGGGCCCCCGAGAACCACAGACGAGTCATCGCTTCCCCACGCGGGTTAACGGACGTACGTGCACGTCTCGCTTTTCCGCGATTGGAAGTCGTTCACGCGCATGCGCACACGAGAAGGGATGCCTATGCGAGCAGGGTGACGCACGCCTCCTCCCCGCTCACCGAAAAAAGGACAGGGTTGCCACAGACAGGGAATACCAGGAAAACCTGGAAATGTCAGGGAATTTTAAAAAATCAGGGAAAACCTGGAAAAGTCAGAGAAAACCTGGAAATGTCAGGGATTACCAGGAAATGTCAGGGAAAATGATGATAGTGTGAGAGAAAAATCTTTAATTCACCTCTAATTGCTTTTCAGAATGGGGTTGACTTTTTGAACAACAAATTTTGCCTGAAAGCTATTTCAAATTATGTCTTTTTAACCATCTGGCATACCTCCAATTGTCAGGAAATTTCACTTAAATGTATAGCAAGGAAATCAGGGAAATTTTAGGAAATGTCATCTATCAAACTCTTTGGCAATCCTGAAATGAGAGTGGAAAAGGAAAGAAAGAAGGAAGGAATGGAGGAGAGAAGAAGGAAGAACGTGCTTGAATTTGGAAATTATTCATGACGAAATTGACTCACGCTATTAGATGCGCAATAAAATTTCGAAAAGTTTCTGGGAGTTTGAGCCTCTCACCCCCTCCAATCGCTCCATCGCTCGGATTGTCTGGATTCGCCCATGCGAGAGTGGGGTGATACGAATTTTTGGGAAAACTATTGGGTGGTCGAGCTCTTTGAATTTTTCAACTATTTTTATTAACAGTAAATTTGACTTACAAAAAAGATACAGCAAAATGGGCAGGTTTATGAGTGGCCAAATTACATGAGGATCCTATCACGCAGTTGAAAAGTAACTTTCCTGAGCGCGGCAATATTGTAAACACCTACTAAAATTATAATTCGCGGCGTCTTCTCGTCAGCTTCCTATAATACACTAGTCAAGACGGGCGGGTTTCGGCGATTTCGGCGACACAATCAGGTGAATCAGGTGGAGCGGAGGACCTGCTAATCGGCAGGGGTGCTCGCTCGTTGACCCCGGAGACCCCATCGCCGACCTGCACGACGTGGAAAAATTATCCGGGTCAAAAATGATGCTGTCGATAAAGAAGGGCTCCTATCTGATGGCGCCGATCAGCGCTGATCACAGGGCGATGCATGTGGGTCGAAGGGCCGTGAGACCGCTGATTCCATCGCGATCATCTCTAAAGCGTCAGCCCCGGAGGAAGGAGAGGTCGTGGAATATGCACTGTTATGATGGACAAAATCGGGCCCTCGAAAACCGATCTGAAGACTTGTAGAGCAACCATGTCCTCGAAGTTGAGCAAACCGTTTATTTACGAAAGAGTCCAAGCGCCAGGGGTGCCCAGTGAGGGGTTTTCTGAGGAACTACTCCTCAACTTTGAAAAAAGGAGGGGGGTGAGTTTTTTTTGGTGTCTTGGAGAAATATTCTCTCCCCCCCTCCCAAGAATTTTAGTAGCTGTATTTAAATTTACACCATTTTCAACTACATTTTGCAATTCAGAACTACTATTTCTGGCTCATCCAAAAAGCACTTATCTGATGTGAAGAAATAATGGCACGTACGTTGTTTCTACAAAGAACAAGAAACATCATTTCCTCATTGTAAAATGTAGTCCAATTGTGCCCAGCAGGGCCGGATTTACCTACTTGCCGCACCCTTCTCATTCATTTTGAAACATCAATAAAAACCATCAAGTGAACATGCCGGAGGGGGAGGGGTGCATAAGACGCGTTTACCTACTCATGTTGGATACATTTTTTGCGAAAGCCCTGTCAACACTACTGGTAAAATTTCACGGAACTTTGCGCGAAAGTTAAGTTCCATAAACCTGTCTCTATGTGGACAAGGTCCTCCATTTAAAAGAAATGAACCAAAAAATTATGAAAGAACAAACATGAATGTGGTTGAATAATTTTAACTTATTCCGCCGCCAATGCGCAGCGCTGATAGCACTGTGTTTGGCGCAATGCGTGAAGTATTCCTGCAGTCTTGCAGGCGCTATGCTTTTCACGCCAACCGCTCCTAACCGCACTGTGTTTGACGCAATGTGTGAAGTATTCATGCAGACTTGTAGGCGCTAATATGTGTTACATGCCGACCGCCGCGCCGAGCTGAGGGCTTGTCCTTTTCTTTTCAAGTCCTCGTCATCATTTCTCTCTGCGCTGAGCTCCAGGCCAAATTGCGTGTTTAGTTCCTCTCTTAACTCGACTAATTAAAGATGCTGTCTCTTGCATCACCGAAAAACGAAAAAATTCAAAATTACTATACTCTCAGGAAAGAGAGATTTTGTCCCCTTTTCTCATTGCTAATTTTTTTTTCTGAATCCGATTTTTTTTATACCTACATTAAAAAAAAACTGCAAAATTTGCCGCCCCCTAAATTTGCCGCCCCCTAAATTTGCCGCCATGGGCCGCGGCCCATGTGGCCACCCCCTTAATCCGACCCTCGTGCCCACGGGCCTGGAACAGTGGTTATCTTTTGACTCTTCAACGCACGAGTAGAAAAGCTTGACTATATTTGTTGTTTGTGAAATGAGTCAGAAGCTAAAGTTCCTAATTGCAAAATGTGGTCCAAATCTTTCAAGCCATAAGATATCCATAACAGGGATCATAGATTTTCAAATTATTGTTCTTGCGGATTCTATATATATTACTTTGGTCCCTCCATCTCTCACACTTAAGATCCTCTCAGAATTGAATCTTGTGACTCCTTCTCGCCAAACCAAAGTTCCCAGATCGTGCGATAATTGTCCGATATATTACATGTGGCAAATTATAGAAACAAGTTTATTTTCCAGCACTGTAAGGCAACAAGGCGCCAAACGAAGCGCCTCACGCCGAAATTCGAATTCGTGTAATTGTGTTACACTCGAGTGAAGATGCGAGCTCCATAGCAGTATCGCTCTCCGCGGAAGGAAGTTGCGTTTCCCAGTGCCCCCTGCCCCCCCCCCCCCCGCCGCCTGGGGGTTCCTACTCCCGCTTTTATGAGATTACCAATTACCATGTTAATCCCAACGGTAATCCGTGGGCGGTCACTGTTTCTGCCGGTGGAAACGTGTATTCCCATTTGCATTATCATTCCCGTCTTGTAATAGTGGATTAAATTTGCCTCAGAGTGTAACCTGTGCCAGGGACTCTTCGAAACAATGCGCATCTCGTGTATTACCTGGCGCCGATTGGCTGCTTCCGCTGGATAATTTTAACGAAATATTTCACCCTTAGCGTGACCTCAAGTAGCATTTGAGTTATTTCTTTCTAAAATGGCGTATGAGCGGACAGTGGAACTTTCTGCTAAGTTAACGAATAACCGAGGACTTCTGAGATCTCCATTTCAAAAATCTACCCCATTTTTGTTTAATCTACCGTAAAAGTATTCCTGTATGTGTTCGTCTGGTTTGCTACGAATCATTTACTGTAGGCAATTAGCAAAACGTAACAAGCAGTCCTTGAAATGGAGAAAGTACTTTCGTTCTGGTTGCGGTGGAGTAGAATTTCAAGATGACAACCTGTCCAATCAAAATTTTTTTATGATTTTTCGGTATTAATGACGTCTGAGGCATCAGGTACAACTATGATCGTCTCTTTACTTTGTCTCTATGCTCCAGATGCCATTGGCATCACCAATGCTGCCGTGCTAATGAAGTATGAACTTTCAGACATTGCTAAATTTCCTTGGGTAAAATGCGAATTTTCAGGGAAATTTCTGAATATTTTCCCTCCACTTTTTCAGAGAATTTCATTTACGATCAGATCTAAATTATCTCAAAATACCAAGAGAAATTATTCATAACTCTCCTTAAAAGGATCATTTTATCGAAGGAAAGGTAACTTTCGAATTTCATACGGCGTTCTCCCTTAGAATTTTATGGTGGGGCTTTTTCAAGGGTTAAATCGCATGGGGAGTTATCGTTGGGGTTTTTAATTACTAAAGGACTGAAACAAGGGTGTTGTTTGTCGCCAACCTTATCTAAAGTGTACCTGGAAGAAGTTTTAAAAGAATGGAAAAGATGCTTTTCGGGAATGGGCGTCCCGCTACGTGAAGATGGCACCCTTTATACTCTGTGCTTTGCTGATGATCAGGTGGTAATAGCTCAGGACGAAGAAGATGCGAATTACATGACGCGTAAGTTAGTGGAAGTATACCGAAAGTGGGGAATGGAAGTAAATGTGGTTAAGACGGAGAAGTTGGTTATCGGTGGTGATCAGCAAAGCATTGAACTGGAGGATGGCCGGAAGATTCTGGACTGTGAAGAGTATAAATATCTAGGAGTTTTGTTAACTAAGGACGGAAATTTGGATCGAGCTATTAAAGAGCGGAAAGTGCAAGGCAGGAAAGCTATCGCGATGCTGAATGGGGTTCTCTGGGACCAGAGGATCTCCAAGGAGACTATAAGACAAATTTACAACGTCATCGTAAAGAGTATCGTAACCTACGGGAGTGAGGTCTGGCAACTCAAGAAAAGAACTGAAGACATGCTTAGGGCAACTGAGATGGACTTTTGGCGAAGGTCTGCTGGGATATCGAGAAGAGAGCGTATCCGCAATGAAAAGGTACGCGAGATAATGGGTGTGGAGAAGGACATCGTGCACGATATCAGGTCCAAGCAGTTGGTCTGGTATGGACATGTGCGAAGGATGGCAGATGATCGGTTGCCCAAGCAGGTCTTCGATTGGGTTCCTCCCGGAAGGCGACGGCGTGGACGTCCTGTGAAAGGTTGGCGACAAGGGGTGGAGGAGGAGATCAGAAGGTGCCAATTGCCTGATGATCTCTGGGAGGATAGGGGGCAATGGCGATTGGGCGTCGCAGAGCGCGAGGCGGCGCTATAGAAGCGACTTTATGTATGTATGTTCTTCCTTAGCGCGGCAGAATGGCAGTGTGGCAAGTGTATTTACCCTCGGAAAATATACTTATTTTTTTTTTAAGCGCAGATTTCAACTCTACTTGATTTTGAACAAAAATGAACTTACATATGTATGTCTCCTCTGAATTAAACCCAAGTTTCAGAAAAAAATAAAGTATTCGTACACCAAAAATCGAGGCTAAGAATGCGACTTGAGCCGACATTCGGTATTCGGTAAGAGTGGCTGATGCGAAGGCGTGAGGCGACGTGAAATGCCAGACTGATACGAAGCGAGCCCGGAAGCACGGCCGAAATCCCGCAAATGGGAAGATGAGAGGTTATGACCAGTTTTACGGTCGAATTCACCATAAAACACGGCGCTCATCTAACACCGGTTCCTTCGCGTCACCTAGTGCATCCGACCGCAGGAGAGCCTCGCCGGATTTTACTCTTCGGGCCGAGCAACAATGAGGCTTTCGCAAGTTTTCGCTCAAGAGATTTGAACATAAAAGTCGCGTAGAACATTCCGCGAGATAGACATCGCGATACGTCGGTGACATGGATTGAGCCTTAAAAGTGTCCAATCTGAATTAAGTTTTGTGGGTTTTGAAATATGGCTATGATTACGCCTGAGTGTCGCCAATTCCGCATCGCCGAAAATACATCGGGAGAGAAAGTTGGTCCTGCTAACTTAGCTATACCTACAATGAGAAAAAAAGTTCAGTCATATAGACCGAATGCACGGTGCTCAATATCGGCCGTACTTTTCGGTTAATGTGACCGCTCTCTCGGTTCATGCAATCGAGCATTCAAACAGAACAGAGCTAACGAAAAGGCTCGGTTGCATGAACCAAGGATACGGTTCCCAGAACCGGAAGAACGGGCCCATGAACCGAACAATATGACCGATATTGAACGCCGATATTCGGCTTATATGACCGAACTTTTTTTCTCAGCGTCTTTGGTGCTGTGCGCGGAAAAAATAACTTAGCGCTGAGCCCTAACATTTTAGGTAAAATAGCACCAACTACAGGCAGTAGTGCTGAGCCACACAGCTTTATGGTCCAGCACCACAGGCTACAGGTTCTTGACAGGCTCAATTCTACTACAGCCTGTAGATGGCGCTATTTTACCTAAAGTGTTAAGGCTCAGCGCTGTTGTCTCATGTACACTACGAGCATACCACCAGTTATAGTTGGTGCAATGGGCTCAGAGGCAATATATTTTGGAGAGCCCTCGCTGCTATCATACCTAATAGTGTTTAAGTTACTTTTCTAGATCACCGGACAGATTCTTCCAGTGATGTCTGATGATCTAGAAATTGAGCAAAATGTTTAGCAGTTCTAACCTAATTAGCAAACATTTGTTTACGTGCTCACCTCAACATTCAGTGGTAATCTTTGGGGGCTTTTTATTCGTTATTTTGCTCAACAAATTGCCCATCAAGTATCATTAGCCGAAAAATAGCGTTGACCTCTAAAACTCTTGCCTCACTCGATTATATCGTTAATCGTTTTTTCAATGCAAAGCCTCTCCTTTATCAAAAATAACGCTCTAGCGGGAGGCAAACCGTGAGTGATCCAACTTTTTGAGAAATGTACGATTTCCCGCTAGTTCCTATAAGGTATGTACTTTTTGTGTGATTGAGGTCAACCCCGGTTGACTGACGTTCCGCGAACTGATGGTTTATAATGGTTGCGTGCAGGAATGGAGGTAAAACATTTTTTGCCCCAGTTTTAAATTTTTCCCATTTTCCTCCTAAATTCCCTCGTTCCGCGGATTTTTCGGCACCTTCGGGAGGAAACAATGTAAAAACGCATTTACACGAACTTTGTCATAAAAAATCAATTTTTTGTCTCCGCGACTGACGGACAGGTACGGTTTTATTGTGTCTAAAATAGACCTTCATTCACCTTTTTTGACTTATGTTTTGCCTTCGAACATGACAGGCTACCGTTTTCCCCCTCCCAGTTGGCAATGAAGAATATTTATAGCTGTTGGTGAAATTTATGCCCATCGGATTGCGCTGGTGAGAGGTTCCCGACCAACATTTCGGTAGTAGGAGGCTTTTCTCTGTCTTCAACGCAAGCATTAATGCTTTTTAACAGTGAAAATACGGTTATCTGTAACCAAAAGAGAAAAGCAATTAGTCTCCACTGTCAATTTATCGTTTTCCGGACGTAGGAACGTAACTCTATAATCCGAGGTCGCAAAATTTACGGAATCAATTCCTTATTTTCACAAAAATATAACGATGCGCAACGTCTGTCGAAACTTTGCTGAATTTTACTTCTAACTAGAAGAAAAATCAGTGAGCTTATTTCAATAACAAATTCCCAACAGGCTCCTTTTAAGAACATAACTTTCGAGTGAAAATTTTGTAGAGTTAAATATCAGCTTTCCTCTGAAAAACTATAGAGGAATGATCATAAGCATAAAAGAAATGTATTAATTATTTCAAATTCAAGAATAGGGAACAAATTACATCAATGTATGGATAGCACTAAGAAAGAAGTCATTTTCCGGACAATTACGGTATCCCTCATGAAAGTTTGTTAAAAATCATTTCATTGAGTTTAGAATAAAAGGTTGTATAACATTTTTTCTCAGATTATTATGCGAATCAAAGATCACGAGGATAAAATGCAGACTACAGAGATTGGATGCAACTATTTCGCCTTAGTGACTGGCCAAATAGCATAATGCTGAAGCATGAAGGCGTTTTGAAGCCACGCGGCGACTTTAACGATAGAGTATAGAAACATAACAAAGTAACAAAAGAAAAAAAACCCTCGATTGAGTGGCGTTTTTATTGCTCGACTAACGGCGACGGATAACTGGGTGAGTTCAAATAAGCGTCTAATCTGGTGTCCCGAGCTGTTTTAATCGTCATAATCTGAGAAACATGGGCAAATCAATTTTTTTTCTCATTTTCCACACTATTGTTGACTATTACATGCTATTTCCCACTTTATTTGGACTGAAATAAAAATTTAGGAGAACTTTGAATGTGCAAATTGCCTATATTTGTCCCAAATTTGCGTGTCCCCCGTGCCTGGTTCTTGACTTTAAATCGATGTTGCAGCATAACCAGAGTGATTATTTGAGAAAACTTTATCGGAGATGATAGGTAATGCTTTTGAATTTGAGAAAAAAAATATGTCAATTTTTTTTTTGCTCCATCAATAACTTTTTCACGCCCTAGAATCATTGTCCCGAGCAACAGTCAGCAACAGTCAGGAGAGACATGGCAACGATGTAATAAGCTCTAAATGATTGCCGTAACCTTGAGGTTTTTCCAAAAACGACTTTTTTTGTTTTGATTGAATAGTTCACACGTCGTAGATGGCAAAAATTCTGAAATTCGCAAATTTTTGTGCAAGATTAACGCCATTAACGGTGCCAAACAGAATTCTATACACGATAACTAACAGGGCGTCAAGCATACACACACACACTAATATCAGCTCGTAAAATACTTTCGAAGTGTGCGTTAGGGAAAATTTTCTCTTATTCCGATCCTCTAGGATGTGCTACTAAATATTCCGTGAAAAAAAACACCAAAATTGTCTTTACTGTTAGAGATAAGCTTAAAAAACAGCTTATTCCATCCTGTCCCGTTCCATCTTGTCCCGTTCCATCCTGTCCCATATGTTTCCATCCTGTCCCATGTCCCAGTTAAGTGGGACAGAGTGGAAAACTGTTACAACTGAGACTTGCTTGTTTAAGCCCTGTAGGCGCTCTTTTCTACCGATTTAAGTGAAACTTGGTACTCGGGGGTATTTTTCAACGGGGAACTCGAATTTTTAGTCGAATTTTGAAAATTCAAAAATCCAAGATGGCGGACATGACCGAAAATGCTATCGCAGCGCCTAATCAACTGAGACTTGTTTGTTTAAGCCCTGTAGACGCTCTTTTCGACCGATTTAAGTGAAACTTGGTACACGGGGGTATTTTTTGATGGGGAACTTGAATTTTTAGTCGAATTTTCAAAATTCGAAAATCCAAGATGGCGGACATGACCTAAAATGCTATCTCAGCGCCTAATCAATCGATTTACGCGAAACTTGGTACCCGGGGGTATTTTGAAATGGGAAACTCGAATTTTTAGTCGAATTTTCAAAATTCGAAAATCCAAGATGGCGGACGTGGCCTAAAATGCTATCTTAGCACCTAATCAGTCGATTAAAGTGAAATTTGGTACCCGAGGGTATTTTTCAATGGGGAACTTGAATTTTTAGTCGAATTTCCAAAATTCAAAAATCCAAGATGGCGGACATGGCCTAAAATGCTACCTCAGCGCCTAATCAAGCGATTTACGCGAAACTTGGTACCCGCGGGTATTTTTGAATGGGGAACTCGAATTTTAGTCAAATTTCCAAGATTCGAAAATCTAAGATGGTGGTCGTGGCTTAAAACACTATCTCGGTGACTAACTAATTGATTTTAATGAAACTGGACCGGAAAACCTTGGTATTAGGAAAAGAAAGGAAATTTTAATAGGGGTGCAATAGGGTTTCTTATGTATCTTAAGCTACGAAATCGAAAAATTCCTGGGTTTTTTCCATCGTGCATAGATTCTTCCGGAAAATTGACTCTACTGGAAAAGCTAGATTTTTAAGGAAAATTCCGATTTCTCCGGAAAAATTCCGAACTTTCCCAGGATAAATCGCACTGATACAGTTAAATGGAGGTGTTCTTCAGAATCAGCGCCAAAAATCTACTCCAAAACCATTGGCAAATCTTCGGAAAATCAAAAAAAAAAAAGAAAAAAGTTGACCGGTGTTAGTCCTCAAACTTTTCCTGGCTTTATCTCCACTTCAGCGGGTACACGCCCACTCGAAGTTTTAAAATTCGATGTTTTTGATCCATTTTGTATTGCAATATTCCAAGAAATAAAAGCTTCTTCTCGTGTTAAAGGAAAACAGTGCGCATTTTGATAACAGACGGAACTGTCTAAAAGACAAGCAGAATAAGCTCCAGATATCTTTCATGACGGATGATTTTTCCTAAATTTTTTTGGTTCTGCAAGATATGAAAGGGTTAAATGTTTTCAATTATGCTTTAATTTAAGGCTCGATGGTGCTTTTATGACAATTGTGTTCAATTTTCAATTAAAAGTATCATATGTCACCTCTGGGACGAAAATTTGGGAAATCAGGCAAAATTAGAGCAAATTTTGGGAAGTGATACACTTGACGGTGGAAATTCGGGTTTAAGCCCAACTATTAAGCTCGACGAGCTATATTTCCTAAGTCTACACCTAATGATAGTCAAAATAAAGTTTGGTTTGCCCAAAAATTCACAAAAAAATTTTGGGAGGAAATAGAACCTGGAATTTGACCCTTATTTGAATTCACCCAACTACACGTAAATCATCGGCGTGTCTCTTCTTTAATTTTGTAAGTATAACTTAATTTGGCCTGGCCTGCAGACTTGGACCTATATACTCATCGGGCTAGGGAGCGATCAACCTCTGAACTCTGGTCAGAAGAGCGCTGCACTTCCTCATCAAATGTGCCTGACCTGTAAAACCACGCATCTCCATTCTGGTGTTTCAAAATTTCCAGGCACATTTTATGTTTTTGAAAGAGGAAGAAGCCGAATATATAGCTCGAAATTTATGCAAAATGTTCTGCTATAATAGGGAAGAAAAATAAAAGAAGATTTCAAATTATTATGCTGATTAGCTTTTCTAAGAAAAAATTAAGTATGACGGGAAGTCTGCAACTTCGCAAATGAATATACGTGGTTTTGCACTTACGCCATGGATATCTGACTTCAATTTGGTCCCTGTTACAAATGCGTGTCAATAATTTCTCGTTCAGTTGTTTATTTTCAACCTTTTCGTCCGTAACTCGTTTTTTACGCGAGATTTTGAGGAGAAAACTATTCTAGCTCAGACCTTGTCCAGGGGCCACGTATGACTGTGGATGGCCACGTCCGCCACGTATCGCCATCGCAGTTTCACCGGAATTTCGATATAGCATCACTGTTTTTCCATTTAAATCCATTAAAAATATCGCTTTTAGGTGAAGCATATCTTGCCTTTGAAGAATCGATTGTTTTACATGTATTTAAATGGAGGAAAAAAATAGTTACCAACTTTCAAGGGTCGCCACTGTTTCTCGGTGAGGTGCTTGGGAGTCAGGAGGGTGAGTGTGTCCTGGAATGAGTGAGAACAGCGAGAGGCGAGAACTCTGCCGTGCCAAGGAAGAACGCCGTATGAGCCTTCGGACGTTGCCGTATTTCCCTGTAATAAAACACGGAATTGCTGGAAAAATTCTGAATATTTCCCCTCCAATGTTCAGGCAATTTTGTTCAGAATTTAATCTAAAACATCTGATAATGTGAAGGGAAAAAATCTATAACTTTCCTGAAAAATAAATATTTTATCGAAGGAAATTTGACAACTGCAGAATTCTCATACGGCGTTTTTCCTTAGCACGGCGAGAACTGTCCTCGTTCTCCCGCGGAAATAATTGAATGTTGGCGTTACTCTTTTTTCAGCGACACTTAAATTAATATCGTAAAAAGCGGGCGACGAAGCGCTCACGAAACGGCGCGAAATGGGTCGAGACTCATCGATGATCCGAGTTGCGCAACCGATTGGCTCTAACTTTGTTGCGGAGGGGTTCGGGGAGGAGGGCCAGGGTGTCAGGGAAGACCACACCGGGGGTTTTTTCGTTATTTTTTCTCACAGATATGAACGATCGATAACCGACCACGACTGGATCGAGGTGGCTCTTTGAACTTCTACTCCTCAGACTCTGCCTTGCTCGGTGACCCGGCTGAAAAGTCAGATCCCTCTTGTGAAAATAATAATATGGAATTCGGAAAAGAAAGGAGGTGAAGAAAAGAATCAAATCTAAATATGAGGAATATTAAAGGGCACTGAAGATACTGTCAACTAGATAGAGTATGGGCTAAGGCACCCCTAGGAATGTAAGTAATTTCTCTTAAAAATTTCACCTGTGCACGGAAAATATGATACTACTGATTTAACAGTTGTGTTGTTAAGAAAAGTGACCGACGTGTTTCATTGTAGATTTTACGATGAAAAATGTTAATTTAACCACCCCCGTGGTTAAATTACCTCTCCACTTTATGTCGGACATATTTTTCAACAATTTAATAGTTACATCAGCAATCTATTTTTTTCCGTGCGGGACACGTCATACGTATTTTAAAAGTTCGAAATCAATGTATATGTATTAGAATCGGTGAATTCAAACCGGAGACCTAGACATTCATTTTGGAAACGTTCATAGTCCACCGTGCACTGCCCGAAATTTTGATGAGAGCAAGTTTTGCATTGTGGTTACTTTCCTGTTCTACCTGTAAGTAGTGGTCCATTGGTGATTCATATAATGGAACAGAACATCACTTATCCTGCATACAGTGGTCTTTTATTCTGTGTGTATACTGAGGAAGCAATACTTCCTCAAAAATATTTTAGAACGAATCTTCATGTTCTTTGTTCATATTATCAGTTATTGAGACCTGCACAGAAAAATAGACCTATTATGTGCAATGGACCACTAGACAAGGTACGAATTTAAACAATCTGATACATGTTTCTTAACAAGAATTTCACGTAGAACACGATTCACACAACGAAAATTACTGAAACCAACCCCTAACGAAGATATTAACGTTTTTATTTCACATTGGTTACGAGAAATTTGAACTGCCCGCTCACAAGAAACTCAAAGCTCTGCGTGAGTCAAATCGCGCACTACAACGGTTTCAGCAAGCGTCTCAACCGAGCAATTTCCCGCAATGTGTTTTTCAAACGATAAGCAATTTGCTATAGCTGAGCCAAAGCGTCAAGATTGAGGTTGCCAGATTTGTATATCGCAGAGACTGTCATTGTCATGATAACGTTTAGCGCGCGATATGAATCACGTAGAGCATTGAGTTTTCATGAGCGGGTGGTTTGAATTCACGCATCAGGAATCATTAAATATCTTCGTAAGGAGTTGATTTCGGTAATTTTCGTTGTGCGTATCGTATTTTACGTGAAATTTTGGTTAAGAAACATGCATCAGAATGCTGAAATTCGTTCCTTGTCTAGTGGTCCATTGGACTGCGCATACTGAGCAAACATTGAAATTTGACTTATGCATACTGCGAGGGAGTGTTTTAAGGGAGAGCACGAAGCACATAAATTCTCGGATAGATACTTTTTGCCGCTTGGAGGATGATCTTTGACTTACCTCGGAATTTGAAGGCGGAATAGCAACGTGCGTAACTTAGAACCATCAGCGTTCCGGGAAATGCCACCAGGGTACTTAGATAATAACTGCATGCAGTACACAGAGATCATGGATCAATAACTGTAGAGTTGTCATCTGGAATGGATATAACTAACTAATTTTTGGTGATGATTTCATTTTATATTGATGTTTTAAACGACGTATCATTCTTCAGAAATCTGATTTGATTGACGCAATGTGGCAAACCCGGTTATGAAAAGTTTTCTGCAATGATGCGATCGTAAGACCGATTTGTTGGCCGACGAACTTCTCGATCGCCGCGTCATACCCGCAGCGCTCAGGCCCCTGGCCGTTAAGAAGCATTGTTTTATTGATTACGTAAATATTAACAGATTTTTCTGTATGCGCAACTGCATTAATGTAAGACGATGACTTTCAATATGTGTTTTTTTTTACAGAATACAGCAACCGCGGGCTCTTGCCCAGCTTCCTCTTTTGTCCCTTTCAGGATTTGTTTTCGAGGCAAAAAACAAAAACTAGAAAATATCAAGTCATGCGCGGCTCTGAATACACCTTTAAAAAAGGAGCCTCTTACAAGGGGAAAAAAAGTTTAATTCTTACAAAACTTTTGTTTCCAAAAAACTTGGAAAGTGAAATTTTATTGTTATTTCCAATGGTTCCTCGCTAATTACACTGACATATGGATGGCTTCTATGCGAAAAATGTATATCTCGATAGCAACGTTTAAAATCTTCGTTTGTGTTTTATTTTATTCAGGGCTACCTGATCAAAATATTTCCTCGCAATTCTGTGTTTTTTTATTTTTTGAAATGAGTCAAGGCAATTCAGAGGGAATTTCTGTAAGAACTTTTGGTTCGTTTTTCATTAAACTTAAAATATGAGTGGAAACTGACAACTTCGCAATTTAAGATACGCATTTCTTTACTTTAACCACTACTTCTTAACTTTTGGGATATAACCCCAGATATGCTGCATTTTCATTTTGGTATGAGCAGCAATTCATGATCCGATCTAGGTACTTAGGTATCTCTCATGCAAAGACCGATTCATTGTATTTTATAGTCTGATTAAGCTTAAAGTTGAGCACTTATTACTTGATTAATAAACAGCACCCTCCCTAATAATTAAATAACACTAGATTAGTTATAGATGTTGACCTATCGCCGAAGACTCTATTAAGTAGCAGCAAAACGCCATTTTTGTACATTACCTGTTTGTGCATATGATGTAACCCTTCTACGTGTGAAATAATGCTCAATCAAAAAGCGAAAGCACTAAAACAGTGATTCCGACCAAAATCATCAAAATTTACGTATTCCTAGCGGACTGCGGACACTAGACACCATACCTACGTAACTCTGTTTATTAGATAATGAAGCGAGGAGAGCATGCACGGTTCCACGGCAGTCGCTGAACGGTGGATCTCGCGCACGTGTATACTTGGAGTTCATTTTATGTTTATTTTTTCATCATGCATCTCGTATACACTCGGTTGATGTTCAAGATGATGCGCAAAGTTTTTACCATCGAATGGTGAAAAATTTATCTCTGCCCCCCGAACGCCGGAATCGCACGTTTTGAGAAAAGTATATCTATTTGGAACCAATAATTCGTACTAACAATAAATATCAGGGAATACACAATTCACAATGCTCGAGGCCAGAAGAGAATTCAAAATGCAAGATTTCATTTAACTCCAAAATTCACTTTGATGATTCTTTTCAACCTTCATTTTTTTTAGAAAGATCTGCTTTGTTGAATACGATTCTCGCCTATGCACCATTTAGTTGGACGACCTATCTGAGAAAATATCAAAGAAAAACTGTCTAATTGCAAAAGTCTAGTATCCAGGGTATTTAACGTTTGATCTTCAATTTGCACCAAGGCGCTCGCTCAATCACTAGGAGATGAAAATTTTTCCGGAAAAGACTAGCGCCGGATTTTAAACGGCACTATCTGAAGTAGCTCCCTGGCTCGCTTCCGATGGCTGCTCCAAGTGTACGTGATTGGATACCGTGCACCGTGCATTTGTGTATGTTCCTCTCTCAAAGTTTCCATGGAACGTAGATTAGTGCTGGGAACTTCAGAAAACCCGATTGGAGCATAAAACCGCACTGGTAAAATTACGCACGAAACTTAAAATCGCGAAAGGAATTTGCTAGCAAATGACGTGACAAGGCAGTCCAAGCATTGACGTTCAAGAAAATCCCTTTTATGATTTTTACATTTCCATAAAAAATCCCAGGGAACTTCCATAGAAAGATGCCGTTCCCAGGAACGGAAATGATCCAACTTGCCATCATTGGCGGATCCAGAAAATTGGCAACATTGTCTTTTCTCCATTTAAACCTAAGGAAGTGAATCGATTTTTGGAGGTGCCAGGTGCTCTGACAAGAATCGATTATTTAGCATAGGTTTAAATGGAGGAAATCCGGTGTTGCCAAATTGCTGGATTCGCCTCTGCTTGCCATGGAGAAAAAGTTCTGTTCAGGTGACCAGAGAAGTTCGAAGTTCAACATGAACCGAAGCTCTATCCCTACAATCGAACTTAATTTATCAGTGATGGATCTCCAGAATTACTCTCAACTCAGCCTCCGTGGAATTAGTAGGTAAAAATTATCTGCCACTTAGATTAACTCTTCGAAAAAATCCCAAAATAAATAATTTCGAAACACTCACAGACGTTCAGTTTTAATTTGTTTCTTTTTAATAGGACCATGCCTAGAATTTTAAGTATAGTGATGACGACCACGATCCTAGCCTCTGATCTCAGAAAGATTCCAGTTTCACTACCCCATATCTTGATCCATATGGACGAACATGATGGAGGAATTATTTCTTGGTGCCATATGCAACGCAATGTTCACTTACCAAACAGTGCGTTTGCATAACTGCATTTACAGAACAGCGTTGTCAGAGTTCATCCATGAACCCATCTGTTTTCAGCAGGTTTGAATAATTCAAATATTGAGGAATCCTTTGTAGATATGGACAATCCTGTTACTGTGTGCTGAGTCAACGCGACAAGCTCGGAGGCTACCGCACCAAGCAAAAACGACATATCTCCAATTGGAAACCTATGTTGATGAGTGGTTTTTGCTGAGCGCTGTCGTAGGGGTCACGATCTCTGCGGCGAGCTCGATGATGACACGATTGATTTTGGGCTCTCCGAATAATCTCGGGCCTCGATCTTCCGATGCGACGCGGGTTGTCTAATCGATGCAATGAAGGCTATTAAAATGCTTGTGAGATGAACTAGATATTGACCCAGTCTCTCTTTGTCTGTTGTGACGAGGTGTTTGTCATCCTCACTGAGAAAAAACTATGGTTTATAAACCTATTAGAGGTAAATATGGAACACCTATAATAGTCGTAAATAAACTAATGATTCTCGGTCTGTGAACCATACTAAGGTCTCTGTACCTAATTAAGGTACCCCGTACCATAACTAAGGTATATGTGCTATTATTATATGTAGAGGTACTACTATTAGTGGTGTTCCATATTTACCTCTAATAGGTTTATAAGCCATAGTTTTTTCTCAGTGTCCTCACTGAAAATGTCCTGGGCAATTTATGATAGTATCCGTTTTTTGACCATGCTGACATTACCGATAAAATTATGCAAACGAACTTTTTGACGAATGACTCTCGACGTGATATCGAGTAGCGCGACGCGCAAATACAACATCAATCAAAAGACACAATTTTGAGGTGCACCGTTGAAACTCATGGTAAATGAAGGTCTTTCCAGATGAAGACCATTTGTTGTGTAACTTTCTTTTTCGTTTTGTTTCTTTTTTCGTATTATGAAGATGGTACTGGCGTGGCGTGCTTTGTGATATATGTATTGATTGATATGCTATTTAAATCTACGCAAAAGCACCGATATACCGGATTTTTAATACACGTACCGTAATATTTGATTCTTTGCCATAGCTTCAAATGGGAGATATCGATAATTTATCATTCAAGCCTTGTCACTCGAAGATAGTTGCATGCAACAACGCATATTCTGCGCATGAGAACCACAAGATTGTGTCTTCGAAGGCCGAGTAAATGCCTACATCGATAAATAAAGTCGGAAAATGCGTATACATTCTGTTGCAACTTTGCAAATCTTCGCTCATGTTTTTTTTTAGAGAAATCTAACGATCAGTTTTCCCACTTTGAAACAGCGAGAGGTGCTACTCAATCTTTAAATTAGATAATCTGCGTTTGTTTTCTCCTTCCACGCACCCTCCTCGTAGGCCCCGTTCCCAAAATACCATAAACCATACTAAGGAAAACTGTCGTGTGAACATTCGGACGTCACCAAATTTCCCCCTACAAAAGGTTTCTCTCTGAGGTCAAATTTAGGGTGGGTTCGCTTCTACCTTGAGGTCTGTCGATCATAGAATTTTTCCTTCCATATATTTTACTTTGTTGCAGTGGCACATTTTCGTAACCCCTTGCAAAAAAAACCATTTTCAAAGTTGTACTGCTGAATTTTACTCAAAGTTGACAAAAGTTGTCTTTTCATACGATTCATACATACAAATCGCTTTTAAAGTGCGCCCGGGCGCTCTGCGACACCTAACCGCCGTTCTTGTCTATCGACCCAGAGGTCATCTGGTAAATTGCATCCCGTAATTTCATCTTTTCTCTCTTACGATGCTTTGTAAAATATTTCCTCGCACCTCCCCTAATCACAATGGGAACATGCAGCGACCCCCTAAGGTAAGAACCTGCTTAAAGAACATCTACGAAGACGACCCTCAGTGGCCGGAAGGAACGTTCTTGATCTTGAGTGACCGCCGTCGGATTAGTTGAGGGCGGTGGCAACAAGGAGCCAGTGCGGAACATGAGCATACGTCGAATAGGCAAAGAGACGATCAGCGGCCAGGCGGGGGGGGGGGGGGGCGGTCAGTCAATAGTCACGCCGCTTTCTCCCCGGGCTCGAGTCAGCGCCAAACGTGTGATGATGTCGTCGATATGCGATAATTGTACAATTTCTTCCCGCAATGTCTGCGCGCGTCGCGACGCCACGACGGTCAAGGCGAAGCTCACACCTACCGACGCGACGCCGGCGCCGCCCACCGCCCTCGGCCTCGCGCGCACGCTTCGACGCCTTTCGGCAGGACACCGACGCCGACGGCTCTTCGCCTGTGGTTTCCCGCGCTTCCGAGCCAATGGACTCTCGTTCACAGTATTCACTGTTGGTTCACTCCACGACTTCTGAAAATTAAACGACGACAAAAAATATACTGATTGACTACTGGATATGATGCGAATTTCAGCATTTAAGCATGATAATATACAGGGTGTCCCAAAAGTCCGTACCTCCCCCTGGTAACTTTTGAACGGTTGGAGATAGAAAAACGAATGTTTTTATCTCAAAGGGGACCATCCTCTAGGGATCCCGAAAACCCTCTAGAAGATGTCCCATTGAGATAAAAACATTCCCAAATTTCTGTTTGTCTATCTAGATCAGTTGCGAAAGTTACAGGGGGTACGGACTTTTGGGACACCCTGTATGTTTTTTCATTGAAATATCACGTAAGACACGATATTTGCCGTACGACCTATTGAAAGTGACTCCTAACCGAGATATGAACTTTTTTTACGCATAAATTCAAACTTCTTACACTAAAAAAGAAAAAAAAGAAGAAAATGATCAACTTGAGTCAAAAAGAGAAGTCACGTTTGAGTTACAAAGATTTTAACAGAGTCAAGCACTTACGAAAAGCCAACAAACATCATCAAACAAAGTCCCAAACATAGTTTAACAAAGTCAGATCCAAACGAAGTTTGAGTTAAAAAGAGTAAACCGCAAACCGAACGGCCTGTAACAGCCTCTGTGGTTTGCAAATAACTGTTGCTCCCTTATATTTGTCCACAAGGAAGTGTTGAGTCCCCAAAAGTACAAGCTTCCACTTGTCGCCGAGAGGCCAGTGGAGGGTCTCTTGTCTCTGCTTAAAAGCTCCATGCCCTATGGCAACTTCAATCTCAGCCTTTGCACGTGCAGCAACGCGGAGACTTTAACGAAAGGGTAGAAATATAACATGGATGGGAATGCAGGGGAACCAGATGTCTATACTCATCGTTGCTTTTGCCGTTAATTGGACTCAATCTTGCTGTAAGGAAATATACGAATAGGGCTCCTGTGCAACATAGTTCTTTTCAGCATATATACATCCAAAGTTAACACATCTCATTTTTAAATATGATTCCATACTTGACGAATAGTCAAGTTTCGATCTTTTCATAAAATTTGGTCGTGACAAAATGCATGTTTCATAGTGCAAAGATGAACATTATTTTTATAGATCATCATGTTGAGGTTCTAACATACACTACCTACTATAAAAGAACGTTCTGAATCCAATATTTTCCTAAGTAATCGATTTCATACTTTCGGGGAGCGTTATTTGAACGAATTAGAATACTATTTTGCAGTATTTTGTTCAGTGAACTGGCCGCATTTAGGCTCATAGAAACTGAAATTGAACAAACTCAAAGAGAACTATGCTCTAGCAGATACATGCATCATGGCTCATCGTGATTTCATTCGGTCCACGGAATTCCTTTCAGCGTAAATACGACCAACTGCAGATTCCATGTGCAACGATCATTACCTGACATGAAAGCCCATAAAAAAGCTTTTATCATGTTAACCCTTTATTGCATGAAAGCAACAAATGTTTTTCAGCTTTATTTCTATGCTGGAGTATTAAATTGAATCAAAGCAAGAAATCACTTTTGGGGAACATTATATGTCTGATCTCCTTGCTTAGAAAAAACCATAAAAATCGATTCCAACCGACTCTAGTGTCAAAAAAATACTGTACAATGTAGATTTTCTCTCCAAAATCAACGATTAGCTCATGCAACAAAGGGTTAATGTGTTCGTAAAATTTTAGTCAAAGAAAACATACAATAATTAAAAATGAGTAGCACCACAAAAAACTTGAACCCTCGGAAAGTCGGCCTCAGTAAACATGGGGGGGGGGGGGGGGCACTTTTCAGGAAAAAGTATAATCTTAAGAAATCTTCTCAGCAATGATATGTAACCTAGATCATGTCATTCTTGTTGTTATGGATGAGTTGAGAAAGCCACCCGTAACGGATGGAGATCGTGACCCCCGGTTTAAGCCTCAGCCCATCATCCGGCAGAGATAGCTGATATGCCTTCAGAAATGACCCACAACCGTGATTTCTAGCATTGATGCGTTTTGATCGGTACCCCTGTGCAGCGGACAATACTGGTGGCGCCATTCTTCGTGCTGCATAATCTGTGAGAACAAATTGGATCGATTTTAACGAGGAAAGTTTGTCCTCATATGAGAGATTTTAGCCAGAATCAGCCAAACTATATAGCACGTTTCTAATTTCCTCTCTTATGCGTCTTTCACGGGAAAAAAGTAGGTAGCACATATTATATTCTGGTTAATTAATGGCTCAACCAGAGAGCATGGTATCTTTCATCAAATTTAATGTGAGAGTAACAAGATTTTTCCTTATTGTGACAATCAATTTGGTGGAAGTTACCACACCGTCTGGTTGTGCCGGTTTTTAACCGGAGAATCGTATATGCTACCCATTTTTTTTTCCCGTGTTTTTTGTGACCGAAAAATAATCAACATAGTAACTTTTTGTGGCTCTGTATGAGTTTTCCCTGGGGTTAAGAAAAAAAAAGAAAAAAAGGACTCGGTCAATCAATAAAACAGCAATAAAATCCTCAGCGGGCTGATTATTGAAATTGATTGACAAAGGTATAGACAAAGAAGACATACAGAGTACGGAGCAATCCTATTGGTTGAAGTGGGTGGTTTCTATAGGAAAAAATGATGGACAAACTATAGGGTCTCTCGTGGGTTGCCGTTAGTTAGTTTATATCCTAACCCCTTTGGCCATTGCAACCACCCGCTTCCACCAATAGGATCCCTCCTTACCCCTTTTGTCCTCTTTGTCTATAGCTTTATCTGGCAATGTCAATAATCGACCCCCAGGAGAAGAGAGCTAGCTTCGTGACCATCTCTTAGGCGGTCGTTCAAGTAATCATCTCCCTAAGGGTTGTCCGGTCACACACATTTTCGCTAGTCCCGATCGCTTCATCCAAGTGCAGAGGATAAATTGCCGAATTGAGTTTTCTTTTCCTCGGTTCCACTACAAATGCACGCAAAATATGATATTTCCCGGCGAAGCGACAACGGCGGTTTCCTGGCGGCCGGGGCAACAAATATCAGCTAAGTGACAGACTACACGATGTTCCCGGACAAACATAGATTAGCGGCGTGGGAGTGCTGTGGTTGCGAGTCGGGAGGAAGGAAAATTGGGGCTCGGCCGGCCGCGGTGGGGGTGGCGCGGGAAAGGAGATGGGGGGGGGGGGGGGGGCTCGTGTGTTATCAGGAGCGTGTGTGGCTGTGGCTGGCGATGCGATGGACCACGTTGGGAGAAAACAGCGGGATGTTCATGTCGGATGAGCCGCACCGCTCGTGACTTGCGGCCACCACGCAGCGTTGACAAACTCACAAATTCCCCCGAGGAATTAGGAAATCGGCTTCCTCGAGTGCGGGAACGGAGAATCTTGGACCCTCGAAGAGCACCCATCGAAGAGGGGATCTTAGGGAGTGGAGAGCAGTGGTGCCCATCCCCCCTGAAAAATTTTGAATTCATACGAGTTCCCCCCCCCCAATCTGAATTTCTTCGCCCCCCACCGGGCGATCTGAGGGGGGGGGTAAGGGGGGCCTCCCCCGAAAATGTTGACAGTTTTGATGTTATTTGGGGGCAATTTGAGGCATTTCTTACAGGTTTTCATGTAAATTCTGCTTATTTTCAATTCAGTTTATTTTTGTATGAAATTCTAGGGGGACAGTTAAAATTCTAGGGAGAGAAGTGAAAATTCTAGGGGAGGGGAGTCAAAATTCTGGGAGGAGTGAAAATTCCAGGGGGCGAAGTCACAATCCTGGGGGGGAAGTTAAAACTCTAGGGGGGGATTCAAAATTCTAGGGGGAAGTCACAATTCTGGGGGGAAAAAAACCAGAGCTCCCCCCCCCCCCCTATTTCAAAAGTGAATAGTTGCTCGTATGAAAAACCCGGGTTGGGCACCACTGGTGGAGAGAAACCGTAACCACTTCACGCGCCGAACAGCAGCAGGTTGATTGTTAGGCAAAGCGATAGACAAAGGACAAGAAAGATATGGAAGGATCCTATTGGTGGAAGCGGTCGGTTGCAATGGACGAAGAAGGTAGGTAATAGACTAACTAACAGCAATCCACGATGAGACCATTTAGTTCGTCCATCGTTTTCTCCCTTAGTCTATAAGAACCACCCATTTTAACCAATAAGATCACTCCATGCTCCGTATGTCTTCTTTTTCTATTGCTTCCTCTATCAATTTTAAGAATCAGCCCGCAGGTGTCAAATGAGGAAGTGCCTTGTTGCACGGGTAACCCTTTGGAACGGAGTTACAGGGTGATCGCACCCTGTTACCCCAAGTCTGCAGGCAAAGCACAGTTAAGATTTTATAAAATCAAAGGAGAAGACGTATCGGTAATTTTCGAGTAATTATATCGTCGTTAGGGGAACAATAATAATGCCACTCGATCGAGGAGTATTTTTATTGTTTACGAGTTTCGTTTCTACTCTTTCGTTGAAGTCTCCGCGCGGCTTTAAAACGCCTTCACGCTGCAGCATATGCAATTTGGCCGGTTACTAAGGCAAAATAGTTGCATCCAACCCTTGTAGTCTACATTTCGTCCTCGTGACCTTTGGTTTGGATACTTTAAGAGAAATTTTTGTATAACCTTCTATTCTTAACTCAATAAAATGATTTTGAGCGAATTTTCGTGAAGGAAACCGTAGAACCGCCCGTAAAATGATTTCTTTTGCAGTATTGTCTATGTAGATGGATGTAATTTGTTTCCTTCTTGAGTTTGAAAATCAGCACAATTCTATAATAATCAATAGTGTTTCTTGCGTTCCAGAGGAAAGAACTATGTTTTGACGTTGCTAAATTTCCACTCGAAAGGTTTATTTAATTCTTAAAAGGAGACTGTAGAAAATTTTCAACTAGAATAATTTCACTGATTTTCTCCTCTAGGCGTAAAAATCAGTGAAGTTGTGAACAGACTTTGCATCGTTATATTTTTGTTAAAAGGAGGAATGTCTTGGTCAATTTTGCAACCTTGGATTGAAGTTTCGTGGAAATTCTCCAATCGGTATCATCCATTAAAATCAGCACCTCTGCTGAAGCTTATACTTAGGCTTATATTTATGAATAAGCGGTCAATTTCCCCTCTGACTGGTAATAACGAGTTCAGTGGCGTGGCGTGAATTGCGATATATCGATTGTTATGTCATTTAAACCTATGGTAAAGCATCGACTATCAAGGTTTTCGCTGCGAACACCCTTTTAATCGATCATTTTCTATGGGTTTTAATGGCAGAACAATCGATATATCGAATAGCACGCCACGCCACTGAACGAGTTGCGTTCCATCGAATTTGGAAACCTTCTCTTGACACGCAAACACGGAGCGCGTCGTGAACTATGAACCAATTGAGATGAGACGCCGCACAGTGGAATGAATCAACAAAAAAAGTTGACCATGAAAGCTTTTATTAAAATTACACACTTTGATACTTTTTTCGTAATATGGTAAGGAATGTTTCAAATGAAATGTTCCGAGTAAACCACTTTTGACACTCTGCGTTTCATATCGACGGAGATATGAGCTTTTAAAGTTTCTACATCGTGCCCGACCTCTCCGATTAACTTGCCGCACTGTGCGCCGCCGTAATTATACTCATTTAGGATGGCAATCTCCTCTCAGAAGGAGGCAATATGTAAAAAGAAGAAACGGATAGCAGAGTGTCATTGAAATCTCTCGAGGCCTGAGGTGTGCGCAACTAATGGCTTGATATCTGGTGTTTTGGCTTAAAACCGGAGTAGATCAATCGGCGATTTCTTCGTCTACTTCTATTTTTAATGAAGTTACATTCAAATGAAATTAGTTTTTAGGGGTGTCAGTTTTAAACGTAACATTATTTTTTTTTTCATTCGTAAAATGATCTATAATTTTATGAAAAACTTCATCCCTGTAAGTAGTCAGTACATGCGGCATGATCAACACTATATTTAGTTTTTACTCGCATGAAAAAAATATTTTTGGGGGTGAATCGTTTAAAAATCCATTCTCGGGAACTTACATATTATTTCGCTATGCCCGCCTTTATTCTTATATGCACTCTCCAAATCAACGTAGCTATCGATTTACTTCTTTATAATATTGAAAAATTTGAAAGTTATTGATTCAAATTTTTTCGTAACATTACCATTTTTCACGCATAACGTCTAACAGACAATTTGCTGTTCAGTAATGATTTGACCTACTTGATCGGCACGTTTACGAATCGTTGCGCTTTCGTACGGTGTCATCAACTGCTTCAGCCCCAAACCCTTCAATGAAGTTTCTTGTAAATTTCAGACTTATTTTTATGTACCTTAATTGACATAATTGTAAAAAAAAATCATAAGAGAATCTAATGTTTAATTTGAACTAATTTATTGGTATCTTTTGCTCCAGTTAAGTTTTATCGTTGTTTTTCTGTGATTTTAATAATTGAAACATTACTTAATTCAGTCTCACATTTTAAATTTCTGTGCGATTGAATAACTTTTGCTTTCTTGTTTTTTTACAGACTCGACAAGGCACGATGATTCAGCGTCGATTAATTTCAAAGCTGTGCTGTGTCTATGGTTTCAGACTTGGTAAGTTCTTTTTGTGTTTTTGTAAATGTTTCAAGTATGGGTGTTTTCTATAACTTTGTAACTCTGAATCCAATGATTGTGGTGTGATGTGGCATGCTGTCCACACGAGCTCGCCCGAACCGGAACCGGAACTTCAATAAAACTACATATAATTATTGCAAAATTATAGATTATTACGGCCGCCAAAGTATCAAAAATAAATGTCAAAACATGTGAAGGACGTAAAAAACAAAAAGAAACAAATTTACATCAAAAGAAGCATATGTAGAATCTCCGGGGTACGGGGGAAGTTCCGGGTTTTGGAGGAATAAGTTTTTAGCTCAGCTAAAACTTGTTCCGGGAACAAGTTCCTCGAACTAAGTTCCGCGAACCGCGCTCATGTGGACAAGGCCTGAGTCGCCGAATCGAAAGTTCGGAACTCAAATAAAATGGCCTCTCGGAGGTTCGAGCGCCAAAGTAGTACCGAACCTCGACATAAAAGTCGCTTGAAGACGCTGCAATATATGAGAAAATCACAAATACAACCTTAAAATTACAAAAATTGCGATTTCTCCTCGTTCTGCAAAATCGTCAGTTTGCAAATAGTCAGTATTGTTCGTCAGCCATCAAGAACCCTCCCACATCGGCAGATCCGCCCTCAACTTCATACTGACCTCTAGCTCGGGTCTTCGCGTCGAGCCGTCTGCTCTTGCCCTCTTCCTCAGTCTGAATGTCAAACGGAATGATCACTGCCAAGGCGCAGCGCAATCATCCGTCATAAAGCGATCGACAGTGGTCATTACACCCATCGCTAATGCACTCGAATCCTCGGACTCTCGGATCCGGCAAACAAGACAAAGACGCAACGGATAATCCTCACCCAACCGAGTGCTCACTCCTAGTTAAACGTGACGGATCCGGGGTCCTGGGTCCCTGTCTCCCGTGCTAAGGAAAAACGCCGTACGAACCTCCAGGCGTTGCCAAATTTCCTCTGATAAAACACGAATTTTCTAGTAAACTTATGAATATTTTTCTTCCAGTTTTTCAGATAATTTTGTTCGCAACTTTAAAGTCTCTGAAAATTTCTAGGAAAAACACTGAAAAAAATCTCGGTGTATTTACTAAGAAAAGGGTAAAATTACCAGGAATTCAGGGTTCTATTTGATCCCAGTTTTTTCTCGGTAAAATTATTGAACTTTTTCGGTAATTTTACTGGACCTCGGTAAAAACGCCAATATTTTTTATCGACTGTGGTAGAATTACCGAGATAAAATGGCAAAGTTACCGGGAATTGATTACCAATAAAAGTGGTATTCTTACCTGAAAAAAACAGTAAAAATACCGATTTTTAGGTAAGCTTACCAGTCTGTCTTGGTAAAATTACCAATAGTTGGTAAAAAAGTGAGATGGTAAATGTATACCAACGGACCGTGGTGAAAACGCCAAGAATTTTTTTCAGTGTGGTAAACTTATGAATATTTTTCTTCCAATTTTTCAGATAATTTTGTTCGCAGTTTCACCTAAAGTTCCTGTAAATTTCCAGGAAAAATTTTGTATCTTTCCTCAAAAATGAACATTTTACTGAAGGAAATTTGGCAACTATCGAATGGCCATACGGCGTTCTTCCTCAGCACGGCAGTGTGCTTCCTGCCCGCTCCCGCTGCCTTTCCGTATTGTTTCCACCAGTCGTTAACTTTCATAATGCTCCTCCTCACGACAGCCCTTTTAGTGATCCCCTGTCGTCCTCCCGCTAAATACTCCTTGTTCACGTTTGAAAGTTGAGGATCTCTTTGCGTTCACCTTACGTCATATTTTCCGTCATTCCTCCTGGATTTCCGAAGCATATGTACTTACAAGCTCTCTAGCTGATGTCACACGATCAAACCGTGCTGTCAATATACATGAAGGCCAGGAGTTGTGATTGGCTTATTCGATGACTTATTGGACCGATCAAAGCTTTTGAACTTGATGTATTGATAGCACGGGTTGATCGAGAGACATAGGCTTTTGACCCCTCAAATTTTATGGTTTTCTATAGAGATCCACAGCAAGCTGATAACTGAAATTTTTTTGTTGGGGGAGGGTTTTTTTCCCAAGAATTATCATTATTGTCCTCTTTGATGTTCAATATAACAAAACCTCAATGAAGAGTTTGTCCCTCATGCATGAAACTTCGTAAGGAAAGCTCTTAAAATCATCTTCAGATGACAATTTTCATGTAAACTGGTCCATTAATTCCAGGAGTGGAGGAAAAGGAGTTTTATCTTCAAAAATAAGCAGTTTCTACAGTATATGTTCTAATATTTCCCCAATTCTCTTCATACAAATCAGACTAGAGGTAGCAATAGGTAGGCAACCTACAGAAATGATCAATTGGATTGCATTGTTGTGCGTCCAACATACCTAACATACCTTACACCTATATCTTACGACTATTCTCAGTCATATCACCTGATACAGTTCGTATCCGGTTCATGTCCGGTCTGACGACACTTCGCGGCCCAGCCTAATGACCGGCCATGAGCCGGGTCCGGCTACCTATTTGCAGATGATTACCTCATCTTCATTTTCTCCCAAACACCTAGGCCCATAAGCTCATTAGATCGATCGATTTAAAAGAGATTGTTCTAGCATTAGCGATTACTCCTGTGTTACCCCGCGACCACGAGTCAAGGCGCAATTCTTGGTTCTTCCGTTCTGTCATTTTTTTGTGCATTGTTTGATTCAAGTTCAATATATATATATTTATTCTTAGACATCCATCTTTCGTGTTGGACCCTTTTTTTTTCTCTCTTGTTTTGGGACACTAGCATAGTCTAGATCCCAACAGCATTTTGCAAAAAGGAACCACTAGCATTGCAATGTTGCTAAGATTGTGCAACTTCTTTTGTCTTGGAGGAAAAACCCGATTATCCATTAATAGTTTCTATTTTACTCGCTAAAAACTGTGAATTTGAGACAAAAATTACTATCTAAATTTCATAGTTTTTCATGGTTTCCACAATTTTATTGCAAAGGATGAAGATGCACAATCTTAGCATCATTGCAATGCTAGTGGTTCCTCTTTGCAAAATGCAATCCAATTGATGATAAGTTTCCATAGGAAAAAATAAAACAAGTCATTATTGTCTTTCAACAATGAACAATACACCCTCTTGGAAAGCTCTTGAAAAAATAAGTGTTACAATCATGGTCCCCTTTTTTTGCGAATGAAAGGGGCGGCTCATCGACTCGAATTGCAAAGGTGATTGTATTGCGAGGTAATTCTGTCTGCATGGAGCTCTCATCTCTGCTACTTTTCAGCCGGAAGTATGATAGAAGCATCGAGAGCTGAAATTACAGGTCATTACTCGCGTCGGCACGCCACCGAAGGGAAAAAATAAATGAAAAAGCAATAAAAAACAACAGAAAATTAACAAGCTTGCACACGTCAAGCACAAACAATAGAGCTATTATTTTACGTATTTGCACTGGCCACAGGGTGCCCAAGGAGAATATACGAAACCGTTTCAACGAAATGAAATGAATGGTCCAAGGCATGTTGACACAATGGATGCAGAACGCTAACTTGAACCCAAAACATATACTATACGTCCGGAATTTCTTAGTATGGATGGGTTTTGAGCAAAAAGCGCCTGTGCTTAAAAGTACATGTAAAGTCAATAAGTGCCTAGCAAATTTTTGATTGATCTTTTCTACGATATTTTACTTTTAAAACTCTGACATCGTCTTAAAGAGTATTCACGTTTGATGCCTAAATCTGGTTACAAGAACCGATATATTTGGTAGGTGTATCTTAATTTGGAGGCCTGAACCCTCGGTCGAGCGCACGTGATAACCTTCAAAGGCTTTAATAACAACCCCCTCTTATCCGCACCTATATTCGCCAATATATTTTGGTTCCTAAATGTATCCATAAGACTCTGTGTCCATACGTGCACATTTAAAGTCAGGTCTCCACTAAAAAAGGGTCACGACATCCAAGAAACAAGTCTGCTCCACCCTAGGAACCGATTATTGGAAATTCGGCTCCACTGCTTCGCATAACCAACGTTTTATACTCCGAGCATAGAGTTGATAATATAACTTTGAACCCCCGCCTTTTAAGTGCTCTGCCGATAGGGGGAGTTTCCTGATTTCAACCCGCCTCTATAGAATTCTAGTATACTAGTGGCAATGCGTTCAAATATTGCACCAGCTCAACGACAAGAAAGCGGAGAGGGACCTAAAATATTTAGAATAGATTCCTTCATTTAGTGCCTCTGACGTCAAAGCACGGAAGAAGATAATCGTTTTTCAAAAATAATTTTTTTTTTTGTGGTAGCGTAGTTTCCTCAAAATTGATAGTTGAAGGTGCTCATCCTCTTCGGGGAACTGAAAAACGCGCCTACGTAGACTGACACAGCCAAGCGCTTCTCTAATGCAAACGTATTGGAGTTATTTTGCTTGTTTCTATTATTCTTGTTCATGAGAGTGTTCACGGGACCTAGTGGCCATATACTCTCTCTATAAAAATACTCTTGTCAATAGGACCTTATGAGCAGCGTGTGGCGCGAGTGGTCGATAACTCAGCGAGCCATGACTGATGAGTCCGATGAAGCGGATCCTTCTGCGTCGTCGTCGGTTCGTCGTCCACCAAGCATCAATTTGGGGCCTCATCAAGTCATCAATTTGTCCCCTATTCATATGAATCCTTTCCCTGCCTCCACCGCCGAATCGTAGCGCACCTCGCCAGCCAAAGCGCATAGCTGTCGTTTCCACCAGAAAATCACATCATTTTCAAATTTAAATGGAACTCCTGAGACGAATATGTCACCGGAACATAATCTCTAATTTCCTCTATCGCCTAGGCGGGTAGTCAAATAATCTTACTGGGACTGAGATTCCAGTTCTATTGCTGATGTTACTGGAAATCGAAGACACCCAAAAGCGCAAATCGTCCATATGCGCTTTTGGGTGGTGGCTCGTTTGCGCTGATGGTGGTATGGTTTTAATGCGGGATAGAGATACGGAGAAAGGAGAGAAGAGGCAGAAGTTAAGGAGAAGGAATCATGGAGAAGATACCACTGGTGTTGATGGAAAGCGATAATTGATAAGGTATGAACGTCTCCCAAACGAAGGAACATTGTTTTTGCGTTTTGCGTTTGCGTTTTTGCGCTTATGGACTACCGTTTTTGCGCTTTTGGGAATTTGCGCCTCTAAATAGTTACGACTAGAAATACTGCTGAAAAAAAGGCACAAAGTATATAGACATACCTGATCGCCGGATATTTTCATGCGGCATGCATATTGAACCTTGTCAAATTCCATAATTCGTATCGGCCGGCATAGCAAAGGTTTCATTGGTTAAGAACTTCCAAACCACGACAACGGCTTGGAGCGCCTTCAAATCCAAATCATACTCTCCGCGTTGCCATACAGTTAGTTTAGTTGCCTACCCGAACCAAACCCAACCAAGTTCACCAATTCCACTATACGCGCTCGCGAGTGTGCTGGCTGACAGAAGAAGAAAACACGCCTGTTTGAATCCCAAACAGGAGAATCAGCACTCTCCGGTTCCCATCTTGTTTATCTACTTCTGAATTTCTATATGTTTGTTTATCAACACAAATAGATTACACTTATTTTGTATTTTCATCCTTGATGTCCGATCATGACATTCACTTTTTGAATAAAAATGATTTTTTTTTCGAATATTGAATAACTTCCTAGTCCCACTTCCTGGTCCCACTTTTCTAAATTGAAAGAGGGCCAAACCAATCCGGGAATGGAATTGAATGCCTAGTACATTTGTCCTCAGATTTTCTACAGGTGAAATTAAATCAGGAAAATAACCAACTGTATACCGCTGCTCTCGGACGTTTTTTAAGTAATTAACAAGGGTGTGACTTGTTTGTCCACGAATTTGGTCTCACTCTCTTAAACTCTATATATTCATCATGATATCCTCACTTTCCTGAATTCTGAAAAGTTGTAGAGTAGTATGTACATCCTAAATTTTGACAAAATTAAGAGTTGAACATGAAAACGTAACATGAAATGTGGCAAGATTGGTTTCTAAACTGCACTGTTCGGTCCAGTCCACGTAATTGGCGTTCAACATGCAAACAATGATCCGAGGCTTGAAGCTTGTTTTCCTTTCATTTTTCCGCGACATTCAAATAACCGAGAGTTTCGTTCGATGGATGCACCGATTTTGGTATAGATTTCGAGGAATCCGAACACTCTCCATTTTTGCTTTTTCTCCTAATCTGGGTTTGGATTCAACGACGTGAGGCAAAAGAAGTGATCGGTGAAATCAGTTGCATATGCATTGGAACTGTGTAGATGGTTTTAACATCTGGAAATTGCAGGCTAATTCATGGGACAGCAACAGCTCATTGAGTTCCTCCTTAAAAAATACAAAATGTCAGTGAGAAAGCGTGTGTCACTTGAGCGTGTGTCAAAAGTGTCACTTGAAAACCGCAATCGATACATTGATAAAATTATGTGTGTTCTTGTGTTACTTTTTGTTAATGAAGGTTGTGATAAACAAATCAAAACAAATTTTGTGTTGATTTTGGCACAGTTTGAGGTGAATTTAGCGAGCCAAAATGGAGAGGCTGGGAAAATGCATTCCTCTGATTGCAACATTGGCATTCACCACTCGTTTTTATAATTAAAGTCCTTCAAGAAAATTAGCTAACATTTTTGTCGGTTGTCAACCGGAGGCTAGGTTATTTTGTGTTTTACCTCCCGTATCAACCAAACTTTTATAGACAGTAAGTTGGAATTTTTTAAGCAATGTACGTTTAAAAAGAAAGAAAACTGGAAATCTCAATACAGAGGGAAAAAGCTCATTCGAGTACAATTTTCCCTCAAAGAGATACGCTATTTGGTGCAACACTCGTTACGACCATTCAGGAAGGCAACTGCAGAAGCGTAAAACTTTGTGTTGAAATATCTCTCTATGATCGGTTCCTCCATTCGAGGGACGACGATTTGTGTCCGCTAGAAGAGGAGATTGTGTTCCGCTCTAAACATCAAGTACTAGAAAAAAAACACACACATTGGATCTAGAGCCCAGACTCTTGAAAACATTGACAAGTAAAAATACTCTTAATTCAATCGGATTTTTTCTTGAATCAAAACGAAATCCGCTTAAATTAAGAGGCTTGGTTCTTGATTTAAGCTAGATTCTGATTGAATAACGAGTACTTCTTCTTGTCGATGTTTTTAAGAGTCTGGACTCTAGATCTAATGTGTTTTTTTTTTTCCAGTGAGGGTTCTTCTGGATTAAAAATTGGCAACTGCACTTCATCGGTTCACATCACCGACATTTTTTCCGCCTCCGAGTACAGAGTCAATAATAAATCTTTGACCCTTTCCATTCTATCTGCGCAAGAAGTGTAAGATTGATGTTCGACCCCTTTCGGGAGATTTCGGGCGTAGCTTCGGGAGCGATGATTAAGCCCGGCGCTTTGTTCCCGCTGAATTGAGGCGGGCAGTGACCGGCCCGGGCGCGGTAATCGAGTTTGTTCTCCGAATGAGTGAGCTGGACACTTCCGATTTCATAATATCTAATAACTAGATGCTAATCTGGCGACGAGCGAGCGGCCTTCTGCTTTTCCCCGCAACGCCTTACGATTAGACATCGCGCACTACTCGGCTCCGCTAATAAGGCTAGACAAGCATCGACACTGAATTGTAATCTTAATGGAATATAGCTTAACAATGAGGTAACTGAAAAGTGGAAACGGAAAAATCGGATCCTTGCACCCGAAAAGAGTATATTTGGACACTGGGAAAAAAACACATTGGATCTGGAGCCCAGACTCTTGAAAACATTGACAAGAAAAAATACTCTTGATTCAATCGGATTTTTGCTTGAATCAAAACGAAATCCGCTTAAATTAAGAGGCTTGGTTCTTGATTCAAGCTAGATTCTGATTGAATCCAGAGTACTTTTTCTTGTCGATGTTTTTAAGAGTCTGGACCCTAGATCCAATGTGTTTTTTTTCTAGTGGACGGTAATGTGCTAAGCAGAGACAACAGACCATCCATTGGTATTATGTTAATGGTGGGAGCTTTTACCTTCGGGACTCCAGCAATCAACTGTTGACATATCTACTAGATCGATGGTTAATAACGTGTTGGGAGTATCGTTTTGCAAACAAACTGAGGTTTGAGAAACTTCTTTGGCTCATAACGCCACTCTAAGCGCGTCATCCACCTAGAGGGTAGGTCAACAGCCAAAAAAGGGTGATAGTTGATGCTCCCTTATAATTATTGTCCATGAGGAAGTGTTGAATCATCGGAAGTAGAGGTTTCCATTTGTCACCAAGAGACCAGTGGAGGAGCTTTTATCTCTGTTGCTAAGTCAGTGGAGAAGTCCAGATACCCTGGACCTGCCCCCAATGACTGACAGATTTGCCCAAAAGAGGTCCTTTTCCCTGATTGTTAGGTAATTATTACCATTGAGCCCTCCCAATGATAAGTTTTTGACGGTAGATTTTTTTGGATACGCCGCGTCATTATGCATTGAGCAAATCAGTCATATCTTTATGGGAACCAAGTTTAGGCTTTCTTAATTTTAAAAAGAGCCTATTTGTTTATCGGAAGAATTGAGGAGAAGAAAAGACAGGCGAGAAAATGATTACAAAGAAGAGGAAGGATAAGGAACCAAGGGAAAGGAGAAGAACAGGGAAAAGAGGAAGTAGAAGATAAGAATATATTGGATTCTCTGAGACAATGGAGATGTTGCATGTTTGAGGGATTTTCGATTTGACCATTGATTCTTATGTAAAAGTTTGCGAGAAACACGATGGTGCTACTGGTTTTCTCTGAAATCATCTCCGAAGCTCAAAAAAAGGTCTCAAAGTGAGGCCAAAATGGAGGGGATATCCCACGCTATCCTGAGAGTCCACCTCCACATCAAGACAAACTCTCCATGCAAAGATAGGGAACAAGTACATTGACAGGGCTGCCACTTTATTTGGGGACTCCAAAACTAAAAACATGGCAACCCTGCTAATGTATTTGCTCCCTATCTTTGCATAGAGAGTTCATCTTGATGTAGAGGTGGGCTCTCAGGATATCGTGGGATATCTCCTCCATTTTGGCCTCAACTTGAGAGCTTTTTTTGAGCTTGGGAGATGATTTCAGAGAAAATCAGTGGCACCATCGTGTTTCTCGCGAACCATTACATAAGAATCAATGGTCAAATCTCAAATCCCTCACACATGCAACATCTCCATTCGACATAAAATAAACGCGAGAAATCTTAGCGCCCCCGCGGTTGGCGCCCCACGTGAGTGCGTATTGTACACCTTGCAACGAACCTAGTCATGTCCCGAGATTGGCGACCCAGAGACACGAAAATTGTCAAAAACCAATTTGCCGCTTTCGAAGTGCAAACATCGTCCCTCTCAGCTCTCGGGCGAGGGGGTCGGGGAGGGGGCGCGGGTTAACTCTCACGACGACGACGACGTCGGGGGATCGCGACTTGGAGGCCGCAACCCGCTCACTTAATTATGCGAGACCGCGCGTGCGGTCGAGACCCAGGACTCGGGGGCCCGCGGGTCGAGGCGAGAAATTAAATCTAATCCGAAAGCAATTTTCGGCATTACGTGCCCGTGCTTCGAGATGCATCGCGAGGATGCGACGCACCGCACGGCCGCGGTATATACCGCCGTGCTAAGGAAGAACGCCGTATGAACCTTCAGGCGTTGCCAAATTTCCTTTGATAAAGCAAAAAATTCCTGGTAAAAATGAAAAAAAAAAACACCAAGAAGTGGCCCGAACTGTATGTAACAAGGTGGAGAAATGACGCTGGGTCCACACCATTTCGTGGGGAAAACAAAGCCAAGAAATTCCAAAAATTAAAATTAGAGTCAAAATTAAATTTTTTGAACTCTAATACGTACCAATATGAAACTGAGTTTCCTGGTAAACTTATGAATATTTGTCTTCCCATTTTTCAGATAATTTTGTTCGTAATTTAACCTTAAGTCCCGGTAAAAATTCTAGGAAAAATGTTTATATCTTTCCTCAAAAATCAACATTTTATTGACGGACATTTGGCAACCCTCGAATGCTCATACGGCGTTCTTCCTTAGCACGGCAGTATACATCCTGACAGCGCTTCGACACGAGATATCATGATAGTGCACGTAATAATTAATCCCCCTCTCTCGTTCATCCCACCACTCATTCTTTCATAAGTGGGACAGTAAACTTTTTGAGGAGTCGGGGGTGAAAGGGCACCATAACCGGGGGAGAGGGGGGAGGGCACTAAAAATCACCCCACAAAGGGAGATCAGTGAGACTCTCTCAGCTCCAAAGGAGTGATCGGGAGATTTATGTAGTTCCAAGAGGGGCCCTCTACGGGAAAATTTTGTAAAATTAAGTTATGGTAAGAGTAATTATGGGCTGTTCTAGCCATAAAATTAATCGAATTACAACGTCGTCAAAGATGAAAAAATATATCACGCTAGTACATGAAAAACATCTGTCTGTGAATTACTTTTATAGAGCAAACAACTGAAATTGGGTAGAAATTCGGGATGAGAATTTCAGAGGGGCTTTTATGCAGTTTAGTCGCAATCTAGCAAAAAATTGTATGATCTTAGCAACTTTACATAACTTCTACTTCATATGAATCGTTTTCTATGTGAGAATTTGAAGCGGAAGTATGTAAAATTTTGCTCTAGTTTAGACCTCATATATTGGCCCATTTTATCACATATAGAGTTGGACACAGACATACTCACAGATTCAGAGAAGAATTGTTAATACCATTAGGTCGAAGATTACTTCTATTGTTTCATGAATCATGTTTCTACTCTTTCGTTCAAGTCTCCGCTCAGGTGTAGAACGCCTTCATAAATCCGTATATGCAACTTGACTAGTCGGATGAGGGAACGTATGACGCATTCTCCTAGATCAGACTTTATCCAGTCGCCAATTCTGGGTCTCGAAGTTTGATCCAGTTAAAAATTGAGTGTGTCAATCGCTCGATAATTAAATTAGATCGACACGGAAACCGCGTTGGGTGCTCTCGATGAGACTCGAGATTTGATTGACACACACGTACGTAGTTTCAATCTGAGCCCGAATAGATTATCGCGAATTCAGCCGAGTGGATCGCCATAAAGCAGCCGAGACAGACGTGGCGTGCTACCATAAAACAAGCCTGGAAGCTCCGCGGATAGCAGAATAAGTGGCTTCATAATTGTTATGACTCCTCGCTTACTTGAACAGCAAATGTTCCGTGAAACTTCGTTCCCCCCCGCAGCCTCTTTCGGTGCCACCTCCGAGCGATCCCTTTTATTTTTCAGTCGGATTTGCGAAATTGGCTCCATAACTTTTATTCCCCCGGATCAAAATGTCAAGCATCTCGTCGTTGGCGGCTGGAATGTTGAGCTGTCTTTAATTGAAATCTTCTCGAGATCTCAAGAATTTGCCCAACCTTTAACATTCAGTATCAGAGCGGTCTGAAGTTTGTGAAAGAAATTCTAAGTACCGTTTCTCCTCGCTATCGGAGCTACAACTTTGGACGATTCCCGAAAAACTTTGGAAGAAACGGTTATGACAAAAAGAGTGAACCACAATATGCATCTGTTTTTACAGCGTTACTGGTGTGCCTTCTTTTGATTTGGTGAAGACATTCGTGTCATCTATCTCCATGAAATTTCAAAAATTAAAAAGTTAAGAGAATTCTGTGAGATTTGATGTAAAAATAAATTACTATACCAAGAAATTGTAGCAAAATATTTCAGACTTGGACCACCGTAATGTAACATTACGACGGTGTAAATCGGCAGGCTCATAACTCGGTTTGCGACGTTGTCGCAGACTTCCTGTCATACCTTATTCTTTAAACGGAAAACTACTCAACGGCAATTCTTTAAAACTGCCGTGATTTTTCTTCTGTGTGCGAAGAAAATTCTGCAAAAACTTCCAGGAATGATGTCACTTTGTTCTCCTTTAAAAAATAACATAGAGGCGGTGATTTGCAAACACCACAAACGAGATATGTGATTGCGGACTTACGCCGTCGATTAATCCATCAATTTATTTAAATATCATTAAAGTCAAGTAACCAAAAAAAAACCAAAGGTTTCAGTTTAAGGCATTTAGGGTTCAAATCACACAAAATTACTCTGTAGACAATCGACTTTAAAAGACACAATTTCGTCCGAAAAGATTAATTTTTCTCAGCAATAATTTAGGATGAAGCCTGAGTTAAGATAAGGTAGACCTGAAAATTTTGGGTGCCTAAATATAATTAGTTGTTTTTCTTCTTCTTCTTCCTTTTCCTTTTCTGCTTTATCTTGCGTTCCCATCGGACATATGTTTAGAATTCCAAGTCCTGCAAATTTGCACGGAGAAAAAAACTTCGTGCATGGGACCGAAAGTTGAAGTAACATGGATCTCTGAAGTTTTCGGGTCTCGCATCCGAAAACTTGAGGTCCAGCTGCCGAAGTTCGGGTCAGACATCTAAAGCACATAGGTACATACCCAAGGGTTCGGGTCACACATCTAAAGTATCCGGTACATATCTGAGTACGTCAGATGTCTGACCCGAACTTCGGTAGCTGGACCTCAAGTTTTCGGATGCGAGACCTGAAAACTTCAGAGATCCACATGACCTCAACTTCGGGTCCCATGCACGAAGTTTTTTTCTTCGTGTGGGGTGTCCATATATATTAATTTCTTCATCTTCTTCCTTCTCTATTTCTTCTTCTTCATCTTCTTTGTCTTCACCATCTTCATCCTCTTTGTCTTTCGATTTTTGCCGTGTTCCCATGTGACCCGCGTTCGGAGTTCTATGTTGTTGCACAAATGTTTTTTCCACCACTCTCCACGTATACATATGATCTTAATATTCGATTCCATTCAGATCCCCAAGCCATCGGACGAGATTCAGCTCCGGAACCACTTACCTTTTTGTCCCCGAAGAAGCGAGTCACGGCGAACGGGAACGAATTCGGGCCGGTGCAAGCACAAGTACAGCTGTTGGCCGGGATCGGAGCGGAGCGGCGAATCCGATAGTGATCCATTTCCGGTGTGCGGTGCCCGGGAGGCATGTGAGGGTGGCGGGTGGCGCGTGGCGGGACGATGCGACCTCACTTTCCTCACGATCTCGGAGGCGCTGTAAAAGGCGTTGCGGGTGTCCGCTGGGGGTGGAGGAGCCCGCGGGACGCGGGGGAGTCGTGGACGCCGAGCGCGAAAACATTAAATCCGAGCGGGATGATCATCGATCGAGCGATGGCGCGATAAATCCGCTCGCCGGCCGGATCATCGCCCCCCCCCCCCCTACACCCCCGCCCCCTGGCCTCGGCCGCGGGCCCCGGATAACTCAGGCCCTCAGCTTTGAGCCACTCTTGCCAATTGTGACGGGATATCCTCGCACGCTTAAGAGTCTGAGTGAATAAGCTGTGAACTTTTTGAGAGGAGGGGGTTGCGGCTGAAGAGCTTCTCACACAGAAAAAAAAACTCCGGCCCCGCAAGCCGTACTGACGGGCTCTGTAGACATACCGTCCGCGTTTCGGGCTCAGAGGTCGAAAGTTCCGGGCAAAGCATCCGGAGCAATCGAATCTACGGCTCCAGCACCCGGAAGTTTCGGTCTCTGAGCCCGAAACGTACGATGTGTCTATATAGCCCGTAACTTTTTTTTCAGTGGCATCGACGGGGTTGTGACAGTTGAGGCACATGGTGGAAAAACTTCATGAAAAATAAAATCATGAAATCCCACGAGAAATATCTCATGAAATTTCAGATATCTACGAAAGATCTTGAAAAATACCAGTTCCTCTTCATGTTCCGCAAAATGTAAAAATTGTGACTTTCTTCTATTTTTGTGTGTTTGAGTGCGGGTTGCATACTCGAGCCCCTTAAAATATGAAATATTTCACAGCCTCGTGAAATTTCACGAAATATTTCACTGAAATTTCCTATATTTCATTTCTTTCTTATGTTTCATGCCACCCTGATGAGGCACCATAAGACACACTAAGGGGATCTGTGGGAGCCTTCAGCTCAAAGAAGGGTTTGGGAGGTTTACAAAGCTCCTTAGGGGTTTTGAAGAGGTATTTCCCGGAAAGCATTGAAAGTAATCTTTGAAATATTAATACCCTGGCATAGTTCAAAGATCCTGACAAAGTTACTGGGAACCTTCTTGATGAACTTCAGAGCGCGAGTCATTCTTAGGTGTCCAGCTATGTAAAAGTAAATTTTAGTGCGATTGTAAAACGTTCCATTGGACTGACGCCTCTGTGGATAGAATCGATTCAACCAAACATTTGAGGAGAATAAGATTGGCTGACGGTCATTAGCAGACACTTGCCGAAAATCACAGGAATCGGCCCGGGAGATCTCAAAGCAACTCGGGCAAGAAATGAAAACTTGAGGAATCTGAGCGATCTTATCGTAGGTAAAGATGGAAAGTCATAATGCAAGGTACAAATGAGATCATATCTCGAATTTTGGGAACGATACTTCGATTTCATCATGAAGAAATTATAACGATCAATTATAGATTACATGGGAAATTAGACATTTTTCGTGAGTGAGAAGTTTGTGTTTACAATGCGAATAACGAACTTTTATTTCTCTCTTACAAGTTGATTTTGAAAATATTCGATACTTTCAGCGTGTCGAGTGAAATTTTGATGAGAAAGCATGATCTGTAATTTTTGTCGCTGAATCTTCGTAATGATCCATTTTGATGACGAAGAAAATCATCACAATCCATGCTTAATTTCTAACCGTGTCCAACGGCCCATATTCTGATAATTTGGTACGTGGCATGAAATCATACTCGAACATATTTCCGTATGATTTTGCATCCATGTTGAATATTGGCGACCCGGTTGTCGCCTGTAAATCTTTGGCTGTCGGACTCCCTTCCTAGCCACATTTCTCTTCCCCATGCAAAAGCGTCATCTTCTTTCCCAGCCCGTAGTCGTCAAATATGTCGCTATGAATCAACATTGGCCCGCTTGAGGAAGAGAGTGCTGCGGTGTTTTGAGTCGTCGATCTCTTTCGTAACATTCATAGGTATTGCATGAAGACGACCCTTTTGCTCTATTGTTTTATACAACTTTTATTCGGCATATTCTTAAAATATGCTTAAGCGTTGTTTTCGATTGGACGAAGCCAGATTTAATGATGAGCTTGCTTCAGGGTCCCCTCATTACACACACAGCGTGTCTATACATTCAGCTATTTTAGTCAACAGAAGTCTAAGTTTGAGTAGAACTCTGATCAATAAACCTAACTTTCTATACATTCGAGATTTCCTGGTAATATTCTATTAGAGGATGGGATATCTTGAAGTGAAGAAAATATCTACCTTCTACCTGTTGGAAACTCACGAAATTTTATCAAAGAAAGGATGAAGTTTGTAAGAGAGAAATGAATGTTACTTTCTTCACCCAAAAAAATCTTTTGGTAAGACTGAAAACGCAAGAAATTAGGCAAGCGGGTATTGAATGAAAGGAGATGAGAAGTTTGCTCCATTTATAGTATTGTGCACGATGACTTTACCGTAAACTTTAACGCCGTTTATCATACACAAAGGATGTACCTCACTCACCTTAACCTCTCATTGTTTCGTCTGTCTTTCAGTCGTGACACGGAAAGGGACCGAGGTATGTTCGGCAGAGAGCAGCTTCCGAACTGTTCTACACACTCCCCAACGCCTCCTTTATACTCATTCATCGACCCGTTGCCAGATTTTTGGGATTTTATGGGATATGCCCCCACCAGGAATCAGAACCAATGTCTTTCGAATTTTAAATTTTAAATATTTCCTGGTGGAGGACATGATAAGATGCTTTTTAGATTAAACTTTTAGAAATTTCAGACACAGCCCCTGATTTAGCTGGACTTTAAAGGCGAGCCAAAGGTCGGCCTTTTACTGTTTTATTTGAATTTTTTATTATAACCTTTTTTAATTGTATCTTTTCAGAAATGACTAAGGAGGCTTTCGAAATTTTGATCATTTTCTTTCTTTTTTTCTTCCCAATTTTTTCATGGAAGGTTTCAATGTTTCAGCATTATTTACTTCACGTTTTAGTTAACGAAGCTACTCATCAGAGACCTCCTAAGAAATTTCAACTGAACATAGAATTTTGGTAAATATATTGCAATTCTGAGTGTCTTTAGATTCGCTGAAACACTAGTCGCCTAGAGATTGCGAAAAGTTCGAAAAGTAGGTGGTGTTTAAAAAGTGCCAGATTTTTACACTGAAAAAAAAACCCCTTAAATTTGCCGCCAAGATGTATTTCTTCTTAAATCAAGAATTTTTCTGATCAATATAAACTACTTTTCTGCTTAACCCAAGCATCATTTTTCTTGTATCAAGAATAATTCAGCTTACAGCAAGATAAAAAAAATTCTTGGCGGCAAATTCGAGAATCATCATGCTTGAGCCAAGCTACAATTTTTTTCAGTGTAAGGGAAAATCAGATACCTGAACTGCAGCTTTTCCTATTAAAAACACGCTAATCATATGCCCTCATTCAACAGAGGCTATTCAATGAAAATCAGTAAAAGCCGAAAAACACATACAAAATACTGATGGGTCAAATTTTAACCGAATTACCGTCTATTACTCGTATTTTGCCCGAGCAATGAGTTCATCCATTGAGTAATTTTAAAAAGAGTGATTCTAGATACGTCAGGCAACACCGCACGAGCTTGCAGAAGAATTTTAGCGCTGATATCGTTGGCGCTCATCGGGAATAGGAAAAACATGCTTCCACCAGCACTTCCAAGCTAAAAAGTTTGGTAGAGCTTCCTCAAAACACTATTGGTTTAGAAGTAAAAGCCGGTAACCAAAAGTATGTTATGACATATGTGCATATGGAATGACCCGAGCGGTTCCCGTTTTCCCCCACACAATCGACCCAGGAACTACTAAATCAAATGTTTTGCGAGCACTCTTACGGACGGCATTAAATTCGCTTAAAATGAAATATGCATAAAGTACGATCCAACCCTTGATCACAATAATACGTGGTTATCTTCGCAACAGCGTGGCGTTGTTAAAGACACGGGATTATATCATAACATTCAGGCGTTACTTGTACATTTGGGTTTTCAGGGTGACAATACTGTTGAGACGGTCGTTCATACATGGAATACATCGTGATTATCGGTTTTTTCTTCCTTGTTTCAATCCGTTCCTTAAATTGGCGCCTTTACATTGATTGTGTGTTATACTCTCAATGCCCAAGCAAATAATCAGTAAGGATTTCACAGCATTGCTTTGGTGACTTGAACACAGGACAGAAACGTAGAGATTGTTACAGATAAGTTGTATCGCAAGGTAATGAATGTAAACGATAAGTGGATTGCATTTTGCAAAAAGGAACCACTAGCACTGCAATGTTGCTAAGATTGTGCAACTTCTTTTATCTTGGAGGAAAACCCCGATTATCCATTAATAGTTTCTATTTTACTCGCCAAAAACTGTAAATTTAAGACTAAAATTACCATCTAAATTTCATTGTTTTTCACGATTTCCGCAATTTTATTGCAAAAAATGAAGTTGCACAATCTTAGCATCATTGCAATGCTAGTGGTTCCTTTTTGCAAAATGCAATCCAAGTAAGGCTGTGAAACTTGGAAATAGGATGCACGAAGTACACTACAGTTACATTGAAGAGAAAAATACCGAACGTTAGTCAAGGCCATGAATCAAAATTTCATCGATTTAAGTGAGGGTAAAATGAACAGGTTGTCAATTGCAACACATTATAAGTGTTACATTAGCGTTCCCAGGAGAAAAGTTATTTTACTAAAATTGGTATTTTATTTCATTTTCAATAATTTAAGATTATAAATGAAACAACACTTAAAAATCACATATGAATATAATTAATTATGGAAACAATTGTAAAATGAGATTGTTGAGATGTTGGATTGTCAAACGAGAAAAAATCGGCAGAAAATGTTACAATAATAAATTTTCAAATCTTCACTGCCTTACTGATGGCCGTGAACCGATCGACACCAATTCAACCGACAAATTATTAAAATACCGGCGTCGATTCGATCGATTCACGAGTTTTTCGATCAATTCGGGTTTTTACTTTTCGATCAAACCCATACCCTTTGCTTCGTCGAATCCATACCTTACGTTTCAAAAGGGTTCATTGATTTCAAAAAAATTCAAAAGAATTTGTTGGGTTGTAAGTGATATTTTTATCGAACAATATCGACAATAATTCCAACAAAATTTACATAAACTTCAAAATCATAGTTGAAAACGTGCTGACGCCGCAAGTTTGAATAATCGCATCAAACACGGCACGGCCAGCGCGAGGCTGGGCAGCGCATACGGCGCGAAACACTTGGTAGCGCCTTACAGGACCGCAGGATACTTCATGCAATACGCGTAGAGCAAGCCGCGCGGAACCCGCACATGCATAGCGCCTTACAAGCCTGCAAGATACTTCAAGCATTGCGTGTATACCACGGTGCGCGCTCAAGTTTTTGAAGAGTCGTATTTTCTTGGTGTCGAACCTACCCCGGTGAACAAAATTTCCGAACAGTGCACACCACGACCCTGCATTCCCAAGATCAAAGGATTGTAGAGATTTGTAATCCTGTATGATCTGGTGAAAATATAATTTCCCCGGCCGCTTCGATGAGCCAGTCCCCTTCTGATCTTAATTCAGGGATTCAGAATTGCGGACGATTTATTTTTTTTTGGACGAAAATAATAAAGAAAGTAGTATAAACAAAAATATCGGGTCGTTTTCTTTGATTTTCTTAGACATCAGTTTGGCACTTCTAATTCTTTGCCTGGTTGTTAAGATTAATTGAAGGAAAAATATGAATCTTAATTGAATCGATTCAGAAACTCAAACCACGTAAAATTAATGTGGGTTTGAAAAAGAGAGAAAAAATGACGAAAAAAAATAATAAAAAAAACAACGTATCCACGAAAAAATGGATCCTCCTTGGACGGTTATAATTTCCTGACTACAACCAATGATTGGACTGTAAAAATTTTAAAACATCCTACCATGAGGCAGAACTTCTAAATTGTAACTTATTTCTTTCTACAATAAGCTAACCATTTTTAAACTTAAAAAAAAAAAAAAAAAAAAAAAAAAAAAAAAAAAAACACAGCACGAAACCCATTGAAAGTATAGAAACAGGGGAGGCTGTACACTCTGCATCGAAAGTAACTCAAAAGCGAGCCTACATATGAATACGTAAGGCACGCTAAAAATGAAATTTTATAAACTAGTTCAAATGATTTGGGATTTTTCCCTTTACATTCATTTTTATTTACACTACGCAATTCACTTAAAAATTCAATAAAAATTCAATAAAAATCAAATGTTTCATCGAAGAAAGGAAGATGAGATAACATTTTAGGGTTATGACATGAATTCCCCTTTGTAAATTAAATCAAATTCTCGTTGCAACTGATGTCAGTGATGCTCGTGTAATCCACTAGAACGGGTCGTCAACTTACCTCCACTTTCTACGCATACTCGCCGGTTTGTTAAAAGCTGTCTAATGTTTCTCACCGATCTGCGTACAAGAAAATTGTATTCAAAGCAGTATGACAACTTAGTTTTGCGACGGCACATTGAATTATAAGAGGGAAAAAATCAGCAAAACTAACAAGTCGAGAATAATGACCGCAGTGACGTGGCGTGCTTTGCGATGTATCGATCGATCTGCCATTTAAATCTATGGAAAAGGATCAATAATCAGGGTGTTCGCAGCGAACACCTTAATAATCGATTCTTTGCCATAATTTCAAATGGGGAAATATCGATAATCGATCATTCATGGCTCCGCTGAATGACCGGCGGCAAAGAAACGCGGCAATAGATTGGCGCTGATTGACTGATTAACGATCTCTTATTATTACGAGACTGGAAGCTGATTGTTACCACCTCGCATTACACTAGCAGTACTGCCGTGCTACGGAAAAATGCCGTATGAACATTCGAGAGTTGCTAAATTTTCCTCGATAAATCATGTATTTTTGACAACATTCATGCATATTTTTCCTCGAAATTATCAGATATTTTGGAGTAAATTGCGTACAAAATTGTCTGAAACTTTGAAGAGAGGTACTTAATATTTTCCAAGTAAATTCGGTTTTTATCGGAGGAAACTTGGCAACGTCTGATGGCTCATACGGCGTTCTTCCTTACCATGGCTGTGTAGATATGGTACTGCTTTGAATCGTTAGTCGTCCTCTTGTGTGTAATTCGCCCATTTTTACGTATCAAGTCTAAATCTTAGATAGACGGTGAAACTCCCGGGCCATCTATCTCGGTTTCAAACATTACAGAAATTCTGTCATCGTTTATTTTTACATGGCAACCACTCAACGTCACTTCTTAAAAAAGAACTTCTGTGATTTTTCTTCGCCATGCAAAGGAAATTATGTGAAAACCTCAAGGAATGATGTTGGTTTGTTCTTTTTAAAAAAATGATCGGAAGATTTTGAACACCACAAACGTGGTGTGAAGTTTCACCGATAATATTCTGACTATCATGTCGATGGTCAACCCCTCGACCATTGAGATTACCTTTAATGCCACGTTTGAATGCGTGCATGACGAGGACGAGGTATGGAGCGATTTTTCGGCAAACTTGTAGGGCATACTTTCAAACAAAGCCTACAGCACTATTTGATGCACTGCACGATTAAAAATCTCCTTGTCAGTCAAAAGGGCTTGATTGAACGACAAAATTCATAGTTAAATCGACAAAAACCGCATTGGTTACTCGAGACGTTCGGGCATGAAAAAAGTGTCCTGCTGAAGGAATGCGGACACTCTTATTTCTATATTAACGCTAAAGTCATGATATTCATGAAAATTGAAAGATTTGGTTACACTGGGGAAAAAAACTCATTGGATCTAGAGTCCAGACTCTTGAAAACATTCACAAGAAAAAGGACTCTTGATTCAATCAGATTTAAGCTTAAATCAAAAGGAAATCCGCTCAAATTAAGAGGCTTGGTCCTTGATTTAAGCTTAAATCTGATTGAATCAAGAGTATTTTTTCTTTTCGATGTTTTTAAGAGTCTGCACTCTAGATCCAATGTGTTTATTTTCCAGTGTAAGTTAATTCTCTCAAAACATCATCTCTAAAGTTACTGATATCTTCTGTAGCAAAGCAGACTATTTGACTCTGGTAGTATCCAGGCCTGCTCGTAACGTCAAAAGTGAAACAGAATGAAACCGCACCTCGTCCCGCGAGGATCGAATCGATGAGCTGGGTGCCCCGTGGCAGCATCCTTGCTTTCATTTCACGCCAGGAGCTCCCCCTCCCCCACCCTACTCCACCTTACTAACCGGTAAATCCTTTTCGGCGGCAGTGTAATCACAAGGTCGTGGGTTCAAAGCTGAGTAATTCGTGATGAATCGCACCGGTGAGTCGGAAATAGATCGAGAAGGAGCTCGGCTTCGACTTAAGGGGCATTTTGATTGACGCCATCGGGCGAGGACCCAGTGTTCGCTACAGCCACGTTGCCAAAAAAAAGAGAAAATAATATGGATACATCGGGAATTTGCGTTCTATTCGAACATTTAGGATGTTGAAAAACTGCAACAGCGCCCAAATGCTGATTAACTACACCAACGGTTGAATTCGAACCTCAGGCCTTAAAATTTATACCCTCGGATGTGAGCAAAGCAGGTTGTGCAGGAGGTTAATCAGCATTCAGAAGTTGTTACATTTTTATTTTCTTCTTTTTACACCCAGTATCTTTACATGGTTGCGGAAACAGTTTAGAATCAAGGCACTTCCTGATCCAAATATGCACGACTTGGATTTAAAAAAAAATTCTCTTCAAGATACAATTTTCACGGGGGGTCACACGCGCCTTTAACTCTCTACATCGCCTCAAGTTTGAAACAGTAGACATTGCCTCTCATGTTATTCTACATATATGTATTGAGAGCATATTTTCCCCGATAAAGCTCTGAAAAACATCGGAATCCTTATGCTTCTTCTGTGAATCTCGATGAGTCGTTTTGCTGGTGACGGAATCCTGTTTTGGTTATTAATTCTCGAGATGTGGACAGTAATATCATAATTAGTCCAAACGCCATGCTATATAATTAATTATGCTTCAAATCCCAATGAGAATATTATCCTATGGGAATAATGGTTTTTATGTCACCGACCGTGAATGAACATGCTACGGCCTCCTCCACATTGAATTCATGTAACCAAAGTTTGCTGGAGAAACCGAACTTCGGTGAAGAATGATTCCTGATATGGCTGATGAAAACTTCGGTTACATGCACTGCTGAAGTATATGACGTCATCGCATTTCTCGAAGGGCGCAAAAACTAGACATGAAAATCTAACGTCAGAATAGATCCTATTAGTTTTCGTCATAATATAAAATGACCACCAAGGTACACCGAAAAAAGTGGTTTATTTGAGAAACAAGAAATTGAGCTTCCTGTACACGGCCATAGTCTGAGCACCACGAGCTTTGAACCTGGCAACCGCGTTCTGGATTCGTCATTCCGTCGGCGTCTGTGTCTGTACAGCCAGCACCTTTCGTCGACGAGTGATCAGCTGATTTCACGCCCCGCATGACCTGGTCAATGGCTAATCTGTTCTCTCGTTCAGCTCCCCGTAAATCCTTCCAATCAGTAATAGTAAGGAGTGATTTCCTCCCCCGCTGCACGCTCAAATCGAGCTACTTTCACTCGAAAAAATTTTCGGCCCGTGAAGAATCTATCGAATCATTATTTTGAACTTTCTACGTCCGTTTTGGGTCGTTAAAACCTAAATGTAACCAATAGACTTGAAAATCGGTTGGTATGCGGCGCCGTTGCGCATATATCAGGGTATTAATACGAAAAAATACTAAAATTCATTCAGAAACCAGCGCCGCATGTTTTACAATTAATTATACATAGATATCACCAGTATTTGACGAAATTGTTGGTTTAGAAATAAAAAGGCTATTAAGGCCCTAATTAAAAGGGAAAATCAGCGTCAAATGGTCATTTTTGTGCCCATAAAGGCTATCGAGTGTTCCAGAATAAGTAATCGGAGTAACAGCTTCTAAACTCCAAATTTAAGTTATTTAAACCTAAAATGTATAAATCCCGTATACACTGCCCTTAGAGTGTCATTTTGCAATAAGGAATTGTTTTTTATGGGCTCGTTTTAGAAACAACGTATACATGGAATATTCATTCCCCTATGTGGATAAAAAATATCATGGATGAGCTGGAAATAATGCTTTCCGATTGAAAAATGTTGCGCAACTTTTCTACCCGTGCGTTAAAGTCTTCACTGTTAACTCTGTTCACACTTGGACAATGTTTATTCAGTGCATACGTGTGATGATTAATCTTACCCTCATCCTGTGCTCCGAGATCGGATCTTCGCAAATCTTTACAAACGCTTGCCTGTTAGAAAATTTGAATTTTTCAAAACTTAATTTGCAACTTACCTCTTGAAATTTGAAAAAAACACTATGCTTTGTCTGTTAATTTTCCTTTAACATTTTTGTTTTCAGGCTTATTTTGTCTGCTTCTGGTATCCATCCCCTGTCATGCTGCAAGGAGACAACATCGGGTAAGGAATCATTTATATTAAGTTCTTGTAAAAAATGTAATTACACTATTAGGTGCGCTCATTTCGTCGCTTCTCTGACGTAAGGGCTTATCTCAGTTTCCACATGAGCCCCGGAACGCATGGAGCTGTACGGAAAATAGGGCTCACGTGGAAATTAAGATACGCCCTTATGTCAGAGGAGCGACGATTTAGGAAGAGAAGAAGTAGTAGATGCATAGAAGGAGAAAAAAGCCCGAAAAATATCTGATTGTCAATTTGGCTGAGGGCCTGTTCACTTTGAAGCCAAAGTCTCTAGGCTTTGATGTCAGAAACAAGAAAGTCAAAACCTAACCCTTGTCCCTTAGTTTTTTTCAGCTTTTTTTCTGACAATTTGTTTTTTGTTTTCCCCCCTCCAAAACAAAAATACCCAACAGACTTTTGCATACTTACAAGTTTACTAAATATGTGTACGCCAAAGTATAAAATTAAAGTAGTTTGATTGATTCCATCGACTTTCCATTCATGCTACGAGAAGTAGGACTGACTCCGGATTATCCGAAGTTATTCCGTCATCCGAACTGGCCGATCGCCACATTAGTTCGGATACTCCTAGGTTTACTGTATTTGGATCTCTGAAGGTATTAGGTTACACCTGGTAGCTTTTCAAAGTATGAGTGAATGCTATATGGATTGCATTTTGCAAAAAGGAACCACTAGCATTGCAATGTTGCTAAGATTGTGCAACCTCTTTTGTCTTGGAGGAAAAACCCGATTATCCATTAATAGTTTCTATTTTACTCGCTAAAAACTGTAAATTTAAGACAGAAATTACCATCTGAATTTCATAGTTTTTCACGATTTCCGTAATTTTATTGCAAAAGATGAAGGTTGCACAATCTTAGAATCATTGCAATGCTAGTGGTTCCTTTTTGCAAAATGCAATCCATATATTATCTGCATGGGTAAGTGTTTCCCCTCTATAGCTTCCCGGGGAAGTAGATATAAGTTGAAAATTTCCCAGAAAAGCTTTCGTTTCCGGGAACGGAAAAATCCCCTATTAAATCCCAGGACCTATCATGCCTGTCGACACCTCACAACGGAGCAGAGATGAAAAGAGAAAACAATGGCGCGGGGGGCTTTTTCAATTACTTCATTCGCGTGACTGTGTGCAGTTTTGCTGAAATGACGCGACGCGTTATGCGTGACTCGGCCATTTTTCCGCTTGCGGCTTCGTCGTCGCTTCGTGCGTCGGCGCGAAGAGTGTCGTTGCGACCCGAAGCCGCAACTCGCACGATAGGAAGTGCATTTGTTTGCAGAGAGACGCGGTGTTTTACGCCGATCGGACGCCGCTCATTTCATCCGGGTGCTCATTGGATGGGCTCCAGCGTTGGGTAACGCCAGGAAAACGGGCCGTTGTCTCCCCGCAGTCAAGAGTTATGGGCGCCTGTAGTCCAAGCGAGGGAGGTTATGTTCTGTGCTTCATTATATGTAGAACGTGTTGACACTGCAAGTTCAGCCGCCGCACGGTGGATCGATTCCATGATAGAGGTCGGACATGAAATTGTTGACCAAAACTGCGAATTTTGGTGTTTATTCCGTCACATTTTACATTTCAAGGGGTGCTTTGAGTAGATAATTTTATGAGGAAACCATTGGAACCACTTTTAGAACCCTGAAGTTTTGTATAAACGGAGTTATAAGCGTTTAAAGTTTCCAAATTCTGTCCGACCTCCCCTATTGACTCGATCCACTGTGCGCCGGTGCGGCGGAACAAAGGGAGGGTAGAGACTTGTGACTCGATCCCTTAACGAGGACGATGTTGATTTGTGCGTGTCACATTCGCGGTTCAAGGGGTTAAGTCATAGAGGGTCAATAAGTATAACAATAAATTAAAGTCATTGGGTCAAGTTGTCGGAATACCCGAGTGCCAACTTTCTTCGTCTGACATTAGAAGATGTGTATCTTTCCACTGATTAATACCAGGAATAATGTCGTCCCTTTTGTTCTTTACTTATACAAGTCTGTGGAATCTCGAAAATTTCCGATGTGAGATCTCAAGTGAGAAATTAGCTTTTATAGAGCCAGTCCGCCCTTTGAACAGGGTACATGGCTCAATTCGTGTCAGTGCCAAAGAACACAACGTTGAAATGTAGATAACAATGCTTGGATGCAACTATTCTTCCTCAGTGAGCCAAGTTGCATCCGCGGAAACATGAAGGCGTTCCACAGCTATACGGAGACTTTAACGAAAGAGTAGGAACATAGTTTGTGATAAATTAGAGAAACTCATCAATTTAGTTAGATGCACCTATTCTTCCTCAGCGACCAGCCAAGTTGCATTGCAATTCTGAGGGCATTTCACTGTTACGCGGGGACTTTAACGAATGCGTAGAAACATGATTCATGAAAAATTAGATAAAATTAAATCCTCGATCTAGTCCGATCCTATCATGAACGAACACCATGTCAGTTTCAGCAGAAATACGAACTTGAGTCGCCTCCCCCTCACTCCCGGCCCACGGCGACTTCCAAAATGGCGAGCAAGTTCGTCACAGCATCTTGTTTCAGAAAGTCACGTGGAATCACCGGATTAGTCCAATACTCGGGTAACATGGAATCGCCTAATACAAGTCGCAAATCGGTTTCGTTTTCGTTTGAAACCGGTTCCGGACACAGTGTGACTATTCGCGGGGCGACCGGGGGGACGACGCGAGCTTGGGGCACGTTTAGTCGCCTCAACACCTACTGATACTGATAATCGCCGGTAACGACCTCTGCCGGCATTGCCACTTTTCGTCACCAAATGTACAACACATATTGATCTGGTGAATGTGTAAATATTGAAATTAGAACACTGGAAAAAAAAAACACATTGGATTCACAGTTAAGACTCTTGAAAACATTGATAAGAAGAAATACTCTTCATTCAATCGGATTTTTGCTTGAATCAAAACGAAATCCGCTTAAATTAAGAGGCTTTGTTCTTGATTTAAGTTAGATTCTGATTGAATCAAGATTACTTTTTCTTGTCAATGTTTTTAAGAGTCTGGACTCTAGATCCAATGTGGTTTTTTTCCCCAGTGAATTCCTTTAGAAGGGAGTTGAGTTGAATGAGAGGCAGTAACTTAAGCGAGTTGAGACATACAGTAGTTTCAAGCAGCAGGGCCGCAACTAACATATTTTGAGGTAATCGAGTCGTTTGCGCTCTAAATATGCTCGGTAAGGAATGGCTCTACATGCTTGAACAAGTCGGTGATGATACCTAACACTAAAAGCGAGATGCAAAACTTTAAAATAGCGAATTCAATTGAAGGCTCACAAAGTGATTATGTCTATTTTTTCACCTCCTTAGTGAGTAGCCAAGTTGCATATGCGGAGACATGAAGGCGTTCCACAGCTACGCGGAGACTTTAACGAAAAAGTAGAAACATAATTCGTAAAATTAGAAAAACTTTTGCGAATTGTAAGGATTTGACTTGGAATTTATTCATTGTTAACTTTCAATTAATCGGTAGTAAATAAACGATTAAACAGTTAATTGGTAGTGAACACATTGCAATGTGTGCAACCGAGAAAAGAAACACAGTTGTTCTACCGTTACAACGGTAGTAATGTCACACGGGATTCCATGGTAGTAAAACCGTGGTATTTGATTCTTGTAACAATGAGCACGGTGATGATCGTGTTCACCGCAATATTACTGTGGGCACAGACATACTATTATGAGCATGGCTATTCTACTGTGCTCATCAATAATATTACCAAAATCCACGGTTCTACTACCGTGGAATCCCGTGGAACATTATTACCGTGGTAACCGTCGAATAACCGTGTTTTTTTTCTCTCTCTGTGCGGTAGTGAACTCATTAGTGAGTAGCCAAGTTGCGTATACGGAGACGTGAAGGCGTTCCAAAGCTACTCGGAGACTAACGAAAGAGTAGAAAGGTAATTCGTAAAATTATACAAAGTTTTGCCGATTCATAGAAATTTCCTTGGGATTTCATTAATTGTTAACCTTTAATTAATCGGTAGTATGAATTAGCGATTGAGCAATTGATTGAGATTTAAACAATTGATCTAATTAACTAACTACTAATAATCAACTATACTACTACTACTAACTATCAACTAATTAATCGAAATTTCAAGAATCGATTATTTAATCGAATCGAAAGACATTCAATCCATCGATCTACTAATTGGCGATCGAAAAATTCTAGAGTGGAAATTTGAAGTGGAGCTCATGTGGCAAGGTTGTACTTGGGAGCCGGGGCGCCGGGTTGGACGCCAGGGCGGACACTGGGCACTGCAGCATGTGACCGCATCTTCGTCGCAGCGCGTAACAGGTTCCGATTCCGATACATCGCCCTCCGCTCCGCGCCCCGCCGCCGTCGTCGCCACCACGCTGACCCTCAACAGAATTCAATTTATGAGATTTATGCTGCCTCTCACCTCTAGTCCACACTGCGCCGCGCCGTTGCAGCTTCGTAAAATCACACCATCGCCATTGTCCCCGCCCAACTTAGTTCTTGCAGACAGCGAGAATCGACCAGTGGACAGGGTAGATTATTGTAGTCTAGCTCCGGGAGCACGTGGTAAGGAAAAGTAACCGTTTTGCGGTAATATGGGAGGCTGTGTCCCACCTTCCCCGGGCGCCATTTGACAACTCGCCGGTAAAGCTCTCTTCTCGGCCTCTCTTCTCGGGAGAAAGGCTGCCGAAAAAGATTCTTGATCGGGTTCCTCCTGGGAGGAGACGAAAAGGACGCCCAGTGAAAGGGTGGTGATAGGAGGTTTTAGAGGAAATGGGAGAGTGCCAACTCCCTGAAGGGCTTTTGGAGGATAGGGTGATTTGACGGCTGGGTGTTGCAGAGTCCAGAGTCCAATCTAGAGTCCAGACTCTTGAAAACATTGACAAGAAAAAGGACTCTTGATTCAATCAGATTTAAGCTTAAATCAAAAGGAAATCCGCTCAAATTAAGAGGCTTGGTTCTTGATTCAAGCAAAATTCCGATTGAATCAAGAGTATTTTTTATTGTCGATGTTTTTAAGAGTCTGGACTCTAGATCCAATGTGTTTTTTTCCAGTGTGCGTTAACATGGCAACTAGGGGTCCGTTTTTGTAATTAGGCGCGCAGGAGGTCGGTTCAATTTATTTACCCGCGATTTTCGAGAGTCTCCGACGCAAGCCTCCACGACTTCGCGCACGCGGACCGGACTAATCTCATTGATAAGGAAGCCAAACAATAGTCTGGTGAGGGATCCGCATGGCAAGCGGCCGGATATTAATTTTCAGTGACCTCTAACCCGAACTCGACGAACGGGGACGAACGGGGACCACTCGGTGGGCCGGCCGCGGCACAACCGGCTCCGGAAGTTCAGCGGCGACCGCAGCTGGGTCGCCTGATCTTTGCCTCCCCTTACGAATCTCAACGTCGCCATGTTTACGTTACTTCATCATCAGAGAATCCTTGTGTAAAATAGTCTTTGTCATAGCATTGTAAAACAGTGGGAAAGCTCTAATAGTAGGTATTAGAGAGGCGCTCAGTAGTTAGATTTTTTTGGGGGAAAGTACGATACACAAAGCACAAAGACAGGATTGAAAAAAAGGACGCGGCTCAAAAGCTGCCCTTTTATGGTAACGATGACGAAACAGCTGTGTCATATGGAGGCGAATTTTAACAGGTTCAGAAAAAGTCATTACCGGTGGCAAAAAGTTCTGATGAAAAGAAATCAGTAACTGGACTTTCAGGCATAGTAATAAAATAATTATAAACTTCCTAGTGAAGAAAATTTTGAGAATTTTATTTATTTCATCGGCTAATTTATGTTTAATAACATTATAGGGGGTATTATTAGCTAGTAAAAAAAATTCTGAGGAACTCATCGGCCATGTTTTGTAGAGTTAATGAGCCATTCAATCGCTTGAGCGCCCTACCATAGGAGAACTCAAGTGGCAAAACGAAAACAAGAAGACTTATTTTCTGTACAAATTAAACTTTTTCGAAAACTGATTATAGTTAAATGACTTACTTTTTTATTATTCTTTACGCACAATGGCCATTTCGGGCAGGCTGCCCATGTTCAGGTGACTCCCTGGTCTCATCAGGTGGTCATCAACTATGATCGGTTTTTGAAAAAGTTTAGTTTGTACAGAAAATAAGTGTTCATAGTGCCGATAAAATGTTAAAAATTGTGCAGTATGCTACAACATAGTGAAAACAAGAAGCGCTCACCTGTCGGCTGAGCGCTTAATAAGGGTCCGTCCAAAATATGATTTTCACAATGAAGCGCGTTCTTAAGTCAGCATCTAATCAAAGTACATGTTGACGTTGCTAGTCAGAGTTTGAGGGGCTTGGAGGACAAGGGCCATAGGTGCAGTTTTTGCTATTTTGAGGGATACGACTTTGAAGTTTCGAAATTACATGGATCCTTACGGCGGCGTAAAGAAAGTTCAAATTGACTTTTTGATTATTGAAAATTGGAATTTGGGAGAGAGCTTTTCACAGAATATGCATTAAGACTAGTTTTACTTGAAATCATTAATATCTCAAATTCTTTCAAAAATTGTCCCTATGCGCCTTGTTCTCCAAGCCCCTTATTTCACAAGCCGTGTGGGTCAAGTTAGTTGTTTAAAGTAAATTGATGTAGATGAGGGCTGAGAGCAAATTTTTGTTGAATTTTTGTTGTAAGGAAACTCGCGCTTTCAATACTGATCGATTTTTTCAAATACATTTTTAAGCAGGACGCGATCCAGTTTATTTGATTTTTTACATTTCATACTCGATGGAAACTAGTATCCCTTCCCGAATTTATCCGAAAACTTTTCATTTTGTGAATCGCACTCTCCGCAAAATTATGGAATTAAATCATGTAGTAAAATATTAATAATCAGATACTATAAATAAAGTTAATCGATAATAGTCAATTATTAATAAAAATGCTCACATATCAATAAGCTCATCTGTTTTCCGAACAGTCTCTACCTATATGAAAAGAGTCCGATAATCATCTATGTTTTCCGACTCACGGTTCAGAGCTCTTGGCGATGCAATTTCAAAGCGCCTTCATTCAACGTAGAAACTTCCGGCGTAGCATATTCAATCATTTGAGACGGGCGGCAAGTCTTACGGAAGCTAGAGAGTCCAATCGTTTCATTTAATCGTTTCATTCGTACTTTTCTCTCGTTTCATTATACAATAATGTTAGGTAAAAATTAATTAATGTTTTAAAGTAAAGTAGTCCTCAACCTGCGTAACAGTTCGATTCGATCTCACAAATAACACTTAATAAATATCAAACTTGCAAATGTCTAACAATAGTTTTGTTCATTTGATGAAGTTTTGGGATCCTTAATCATTAATGCCGAACGTAAAAGAAAGCTTATGATAAATAATAACATCAAAGAGTAGACTTTTAATTTTGAGTCAGTTGACACTTCCAATTGCTTCACGCCAATATCTTTTAGCATTCCGAGCGATTTTTGGAATCAATAAGAGCCATTATCTCTATTTTGTTTCCTCATTATCAGATACGTTGGTGAACTTGGTGACCTACGTCAGCTATTAATTATTAAAACATATCGCGAATAGAAACACATTTTTAGTCATTTACGAGTACATACCTATATTTGTCTCCTAGGAAAGATTTCAAAAACTTAACATAGCTCATAGATTAATATTACCAAATTGGAGAAATTACACAGCCAAAAAAAAATTATAATATTTCCTGCAATATTAACGTTTTGAAATAAAAGCAAGTGAAATACCAAGTTTTTTTTTAAAACAAAATTCCAGTTATAAAAAAGTTTACCTTTTAAAAAGAAATTGGTCTTTGGAAAATAATGATTGACAATTTTCTACTTTGAACACCGCGATTCTATGTCTCCGCAGAACTTATGAGTTAACTCACATCTTTCTAAAAATTAAACGGTGGCTACTTACAATATTCGTGCAAATGTTTTCTTGTATTGATTTCATAGGTCCTTAGCGTCCATTCCGCGTAAAGATAAGAGCTATTTTTGGTCAGAAGCGTCACGCTTTTTTTACCAGATAAAAACAAGCGGGACGATTTTTTCACAGCTTTCAGTTTTATGCAATAGGTCCAGAGGGACGTAAGTGGGACAGAGGAAAAAAGAGCTCGGAAAGTGACTATTTGAAAAGAAACGGATGACCAATGGGTCAGCGGGTCAAGCGGGTCCGAGCCGAGCTGGATATACTAACACTCAATCAGCGGACAACGAAATAGGTGTTTCGCTCGCCAGGTGCCTCCTTTTTCCAGCAAAGCAGTGGCTCCGACTTCAAACCGTTTCAGATAAACGAAAGTCACTCGGAGTGATTACATTACGTGGTTCCCAGAAGGAGAAAACCACACCCCGAACTGTCCGCAAGAACAATTCAGGAAGTGTAACAATACCTATTTGTTATACTCCGAATTCGCAGTTTCGATTTTCGACCAATCGAGGTACTTTGATTTCGGACTTTAGTAATTTTCATTTACAAGGATGGTTGGGGGTAAATTACACCACAGATAGATTCCTTCTGCAGAATATAATTCACAAAGCACTTGAGGGTTTTTTAAGAATAACGTTGGGACATTGGGCTTTATGTCTGATATTTTTACTCGACCTTAAACCAGTGTCAGATATCCTCTTCCTCTCCCACTATCAGAAAAAGGGATTTATCTGCCAGTCCTTGGCCCCCTGCCGCTTAAATACGCGTACTTGACTGAGCGGTATTACGTCAAAGAAGTCGTTTTACGTGAGATTTTTGTAGGAAACCCTCCATTTGCTCAGGGACAAGTAAAGCTTTTTTTTTTAATGTTTACGTCCTTAGTTTATGGTAGCCCTCGGGCAGGAAACCTTGAGCCAGCTTCCAGCCTCCAATCCTAAAATATAATGGACATCCTTTAGGGGAGCCCTTGGGCAGTCTATTCGAAACCAGCGCATAGACTGGAATCCTAAAACATAATCTATCCCGTCGGCTAGCATGCTAGGGCAGAAAGTACTGAGCTAGCTCCCAAACTTTAATCCTAAAATCTGATATATCCCCTCAGCCGTAGCAAGTGCTTCGACTTGAAGCACTGAGCCAATTTTCGTACTGGTATCCAACAATTTGAGCAATTTCTTTAGCAAGATCCTGGGCAAAAAGCCCCAACCCAGCTTTAGACCTCAATCTGAAAAGGAAGTCCATCCCTGGGTAGGAAATATCGAGCCAGTATCCGCATTCTTCAATCCGAAAATGTCAATCTCCTGTCCCTTCGGCAGGCCCCTGCTCAAAAAGCTCGGCGCCACCTTCCAGCTTCCGCCTCCACGAAGTAACCCATCCCTCAAGCTGCGGACTGATTATTGAAATTGATAGACAAAGCGATTGACAAACAAGACATAGAGAGTAAGAAGCGATCATACAAGTGGAAACGGGTGGCTCTTATAGACTAAGGGAGAAAATGATGGACTAATTGGACCACATTTTGCAATTTGGAACTATAATTTCTGGCTCAGTTTAGAAGCAGCGTATGTACCATTATTTTCCCTTTACACATAAGTGTCTTACGGAAGAGCTAGAAATTGTAGTTCCAAATTGCAAAATGTGGTCCAAATATCGGGTCTCTCGTGGGTTGCCGTTAGTTAGTCTATCACCCACGTCCTTTGTCCATTACAACCACCCGCTTCCACCAATAGGATCCCTCCAAATCCCTTTTGTCTTCTTTGTCTATCAATTTCAATAATCGACCCGCAGATACGGATTTCCTTAAAACCTGGAATTTCGATAGACTCATTTTGCATGACGGGTGCTTCATCTGGATGAGGCGCGCGGGGCTTCGGCCTGTCTCGCGGTGACCCAGATCCCTCGTTGGTGGCGGTAGCGGGCGTGACGTAAGAGTTATCGTATCGGACGAGAGTGGTAATTAACACCGGCAAGTGGGATGCTAACCAATTGTTGGTCGGTGAGAATCCGGAAGACTGGAACAATGGTACATCCTCCCGAGCCGGGGCACCGGGCTCCGGGCTCCGGGATTGCGACGCGACGCCACCGCGTCAGCGCCCCGACGCCGACCCGCCACGCGGATTAGAGGGATCAGCGCTGATTTCGATTTCGGTGACGCTTCCCCCCCCCCCCCCCCCCCGGTCCGGCTATCAGATCCTTCGACGGCTACTGGGACATCCACCCCGGGTTGCGCCTAGCAAGGAGCTTCGGTGGAGTTTTTCGATGAGTCGATTAATCGATTTGTCGAATTTTTGGATTTTTGGATGATCAATTGGACGTATTTCTGCCAAACAATGTCATTCAATGGATATGTTGCATGTGTGAGGGATTTGCGATTTGACTGTTGATTCTTATGTAAAAGTTTGCGAGAAACACGATGGTACCACTGGTTTTCTCTAAAATCAACTCCCAAGCTCAAAAAAAGCTCTCAAGTTGAGGCCAAAATGGAGAGGATATCCCACGCTGTCCTGAGAGTTCACCTCTGCATCAAGACGAACTCTCCATGCAAAGATAGGGATCAAATACATTTGCAGGGATGCCGTGTTTTCAGTTTAAGAGTCCCCAAACAAAGTGGTAGCCCTGTCAATATATTTGCTTCCTATCTTTGCATGCTGGAGAGTTCGTCTTGATGTAGAGGTGGACTCTCAGGACAGCGTGGGACATCTCCTCCATTTTGACCCCAAATTGAGAGCTTTTTTTGAGCTTGGGAGTTGATTTCATTGTCAGAGAAAACCAGTGACACCATCGCGTTTCTCGCGAACTTTTACAGAAGAATCAATAGTCAAATCGCAAATTTCTCACACATGCAACACCTCCATTTCTGACATGAACGTATCTGAAATTTGCCCACAAAATTTTTCTGCTTTTGCATGAAATCAGAAAAAACACGTGAAATTTTCAGTTATAAATGCCCAAAATTCCTCTGGTAGAAATGCAATTTGCAAGGTGAAATACGTTGAAACCACGTAACGTTCTTCCGTAAGGAGAACGACGAAGTTATACTACCTAGTTGTCTCAATACCGCGACTATACCATGAGGATCTAGATAAAGGTCTACCCTCCGTGTAGTCACCAACAAATCCAGCGGACGTGTGTCAGGGGAATGTATACCGGCTTCATTACAGCGCCGCTGAATCCGTCCATTACTACCCATTACCGCTCAGCACGCCACACACAGGATTTTACGGCGTTCATTACTATCGTTTAACACGTGTCGCCGTCCATTTACGGCGCGGATTATCTCCGATAGTTTAAAGTTTTGTCGCCCCCAAACAGACACTCAACGCGAAGGAAGCCTCAGTATCTGCCTGTAGTTTTACAGCCCGGCTAGATGCGAAGAGCGTTGCCAATCTCTCTATTCTTTCGAACAAGTTACCCTGAAAATGGTCTGTTTCTCTATCAAGCTTGCTATAGCTCTCCACTTGATGACGTTGCTGAACCCACGATTTTGATCGCGACTACCTGGTGGGAAGGGGGTCATAATGAAAACTAATCAGCGTTGTGTTCCGCGTGGCTCATGCTTTAAAGAGGGTATCGATATAATTTTTAAAAACTGATAAAGATCCACCACATCGTTATTTTGGTCCGGGAGAGGAGTGTTGACTACTCTAACGTGTAGACTATTTTAGTCTCATGTTATTGAAGTTATTTCGTAGATAGCGCCTTGAAGTCCCTAGCGTCACTTTCAGCGCCGTAACTGAGGTAATCCACGGAACAGACATCCTTCCATTGCTGAAAATTTTCCCTGCGAAAAGGCTATCTCTCTTCGTTTTGTCGAGTTCTTTTAAATTTGTGAGGTGCGGAGTGCCTTTTTTCTCGTTGGCCTTTCCTACCGAGAATTTTCTTAGTTCCTTTGACTCTCATAAGTGTTCGCTTCTTTTTAAACTTGAATTGGAACACACCCTCGAGTTAGGTTAAGTTTTTGACCCTCTTTTTTCACAAGATTTTACTGTAGGGTTTTAAGAATACTAGACCGAAAATTTCACTCCTCCCTCGATTAATTTTTGCGTTACCATCTTTCTGAACAAACGCGGAGGAAAAGTAATCGTTGCTCATGTGGTCATGGTAAATTTGTATCAGAAATACTTATTTCTCACTTTTAAAGCTGGATTTGGAATCGTTTATGTTTTCATCGTGTTTTACATGAACTTTTCAAGAGAAAACATACACCCTTAAGGTGATTCGACGGACGCCATTTTTTGTGTCAGAGCGACGTGCGATATATCGCATTGATTTTTTCCATAATGTCAGCTACTTGTCATTTTTTTCGAATTTGAGATCGCACCTCAGTTGTCATGAGACTAATGAATTCATGTATCAAATTTGACAAAGAAATCCAACATAATAAAGACAGAGCTCCTTTCTCCTTTTGAATCATCTTTTTAAATTGTCATTGGTGAATATTTGGTTTTATTTTTATCCTGAAAATATTCGATGTACAATATACCTTATATATTTATAGTACTTTTTTTTCTTTTTTAAATTTTTTCTTTACGAAATTATTACTTCATTTTGAAAAAAATTATATTTTTAAAACGTGACAAATATTTGTAAAACCTTTTCCAAGCGACATTAATCTCAGTGAGCCGCAGTTGTGCCGACAGAAACTGGAAAAATGAATAAAAGAGGGGAAAAAACCACGAAGCACGCAATCTTTAGTTTTAACCCATTTGCACATCGATCAATTAGAGTAAAATACGTGAAATTTTGAGCGTTTGGTTGTGCGTACACCTCGCTGCAGCACGATAAAAGCACAAAATGTAAAAGTAAAAATTAAAGCGTTTTGGAAATCATTAAATTTGACACGGAACCACCAATATTTAAAAAACACACATTATATTATTATTCTCCTTTGATAAATTGATACATATTTTTTCCCCATCAATTTAAATGAGAATAATCAATGCAGAGTGTGCAAACGTTTCAAAATCATGAGTTAAAAAACGCTGACTATGCGAGTATAAATGTTAAAGCCTAACAGAGCTAAGCTGCGCGGCGTGCACTGCTGCCAGCGCGAGAGGCTCACTGGCGCCTACAAACCTAAGTGGATACTTCACGCATTGCACAATGCTTGAGGTATCCACTTAGGTTTGTAGGCGCCAATGCGCGTTCCGCGCTGACCGCCCGCCCGCCGTGCGGTGGCGCCTAAAGCAACTATTTCACAACAGAGGTGTTGCACCGTACCTATTATACGAAATTAAACGTATTAAGAATGACAGGCATCCTCTAAAAGTACAGATCTTTTTTCGCAAAATAAATCAAGATACTTATCGTACACAGGAAAAATCTAAGAGCCTTTAGCTGAGGCAAATACAGAGGTTTATCCGGTTCAGGTATAATAAGGTGGAAATTTCTTGAAAGATAATTAAGTCCTGTTACACCAAAGAGGTGTAGAGAATTTTAGTGAATTTTTTCTCATGGAATTGACGCTTCCCCATTTTTACCAAAACTCTCAACTATATATTATTCTCCGTTGGACCAAACAGACAAAACAAAGAAACAAGCAAACCCTCATTCTTCCGAGACATTATACATTTTCATCAAAAAACGTCGTGAGCAATTGTCGTTTGTATTTACAACGTTGTCGTTTTTGTGGGACAATTAACTTTGGGTCTCAACTGGCACGTGGACCAAAACTTCCGTGCCGAAAAAACGCGTGGACGTACATTACTGGAAAAAACAGGTAAGCGGACAAAAAATCGTTGACAAAATGTCCTATAACCCTCTTGTCACTACCATTTTCTTGTGCGGCTTTTTCGTATCCTCCAAGAAGATCCTGATCAAACATCTTTTTGGCAGCCTTCCTCGGTCATACGATTAACATGACCAAACCAGACTAACTGTTTGGTCTTGACGTCAAATATGACGTCATCTTCCGTCGGAAGTACTCGATCATTACGAACTGGACCCTTCTAGAATCTAGAAATCCCTGTAAGCCTCCTGCAGAGATCCACCTGACGCTAAATCCAAAATCCATCTAAATCGGTTATTACTAAACTTAAAATTCCTCGATCCAACATGAATTCGTGCCGCGGCCACTAAATTAGTCCCTTGAGGTGTTCATTTTTGCAGTTGGTTTCCAGAGAGATGTGTGTACACGTGTTCTTTATGTGTTTTGACTCGTCTAGACACGACGCGACTATGGTAGTGCATGAGGACGGTCATTGAGCGAAAGTCTCCTCATTAATCAAGAGCATTCTATTAGCGACACGCGTCGTGACCGTCTTGCTCATCCCAGTTCACCGGAGGTGTCTGAATTCAGAAGAATTCTCTCGTGCACGCTCACTTCGTTTCATTATTCCGGACGGAGGAAGTAATGGTCTATTTGAGGGATGTGCCTTTACCATAATAGTCGGGAAGCATCAAATTAAAATAGGCGTTTACTCGAGGTACCTTTATTGTTTGGAGGGAGCCGAAGAGAGATGATATGTGATATAGAGCGAGGCAAAATTGATTGCATTCAACAGTATTGGGGTAACAAATCGATTTCCGTGTCGCAAAAATCGTGCATTTTCATCTTTATCTATAAAAATAATTGCCTGAAATAGCGAATGTTTTGTTTGTTTTTAACCAATTATTGTTTGTTTTTTTTTTAAAAAAACGGCCCCGATGATTTTATTACACATATTATTTACATTTATTTTACATATTTAAGTTCAAGGAGGAGCTAGAGGATAATAGTTTTAGGTGGTCCTGTGGCACTTTCCGGGACGATTTCATAGTCAAGTGATTAATGAATAAAGTCTAGATTTTAGTGTATTTATTAAGAATTTCCCAGCATCTTGTCCCGCTAAAGTATGTTAGGTACTCGCACACAAAATTTAATCTTCGAATTCCTCGAAATAACTCCTAAAATACCTCTCGAGTGAACATCACAAATCGTTTCATCTTCCGATTTGAAGTATTCACTTCCTTGTCAAATTATAAGCGCAAATACCTGCGGGCTGATTAATAAAATTAATAGACAAAGCCATAGACAAAACAGACAAAGGGCAAATGGAGCGAACCTATTGGTGGAAGTACGTAGTTGCGATGGGCGAAGTACGGAAATAATGGACTAACCAACGGCAACCCACGAGCGGCCCTTTAGTTAGTCTATCATTTTCCCCTTTAGTCTATAGCAACCACCCATATCAACCAATGGGATCGCACCATTTTTCTTTGTCTTCTTTGTCTATCAATTTGTCTAATCTAAATAAAGAACTCGCTGGCGTTTTACAGCGTGATGTGATGCCCAAAAGCTCTAAAGAAATGTCATAAAATCCGGACATAATCTGTTAATCGATCAATATCGGGTCGTTCTCTAAGGTCAGCATTACACGATTAAAGTAGAGCTTCATTTAATTTCTCAGTCAGTTGTGCACAACACTTCATGAAAATTTTTAGATGAGATGTATGATGTGTCCCGAACCCATCCCTCACCTTTAAAGCCCTGGAGAGACGATCAAATTCCGAACCAATTCCGATCAAAGTAGACATGCTGATGACTGATGGTCACCATCTACCATCAAATTTTGACGAGCCGCACTATTTTGTTCAGGCCTGCATAGACGATCAAATTCCCGAAAAAATTCCGATCAAAGTAGCATCAAAGTGTCGGGAATCATCAGTCTGAAACTCAATAATTTGCTTCATTTTAAAATGAAAACTTGTCAGAATTGTTTCCTGTGGCAGGAAATGATGAATGGTGGTGCTCCGGTCTGATCTTACTTTGATCAAAATAGTGCGGCTCGTCAAAATTTGATGATAGATGGTGACCACCAGTCATCAGCATGTCTACTTTGATCGGAATTGGTTGGGAATTTGATCGTCTATGCAGGCCTTTCTAAGTAAGATCAGAATAGAGTGCCACCATTCATCATTTCCTGCCTCAGGAAACATTTCTGCTAAGTATTCATTTTAAAATTAAGCAAATTAATGAGTTTAAGACTGACGACTCCCGACACTTTGATGCTACTTTGATCGGAATTGGTTCGGGAATTTGATCGTTTATCCAGGGCTTTTGATCATGTGATGCTGGCTGAAAGTGCTGCTGATCCCGTTGAATATATTGTCTCGGGTCGGAACCGGCGAATTGGGATGAGGATGGAAACGGAACGGCAAGTTGGCGCGTACGACGGTCGACGGTCGCCGCTGGGACCGGGTGACACAACCGGGGCAGTCGGGGCCCAGGACGAAGAGCCTGAGCCTTGGCCTCGTTGCACTTTGGAGTCACGGCGGGCCCCGGTCCCGGATAATCCATGAGAACTGAAACCGAGCCAGATCCGAGATGTGCGAACTTCGATGTTCGCTCTTTTGTCGGCCCCGGCGTCGTCCTACTTTTGTCACATCCCTCCCCGACGTTTTCCAGCGCCTAAGTCGAAGTCGATTCAACCTACCTTTTATTCTAGAGTACCTATATTGAGAGAGTATGGCCACTGGTGTTACCACCTCTGATTGGCTCAGCCATCTTAGGCTGAATGGAGCCCTTAGGACCCGAAAATGGCGGACGCCATAAATAAATGTAATGCAAAATGACTCCAAAATATAGTTTCCTTTGCTTATCGTAAGGAGAAATTTACCCAAATGCACTATTGCGACATCTTTACATATTTTTAAGGCTAACCGTGTGCAATTTTCGAGAAAAATTATCTTGGATGTAGTAAGGTTGGCAGCAAGTGCGGTTGGTGATAACCGTCAAAAGTTGGCAATGACCCCCCTCCCATCCACAAAAACCAAACTAAGTCTCTCCATGGGGCCCAGTGGCTATACTCCCTCAATATAGGTACTCTATTTTATTCCTCCTCATTGACTGGGAATTTTCTTCGTTGCAAGCAGCACAGCGTGCATTCTTTAACAATTTTCATTCTTTAAGCCCAAATTTTCATATTTTATCACTGTTTTATTCAAATACAAAAACCTGAAGTGATGGCCGGAATATTTCTCCAACTCAAGGTTATAGAACACTTCGTCAACGATCTTTTGTCCGCGCACCTGTTTTTTCCAGTAATTCAAGTCCACGCGTTTTTTCGGCACGGGAGTTTTGGTCCACGTGCCAGTTGAGACCCAAAATTAATTGGCCCACATGTAAATACAAACGACAATTGCTCACGACGTTTTTAGATGAAAATATATAATGTCTTGGAAGAATGAGGGTTTGCTTGTTTTTTTGTTTTGTCTGTTTGGTCCAACAGAGAATAATACATAGTTGAGTTTTGGTAAAAATGGGGGAGCATCAATTCCATGAGACAAAAGTCATTAAAACTCTCTACACCTCTTTGGTGTAACAGGAAGTAATTATCTTTCAAGAAATTCCCACCTTGTTATATCTGAACCGGATAAACCTCTCTATATTTGCCTCAGCTAAAGGCTCTTAGATGTTTCCAGTGTACGCTAAGTATCTTGATTTATTTTGCGAAAAAAGATCTGTACTTTTAGAGGATGCCTGTCATTCTTAATACGTTTAATTTCGTATAATAGGTACGGTGCAACACCTCTGTTGTGAAATAGTTGCTTCAGGCGCCGCCGCACGGCGGGCGTACGGCCGCATTGGCGCCTACAAACCTAAGTGGATACTTCAAGCATTGTGCAATGCCTGAAGTATCCACTTAGGTTTGTAGGCGCCAGTAAGCCTCTCGCGCTGGCAGCACGCCGCTCCGCTCTGTTAGGCTTTAATATTTATACTCGCATAGTCAGCGTTTCTTAACTCATGATTTTGAAATGTTAGCACACTCTGCATTGATTATTCTCATTTAAATTGATGGGAAAAAAATATGTATCAATTTATCAAAGGAGAATAATAATATAATGTGTGTTTTTTAAATATTGGTGGTTCCGTGTCAAATTTAATGATTTCCAAAGCACTTTAATTTTTTCTTTTACATTTAGTGATTTTATTATGCTGCAGCGAGGTGTGCGCGCAACGAAAGCTCAAAATTTGACTATTTGACTCTAAAAGATCGATGCACAAATGGGTTAAAACTAAAGATTGCGTGCTTCTTGGTTTTTTCCCTCTTTTATTCATTTTTGCAGTTTCTGTCGGCACAACTGCGGCTCATCGAGATTAATGTCGCTTGGAAAGGTTTTACAAATATTTGTCACGTTTTAAAAATATAAATGTTTTCAAAATGAAGTAATAATTTTGTAATGAAAAAATAAAAATTAAAAAAAAAAATACGTAAACATATATAAGGTATACCATTCGGTACACATTATAGGTAATGTTTTAAGGATAGAAATTAAACCAAATATTCACCAATGACGATTTAAAATGATGATTCAAAAGGATAAAGTAATAAAATTTCATTTACAAAATGAGCAACCATAACAACACCTCCTTCTCTCTTAATTTCTCATTTCCATATTGTCAATATAATTTTACATACCGACTAAAATATAACGCTTGGATCAAGTCACTGTTGCTTATTTTACGCGTGGGCGTAAACTACTGGACAAAAAGGGGCCGCGGACAAAAAATCGTTGACAAATTATCCTGAAACCCAACTCAGATGTCTAAATAGTGCTAGATTCAAACTTTTATCTAGAAAACAAAAACGAAAAAAATCCACATCTAAAGTGACGTTTATGAATTGAAACTCAAATATGACTTCATACGAAACTAAGAAGGGGAAGAAAGCCAAAGGTTGCAGTAGGGTGCGAGGGAAATATTTTTCTCCACCAGAAAATGAAAGGTTTTTTGCGAAATAAGAGGCGACATTTCTTATATCTTTGACATTAAATTTCAAATCAACCTTTTCGTAACACTTAAAAATTGCTCTCGCTGCGTCTAATTTTCAATATTTTCTCAGCGGTCCTCTTTGGAACTGCGAGAGCCCTCATAAATTACTCTTGGTGGGATATCTATTTATGGTTCCCAGACGCCCTCAATAAGATGCCTCGCCGTATCCTCCTCCTACAAAAATTCCAAGTTCTGCTCGTGCTAAGGTTACTTTAAGCCATAAGTTAATACAATTTCTAGGTTTCCAAAAAATGGAGTAAAAAAACTTGCCTTCTTTTACTACTTTATGTACCGCGCAAGTGGTAATCCCCCACATTTTTGCAGTTGAAGGCCCATTCGTCTCAGTTCCTACTGCGTAGCTAGCACTAGGCAACCGTTGTTTGAGAACATCAAACTTGAGTCGCCTAGCCGGGAATCTATCCCCGTACCTCTTGAACATAGAGGCAATGCTCAGAGTTGCAAAATTTCATGAAAAATGAAATCTTGGAATTTCACGTGAAATATTTCATGAAATTTCAGAAATTTATGAAAGATATTGAAAAATACCGGTTCCTTTTCATGTTTCGCCAAATTTAAAAATTGGGACTTTCTTCCATTTTTGTATGTTTAAGTGCGGGTTGCATACTCTAGCCCCTGAAAAATATGAAATATCTCACAGCCTCGTGAAATTTCATGAAATATTTCACTGAAATTTCCAATCTTTCAATCCTTCTTATGTTCCATGCCACCCTGGCAATGCTACAACCATTCCACTACAGAAGGCCGCCCTTCTTTGGGAGACGACTCTTCCATTGAGAATTTAAGGGTCGTTTTCTACCCTCGCATCGTGTTCTGTAATGATCAAAACAATCTTTCTGTGTGACCATACCCTCGATTTTTACGATTTTGATTTCAGGGAGCTCGGTTGGCGATGCCAACGAAGGATACGCTGCCGCTAGTGGCTGAGGAATTGGGCGCTGCCTCTTTTGTTGAGTCTCTGGACGATGGCGGAGGGGAAGAAGTCGGAAGGGGATGGCGAGACCGAGTCTGGATCCAAACGCGTCATCAGGAAACTCGCCACAGGAACCACCGATGAATTGGACGCCAGCACAGAGCTCCAAGAATATCAAGGTTTGCATCGCTCTCTAACAATATCAGAGAGCTTTCTTATTATAATCAAGTTTTAAAAGTTTTCAAATGAGAGCTCTTCAACTGCACATCTAAACATTCTTTTCAATCACGGTCAAAATCTGAAACTTCAGCAACTTGATTTTTGACGATTTCAGCATGTCAATGATGAAACTTTCAAACCGCGTATGGGTGGTTTCAGATAACTGGAATAGTTTTGTCGCCGTAACAGATTACACATTTTTCGGTTCTTGATTTAAGCTATAGGAATCTGATTGAATCACTCGAGTATTTTTTCGCTTGATCTTCGATGGGTTTTAAGTAGTCTGGACTCTAGATCCAATGTTTTATTGCTCTAATTCTCATTAATTATGTAAATTCCGAAAATGTGCTGTCTGTTACGCGGTAAAAAGTCAGCGTAACAGACAGCACATTTTCGGTCATTTATATATTAAAATTGAAAAATAGAGCGATAAATCTTTGAAAAGCGATATGACATGTAACCCAGTGTATATTAATGCAAACAAATTCGAGTGATTTTCACTACTACTAAAAATATGACCAAAAAATGTATTATCGATTTCGGCGACAAAACTATTCCAGTTATCGTGAAACCCCGTATCTCGGTTCGCAACGTTGCAGATTTCCTGTCATACTTTATTTTGTAAGTAGAAAACTACTCAACGTCAAAATTTAGAAACGTCCGTGAATTTTCTTCTTTTTGTGAAGGAAATACTGAGAACACTTCGAGGAACGATATTGACTTGCTCTCTTTTCAAAGGTAAAACAGGAGCGGAGATTTTGAAAGGCCGCAAACGAGATATACGTGGTTTGGGAGTTTCACCGTCGATATACTATGTTACAAAAGAAATTAAATTATATTTGCATCAACAGTCTACTTGACTCTATTGGTACAGAAAAATTGTCACCATATGCGGAAAGAATTTCCTGAGGACATAGTTACCGGTTGCAGCCGGTAACATGTCCAAAAGTACCGAAGTACATTTTTAAGGTAAAATCGTCATCAACCGTGACTGACCTGGCGTGCAGATTTTATGCCTAATTATGTCGGTTTTGTCCGTCTATCTCCAAATTTTTCAAAAACAAATCAGATTTTATTTGTACAATTCTGTTACAAAACTTAGTACCTAAACGCATCTTCTTACTTCTAAAATTGTAATAATATCCGCACAGTTTCATTTCTTCAGCAAAAAATAACATTACTTTGAAATAATTTTATCTCCTGCTTTTTCAGGGGTGATCGGTCGACCTGGAGTTGACTTTCCTGTATTACAAAGTATACCAATTACGGATTTCAGCTGCCGCAAAGTGAGGAGTTCTGGGTACTATGCTGACTTGTCGACAGATTGTCAGGTATGTTATAAATCTGGCGACGATCCGAGGACAAGGTGTAGTACAAACTATACCTATTTATACTCATCGTGCGTCGACATGCCATTCGTTGTCTCTCTTACGTATCCCTGGTAAAAATTGGCAGTAGAATCTGTGTTCCAAAATACCATAGACCTACAGCTGGCTGTAAGATTTCCAATAGCTTCTATAGCCGGCTACACAATTTCTTATAGCCTTTTATTGCCGATGGCGATTAAGCAACAGCCACGCGATAAAGTGTATGCTAAACGTTACTAATTACGAACGCTAGGACTTAGTGAGTTTTTGGACTACTGCTCTCTTTTTGGGCCGTAGTATCTTGATTTATTTTGCGAGGAAAGCTCCGTACTTTTGATGGATGCCTGCCATTCCTAATATATTATAGAGCGCCTTCAGTTTCGTATGATACTGTGCAATACCTCTGGTGTGAAATAGTTGCTTCAAGCGCCGTGGGTGGCACGCTGCGGCGCGGCAGGCGGGCAGCCAGCTCGAAACGCGCATTGGCGCCTATAAACCTAACAGGAATACTTCACGCGTTGCGCAATGCGGGAAGTATCCCTGTTAGGTTTGTAGGCGCCAGTGCGTCGCCGCTCCGCTTTTTGTTAGGCTCTAATATTTAATCTGGCGGAGTCAGCGTTATTCAACTCATGATTTTGAAATGTTTGCACATCCTGTATGAATTATTCTCATTTTAATTGAGGAAAAAAAAATATGTATTAAAGGAAAATATAATGTGTGTTTTGTAAATATTAAGGTGGTTCCGTATCAAACTTAATGATTTCCAAAGCACACGAATTTCTATTAGTCTACTATAATCGATGGCGAAAAAGCAATAGCCAGGCGATAAAGTGTAAAGCCCGGCGATAGGAACTATAGCCCGGCTGCATAATTTTTTATCGCTTCGTATAGCCCGGCCGTATGATTTTCTCCGCATTCTACAGCCAGCTATATGATTTTCTGTAGCCTTCTTCAGTCGGCTATAAGAATTCCTATGGTATTTTGAAACGCAGCTCTTTTCGCCAATTTTTACCAGGGTCTACATTTCAATGTGCAAAATTTACTGGCGCAAATTGCATTTTTATCACAGGAATTTTGGGGATTTCTACATGAAAATTTCACAAATTTTTCCTCTGATTCCATGGAAAATTCAGACAAATTTTGACACAACGAAAACTATTCTGGCCTCTTTTCGTAAAAATTGAAAGATTTGGATCAATTTTGAAACCTTTGAATGGAGTTACGTTCCTTCGTGCGGAAAACGACGAATTTCAATTGGTCGGGAGAATTGTTTTTTCTAATTAAGATATACAGCTTTTCGTATTTTGATGAGAATTTTATCGATTAATCTCCCAAAGATCGCTTCAAGCGCGAGAGATTCAACAATATCAATGGCTAACGTGCAAAACCATGCATGGTCGTTTACAAAGTTGTAGACTTCCTATTTTACTTTACTTTTTCTCAGGAAAATTAGTCAACGTAAGTTCTTGAAAATTTCCTGGATTTTCCTATTCTCTTACCAGAATAATAGGTATAGATTTCAAGTTATGAAGCTGGCTTGTTTCTTTTTGAAAAATAAAATAAGATCAGAAATTTTGAAACATCGCAATGGATATACGTGGTTTCGCACATTTGCCATCGATTTGCTCCGGAACGTGGAACGTGGTAGGCGATAGGAACGTTAACTACAGTTAAATCATGCAAATTGTCGACTGAGTGAATATGCAGTGTATTTAGGTATAGCTGATTTGAGATGTCATCAGTAACTGAATAGTTCCTCATCAAATTTTCTGCATCGGAAACAAAGATTCATCGAGTAGGTACTCCTAACTCTTGTCTTAAAAAAATTTAGTTATTTTTTAAATCCCTTCCCGGCAAGCATTTCAGTCTTTTTTAGTAGACATCAGTGAGGTGATTTTTTTTTTTTTTTTTTTTTTTTTTTTTTTTTTTTTTTTTTTTTTTTTTTTAACTTGCGTACCTATACTTTCTTGTCATTATCAATACATTTATGCAATAATTAAACTTGGTCACAAGTGAGTACACGAGATAAATATTTATTTCAATACATTTGTTTGTTTACGACTATGATTTTCTGTTTCTAGGTTTTCCACATCTGTGACGGTGGTCGCAAGATCTCGTTCCTATGTCCTAACGGAACTATCTTTCGACAGTCCCATTTAATATGTGACTGGTGGTTCAAAGTGGAGTGTGAAAGATCAATTGATCACTACGAGGAAAGCGCAGAACAGCTGGCAGCTGACCAAAAGATCTACCAGGCACGTGCTGAAGCTATCGCCAAAGCTATGAATCAACTCAGTGGACAGAAGCCCTCAGACCCACCAGCAATTCAGGCGGATGCAAGTTCTCCGTCAAACACCTCTCAAACAGACCAATACGCCGGTGACGATAGTAAACAGCAGGCTCAATATTTCGTTGACAACCCGGGTTTATATCGACCTCGGAGTTTCGTGAAAAGCAATACAACACCATTCTCTAGTTCAGAGACATCGCAAATCGCGAACTTCTCTTCGACTCCGTCGCCTTTCTCAAAACCTATCCACGTGGTATCTGCGCAAGAGATGGCTGCGCATCTGAATTCACAACGACTCCCCGAAAACTACCAATACCAACAGTCAGCCCAGCCAGGCAATCAACCCGCTCAATCCCAAAACCTGCAGAGTACCTATCAATACCAGCAGGCTAGTAGCAATAATCAACCCACTCAATCCCAAAACCTGCAGAACAACTACCAGTACCAGCAGGTTAATACCAACAACCAGCCTGCTCAATCTCAAACTCCGCAAAGCAACTACCAATACCAACAAGCGAGTAATAATAACCAACCCGCTTACCAGCAATCGGAGAAGAATAATCTACAGACTCACCAACAAGTAGGGAACAATTACCAACAAGCTGTGGACAATAACCAACTAAATTACCAGCAACCCGTTCTTGAAGCAAAATCTGCCATAGGCTCCGGCGAGGTATTAAGTCCACAAATTGGCGTTTTGAACCAGCAACCCCAACCGGTTGCTCAATCTCAGTACGCAGCTCCGTTGGTCCAGCAGCCACAACCCGGTGCCAATAGTCAGAATGTTTTCTCAACAAGGAGTCCACACCCTGTGCCGACACACACTCAGGCTCAGTTCTCTCAAAACCCAGTGAACAGTGTCTCCACCACCCACGGGCCCCTTTACAACTCTTACACGTCCCCTGCGCCTCCAAGCCCTTCGTCACAGTACGTTTCTTCTACAACAGAGCCTACATTCCAGTTCAACGACATCAATGAGCACCAACAGTTAGCAGAAACAGCCGGCTTCGCTAGCAGCAGTGGCTCCGCTTACAGTCGAGTGTACCAACAAAAGCTGAAATCCACCTCAAGAGACAGTGCTACCACTCCATCTGGAAACGTCTACTACAGTTATGCAACAAACCACAACTCCGTCAACGAACCGGACAACTTCTCTGCCTCAACAGAGACACCCGTCTTCTCAGCAAAAGTGTTACCGGAGGAACAGTATTCATTCGTCGAACTACTGAGGACCGTCCCACCAAATCGGACCTACCACTTCAATGCCACTCCCACTGACTCCTCAGTCAGTTTCGACCTTAAGCCCTCCGTGCCAACCGTGGCCAGGACGTCTCAGGTCAATCTTCCAGCAGCGATCAACCAACGTCTAGTCGACGATTTGAACTTAGACTACCCTAACTACTATCCAACGCCCAGTGGTGTCAGCAACACCGACCTCCCCTTGATCAATGGATTGCAGCCTTTCTCAGACGATATTTTGTTGTATGACACGGGGAAGAAACCGACTCCAACTCCATCGGATCCCAAACTCCTGCACTCATTAGCTCTGTACTTTGCAACAGCAAATACGAACGCTGATGGCGATACACCACCGACTGTCAGTTGGGTCAAAACTGAAATTACGACTAATCTTCCCGGTGATGGCCTTTCAATATCTGGTGTTTTCTCTCAAACTACTGCCACTGATAGCACAACGGCGGCATCAACGGAATTGACTCCTGCAGATGACTTACCTCCCCTGCTGACAAAAACCACGAAGGACTCGTATTCATACCTTTTCAACAAACGAGATAATAGCACGTATGAAACACCTTACAACACGTACAACACCTATAATTCCTCAGCGAGTGACTTAGATTCCGTACGAACGTTGAAAGAACCGTCGAACAATGGACTTGAGTACAGCGAAACTCGCGGTTTGGTTCAGGGAGGCTCACCCAATACGTCAGAGGACAAAGTCTCGTCCGAGACTGCCAAAATTAGAGACTCGGTAGACTTGAGGGAGCTGGCGAAAGTCTTCAGCCGCGCGCTTTCAGCATACCTCGAGGATCCCGAGAATTTCCGACGCGTCTTGTCTGAGGTCCGGCCAACCGAGCCCACCACCCTTGTAACTCCCGCCGAGCTGACCTCCTCGGAGGACGAAGTATTGGCATTCTCCGAAGACACAAAATCCTTCCCTCAAAGGCCCACTGCTGAGATCACGCCAACGGTCTATGGAGATTTTGCAAGCACAAACTCAGATAGTACAAGAAGTGAAAGTGGACGAAATTACAAATTTGAGAACAATAACAAAACAGCCATACCACAACTATCTAATGAGTTGACCCCACCTTTCGTTTCCTATGACGGCTCTAACTCGCTGACGGACACAGAGGCCCCCATTCTTTTTGCCTCGGATATTAATAACTTTATCGGCAATGTCTCTGCCACAGGCCCAGAGTACGACAACTTGTCTCGACAAGGAGAAGCGTCCGAAACCTCTTATTTTCCCACTGCTGGAGGTGCAAGCGACCAAAGCCGGCCACGCTACGGTGGCTTCCACAACAACTCGGCGCCAGTCACCCCCTCGTATTCACCATATGGAGTTGGAGTTGCCAAACAGCGCACGGGTCAGCCCATATCTGAGGCAACCACCCCTCAATTCACGGTTTCCCCAATGCTGGACTTCACCGAAACTGGAACCGAGATTCAGACTACCTACCCCGCCACTCCTAATTCTTATGTCGGCGCTCAAGACGTAAACAACCTGGTATCGAACTTCAATTACGATCAAAATGTCGACTACGCGAGCTATAACAACGCCGGTTTCACTGGGGCAGAAACCTCACCGACGCGCGCAACACCTAGTGGCAAAAATGAAAACCTCATCGCATCAGGTAGCCAGTCGTTCGTCTCCAGAGACAACTACCTGCAATATCAAAATGGCTTCGGGCAGCAGCAGCCGAGAAATCAACTCCAAGGCCCCTCCAATACGTACAGGACACTACCCAAAGAAGCTGAATTAGACCAAAGGTACAAGAGTGCTCAACAGAGGAAACCTGAGACTTACTTCACAGCAGCTCCCGCTTACTCTTCTCCACTGACACCCTCCATCAACGCAGCCAGGATAAACAACGAACTGCGGTCGTATTACACGCCAACAGCCAACGACGTGGACGCTACAGAGGCTCCGACAACCTTCTGGTCCTCAACGCCGTCGTCCGTGCAACCGACCACATACCACCCACCAACCACTACCGTCCTCAGAATGACTCAGTCTCAGAGGATGTCCGTAACGGTTAAAGGGGGTGGATCGCCGCGGATATCCAACGTAGCATCGCGTCCGTCCGATAGTGTGCCAAGTGCCACTCAGTCGACGAGAATCACGTCGAGGAACTACGAGACACAGTCAACCAGGTGGGTGTCAGCGACGGCTAAACCTGATTATGGTCCACACGTCGTTCAGGCGATACACGCAGTCGACTTTAGCGCCATCCACGGCGCAGTCTGCCTCCACACCCGTGCCATCCACTACGCGAGGCTTCGCAAACTCTTCCGTCGGCTTCGAGGCCAAGGCCAAAGAGATGTTCGGCAACCTGAACGAGACTTCTGCTGATAGACTGATGGATGTGATGAACCAAGCAGAGTCAAACGTTACATTGAGGAGGTAAGGGAACATTTTCGTAGTAGATTAGTTACACTTCTCTCAGGATCATGTTTAAGTAACCTAAGTAAGTGACCCAAGTGAGGGGTCCCGTCCCCTCCTCCAAAGGTTTCTGGCTCTCCCAAAAACGTTGTGATCGTATGTACTCGCTCAGTTAGAATCAGTAGAGGTAGACCCTCGTGAAAAGAGCTCGTGCTCTTGGCGTCCCCTTCGAAATTTTACTAGTTACGAACATGGATCCAACGCACATATCGATGGCAAAAATGCGAAATCACGCATCTCTGTTTGCAACGTTGCAGTATTCCTGATTACTTTATTCTTTCTCTGGAAAACTAGTCAACGTACTCTCTTGGTAACTGTCTTGATTTTTTTGCACTGTTAGCAGAATATTCTGTATACATTTCAAGCATTCAAGTTGGCTTGTCTCTCGTCGAAAATGTAAAACAGGAATGGAAATTTTGAAACACCGTAATGGAGATACGTGGTTTCGCACGTTTGCCATCGATATATTAGAGTCGCTGTCACAACTCTTTCTAGCGCTCTGCGACGCCAAACCGCCATAGTCCCCCTACCCTCCCTCTTTTCTTCTGGGCCCCTTTATCACCCTTTGCTGGGCGGACCCTCTCAGGAGGAACCCCATCACTTGAATTCCACATGCCTAACTAATTTTCCTCGGGTTTCAGACTGGTGCTCCTGCTGGTGAACGACAAAGGCAGCCGAAACAAGAAGACAACAACAGAGTCCCGCTCGCAGCTGATCGAGGCCCTGCTCAAGACCTCGGAGAAGTCCTCCTCAGCCTCGGTCATCCACCCCAAAGTGGCGGCACCGTCAACCTCCGACAAACAGACGAAGCACAGGAAAGAACCCCGGCGAGACGAGCTCACGGCCCGGGCCACCTCCCGATTCACGGCCACCACCCACGCCCAGTCGCCCAGCCCGGCGTCGACGACGACGACAACGACGCCGAGGCCGACGACGACGAACGGCGACGCCTGGTCGACGCGGACGTCAAGGCGGACGGCGTCGACGACCACCACGACGACGAGTCCCCGGGCCAAATACCAGTCGACCAACGATCTGGCAACAGACTCGGATTCACGCGCCGTCGAGCTGCTGAAGTCCCTGTATACGCTCGCCGCTAGGTGGGGCTGAGGCCCAAGTCCACGTTGAGTTTGAGCTAGTCCAAGGGTCATCTGCGCGGGAGAGGCTTCGATAGACGATGAAATTCCCGAACCAATTCCGATCAAAGTATCATCAAAGTGTCGGGAGTCATCAGTCTTAAACTCATTAATTTGCTTCATTTTAAAATGAAAACTTGGCAGAAATTTTTCCTGTGGCAGGAAATGATGAATGGTGGCACTCCGTTCTGATCTTACTTTAAAAAAGTGCGGCCCTTCAAAATTTGATGGTAGATGGTGACCACCAGTCATCAGCATGTCTACTTTGATCGGAATTGGTTCGGAATTTGATCGTGTATGCAGGGCTGAAGGGAAGAGTCATAGGTAATAAAGTCAAAGTCATGTAAGACAATTTAGACCGCGCATACGGATTACTTGGTGAGAAGATAGGTAGGTTACGTGGATTGCATGAATTACCGGCAAATTCGAGGAACCAGTTGCACCTTTGGGCAAAAAAGACGCAGGGCCGCGCACATACAATCGCGGTTCTTCATGTATGCCGGGTTTCAGTGGGGTCACGTGAAAGGCGTGTCTTTACCCCTCTACCTGTCTTCCTTCATCCACCTAAAGTCACGTCTTATGCGCGTCCGGATTGTATTATTTAAACTACATTTTGTCATGGGAACGGAGTTCCCCATGATATTACAATCGTTCCGTTGCTTTCGCTATGGGATTCCCTATACGTCTGCGACCTTGAGCGTTTCGCCCAGTCTCCGATTTTTGGTTGATTTTCCGATGTATCAAAAACCGTTGTATTTTTTAGCCAATCATGTCTCTACGTCAAGTTGTGTTGATTTCTAAAATTCGCTTTCAGCGAGTTTTTTTCCACTTTGAGATGTCGTGTCTGACTGGTAAATCTGCGCAGAACCACGAAGTTCCGTTTTTAGGCAAATTCTTTTTTTTGGGAGGTTTTCATTGGCTATTTTTCGCCATCAGTTTTCTGTTCGTTGGTGCAAAAGATCGCCTACCTCGTTGCTCTTGAGAAGCCGCCATTATCCCACCTCAAATTTTAAACATAGATGTAAAGAAATAATAACCATCGTACAAGGTGGAAAATTGCTCTGGAGGACCCGTTACGGATATATGAGCCAAAATCAGAACTCGATTGATGGATTTAATCCATGAATACAGAAATATTGCCTCAGCTTACTGCCGCGATCGCAATGCATACTGAGATGAACCTTGTGACACATGACCGCATAGGTAAACAATGTCTCACAGAGTAATGCGCTTGATCCATTTGTCTCTTATCACGCCAGTGGCCGAACCGTTGAAATCTCAAGGACGTCTTTTGTGAAGCCCCGCTCAGCGTCCGAGATCACTTAACTGTTCTCTTTTTCTCCATCATCATCCGAGCGGTGAGATAGCTCAGTTAGCTACGCCACTGTTCTGATTCTGGGAGAGCGTCACTTTTTGTGCGAGCGGGGGTTCGAATCTCGTAGGGGACAGCTAATTTTTACTGGTTGTATTGAATGTTTTAGACCAATCATCTAACAATAATTAATACTTGGCAACTTAGGAAGCACATAGGTCCCTTACGATGCGTATTCGGGCATATGTGTAGAGTAAAAATATCATACGTAGGGTGTCCCAAAAGTACCGGGACTGGTTCTGTAACTTCAAAAGTAAGATAGATACAGACATGATTTTGGTCTCATTTTAAAGATCAACTCAATACCTATCGATTAAAACCAAGATCAGCTCAATCGAATAAAAATTGACCGAGTTATGACAATTTGAAATTAGTGAGGAAAGTTTACCCCTACGGTTTTTAGGAAGATTTTTCGCTTACCAGGATTCAAAAAGTTAATATTCGTATCCACTTTCCTCCGAATCTTCCATAACTTCCTTTTGCTTTTCAAAGTACCGTCCATCAAACCGGATGCACTTTTTCATGCGCTCTTGCCACTTATCCAACATTGTTTTCCTGAATTCTTCCTCTGGGATGGAGTTGAAGAAGTTTTGAATTGCATTCTGGATTTTTGTCTTCGATACGAATCTTCGTCCGCGAAGCTCCTTTTTAAGCGCAGGAAACATCCAAAAATCACATGGAGCCAAGTCAGGGCTATAAGGGGGATGAGGGATTGTTTCAACTCCATTTTTACTCATAAATTCACGTGTTAAGCTCGATGTGTGAGGCCGCGCATTGTCTTGATGGAGTATCCACGAAGCTTTCAAGTCCGACCGTTTCCGGGAAATGTGCATTCTCAACTCCTTTAGTACTTTGCAATAATACGCACTGTCAACTGTTGTGTTTGATGGTACAAAATGTTGATAAATGACACCTCGAAAATAAAAAAAACACAATAAGCATCACTTTATCGGCCGACTTTTCGATTTACGGCGATGAAGAATCTTCCTTAAAAACCGTAGGCGTAAACTTTCCTCGCTGATTTCAAATTGCCATAACTCGGTCAATTTTTATCCGATTGAGCTGATCTTGGTTTTAATCGATAGGTATTGAGTTGATCTTTAAAATGAAATCAAGATCATGTCTGTATCTATCTTACTTTCGAAGTTACAGAACAAGTCCCGGTGCTTTTGGGACACCTTATGTATACTTTACGCCGAAAAAGCGAACCTGAAACTTAAATGCGTTAACTTCCGAAAACCATATATAATCCAACGAAAATAAATAATTGGTACATAACAGCTTTCTTGTATGCAAAGAAAATAATTAAAAATGTTAAAAAAGAGATGTCAACACAAAATTACATAGCCCCTTCAATTCAGAAGATACTACAAACGAACTGTACCTTAACATTTTCATATCCCAGAAGCTAACGTTCCCATGACGAATATTGCTATCGCTAGCGATTGCAAAATCCAACTTGTTGCAATTTGGAACTATAAATTCTAGCCCGGCTTAAAAACAACGTATGTGCCATTAGTTTCCCTATGCACGTAAATGTTTTTCCAGAAGAGCCAGAATTTATAGCTCCAAATTGCAAAATTCAGTCCATTTGTCTATGCCTAAAATAATGAACAATGGCGCAATTGTCACTCAAAATCCATCGCACAGTTCACTATTTTGAGGAGTTTAAAGAAAGAGCATCGCATGTGTCCCCAAAAATTGATTGTTGAATTTTCTGAATGCCTCTCTTTTTTTGAAGTTATTTATAGCGACGAATACCGTCTCGTTAAGAGCAAAACCATTTGACACTAGCCGACCTAAAAATTGCGGTGGGAACCGTCAGACAATAGGAGACGAATCATTTCTTTGCTCTTAAAATGAGAGATGCCGCATTCATGCTCTAGCTGAGCGTTACCCGACACAATTCAGAGACGCCTCGCCTATATTTTTAATCAATATAAATTGCGAACAGAGTATTAAAAGACATATTTTTATCCTCAGTTTGCAATATATTTAGATCAACTAAGAGAGGCGCCTTAAAATTTTGATGGGGAACACCGATCAATTGTCACATCCATGCCCCATTTTGATCAAGGAAACAGAGCTTTCGGAGAGAAGAATGGTGTCACAGTTCGCAAGTATACGGAGGAAGTCATCATTTGTATTTTTTGCAGGGGGGTATCTATATTAATAGCGTAAATGGGAGGGCACTAGAACTGGTCTGTTCATGTTTTGCTACTCTGCAATATACAATTATCGAACTACAATTGCAAGTCGAATTGATCTAAATCATTCCATCAGATTTTTAAGTTACTGAGACCCTCATCGACGGTATAATTGCAAAAATGCGTCTCTCGGTTGCGGTGTTTCAAAAACTCTGATCCTATTTTATTTTTTAGAGAAGAAAGAATCAACAAATTGGTTCGAAATTTTCACAAAATATCACTCATATACCTAAATAGAAAAATTACCAGGGTTTTCAAGAAATGATATTTAGTAGCTTGCCATCCAGAAAATAATGTACGGCAGGAAGTTTGCGATGCTGCAAACCGATGTACACATTTCTGTTGTTTCACCATCCATATTTAATCAGCGGTGTCGCAAAAAGTATCATTTTCCCGCTTCCTTCCATAATAGAATCCCCTTTTTACAGAGCACCATAAAATTCAGCGGTGGATGCAAAGATGTCATTACCATGAGGAAAGGAGAAGAAAAGAATGGCATGCGAGAGAAACGCACGAACTTTGACATTTCGTGAGATTGCACGGAACGTGACAGTGAAATGGGAAAAAGTAAAATGTGCTTTTAGCGTTCTCCCATCTCAAAATGCTATTTTCCCCGTCCTCTTTTGCGTGTATTTTTAAACTTGGAATCCACGGATAGAAGAATCTAGTTCAAAATTTCTGCTCGTATTTTATTTTTTTGAAAGGAAACGAGGCAACTTTATTACTTGACTTTTTGACAGAATATTCTTCAAACAGAGCAGGAGTGTTTCATTTTCAAGCAAAAATATTACGAGAAATCTACAACCTCGCAAATCGGTGTGCACAGTTTCCGAGTCATGTCATCTTGATTCTACCGGAAAATTTCTCAGTGGCGGATTGCTGAGCTGCAGATAAACACCATTCAGTGGCGTGGCGTGCTTTGCGATATATAGATCGATCTGCCATTTAAACGCATGGAAAATGATCGATAAACAGGGTATTCGCAACGAACACCGCGCACACCGCAGCAATCGATTCTTCAAAGTAGTTTTAAATGGGAAAATATCGCTAATCGATTGTTCACGCCTCGCCACTAATACCATTTTAGTTTGAACACGATCTTTCCACTGAACACTGTGATGTTGAGTGACTTTTTTTCTTTCTTTTTTTGGGTTCAGTCTGACCCAAAGTGGTGTCAAAAATGAATTCGCTCATTTCCCATTCTATCGGAGTCTGCGACTCGTCCCAATGCGAGATACGAGAGAAAGCAGGAAAAGAGAGATGTCAGAGATAAGTGCTGAGTGATGTGAGTATGAATGTCTGTAGCACCAGATGGCACGGAAAATTCTGTACGATGTATCCTTGAACCCTTTGACACATCGTGAAATTATACCTTGTTTTCATGTTCCCGAATTTTTATGGCAGAGTTACGGTCGGCCTCAAGTTCAGGCAAGAATGCTGAATGTTGTTATTCGATCGCTGATTAATGGTTTGCACCGTTGGGAAACAAAGGATGGCTCTACTTTGCTGTGAAAAAAGCTCAACTTGCGCACAGCTTGAGTTCAGAATATAATGATTGCAATTTAAAGTTGGATTTTGATGTTAGGTTCTCAACTTGCGGTCGCGGGCGTAAACCAACAAGATTTGGGCCCTGTATTTCCGAGAGACTTAGGAGCTTCCCGGGCATATCACACACATCGACGGTGTAAGTCGGCAATCACAAAACTCGTTTTCGGCGGCTGAAAATCTCCGCCTCTCTGTTATTTTTTTAAAAGAGAACAAATTGACATCATTCCTTGAAGTTTATGCAGAATTTACTTCGCACAGAGAAAAAAAATCACCGCAGTTTGAAAGAATTGCCTGCCGTTGAGTAGTTTTCTGTTTGAAAAATAAAGTATGACATGAAGTTTGCGACGTCGCAAACCGAATTATGTGATTGCCGACTTACACTGTCGACATGCATTTTTTGTCATCAGTTGAATTTGGGGATGCTTGCATTTTGATTCAAAAAAATTTGAGATACCAAGCCACAACTCAATTTCATTCAATATTTTTTATCACCTTTAATTCCTATGTCTGTTGAAATGAGTCCATCGAGCTTGACTTTATTCATAGAAGAGCTTGATAAGAGAAGAGAGAGGCAAGTAAAACTCAATTTTGTACTTCCGCTGTTATGCTCTTTGCAAAGCCCTTCTGTGTTTTGAACGAACTTAGCCCCGCATGAAGACCTCGGACTATCTTAAGCTCGACGAGACCCAATTTGTGAATTCAATGACAATTCTTTAAATGTCTCTCCTCAAAGCAATTGTGATAGCACTAGGATGTTCTAGTTTAAATGTACGGCAAATTTTAAATCTGACTCAAAAAACAGCCTAATTTTAAGAACATATTCTCAAGATGCAAAGACTATAAGATTTACTCAACCTTACTTTCCGGTTTTATTTTGATGCCAAATTTTGAAACATAAACTGAGGCATATTTTAAACCGGTAAAATTGCAGGTTCGAAACCTTATCATTACCTCTGTCTGGTGAGCAACGTCTTGTCAAAATCTCTTATAGACGAGATTCTGTTTTAATATGATTAGCGCCATTTTTTGCATTAAATGAAATGTTTGCGAGGAATCGCAAGTATGGTAGTTCATCTAGTTTTTCATAGGCAAAAAAACTGACAAACTTGTCAGCTTTTCTTTTGCTGCATCAGAGTTTTTAATTACACAGTGCAGAACTAAGTTTTAAACGGAAGTACATTATTAACCTAATATCGTACATTTTGAAACTTCCGGAAAGTCTGGTGAAAAAAATGCCGCTCATTTATTACTAGAATATCTCGTAATCACAACCCTGCTGCATTATTTTTCCATCGAAATGGGATAGATCCGGACCATGACAAGCTACATTTGCAGCGATCCCCATGAAGAGTATTGTTGGTACTCGCTAGTCAATTGTTAAATGTATCCTCCTCTAAATTTTGTAGGTAGAAAAACAAAATTTTTGGATCGACGGAAAAGCTGCACGGAATTTCGTAGTGTCGGCCATCGTATGAAAGAGAGAAGAAAAGAATGAAAAATTCTGCCTCTTGTACTCGTTTGTAAAAGAATTACCTATTTTGAAAGTTATGTTACCAAAACACGCACAATAATTCCAAAGAACCGACAAATTTTTATCGGTGTGGGCAAAATTTTATCTAGACTGAAACTAACAGAGTTATATAGTTATCATTGTGCCAATGTATAAATTTGTTTCTTTTTTTAAAGTTAAATTGAATTTCTTTTTTTAATCCTGAATCGTTGACGTAATCTGTCTACGAAGGATGAAAAAAGCATATTTTCATAAAATGTATTAATGAGAAGTTTGACGCAAAAAATATTGTGTATTGAGAAAATTGGCGTATTAAAACTTTAGACTGCATAATACACAAATATGCGCAACAATTGCCCTCGTGATCAATGAAATTTTTTTTTTCAGTTAAAGATTTTGTAAGTAGCTTCTACTTATCTCAGGAGCGGCAATTGCAATTTATGCAAAGCACAGGAATCTTTATCTCAAAATGCCTGTAATTAATCATAATTATCACATCTTTTTTAAGAAAGAAAGGAAAAGTTTATGTTTTTTTTTCTTGTTAATATTTTTCTTTACAAATTTTTGTTCATGGGCCCCTGCAATTTTTATTTCCATTTGATTTAGTTCTATTTTTCATTATATTTACTTTACCAAGAACCACAATTGCATCTTGCACTATAGGTATAATTGAGATCTGCATTGCTCCAAAGTTAATGATGCGAAGATTGGTAGGCTGGAAGAAATATTGCCAATTTTTGATAATATGACATCGTCGATACCATTTGTAGCCAATCAACCGTATCGTACCGTTTTGTTTTACCATTTTTATACTTGCATTTATTCATTTTTTTTTTTGTCATTTTATACTCACACGACTGTGATACTGCACATGGCACGCACAGTCTCTAAAACTTGTTTGTACCCTAAAAGGAAACGAAAATCTGTAAAATTTCAGACATGAAGCCGTTTAGTAATCTTTTAAACGCGACGCAGTACTCCAATTGGAACAAGAAGGAGGCCAATTTGAAAAAAAGAAAAGAAAAAAAAATTGCCTCGATAAACCATCAGTTGGGCTTTTGTCTGTTGACTCCAACCTTGATTAGCTCTTTCATTATACTTCATATCAGACCCAAATTTTGACATTTTCCATGGCTGTGAACTCTTACTCCATTGTGTCAGTCAAAAATTCACTTCAATTGAAGCTCCAAAAAACCATGATTTTCAATGTGAACAATAAATTCTCACCATATTTAAAAACCTTGAAAATATATCAATGCGTGCTATTCACAGATATTTTTCGTTCAACTTACTTGTAATTCAAATCAATGATTCGCAATAAAAACTGTCAAAAAAGGTTACCTGTCATTACTATACTATTATAATTACCATACTGTTAGCAGGATCAAAGTTCCTGGGGATGAAGATCGCCATGATTAATTATCTCCACGTTTATGTACAATAAGTTCAATTAGTTCTTTCAGCGCAAAATATAGACATTAAAAAATAAAAAGGTATGCAGGAAAAATTGGAGAGGGTGAAGAATTTATCCTCAACCGTGAAATTGTCAATCTAAAACTTTAAATGGGCTTGTCGCTCTGAAATGTTCACCTTTATTGTCGCACGATAGACAGAGGCTCTGAGTACTTATTGATATTATCATTACAATTTTCCATTTTTTTTACGTCTGAAATCCTCAGTCTGACATCAGCTGTTTTACATCACCCCTTTTCAGCTTCATGAATTGTGAATTTATATTTTATATCATAATACAAAATGACAATGCCTTTTACTGCAACTATTGACCATAACATTCAAGGTCTTTACCTTACGTAAACATGTCTTTGTAAATATATTTTAAGTTCTATGTAAATTTATATTGTAATGAAATATTCAAATAAATAAAAAAAAGCTCAAGGCATAGTTGCAGCAAATAATTCCTTTCTCATCTGATCATCTCTTAAGACGTTTAATTGGCAAGCGTCAAATTCACCCAAATCATGAAGTATTCCTCTCGATCAATGCCACGTCATTTCTTTATCACTTCACGTTCTTTCTTTTTTTTTTTCTTTTTTTTTTTTTTTTTTAAACTTTAAATGATCTAAGAAATAATTCACGGAAAAATATATTTTTCTCAAAGATGAATAAAAGAATATGTGGAATAATAGGGAAGATTTTATTCGAATTCTTTTAGAGGGAGAAAAATAAATATTATAATGCGATTTTTATCAAGGATTCAATTTTATTGCACTTATTTGTGTACATCATGTAAATAATTATATTTCATGTAAAAAAAAACCAGCCGAAACGAGCATATTCAAATTACGAGCATTTCACCAAAGTAAATCGTATGTGTAAAATATGTTTAATGTGAGGGTCATTATCCATATCCAGTTAATATAATACATGATGTCAAAACTTATTCTTAATAACGGTGGATAGATTATTCTGTCCAAAGATGAAAATTAAACTTTTCAATCCAGCCGTTTGATGCCGTTGACAGCAGTCCCTTTCCCGCGAGGATAAAAAAAAAAAAAAAAAAAAAAAAAAAAGAAACATCCAACTTTAATACGGGCTTACTTTCAATGTCCGACGTCGTCCATATTGAAGGATGGTCTATCTCGCGGGAAAGTGGCACCCGCCCAGCCATATATAGCCCTGCTAGCGCACTCGGCGAATTCGATCAGAGTCTTTTCTCCCCTTCCTGTGTACGTCAATTCGAATTCGGCGTAACATTTTTTGCCGCAGCCGGCCCACATACAACGCGGGTTTTTAGCATGGGCGCATTCACCGATTTGATATATGGAAAATGGCGACAGGAGCTTGAAGGCGTCCCTGCAGGCTTTGTTGGTGTCGGCGCTTGGGGTGCTTTGCTGATTGCGTCGTCTAGAATTGAAGGAGAAGACACTCGTGAAACGAAATGAGCATGGTTCTTTGACTTTGCGTATGTTCTCTCTGGCCGCTTCGAGGGTAGCCGAATTCTGCCTGTCCTGAGAAAACAAGTTTGGGGTAACTGTGTGCAGCATCACTGCATTTGACTCTTTCAGTCTAAAGACGCAGATACACCTGCGAGTTACAAGCGCTTGTTAAGAGTGGAACACCAATTGGAGACCAGGATCTCGACCGAGCGATCGAAACCCTGGTTTCCTATTGGTGTTTCACATTCAACAAACCCTTATAACTCGCAAGTGTATCTTGGCCGCAAAGGTCCTTTGTAGGGAGAGCTGATTCTTACGGAGACACTCAGGATGAAAATTTTTACCCGCCCCACAACGAAACACGCGAGAAATGAGAGATGGAAGAGATGAGTTTATTGAACCGGGGCAAATCCGTCATACGAAGTTGCAAGAGTAGGTCCCGGGTTCGAATCCCGGTGGTGGCGTCTTATTTTCACGGAATTGACGAGTAGATCTGCTGAAACAGATTCTCCTCGGCCCTAATCCCTGAAAATTAGAAAAGCCTGGAGCATGGAGCCTGATGTCTACGGACCCTAAACATTGTCTAAAGTTGGCTGAAGGTGCAATAGACACGAAGCCATTAAACCAGCAGAAAAAAAAAAAAAAAAAAAAAAAAAAAAAGGTTGCAAGAGTAGCAGACCCCTCCGCACAATGGATCGAGTCAATTAGAGAGGTCGGACATGAAATTTTTGACTAAAACTGCAAATTTTGATGTTTATTTCGTCACATTTTAAATTTCGAGGGGTGCTTATTGAGTGCAATTTCACTAGAAAACCAATGGAACCGCTATGATAACCTCAAAATTTTGTATAAGTGGAGTTGTAAGCGTTTAAAGATTCCAAAATTTCGTTCGACCTCTCCTGTTGACTCAATCCACTGCGCGCCGGGTATGGGGTTATGCTGGACTCCGGGTTGATCGACGATGATCTAGGTTACATTTAGCAAAAAGGAACCAGCGTGATTACAGTATTTTCAAAATCGTGCCTCTTCTTCTTTTTGTTCAAAAATACTTAGTATTTGTCGGTATTCAAACCCACACAGTTATTTCCCTTTAAAATTAATACTTTTTTGGTGGGAAGAAAAAAATATTCCCTATTCAGAAAGATTTTTTTAGATAATCATGAGGAAGCAGCATTTTTAAAACACTGTAATCACGCTGGTTCCTTTTTGCTTTATGCGATCCACCTGTGCTCACTAGCTAAAAACTATTCCACCTTTGAGGAAGACACGCTGGCGGCACTGCCCTGGGGCATTAATTAATTTCAGCGAAAGATGGCTAAGCTAATCAAAAATAGAATGTTTCAATGGCCGTGCATACCCTCCCTTTAAAGGTCCTCTACGTAATTTGGACCAAACATTTCGCAACTATGAATTTTTATTTCCGCCACATCTAAAAAATCATCAATCTCCATACAACGGAAACCAATACAACGCATGTAGTTTTTAAAATGAGCCAAAAACAGTAGTAGTAATTCTAATCTATCAGATTGTGATCAGGAATCTATCTTGTGCCTCATTTCTTACCCCTCGTTTGGTCCAGTTTTAAAATTCTATTCTTCTAGAGTTGGAGGGAAACTTACTTTCTAAGCGACATTGATACCTATATATAATGCAATCTACGTTTACATCAGAAGTACCGATTTAATTGTCACCATTTGCTGGGAGCAAAAAGTTGATCTCGGAATTTTTTTACATGAAAACGGTCGTGCGGATTTTTGTGCAAATGTTAGTGAATTTTCTGTATAGTAAAATGCAAATTCTCTAAATTTTTCAAAAGAACCTGCGCAAACGTTCTCTCGTAAAAAATTAATTCGCCCGGTTGAAGTTGGCAGTAGTTGATGTGACTTGGTTCCTTTCTGCCAAACGCGGTCCGAATAGCATAAGATAAAGGAAGGATGGAATGAGGAATCCGAACAGATATTCAAACTTTACTCTACTAGATTTCGTTTTACTTTTAAAATCTCTACCTCGTATGTTTATCGATTTTTTATGGAATATTTTTGTTACTAAAATCCTGACGAAGCTCGGAACAACTACACAAAAGTTTTGCGTGATCAATACTCACAACTTCGGGATACCGACTCCGCATCGCACAACAGACAGAAAAAATGGAACAGACGAGAGTAAAAATGAAACTAAACTTCATGCTGTTTAATGCATGCGCATTAAAATGAAAATGACGCAAAAAGGCACAGAATTTCCATTAAAAAGCTCTACCCGACAAGCCCTCTTCGAAAGAGGTCCACACCTCTTTTTCGCTCTCCTAGGCAGAACACGGCATCAAATATCGACGGTGAAACTACCAAACCACGTATCTCGGTTTGCGACGTCGCAGACTTCCTGTCATACTTTATTTTTTAAATGAAAAACTACTTAACATACAGTCTTAAAAATTTCTGTGATTTTTCCTCTTTGTGCGGAGAAAATTCCGTGAAAATTTCAAGGAATGATATTGATTTGGTCTACTTCAAAAAAATAAAATGTGAGCGTAGATTTTTAAACACCGCAAACGAGATACGTGGTTTGGTAGTTTCACCGTCGATATGCAACGAGGAATAGAAAAAAAGGCAAAAAAAGTAAGTAAAAAAAAACCAAAAGAAAGGGAATGCTGTATAGTATTTTTTACAAAGGCAAAAAAATCCAGTTCTCATTTCGAATTTTCCACAAATAATTATCTTTCTCATTATGTGCCTGCACGGCGAAATAAATTGGGTTCATACGGACGCTTTTGTAAGTCCATGTAACTGAAGTTATCAGTCCTAAAATGGAACTTCAGTCTAGGTAATCGAATTTTCACATTGGCCAGTTTTTAGTTCTCGTTTTTACCACTAGAGATTTCGGATATCTGAACTGAAATTTGGTTCTTAGGACCGAAGTCTTCGGTTACAAGGACCGAAATTTAGGTGTGCCATGAACTGAATTTCAGTGCTTGTATTCGAAGTTATTTCTTCGCAAACTAGTATTTGCGTCGCGAGTTAGTTTTCTGGCGCACGCTAGTTTTTCTTCGCAAGCTAGTTTTTTCACGCGTGATTTTCAACTTGGAAGAATTACCAGCTCTTCATTTTTAATGAGTAATTTTCACAAGCTGTGATCTTTGTTAATTTGATGTTTTTTCCTCATGTTTGTTTACAACTTGTTTAAAATGGACCAAATTTAGTGAAACGGAATCACCATTCCTGGCTCAATTGGACGTATTTCTACCAAACAGACCTATGTGGAGGTGAGAAATATGGGGTGTGCTCTAGGAAGCTGCATAGGAAGCAATGTAAAAGTGGGCGTGATTTCTTTTGAAGAATTGGAAAAGCGGGATTTTACATTCTATCAAACAGACCTATGAGCCATACGGCGTTCTTCCTTAGCATGGCAGTACAGACGAGCAGTTCCTTACTGAATAATTAGCCTCTAGACAAAGATAAGAATTAAAGAGGCAAGCAACATGTTTTCTCTTCAAAATTTCCCGAGAAAAACGAATCGCACAGCGGAAAGTCCTAAATTCAACTCCTTCCCGTCAGTTGAATGATCCACCTTTCAATTGATCTGTGTTGAAAATATTTGTTAGTGTCTCGTTTCGAGGTTGATCTCGAAACTTTTCGTTCCCAGAGTCATCTTCTACGTAATATTTTGAAAAGAAAACCTGCAATCTTGATATCTGGAGAACAAAACAGCATTAAAAATGTGACCCAAATAATGTGAGTGACAAGATGGTAGAAACGTGCTATAGGTATTGGATCCACAATATTCTCCGGGGAAATCCACGCTAATTTTTGAAAATTTTCGTCTTGACGATTTTCCCGCAGAATAGTGTAGGCCCAGCACTGTTCTATCATTCTATTACTTAATTTCTAGTTCAGACCTATTCTAGCGGCTAAGTTGATCCAAATGCAGTGAGACACAGTGCTGCATTTTTGTATTCCTTGCAACATCATCTCCTTTCCGACCCCGCCTCGCTTTGACTAGCATCCCCGCAATTCTTCGTGGCTTCCGCATTCGGGCTAGGTGCGATGTTCCTGCGATTTTTGGGCAGGAACCCTCTCTCGACCTCCAGCAGAGTCTTGTTCTGTGTCTCAGGCAGGACGAATATCCCGAAGAGAATCGCCAAAAAGGACCCCAAGGAATACACCAGAAGCAGTCCCCACATCTGGAAGACCTCCAAACACACGGCGTAGAGCTTGATGGATACGAACATGAGACTCGTCCCAAATACGTATACAGCCCCGTTCATCGATCCGCGGATCTGCAAATTCAAAATTAAGTTATTTCTACCCTCTTTTTGTTACTTCTTTTCTCGATAAACTTATCACTACTTTTCCCCCTATTTCGTCGCTCCTCTGACAAAAGGGCGTAACTCAATTTCCACGTAAGTCCTGCGCTCCGTATACCTCTATGCCTCTCGCGGCTCGTGTGGATACTCTATCTCTTACGTCAAAGGAGCGGGTCTGTTGCACGCAAGAGGTACAGCCAACTGAGTACGCTTTTTAAGAGTAAAATTAAGGGGGTACATAAAAAAAGTCTGAAATCCACTCCTTAGCGCGATATCTGCGTAGTTTGTAACACATACGGATATATAATTATATATACGGATACAATGTGTACGGATATAACACATATGGATTGCATTTTGCAAAAAGGAACCAGAAGCATTGCAATGTTGCTAAGATTGTGCAACTTCATCCTATGCAATAAAACTACTGAAATCCTGAAGAAGGATGTTTACATGGTAATTTTTGTCTTAAATATACAGTTTTTAGAGAGGAAAAAATAAACTGTTTATAGATAGTCAGATTTTTCTTCCAAGACAATAAACAGGTCGCACAATCTAAACAACATTGCAAAGCTTCTGGTTCTTTTTTGCAAAATTCGATCCATATAACGTCGCTCTAATAGAGGTCTCTAGCGCTCTGCGACACCTAGCCGTCAAAACGTTTGTAACACGCTTTTTCAAATTCACCGCGTTTGCGGGCAGTTTCGCTTGGTGGCCGGCAGTCATGTTTGCCCGGAGAGAGACCTAACCTAAATAAACAAACAATCTCGCGAACTGTTAAACTATCTCCTTGCGTAAGATTTTCATTGATTCAATGCTTTTGTTTTTGCAAAATAAGGAAAGAAAAAGGGAACGAAAAATTGAAATAATACAAGAAAAAACGTTTGTGAAATTGTTTGCTTACGCAGGCTCGGACTGGCCATAAGGCCAATCTGCTATTGGCAGATACGCCCCCTTTGCGCGCCGAATACGCGCCCCTCTTACAGATAGCAAAATATAAAAAAAAAAAAAAAAAAAAAAAAAAATACGACCGAGAATATGTGAGAAAAATTTCTTAAATGAACGGGAGAGAAGAGAGTTAGGAGTAAAGAAAGGTGCTATAACGCATGATAGTGGTGAACAGAGGTCCAAGAACTACGTTCTGAAGCGTAAAAAATTTTCTGTGAAATTTTCACCTTCTTCTTGACATACAGGCGCTTTATCATTCCCCTCCTTCTTCGCTATGTGTAACTCCCTTAGAAGCGATGGTCGGTTCGATTTTTAGACATACGCATCCTTCATAGACCTCTTAAGAGACCTTTAAACATATTTCCTCCTTTTCAAATGACTATTGATTTGGATATACCATAGCATAGCTCGAGCAAACTTAACCTTAATTTATCTCGAATATCAAAAATAAAAGACATCTAAAATGTAAACGCGATAAAACTATTCGTGCAAGATGGATGTCCACATTGCATATGAAAAATGTAAGACGCGATGCCGTGAGTCGTGAACTCGCAATGCTCTGCTCTAGTTTGAAGCAACATTACAAATAAGACAAACGCAAACAAACACAATATGGAAATAAAGCGAGGGAAATGAACGACGGCGCAGAGATACAACTATTCGTACTTGATGGACGTCCGTGCTGCATCTGAAAAATTGAAGGCGCGATGACGCGAACCGTGAGCTCTCAATGCTAGTGCTTCACGTTCAATTTTGCAATTTTTACTTCGTGCGATCAATAAACTTTGAATCTGAAAATAGCGTAAACTTGTGCTGATTTGCCTAAATTTTCTGAACCCTTCTCCACGTAGGGAATGCCCTACCAGGAAATATCACATTACGCCCCTTTAACCAGCCAAGGGTCTACGCCCTCAGATGCGAGCCAGTCCGACCCTGTGCTTACGTAAGATAATTCTTCTTACTTATCTGCCTGTGTAAAGCTGGTCAGCGGTGCCGGAAAAAAACTGCCTGCAGCCGCGGGGAACTTGGAAAAGTGCGATACAAACTACGTAGATTGCTCGCTGAGAAATGGATTTCAGACTTCTTTGACGTGAATAACGTGACTTTCGTGCGAGTTTACCTGCAAAGAGAACATGTATTTCACCTATCTCTTGCGTGCAACGTCAGGCCCATGATTTTTTTAAAAAAAAGAAAAGAAAAAAGAATGAGTATTATAGTCTGAAATTTTCCCCGAGTGCTATATAGAGAATGGAAGTAAATCAGTAAAAATTCCAAGAAATAGCGCTCATCAGTGTTTCTGTGAGACAGTACATTGTAACGCAAAGTTTACGTCCTCGCAAATCTAGTTTCGCATCTCCGCGACACTCACTTTCAGGTATGGGTGTTCATGATGAATTTTTCGCTCACCTTGTATGTTAAACGTTCCTGAGCTGAGAAAAACTAGATTCCTAAATACATTAAATTCAAAGAAATTATGTGCGCAGAATTTGCGTGATCTGTAGTTCTTTTTGGTTTAGTCCATACGTAAGTATTTTAGCATAAATACGTTCTATCTATGTACTATTACCTTTACTTGGACGTATCCCAGCAGCCGTTGCTCAATACTTTTACCATCATGAGTCATCAGTTGACGAATCTAAGAGTTGCCTCTCAGTGATACCCTTTACGTAAAAGGTAGAGTCGTAATGTAAGTGGGAGAGCTGGCGCCATGTTCTGACGAGTTCCAAGCCTGGTGTGCGCCGAGCTTCGGTCACTTTTCCGATACATCTTCGATCCAAAATGGCGATGTAGAATACGTAGTAATTCCTATCCTCTTTGTTTCCATCTGATGACCGGGTCCCTGTGTACCGAAAACATTCGATAATGTATCGAAAAAGTGACCCGGCGTGACACAGGAGTCTCGGAATTCGGGATCTGGAATATGCTTAGAAGTGGCGCCAACTCCTTTATTTACATAAAGATTCTATGTAAATGTACTCTATGAAGATAATAGCAACGAGTCTATAAAATTCATCGGCTCCGAGTCAGTTTTCAAAACTCACCTTTGAGTTTCAGGACTCATATGGCCCATCAAGCTCGATTTTTAGGGGCCATTGAAGATTTTTTAGGGACCAAATTGACTTTGTGCCTATATATCACGGCGCATTTAGTGAAAAGTTAGACGCAAGATGTTTTAGTTGCAGAGCTAGTAGCTATACCTAGAGTGCCTGTATAGCGAGAGTATAGACAGATGTGAAACTCCGAAAATTCACCAGGCCTTCACCGATGCCTTCGCGAATAAAGTTAGGGCCCAGAAATGCAGCCAACCTATGAATTTCAAATGTCCAGAGTGATTTACAAATACAATTTTTACGAACCGTCGTTTATAAAGCATGTGATTGGCTTACTTTTTGCATAATTTTACTTATTTTTGCGACAGAACGCTCATTTATGTACATTCTTGGCCATCTTGGTTAGATTTGAAATCTGTAGGCTGGTAGTGGAATTTCGTGTGCTAGAAGTTGCTCAGAAGGGTGGCTGCACTTTTGGGTCCTAAGCTCTCCATCAAGCGATCTGTCTTTGAAGAAGAGAAAGGCTTCAAAAATCACCAAACAGAAAAATGAGGGTGGGGGGGGGGAGAGAGGAGGCAATTTATAGGGGCCACGTTGGCGCAGAGCCTTCATTTTTTAGGCGCATTTGGCGCGTTGGCGCCAGTGAGTTTCGAAAACTGCTCCGAGTGTACCACTCACCTGGAGCGGAAAGAGCTCTCCAGAAATGAGCCACGGGAGTATGGCCACAGCCAGGATGCCGCTGATGATGTTGACGATGAGGAGGACGATGGGCACCCACTCGAAGGGTTTCTCTCCGACGGGCGTGTCTCGGAAAACGTACTCGTACACGCCTGCACTCAGGAAGGAGAGGGTCATGAGGATGCTAGAGACGATGGTGGCCGGTTTCCGCCCGACGTAAGCGGTGGAGTAAATGCCGACCGTGCTGCATGAGATCACCCTCGTCACGGAGATGATGATCGAGACGGTGAGAGGGTCGTAGCTCGTGCCCAGCCGCTCGATGAAGTCCAGGGTGTAGTACATGATGTGGAAGACGCCTGATAGGTTCAGGAGGATGTGGAAGATGCACATGATAAGGAACGGTTTCCACACGGTCGGCTCCAGGAATACCTTCAAATCAAAGTGAACGAATCGTTTTACAAAGGCGTGGCGTGATGGAAAATAAAGGGATTGCTGCGGTCTGAGTTAGGGTTTTTTGGATCTTCCGTCAGCGTGAATTGTATCTTTGTATTTCTATCTATGTATTTATGAGGCTAAGTGTTTCTCACTTTTGAAGTTTGCACTTATGGAATTTTGAGTTTTTGGGTGCCGTCCACCGTATGACACAAAAAAACATTACAAATAAGAAGAAAAAATGAAGTCCGGAGCTCATTTTTTTCAAATGGTATTCTCCGAGACTAGTTTAGGTGAAATAACTAAAATTTCTATTATTTATTTATTTATTGTTTTTTCGAATCTTAGACTTAATCCTTTCTTCTGTCTGTCTTTTATAGTATCAGCACTTGGAATATATAAGTAATTAGCTTTACAATATATTAACGGTGAAACGGTAAAAATGCGCATCCCGGTTGCAGTGTCCCGAAATCTCGCTCCAATTTTATATTTTAAAGGAGTCCGACCCATCCAACATCATGCCTCGAGATTTTTACAGAATATTATTTATTATTCATATAAAGAGAAGAAAAATCATTGAAATTTTCAAAAATTGAGCTCAGTACTTAGTTTCCCATGTGGAAAATGCAGTATGACAGGAAGTCTGCAACTCCGAAAACCGAGATGCATTTCTGCAGTTTCACCATCCATATGTATTGAAAGGAGATAGGGTAAGCAGTGCTTCCCTTGCTTACACGGGTACTAGAGTCCCTTTATACCCAGAGTTAAGACAACTCACTTTTGGTTGGGCTGAAAGTGCGGCCCAAAAAAATCCAATTCTGATTGGCTCTCGCTCATGGAGGCCGAAACAAGTGCACCAAGATGGCGGTACCTCGAATGTGAACAAGAATAATGAAAATATTACCTAATTGTGGTTTATCAAAAGTAAATTGTTATTACCATCGGTCCAAAATGAAAATAGATTAAGAAATTATTCACAAACCAATCTCGTTTTCTTTTTAATTGATCAATTTGTTGATGTTGTTGTTTTTGTGTGAAGACATCGCAGGATTCCTGATCCTTATCCTTCAATATCGTTCGTTTGGGTGCACTCGTTTTGGCCTCCATGGCCAGCCAAGGCCGACTGCCAGTCAGCTGATAATTGAGTTGTCTTAACTCTGGGTATAAAGGGACTCTAACGGGTACCACGCCCCACGCCCCATGCGCGCCACACGCCACACACGTTGTGATGATTCATCTCAACGGCCGTCGCAAACGGAGATGAGCGGGTCTTAATTATGTGACTGTCATTACTCTACCTTAAATTGGAACTTTTCAGACTGCTCCTTGGAGGATAGCCGGAGCATCTCCAGTTCCCGGAGGATGCCGGAGGGGCTCCTCCCGAGCCTCTGGAGGCTCCGCTTGGAGGCGTCGACGTCGCCCTGTTTGTAGAGCCAGGCGGGTGACTCCGGGGCGAGGAGCTGGATGAGGAAGTAGAGGAAGCAGCCGAGAGCGAAGACACCCGAGGCGACGTTCCAGGGGAGGTAGCCGCCGACGAAGTACGTCAGGGACACCCCGAACGTGAACGACGCCGAGATGATCGAGAGCAGCACGCTCCGTTGCTTTTTCGTGCACGTCTCCGCGAAATACACTACCGCTGCCACCTCCATACCTTTAGAAAAACATACACGTAGATTTTTAAGTGGACGCCTTTCTGTCAAACGGAACTATGTGTATCATGACGTGAGCCCTGTTATGCATGTATTCTTATGGGTCTCAGGGCTAATGTGTTAATGCACTTAGTTCCGTTTGACAGAAATACATCCAATTGGACGTATTTATGCTAAAAGGAACTATATGGAAGTAGAAAGATGGGGTGTGCTCGTGGAGGCTGCATAAGAGACAATGTAAAAGTGGATATAGTTCCTTTTGAGAAAATGGAAAAGCGGGATTTGGTATTAAATCCAAAAGGTCTGAGCGCTAACTCGTGAGCCGTGGGCATGTGACAGGAGCGTTGTGCACAGGGCTCACGAGTTGAAGACTGACGACCTAGTCGTCGTCGCTCGTTAGATTCATCTTCTTGTTGTTTTTATTTAATTTTTGATAGACCTTTTATTCAAATACTTTTGCATGCACTCTGCATGAACTATTTCATCGATTTTACCCAGCCATTTTCAAAGCATAGTATATCCACTCTGTTTCTATAGTTTATTTCATATGTAATACTGTATCATCGTTTCTGATCTCGCCAAACACAGTGCGGCCGCCGGTCGGCGCTTCACGCATATTAGCGCCTACGAGACTGCAGGAATACTTCACGCATTGCGCCAAACGCAGGCGCGGCTGGTCCCTTTCAGAGGAAAGGGGTCTGAGCTCAGATCACGGAGTCTTACAGGGATGGAGGGTAATTCATGTTTAGGAATACGTACGATTTCACTTTAAAACAAATATATAAATAAAAACAATGTTTTTTCTTGCATTTTATAATGTTTTCTTACATAGTTACTCTTTGGAAACATTGGGGTAGGGATTCAAGTCAAAAGGGAGAGAGGGTGCGAAGTGGTTTAATCGGTATCTTACAGTGAAAAAAGAGGGTTGATAACAATCAGCCAAAATTTTTACATTTTCATCAAAATTTGCCAAAGTGGTACATCGTATTTCGGCTCATAAGAACGCAGCAGAACGCACTGCATACGATGCGTCGTTAAACATGTTGGTAAAGAAGCAGCAGTATAAAAAGATATGTTCTCTAGGCCATTTTTCATTAGGTTTAACCTTGGAAAGCTCAAAAAAGTTCTGGCCTCCAGCTAAATATAAATTTATGCTGAGGTCATGTCACACCTCTAAGTCACCCCTCTTACACCTTTCAGTCGTAATGCGTCATCAGCGTGAATAACGTGACTTGGAGGAGAAAACTCATTAATTTTCTCATATTCCAAAGCACAGGTAGAGGGTATAGAAACGAAAAACTTCAACGTTTTTCACGAGTATGGGGGAGGGGGGGGGCCAATGCGTCGGCGCCTGAAAATTCGAGAGTTGCCAAATTTCCTTCGATAAAAATGTTCATTTTTGAGGAAAGTTATGAATATTTTTCCTTTAAATTTTCAAAATCTTTAGGTGAAATTGCGAACAAGATTATTTGAAAAATTTGGAGGAAAGTATTCATAAGTTGACCAGGAAATTCGCGTTTTATCGAAGGAAATTGGGCACCTGAAGGTTCATACTGCGTTCTTCCTTAGCACGGCAGTGTAGTTATGACACACTTTTGGTTTAGACAGGCATCTCACCTCATACTTCATACGACGTATCTTGTTTGCAGCGTTTGAAAATCTCCGCCTCTATATTATTCTTTTAAAGGAGAACAAATTGACATCATTCCTTGAAGTTTTTGCAGAATTTTCTCCACACAGAGAAGAAAAATCACGGCAGTTTTGAAGAATTGCCGTTGAGTAGTTTTTGTTCAAAAAATAAAGTATAACAGGAAGTCTGTGAAGTCGCAAACCGAGATACGTGTTTGCGGACTTACACCGTCGATATTTGTATGTTATTTGTATCTAACATAGCACCTTTTGATCTAAATCTTTTTCAAAGGGTTTGTATTGGCATAAATACGTCTAATTCCAGACTGGAAAAAAACACATTGGATCTAGAGTCCAGACTCTTGAAAACATTGACAAGAAAAAATACTCTTGATTCAATCGGATTTTTGCTTGAATCAAAACGAAATCCTCTTAAATTAAGAGGCTTGGTTCTCGATTTCAGCTAGATTCTGATTGAATCTTGAGTACTTTTTCTTGTGGATGTTTTTAAGAGTCTGGACTCTAAATCCAATGTGTTCTTTTTTCCAGTGCACGTCGAAAATATTTTTCGATTCCGATTACACACTATCCTCGCCGAAAAAGATAACAATGTTTCATCAAAAGGCCCACTTGTTTGTAGCACTTGGGAAACTAATGAACGCTATACAGAAGAACTTTTCATACGAGTAAGCGTGAGAATATGCCTTCAAATAATTTTTCCAAGGTTTTAGCTATATGATTGAAAGGGTCGGCGGCAAAATCTACTTAAAAATCGCGCCGAAGCAAAGGCGGTGAAGAAATCGGAAAATCACCGGGAGAACTCGGAAATAGATCATGATTGCAAGCACAGGCTCTCTGCTCTGAAGTGAAGTGCTCATTGTTTATTTTCTTTCATAACAGATAAGGCACCTACAAATTTAGCATTTGTCAAGGCATGATATGGACGTATTTTCATCAAACGGAACTATGTTGATTGTGACGTGAACCCTGTAATGCATATATTCTTATGGACCTCAGGGCTTATGTTTTAATCCCGTTTGATAGAAATACGTCCATATGCTCGGATATACAGATACAATTTTACACTTCTCGAGTGCTACGTTAACTCACTCTTGATTTTCATTTGAAGTTACAATGTTGTCTAGTCTATCCAACCAAATCTCAGCGTGCAGTGTCATTAAACCTCAAAATTCGCACACTTGAAATCTCTGAACACCCAAGCAGGGCCGGATTTACCTACTTGCCACCCATGGGCCGCTTGTATTTTGCCGCCCCCTTCTCATTCGGTTTGATTCATCAATAAAAACATAAAAGGAATGTACTGGAGGGGTTGAATAAGACGCGTTTACTCGTATTGGACACATGTTTTGCGAAAGCCCTGTCGACACTACTAGCAAAAGTTCACGGAACTTTGCGCAAAATTTAAGTTCCGAAATCCTATCTTAGTGTAGGCCTTCCATTTATAAAATATTATGAAAGAACAAACAGAATTGTGGTTTGATAATTTTAACTTCCGCCGCCGCGCCGCGCTGACCGCACTGTTTGGCGCAATGCGTGAAGTATTCATGCAGTCTTGTAGGCGCTATGGGTTCGAGCGCGAGCCGACTGATGCTGAACGCACTGTTTGACGACACAATGCGTGAAGTATTCATGCAGTCTTGTAGGCGCTGATATGTGTTGCATGCCGACCGCCGCGCCGAGGGCTTCTCCTTTTCATCTCAAGTCCTCGTCATCATTGCTCTCTGCGTCGCGTCGCTCCAGGCCAAGTTGCGTGTTTGGTTTCTCCTTTAACTCGACTAATTAAAGGTGCTCTCTCTTGTGTCACCGAAAGACGACAAAATTAGAAATTACTATACTCTCAGAAAATGAGAGATTTGGTCGCCTTTTTTCTTTGAATTTTTTTTCCTCAATCCAATTTTTTTTATACCTACATTTAAGAAAATTGCAAAATTTGCCACCATGGGCAGCTGCCCATGTGGCCATCTCCTAAATCCGGCCCTGCTCCTCAGTAAAGTTCATTTGATCAAAAGTTTGAAAGAGAGCTTAGGGATGGAAAAAAATGGCCTGAAATGAACTGAAAAGTGCCGAAGGAGCTCAGACTTTCTGAGATACTCTGCCCCTAGGCTGTGTCTCTGTCATAGCTGAATCTTTTGATGAACCATACAAGAGCGGAAAATAATCATGAACTCGGAATACAATAATCATATTATGCAATGACTGCCACATTATCTGTGCCAACTCATATGACACAATTGTTCTCAATCTATCCATTAAGTAAACATTTTTTGCCCATAAACATGTCCCAGACCTACTCCACAACATAGTATCTTTAAGTGTGCCTACATATCTGCTTGTCAAGTTCATGCAGTGTATCTAACGTTGCCAAGTGCTTGACATGAAACAATCAATGCTAATCCTGGAGATACCATTTTAGGGGGAGTGTGGCACGCACTTATCCTCTCTTGGATTTAAAGATTGAACTTCGTGTAGACACTCTTGGACAATGTTATTTAACCTCACGTGACATTATGTTTTCTTGCATATGCCTACTTTATAAGACTCAGTTAAAATGGCAGAAATCAAGTATTTGAAAGAATCCAATTTCTGACCCGGATTAGTCCCTTGCAAAGCAATCAAGAGACAATTCAAGATCTGACACATATCAATTTAGTAAAATGAGCTCACTATAGTTATTGTATTTTACAAACGCAGTACTGATCTATTCGGAACCTTATCTTCTGTGAAAAACCCCTGCATGTTGCACGACTGTTATTGGGATCATGCATCCCGAAGTTAATTATTTTCGTCTCTGAAAAGTATTTTTTGCATGTTCCAGGCATAAAAGCTCATTATTCTGTGAGGAGTGATACACAATTTCATAATTTCAAATGTCTCCAAGTGGTTTTTTTTCCTCCATTCAGAAGTGCGCTTTTTCAGGTACACTCCTGCCGCTCGCATGCTATGAATGCCAACATCACAGTTGTACTGTTTCTCACTTTTGAAGGCTATAACGATCTCTTGAAACAGAAATTTTATATGCAAGAACCGAAATAAAGTCAATAGGTTTCCGTGGAGGTGTGTCCTGAGAAAGATTGTTCTCAAAGTTTGTAAGAGTTAAAATTCAAATAGTTTTTTATACCTAAATAAAATATTTTGCACGCTAGACGAAAAAAAAGGATTAACAATGGCGTTAAATTTAGGAGGAGCTACGATTCTCGGTTTCTTGGTTCTGCCTGCCAAAATTCGGTAAAATAGTTAAAATTTGCGTACACTTGGCCAAGATTTTGACAAACTCTGATGAATCTCGACTCCAGCTGCAAATCTTTCTTCGGGACGGACATTGCCATTTTTTTTTAATTTTTACCTTTGTTCCGTTACCATGTATAACTGCAATAAGAGACAGAAGATATCTTCACGACTACTCACCAATGGCAAAAGAGCAAACACACCGACCCACGTAAATATGCCACACTTCCGTGGCGCAAGCTATTATGGTGAAACCAACACCCATATCGAGGTAGAAGAACAGTAGCCCTTTTTTTCGTCCAATCAGATCTATAGTTGGACCGACAACCACTGATGCGATTGGTGCCATCAAGATGCCAAGACTAGCTGAAACGAAAATTGTGAGGGTGAAGACGAATGAGCGATTTACCTTCAACTGATGTGTTTTTCTAGCCATCCATGACTGATAAGACATCGATTTATTATGAATTTTCCATCGATTCATCTAGCGGGATAAAAACGATGATACCAATCAGGAATAAACCTGTAAAGTAAAAACTAATAAAGATCTATAGAGGTATAGTTTGCGAGCTGATAATAATAAATGCCTTTTAGGCGATTTAGCTTTAGTCTCAAGTTTTAGGAGGAGCATTTGCATTATCCTGGTTGTGTACCCTCTGTTTTGTAGTCGTTAACAAAACGATGCAAGACATTTATATGGTAAGACGGTTTTAGCGGTAACAACACTCTAGAAATTCCGCAGCTACAGCCAAAATCTCGGCTCTTCAGGTGCCAAGATTTGCACCCCAAATGGCAAATGGGCAAGCAAAGGGAAAAAACCACGCATTCGATACAGCTTTCGATTTCTGTATCGAATGCGAGATTTTTATCCTAACCTTATTTTGCTTTCATTTCTCTCAATTTTGCCAATTTTTGGGTTTAGAATAATTCTGTAGGCTTGGGCTATCGTCCATTTATTCGCTAAAAAATCCAAATTAGCCGAGAATTTTGACCTGATCGATGCGATTTATCGCATGCCAGTTCGACCACGCCACTTGAGCTTGACGAATCACCTTAACCAAAGGGTGAAAAATGCCTTGATGGCACCTACCTATCCAGGTTTCCTCCTCTGGCGTAGCATGGATTATACTGTCCTTTTCTTTGAGTTGAGGCAAGAGAGTAGATGATTGAGCCTCTGTTACTCCCGAAAAAATGAAGCACAACATCGCTCCGCTGCAGGCGAATAGCTACAAATATAAAATAAAACCGTCTGTAGGAAAAAATGATTTGCTATGAATAATATGTATGTTACTTATTTTCCGCATATATCGATGGTGAATAATTAAGACCCTGGGCTGTCCCTTGCTTGCTTTTTTTCAAACTTACCGCCATTCAGCATCTAATGAAGAAAAATCAACCATTTTTCATCCGTGAAATTTTGAAAGAATTTTCTTCGCGCGTAAGGAAATATTCTCTACAAATCATTCGAAAATAAACTCGTCACCTCTTCTGGAAAAACTAGTGGTTTGAGATAAATAATTATGTGATGCTCTTAAATGTTTTCCTTGTAACACTTAATGATTTGCTCTCATATATACAAATAAACAATCTCTCAATTTGACGTATTGAGATCAAATGGAATTATCTCCATTGGGACTTGAGCTCTTATACTCTTAAGAATGCATGTATGCCAGGACTCATGGACAATGGCGATAGTTCCAATTGATAAAAACAAGTCCATTGTTTCCAAAAATGTCAATTAACATATGATTTGTGCTGGTTTTTAATTTGTATGACTTTAAAGCAATATACCAACAAACACTTGGAGAAAATTGTGTATGAATAAGATCTTTAGACCATTGATTGTATTAAAAATATTCATAAAAATGCATCCTTGATGTTTGTGTACGAAGTAAAGTGTGGACGAATGGGACTGCATTTTGCAATTTGGAACTATAGGGTCTGGCCTAGTTTAAAAACAACGTATGTGCCATTGGTTTCCCTATGCACATAAGTGTTTTTTTCAGATGAGCCAGAATCTATAGTTCCAAATTGCAAAATGCAGTCCAATGTGTATTCGTCCTTCTCTCGAATAATATTTGGCGAAAAGTCGGTTTACTTACCGTTCGGAGCCAGCAGCTCCATGTAATTTTCTCATCCTCCTCTTCTTTATTCATTTTTCAGTTACTCGATTAAACTAAAATGTAAACTAATAGAGAGACTATAGATATATTCCACCCTCGGAACTAAAATACACTATATAACTATTATCACTATTACTCAATATACATTATTATTCCACACATTCAATGTATAATTAGACGGTATGAGAGACAATAATCGGACAGAGGTAGTATGACCGTGAGCCGGCCGGTGTACCCTTGGGCACCACTCCGATCTAGTTTCGCGAACCCCTTCGCGGCGTAAACAACACTGATGCTCTTCAAAAAACAATCTATCCAAGCAATTCACTCAATTTATAAAATTACGGTGCTCTTCAAGATTGTCGTGCTTAAGAATAAAACCGTATGAGTATGAGGATACGTTAAATTTTAGGTCCAGAAAATTGTCTATTCAGATTACACATCATTCTCGCCGGTAAAGATAAAAAATGTTTATCAAGAGACCCACTATTTTGTAGCACTCCACTGAGATCTAAAGGAAAAAGTTTCGGGGGCATGACGCCCGGTGTTCCCTTGGGCACCGCTCCGATCTCGTTTCGCGAACCTCTCGGCGGCGTAAACAACACTAAGGCTCTACAAAAAACAATCTATCTAAGCAATACACTCGATTTATAACATTGCGGTGCTCCTCAAGATTGTCGTGCCTAGAAATAAAACTGTATGAGTATCAGAATGTTGCGAAATTTCTACATGCTGAGTTCACACGCTGCAAATAGGAGCTATTAATAGTTTTTTCGATGGTTGGAACTTCGTGAAGAGTTTTTCTTGTCAAAATTCATTCAAGCAAATCGATATTTTTGGATCCTTGTCGATTCCTGAAAAATGGGCGTGTCACGAAATTTCCAGGGAAACTCTCAACAACTTACGAATGATTCTCTTTCGCAGTTTAACTATACACTGAAAAAAAAACACATTGGATCTAGAGTCCAGACTCTTGAAAACATTGACAAGAAAAAATACTCTTGATTCAATCGGATTTTTTCTTGAACCAAAACGAAATTCGCTTAAATTAAGAGGCTTGGTTCTTGATTCAAGCTATATTCTGATCGAATCAAAAGAGCTTTTTCTTGTCGATGTTTTTAAGAGTCTGGACTCTAGATCCAATGTGTTTTTTTTTCCAGTGTATAGCTTTATCAAACAGGTCAAAACAGGCCCGGTGGCTCATAAAAATGTTCGTCAAATACCCATTTTTCCATCTACTATGCTGTGATCCACAAAACCTCTCTAGCATCGGATTCTAACGCGGTTTTGAAAAAAAAAAAAAAACTTAAAAAAAAAAAAATTGTTACCACGGGAAATTTTTATTCATTGCCACCCCTCAAATTCCCAACCGGAGCCTTTTTAGACCCGTATTCAAAGTACGCGGAGTTCCCAGGTTTCACTAACTTTAATGCATGTATTTGTACCTCCTTCTCTCCACGGGTACAGTGCCCCCTACCAACGTGTCAAAGGTCAAAGAGGGTGATAAGCAAGCTTCTGAAACATGCTCTACCCCAAGTAGCATTTTTCAACGTAAAAATTGATATAATGTTTCAATTTATAGGTATAAGGTTGTAAAAAATATTGCAATAATATAGCTATAAAATAGCAATTCTCAGTCAACATTTGGACGATTTTTCCCGATTTCGTCAGGTCAGATCGATAAAAAAAATCTATACTTAATAGCAATGTCATTGCTATTTGTGGCGGTGCCAAATGGTTTTAGGAAAATTGAGGAATTTATCAGTCTACCCTAATATTTACAACGTTGCAGAATCCATTCGAAAATCCGATTTTGCCGGAATTGACAGGAAATTTATGATTCAATCATCCAGTACCCTTTAAATTCTTCTGTCCGAGGCGGGATTTGAACGCGCAACCTCCGGATTACTGCCATGCGCCGCCTTTACCGATTGGGCTAGCCAGGCTACCTGTCGGGTGCCTCACTTTTCACACATTATATAGCTCCGACATGAAACGAAACCCTTACCGGCGCATTTGCATGAAATAAAAAATTCAAAGAATTAAAAGTAACAAAAACAGAAACGAAATAAAAGGAGGAAAGAAAGGCATGAAAGAAGTAAAATTAAATTTCCCAGAACTTGGTTAAAAGCGTAGACGATATTTATTTTGATTGACTGGAAATTCAAGCCTTTTAAAAAAGCATTGAAATTTTTAAAGTTTCAGATTTATCGAGTTTGAGCTATTTCGAGAAGACTAAATTGAGGAAAAATGGTTGTTTCATCAAATTGTTGCGATACATTCCTGCATTCATGCTAGAGATTTGAAAACAAGTTACGGAAAGGAACACGCGGGAGTTTTTTATCATACTTAATAGCAAGATTATTGCGATAATTTTTGCGCCTTGCAATTAGCAGATTGGCAACAGGTGACACAACCAATAATTGGAATTTATTGCTACATCATAGCAACAATATAGCAATAATTTCCGCGCCTTCAAATGAGGGAGTAGGCAATACGCATGGCAAATATATTATAGCAACATTCCTACGATTTTATGTCCATCTATAGGTATCCTTGCTACTTGGGACCTCTGCCACCAATATTTATATCAGGAAGATTGTCGGGAGCAGCTGGCTGATCGACATCATTGGGGGACGCCAGCTAATTCATTAGGCGATCATTATCTCAATTAGTTCCTCGTGAATCTTAAAATAAACAATCAGATACGTAGCTTATGCCAAAAAGAGATAAACTGATGCTGCCCTGATTAAACTAAAGTAGGGCTAGAACAATCATGTTGGTCTCATTTTAAAATCAGATCCTTTGCTATCGATTGCGATCAGAGGCGGATCCAGCAATTTGACAACACCGGATTTCCTCCATTGAAACCTAGGTATGCTAAATATCGATTCTTATCGGAGCACCTGGCCCCTCCAAGAATCGATACATTTTCATGTGTTTAAATGGAGGAGAGATATAATGTTGCCACTTTGCTGGATCCGCCAATGATTGCGATCCGACCTCCTTCTCTATGGAAAGTTACGATGTTACTTTTATGGTAACATCAAAAGTAGCCCGAAATGGAAGGATTTATACCGAAAAGAACCATGTGAAAATGAACTAAATTAAGAGGAATGATTCGCATAGATCTTCGTTCAGTATAGTTCCTTTTGGTTTAGTTTATTTTCACATAGCTCTTAGCACTAATACGTCCAGATCTTAGATTCTTATCACAGAATTCAGTCCACATCATGCAGTGCGACGCAGTGCATCCTTGCCACGTTATTCTCTGCTTTTATCTCCTTCTGACCCCGCTTCAATTTGACCAGCATCCTCTGAATTCCTCGTGGCTTCCGCATCCGGGCTACTTGCGATGTTCCTGCGATTTTTGGGCAGAAAACTTCTCTCGACCTCCGAGCAGAGTCTTGTTCTGTGTCTCAGGCAGGACGAATGTCCCGAAGAGAACCGCCAAAAAGGACCCCAAGGAATACACCAGAAGCAGCCCCCACATCTGGAAGACCTCCAAACATACGGCGTAGAGCTTGATGGATACGTCCCAACTACGTATACAGCCCCGTTCATCGATCCGCGGACCTGACAACACACAAGAAATTTAAATTAATCTACATCTGTAAAAGTAAAAGGTTGGCAGGAGGGAGTGGAGGGGGAGATCAGACGGTGTAATCTGCCCGATGATTTGTGGGAGGATCGATTCCGATGGCGATTTGGAGTCGCAGGGCGCTCTAGTGCCGAGGTAGCGGCTTGATATGTATGTATCTACATCTGCCTTCCTTGGAACGGAAAAAAACTTCGATTATAATTTTTAGGTCGGGCAACTGAATTTTTCGGTCCCAGAAACCAAAGTTTGATTCAGACAAGCGCATCATTCGGTAATAAGTACGTGCATTAGTAAGGTAAACAGAACATTTATTTACCTGGGCTGATTTTAAGTTGCTGTTAGTCAAAAATTCAGTTGCCGGGGCCGAGAACTTTAGTGCGTTATATGAACATTTTTTTTAAAAAGACAAAAATAGCATGGAAGGGAAACATTTGGATATTTTTTTTTTAAAAAAAAGGACCAGCCTCTGCCCACATTGTGTCGGGTAGGTATTAAATAAGTCACATACATATTTATTAATTAAAAAATTATCAGTTGAAAATTAAAACACTAACACAACGAGGATAGCGTTACAACAACATTATTTTAAGGGATCATTTTTTAACTGCTGTCGTTATACCTGATGTCCGTTGTAACCAATATTTATTTTGACCAGTTGTGATTACACTTTTATTACTTTTGTGGTTACCATTGCCTCGGTTCCGGTAAAATTTCATTATTGTCATCGGGTCCAAATCATTTTTATCACGGGCACCAAACTATTTGTCACCACAATGCCTAGTAAAATTGTAACCACGAACTGAGAAGTAGGTTTAACCTAGAATATCCTGTGAACTATTCTTCTTTCATGTGTGGCTTGTCCATGGCTCCCGCCGTAGATTTTGGCCGATAGATCTCTCGCTCCCCAGGTTTATATTTATGAATACTTCCATCGTTTTATGTAAAAAAGTCACCTGAAGCGGAAAGAGCTCGCTGGACATCAACCACGGGAGGATCGATACAGCCAGGCTGCCGCTGATGATGTTGACGATAAGGAGGACGATGGGCACCCACTCGAAGGGTTTCTGTCCGACGGGTGTGTCTCGGAAAACGTACTCGTACACGCCTGCACCCAGGAAGGAGAGGGTCATGAGGATGCTAGAGACGACGGTGGCCGGTTTCCGCCCGACGGAGGCGGTGGCGTACATGCCGGCCGTGCAGCATGTGATCACCCTCGACACTGCGATGATGATCGAGATGCTCAGGGGATCGTAGGAGGTGCCAAGCCGCTCGATGAAGTCTAGGGTGTAGTTCATGATGTGGAAGACGCCGGACAGGTTCTGCAGGAGGTGGAAGGTGGACATAATGAGGAAGGGCTTCCACACGGTCGGCTCCAGGAATACCTTCAGGATAAAGCGAATGATTTATTACAAGGTGAGCAACAGATTTTCGAGGAGGTATTAGGTATAAGAGGGGCTCCCAGGGCTTTCTCACGTGGTTTCCACAACACGTTCGGCTCAAAAGCCCTGTCCATACGAGCATGGTTTGAGGAACTTATTCGACGAACTGCTCAGTTCCCGGAACTTGTTCCTTAAAACGAGACATGCTGTCCACACGAGTTCGCCCGAACTGGAATCGGAACTTCAATCAAACTATACAATTATTGCAAAATAATAGATTATTACGGCCGTCAAAGTAACAAAAATAAATGTCAAGATATGCAAAGGACGTAAAAAACAAAAACAAACAAATTCACATCAAAAGAAACCATGCATATGTAGAAGCTCGGAGTACGGGGGATGTTCCGGGTTTTGGAGGAATAAGTTTTAGCTCAGCTAAAACTTGGTCCGGGAACAAGTTTCTCGAACTAAGTTCCGCGAACCGCGCTCGTGTGGAAAAAGCCCAAGAATGCCTTCAAATCAAGGCAAATCATATTGTGAAACGAACAAAAGATTGTGAAAGAGAAGAGGAATATTGTCTATCAATTTAGATTATCAACCCGCATGTACCGTCTTTGATCAGTCGTAACCATCGTTTTACCGAACCACGGATTAACGACTACCAGAAAGGCAACAGTCGCCCATCTTTGGACCAATTCTTGAAGTCTCTGAGGCACTCGCTTCACCCAAGAATGAAAAAATGTAATCTCTCCGTAAGATTCTGATAAAAGCAAATTCATGTAAATGGACCTGCTCATAAAGGAAAACCCGCCACAAACAAATATTTTCTTCCATGATATTCTGCTATAATTGGATCGCACTAAGCAAAAAAGAAGCAGCGCGATTACCGTGTTGTAAAAATGTTGCATCTTCATAATTATGCAAAAATTCTTCCAGAATAGCAAATAGTTTTGGCTTACCGCTAAAAAATTGTTGATTTTAGAGGAAAATAATTTTGTAAATTTTAATACTGTACATGTATTAAGTATTATTTAAAAAGAAAGAGGAATTGCACGATTTTTAAGGCACTGTCGTCTTGCTGGTTCCTTTTTGCTAAATGCGATCCAATATACTGCACTGCCGTGCTGAGGAAGAACGCCGTATGAACCTCCAGGCGTTGCCAAATTTCCTTCGTTAAATCACGAATTATTGGGAAAGTTTATTAATATTTCTCTTCCAGTTTTTCAGGCAATTTTGTTCTCAATTTTATCTAAAATATCTTAAAATATCAATGAAAAATATGCATCAGCTTCCTCAAAAATACATGTTTTATTCGGGAAATTTGGCAACTCTCGAATGTTCCTACGCCGTTCTTCCTTAGCACGGCAGTATAGGTGTCACTGTCATCACTCTACCTTGAAGCGAAATTTCTCGGAGAGCTCCTTTGCGGAGAGGCGGAGTATCTCGAGTTCCCGGTCAGTTCCTTCGGGACTACGTCCGAGTCTCTGGAGACTCCGCTTGGAGGCGTCGACGTCGCCCTTCTTGTAGAGCCAGGCGGGGGACTCCGGGACGAAGAGCTGGATGAAGAAGTAGAGGTAGCAGCCAGTGGCGAAGACACCCGAGGCGACTTTCCAGGGGAGGTAGCCGCCGACGAAGTACGTCAGGGACACCCCGAACGTGAACGACACCGTGAGGATCGAGAGCAGCACGCTCCGCTGCTTCTTCGTGCACGTCTCCGCGATGTAGACTACCGCTGCCACCTCCATACCTTTATTTAAAATAAACATGTAAAAAAACAACAACAACAACCCATTTGTATCAGTGCTCCCATTTCCCGGAGCTAGATCCGAATTCCGGAACTTTTGAAATTCCCGAAGTGTCTCTAGAATACCTATATAACGAGAGTATGGACATGTCGAAAATTTTGAGGTTAGATGATAGAGCTCTCAGACCCCAAAAGGTAGGCAATCTATGAATTCAAATTATCCAGAGTGCATGATTTATAATCACAATTGTTGGGAACTGTCGTTGGTAAAGCACGTATTGCGGAGGAATACTTACTTATGAATTTTCTTGTCCATTTTCGTTTGATACTAGAGTCTAAAGATTGACAATGACATTTTTCGCTTTCAAAGGTTACCTACCCTTTTGGGCCCTAAGAGCTACCTAATTCGAGCTGTCCATACTCTCCCTGTATATGTGCTCTAAGTGTTTCGAATATTTTGAACTTTCTCGGAACTTTTGAAAAAATCTAAAAGGAATCCCGGAAGTTTTGACGGCCATGGAGTGGTAGAAATTGGAATAAAAGTGTTCCGAATCCCGGAACTTTTGAGGGACATGAAATGGGAGCACTGATTTGTATTCATCCTGATTATGATATATGATTGACCTGCAAACTAAGCTATATGAAAGATAAACGCAAGCCCTAAAGGTTCCAATATGTACATCGGCATCACATGGTGTAAAATTATAGGCGCCGCATCCTTGTGTCGTGCGTGCTGCCTATCTGCTAATTGAAGGAGCATCACTTTTAGCGGCTCTGGTGCTTGCACTAGAGCTGCTATTCCGGACGGTCCCAGCTGGGGAGTATCAATGCAGCATGTTACATTGTAGAGACCGCGCGTTGGTTGATGGGAATCGGCGCCATTTTCGGCTATGTTCCTTGTCATGACTTTATTTTATTGCATACTGTTTTATTGTTAGTCAATGCTATGTTGTGTATTGTATTTTTGGAATCATGGTGATACAGTCAATAATTCAAAACTTGTTTGTGCTTTTATCTCGTGATGGAAAAAATGTACTTTACGTTCAATATTTGAAAATTTGAATTTTAAAGTTTTCGCGGTTAAGGAAGCTTTAACCACTGGGTTGGAGCTTCCTAGTTAATTACTCGATATCAGCTGATAGCAAACAAAGGTTACCAGGGAAACCGTAAACGTCTAACAACTATCGTGGCCATTGGGGCGATTATTGAAATGATATCGACTGTATGTCGCCGCTTACGACAGGACATAGCCCTATCTTAACTGTGTAATATATCGCAATTCGATATTGTTTTGATTTTTAAAAGGAGCAATTCATTCATACAGTTCCGATTAGTTTTGGCGAACGGGCCCTTAACCTACGGCACTCGGCTCATGGGAATTTTTTAACTTGTCCTGGACGGACTCGTCTGTAGCGCCTCGTTCTTCGTTGTGTGTGTGATTTCGTGAAGAAGTTTCTATGGCAATTTGCTTTTATTTGTGAGCTGTTTTTTCCATTCCGGGAACATATTTATTGAAAACGGCGACTTTTTCAACAGTCCTATTTTTATCTACAACATCTAAGTGGCCCTTCATAATCATTTAATTTTGGCCCCTGGCCAGAAAAAGGTTCGGAAATTGCAGTGATTTTGCCGAAAATGCTGAAGTAAGTAAATTTGGGCATTTTTTTTCCTTCTTCAAACTCTGTGGAGAAGCACTTCTCCTCCAGTACATCTATTTTTTTACTTATCTCTCGCAAGGTACATTTACAGAAGGTGTGTTCCAGTATTAACAGTTCAGATTCGTGGTTTTTTTATTATAACGCTTATTTCGGAAAGCAATTATTACATTGTTCAATTCTACTGACTTTCAACACTCGATTATACTCCCGGCAAATTCTGCAGCAGCGTTTCAAATGTTGACTCTAATGCTTCCAACAGCCATCCGATGTCTAAGGGTTTATCCCTAGATTTAGGGATTTTCCGGAATTTCCAGGGATTTAGGGATTTTTCAGGAAATCTAGGGATTTTTTTTTGATGAGGTAAAGTTACCAAAAATCAACTTTTTAACCTCAATTCTAGCTTCGACAATCGAAAACATTTTTTCATCTATATTTTGTAGGCCTTTTTGGCAACACTATTTTCCCCGCAAATAAGCCGGAAATTAAAACGATTGCGTCCTTCGATGTACTTGACATTCAACTGCATTCAACCTGTTAATAATAAGAAATCAACTAATATTCTTTCATTTTATTGGTCTGGATTAGCACTGCTTTCAGAGAGCGCCAAAATTCAAACGAGCCAATCAGATTTAAATATTGCAAATCGCTACATCGAATGACATCATGATTCTTCGTTAAAAATGGCGCTTTTTGCAAAATCTAGGGATTTTTTAAGTATATTTGAGCAAATCTGGGGATTTAGGGATTTTTAGCGAAATCTAGGCATTTTTTTTCTTCCCCGCTAGGGATTTAATATCGGAAGACTGGCTTCCAGTATCGTAGCGTTGATCGTCGCTGATGTCGAAATGGAACCTAATGCCGGACTTACTGTAACACCTCCATTCCTCAATTCCGGTGAGGAATACGTCTCTACCCTTAACTCAATATAAATATACAAATTGATAAGTGAGTGCTTTAGTCTCCTGAAAACAGAATTGCGAAACTTAAAATTGGAGAAAAATGATGAGTAAATGAAAAAATGGAACCAATTGATGGGATATGTCGCATGCCATTCTGACACAAAATATGGCGTCTATCGAATCACCTTAACTAAATAAAATAACCAAATTTTCAACTCTCAAACTATCAACTATCAACTATCAAATTTCAAACTATCAAAATTTCCAACAATGACAAAAATGATTGTAATATACCTATAATGTAATGAAATATACACGCTCTAATCATTTAATTTGTATTACCTTTATGTTATGTACCTACATGTTATACTATTTTTATAATAAATTTTGCCAACATGCTTTTCAATTCAGTCTACAACATTTCATTCCGACGTGGCAATAATGATTTATAATGCCCCTAATCCATTAAAATGAATTACAATAGTAATGCCGCATTATAATGTCGTATTATACATCGCAACGATTCATGTCCTACTGATTATTGATTATTGTAAGATGAATTCTGTTTTCTCTGATTGTATGTTTCATACGTGCGAAGCAAGTACGGGTCACTAGAAACGTGGTTCGTACGGGTGGCTGATGAAATTGATCTTCGAATACCTTTTGATGAGCTAGGGAAATGGAACCATCTGCATCTCATGGACAATAAATAGTTGCCGTAATTAAGGTCATCCCGTGATTAAGGTGCCGTGATTTAAGTCATAAATTCTTCATCTAATTCTTGATTCATCTCCAAAATGTCTGCTAAAGCTTTCATGCGCTTCTCCTTGTATGCATGAATGAGCAAATTGGGTATCGAACAAGCGGACACTTTTTGAAAATTCAGATGATTCTGGACAATATCGTACAGAAGTCCACGAGCTGCAGATAGAACCATTACCTCTAGCTCATCAAAAGTTATTCGAAGATCATTCAACAACCTCTTTGACAAGTTGCAAAAACTTTTCGTTAACAATAGTGTCACACGGTACTAGGAATATTTACTATTTAACGAACCTTATATTTCCCTGACTCAGTCCTAAATTATAGAAGTATGCGTTACTTTTCCAGCAATCCAAAAAAACAATTATACAAAAAACCAATACCTACACTTTCAGATATAAAAATGCAAATTTTTTGCAACCTCGCTAAACGACTTATCAACCAGAGATTTTTTAGGAAGCGGACCTCCAAAGAGCTTTCAAAATTAAAAGTATACAACAAGTGATAATGCCATGTATTCGCCATATCAAAGCCCAATACACATTTATACACCGGCTACGTAAATCTGCTAAGTTACAAAACATGAATCGACAGTTGTCGGATTGTACATCAATGACAAAATGTGTCTAGGCCCTCATTCTTGACTACAACTACTGCCCCCAGAGCCGCTCTCCGACGCCAATGCGTTGGAGCTTCCTGCTTGTTTTTAAGTTACTGGAATAGAGAAGTAGGTTGCAATGTTTCTGTCAATGTCAACAACTCAGTCATACACTTTTTCACTTTTCAATACCACAAAATCCACTTGCATCAGAATACAATACGATACAATAGAATGAGAAGTAGTATGTTTTGCAAAGTTCAAACGAGTGTAAGTTTAGAAAACTTTTGCATATTTTACTCAAATGTTTGAGTGCGTACGCAAGCTGCTCAGTGACGAAATTTTTGGCGATTCTCACACCCACATGGCGTGGAGAGCTGAGATTTTCGGCCCCGGCCTCCAAAATGGCGAAATTTTGGTAGTCTGCGGCTAGTTTTTGGCAGTATTACCGAATTTTGGTTATTAGACCGATATTTCAGCTGTCGAGCTTTTCTCGGTTAGAGCATTGTCACCGCGCTCCAGTTTTTCTCACCCTTATAACTGCGATAAAAAAGAGAGATACCTCTTTAACAACTCACCAATAGCAAAAGAGCAAACACACCGACCCACGCAGATATGCCACACTTCCGTGGCGCATGCAATTATGCTGAAACCAACACCCATGTCGAGGTAGAAGAACAGCAGCCCTTTTTTCCGTCCAATCAGATCTATAGTTGGGCCGACGACCAATGATGCGATTGGTGCCATCAAGATGCCAAGACTAGCTGAAACGGAAATTCATGAATCCGATGTCATATAGGTGATTTACCTTAATCTGAAATATGTTTTCCTAAACGATATGACAACTCAAGAGTAGGGACGACCTAGAAGAGAGCGTGCCTAACTTGAAGCAATAGTTTAATAGGTGGGCGAGGGATGGAATTACTCTCCTTTTTACCTTCAAATCTGACAATGGACAAATGGTCAAGGTACGAATTTAAGCACTCTGTTACATGTTACTGAACCAGAATCTCACGTAGAACCAGATTCTCTCACCGAAAATTACTGAAATTAACTTCTAACTGAGATATTAACGTTTTTATTGTGCATCGGCTACGGGAAATTTGAAGCGCGCGGTCACAAGAAACTCGAAACTCTACGTGAGTCAAATCGCGCCTTACATTAAGGGTATTTCACAGGCTTCTCAATCGAGCAGTGTTCCTTTCCAACCCTTTATTGTTCAAAGTGTAAACAATTTACTACAGCTGAGCCAAAGCGTCATGATTGAGGCTACTATACTTGGACTGCACTTTGCAATTTGGAACTACAATATCTGGCTCAGTTTAGAAACGACGTGTGCACCATCATTTTCCCTATGCACATGTGTGTTTTTACTGATGGAGCAATGATGGAGCTCCTAATTGCAAAATGTAGTCCATTTTTATATCGCAGAGACTGCCACGGTAACGTCCAGTGTGCGATTTGACTCACGCAGGTGATAGGTCAAAATGTCCCAAAAAAAAATGTCCAAACCCTAAATGCCCAAAAATCTCAAAAGGCCAAATATCAGTAATGTCCAGCAGACAAATAAGTCCAAAAGTAGGCAAATGTCTAAATGCGTGAGATTAGGCATTGCTTGAGTTGTCATTGGATTTTTGGGACAATGGGAACGAAGCGGAAATTTTGAAACACTTCAATTGAGATGCGTATTTTTGCAGTTTTCCGTCGATGTGTCTTCTTCTAAATCGCAATATTTTCAATCTAGATGAGACGTGTTAGGGTAAACATCAATTTCAAATTTCATCATTCAATGACGTAAAAAATGGCTTCCAGACCACTGAATATAGCGCAGCTTGTAAGTAAATCGTGAAAAGTATGTAAAATTGGTATTTTTGAGGTTCAAAAGTTCTACAGAAATGGAAAAAAAGAAAGAGAAACTTGTACACAATCAGTGTTCAAGAATTTTAAGCAAAAAATTGGTGTAGTTTGGTTTTAATAAGGTGAAGTAAAAAAAAAAAAAAAAAAAAAAAAAAGGAAACGACGGAGAACCGGATTTTTTGCGTATTTTACTTGATATTATTAAATTTAGCCTTTTTTCGCTCTACTTTTTTCCCAAGTTGCTTAATTTTCTCTTCTTTTTTTCCTATTCTTACGTCTGGGCCTATTTTAGGGGCGCTGAGAGACAACCACGTTACAAACGAACGTCAAATCTTGTTTTTGCTGTTCCGGCCATTTTGCGGGTTTAGAATCCGACACGCACCTATTCTGACTTTTGAGGAGCAAAAAATAATTTTTTTTTCTTTCGACCGCGTCAGACTCAGTGAAAACGGAATGGCGGGTAGTATGAATCAGAATCTTACCGTGCGTACCCAGCAGCGACAGCCAAGTTTGTCATCATCCTCTTGCTCCATTTTATTCGGTGCTGACGTAAAAAAAAAATGATGAGGAAAAATAGACTGTGAACCTCAAAATAGGATCCCCCAAATCCGGAAGCTGTCACATGTATTACAGTCAAATGCTCAAATGGACGTCCAAAAACTTAACTATAGTGAATACCACATGCACTGCGTCATGGCACTTAGACACCAATTGCTACTGAACTCTTTCTTATCTGAAAATTGTCTGTCCCATATCGGATGTGTATACTCTGTATTTCGCAAGCGTTCATCTCGAAATAGCATACCCAGAAATAAAACGACAAAACAACCGGTGGATCCATGAACTACATGCAAGTTTTTGCAGTTAAAACATATCGTTTTAAAGTTTTAGTCATCGATGTAATTATTATTTTCTGTCCCGTCATCGTATTGGAATTGTGCGGAACAGCAATTCAATACAGGAATGTAGAATTGCATATCTCCAGAGTAGAAGGCGAACTCTCTGTCCGACAAACTCCTCAGGTAGGTATTTTATTCTCTTAACTCAAATGCAACATGATATTGAAAGGGAATGGACTTTTTATCGTCCCCCTGGTAAAAATTGGCTGCCGGAGATGTGTTTCAAAATACTATATGAATTCTTATAACCGGCTATAGAAAGCTATAGAAAATCATATGACTGGCTATGGAAAGCGAAGAAAATCATACAGTCAAGCTATGCGAAGCGATAAAAAATTATATACCCGAGCTACACAATTTATTGCTGGGCAATACCTTTATCGCCACCGGCTACAGAAGGCTTTAAGAAATTCTTTAGCCGGCTATATGTAGAAGCTATAAGAAATTTTATGGTGGGCTATAGGTCTATGGTATTTTGGACCACAGATCCTATGGCCAATTTTTACCAGGGCTTTTCTTTCTTTTCTTACTCATCCCATAAAAAAGTATCTCTCACCCCACAGCCGATTAAAAATCCTCTCGAATAGAACGTTGGAAACTGAGGGAGGCTCTACAAGACTCATTTTAAAATTTTAAAAAAAGGGCTCAGTTTCCAATTTTTCGTGATTTTTTATTGACTAATATTTGTTGTGGGAGAAAAAAATGTTTTTTCAATAAAGAGTGATATAGCCCAAACAGTTTGTCAACAATGAAACTTCCAAACCGCGCAGCCCGTTAGGGTATTTAGAGATCTCCGCTTTTATGTTAATTTTTTGTAAGCAAATAAATCAACATCATTTTTTAAAATTTTCAAGGATTTTTTCTCAGAAAACAAAAATCGCGGAAGTTTTTAAGAATTTGAGTACATTACTTTTTAAAAATGAAGTTTAACAGTAAGTCTGCAACGTTGCAAACTGGGATACATGGCTGTTGAGTTTTACCGTCTATATAGAGTTAAAGTTACAAAAGAAATTAGAATGGCACAAAAAACAAGTTTTCACGAACTAATCTTACTAATCTTACACACACACTACTAATCACACATACGCACTAATTACTTACACATACTAATCTTACTCGATGTTATAAAATCATGAGAGAAACACGTGACGCATAACGCCTGAGTTGCGAGGCGCTTCGAACATCGGGTGGTTGTACCGCGAAGCGGTCAGGGGACTAGCTACGCCCTCTAGAATACGTACATGATACGTACAAATTATATTGTATCAAAATTGAGCTTACAATGAGGTATATCACAAAACAGCTTGACATCGATTAGAATGTGACAAATGTCCTTCAGTTGTCTCTCCGAGAGACAAAAATCTACAGGATATTCTCTCTCGGTACCCTCTACGGACAGCAGACATCAATTTTTAAAGTCATACTCAAAGAAAAATCTACGATTACAACAGCCATACTTCGATTCCATGGTTCAAGCAGCCGAATTATATACTCCGGTTCAAATAAATACAGTCTCGAATAAAAATTCAAGTCTTAGTATGACCGTCGATCTAAAACTTAGACTGATGAACTTAGACCTTAAAGTCCGACATCGAAAACCAACCATATCGGTCAACCGAACTGAAAGGGTTTTTCTGAGTCGGACTGAAAGGTCGAAAGAACTGGCGACTCCTAATTGAAGGAAAAAACTCATTGCTCACCAACCCTCATGTGTACTTACCTATCTCTGGAAAACAGGGTTCTGTCGATCATTAACCTCCCTTCACACTGTTCTTTCAGCATTCTCGATCTCGGATCTCTCAGTCGCCTGGACCCTTGAATCCCTACGATCCCTCGGCAGAAACCCCCGCTCGATCTCATACAACGTCTTATTCTGGGTCTCGGGCAGGAAAAAGGCCCCCAAGAGCACGGCCAGAAACGACGCAGCAGCATAAACGAAAAGCATGCCCCACATGGCAAGCACCTCCATCGCCGCGGCGTAGATCTTGACGGACACGAACATGATAGCAGACCCGACGACGAAGACGGCGCCTGACATGGACCCGCGGACCCGGAGTGGGAACACCTCGCCGGACATCAACCACGGGAGGATGCACACGCCCAGGATCCCGCCGACGATGTTGACGATGAGCAGGACGATCGGCACCCACTCGCAGGGTCGATGTCCGACGGGCGTGGTCCGGTAGATGTACTCGTAGGCGCCCGCGCCCAGGAAGGAGATCGTCATCAGGATCCCTGAAGTGACCGTCGCTGGTTTTCGGCCGACGTAGGCGGTGGCGTATATGCCGAGGGTGCTGTTGGCGATCACCCGGACGATGGAGATGATGATCGAGACGCGTAGGGGGTTGTAGGATGTGCCGAGGCGGTCGATGAAGTCCAGGGTGTAGTAGAGGATTTGGAAAACCCCCGTTGCGCACTGGAGGAAATGGTAGGTGCATAGTATGATAAACGGTTTCCAGACGGTCGGTTCAAGAAGGACCTTAAACAAAGTGAGGGATTTGTTCTATCAGTGTTCAATTAGAGACTTGTATAGGATAACAGAGCCAACAGCTAGGTCGTCAGGTGGAGTTTGATATAATCAGCTGCAGTAAGAAAAGGTTTGCATACCACACCAAACGCAAATCCTCGAGTAATTGCCTCTCGGTGGATGAGTTCTTGCCCACCTCAAAAATTGATAGTCCAGGCAAACACGGAAAAGAGCCTGCAAAAATCCCGGGTAGCAATTTTTTCATCGATTCTTATGTAATTTTTGACGCTGAATCCGAATTTCAACTTTGCGCCATTAAATTCGGACTGGAAAGTTGCCAAATTTGGCAAAAATGGCCTAAAATCGGACTTTTTTCCGGATTATGGCCTGTAACTTGCCAAAAATTGATCTGACGATAAAATTAGTTATTTTCAGAAGTAAAGCTCGTTAAATTTCCTATAAAAAAGTTCCTATAGGAAGCTAAAAATCTAAAAAGCTCCTAAAATCAAGCGCGCTGGCGGGCTCCGAACTTTGTAAAATGTGCGAAAATTGCGCATACTGTAATGTGTTGGGTTATCCTTATTATTTACATCAATTCATTTCACTAAGTGTAATTTTTATCATCTTCACTTAATTTGTCCAGAAATTACTCGTCGGACGATTAAAACAGGACACATCGGGCAAAAACCGCGAAAAACACAATTTTTGCTCATTTTTCAAAGTTCGGAGCCCGCCAGCGCGCTTGATTTTGCATTGAGCAAAAAAATGTATGGGACATTTTTACAGGAAATTTAACGAGCTTTATTTTCTGAAAATAACTAATTTTATCGTCAGATCAATTATTAGCAAGTTACAGGTCATAATCCAGAAAAAAGGCCGATTTTAGGCCATTTTTGCCAAATTTGGCAACTTTCCGGTCCGACTTTAATGGCGCAAAGTTGAAATTCGGATTCAGTGTCAAAAATTACACAGGAATCGATGAAAACATTGCTACCCGGGATTTTTGCAGGCTATAGCCCTTTTCATGGCTTATTTGCCTGGACTATGAAGCCATAGCAGCAATGTGTGTAACTTCAACATCCTTCCAGGGCCAATTTTACTTCTTTTAAATTTTCAGGCAGAAAACGCTCCTGTCCGTCGCAAAAATAGTTCTCTTGGTAAAATTTTGAAAAGGAAACGTGAAACATGGTCTGTCGTTAAAATACGCAATGTAAATAAGCTGATTCCAGTAAAACCCGTCCAATTTGCAACGAGAACCACTAATTCTGGCTTATTTCAGAAACAACGCGTGTTCCCCTAGTTTCCCTATGCAGATCAGTGGCGGGGTGTGAACGATCGATCGTCGATATTTCTCATTTTGAAGCTATGGTGAAGAATTGATTATTAAGGTGATCGTTGCGAACACCCTATTTATCGATCCTATTCCATAGGTTTAAATGACGGATCAAACCATATATCGCGAAGGACGCCACGCCACTGATGCAGATAAGGGTTTTATGGGTAAGCCAGAAATAGTATTTGCACGTTGCAAAATGTAGTCCAGTTGTTCGGTTTTTCATGTTCAAGATACCTAACAAACACTGAAAAAAAATTCTCGGCGTTTTTACCAAGGTCCGTTGGTACCATTACCATCTCAATTTTTTACCAATTATTGGTAATTTTACCAAGACAGACTTGTAAGGTTACCTAAAAACCGGTATTTTTACTGTTTTTTCGAGATAAGAATACCACTTTTATTGGTAATCAATTCCCGGTAACTTTGCCATTTCATCTCGGTAATTCTACCACAGTCGACAAAAAATATTGGCGTTTTTACCAAGGTCCAGTAAAATTACCGAGAAAGTTCAATAATTTTACCGAGATTTCTCGGTAAAATTACCAATTCCATAAATGGTAATTTTACCAAGAAAAAATTGGGATCAAATAGAACCCTGAATTCTTGGTAATTTTACCCTTTTCTTAGTAAATACACCGAGATTTTTTTTTCAGTGAACCTCCAGACTAACCTTGAGCTGGAACTTCTCGGACTGTTCTTTGGAGGAGAGACGGAGCATTTCCAGCTCGCGGGCGATTCCCTCGGGACTCCGCCCGAGTTTCTGGAGGCTCCGAGTAGAGGCATCAATTCGACCCTGTTTGTAGAGCCAGGCAGGGGACTCGGGGGCCAGGAGCTGGACGAGGAAGTAAAGGAAGCAGCACAGTGCGAATATGGCCGAAGCGATGTTCCAAGGGAGGTAGCCGCCGACGACGTAGGTGATGGAGCAGCCAGTTGTAAAGGAGGCCGCTACCATGGACAGCAGCATACTGCGCTGCTTCTTCGTGCAGGTCTCTGCCAGGTAGACTATGGCTGCTACCTCCATACCTGTAAATGAAATGGACGTATTTCTACCAAACAGACCTATGTGCAGGTGAGAAATATGGGGTGTGCTCTAGAAAGCTGCATAAGAAGCAATGTAAAAGTGGGCGTGATTCCTTTTGAAGAATTGGAAAACCGGGGTTTTACATTCTATCAAACAGACCTATGTGCCAACTGAATGCGGAACTCATGAGCCGCGGGCATGGCAAGAGAGCGTTGTGGACAGGGCTCATGAGTTACAGCGCCCCGACGACGATATCCCCCTCTCGCGGGAGCTCGATCATTGCCGCTGACGTCACTGGCGCTTTATTATTCTTATTCACTCTTACGGCCAAAGAACTAACGAGCACACCCCATATTTCTCACCTCCACATAGGTCTGTTTGGTAGAAATACATCCAAATGTGAGTTAGGTCAGTGCCAAAGAAGGATTCAACGGAGGACAGAAATAGAAAGGCAAAAGAATGGACAATACACGATTACGGTACGGTAACGTTTACTCTCTGGTGTGCGATTTAAACACAAGTTATGGTTTTACCGAAGTTTGAATTTAGGCATTTTATAACGTTACCCTCCTAGTTAGGAGGTACCTTAAATAATTTCAGCTGCATTACGTTTGCTTCCGCCGTACATGTGGATCGAGTCGTTCGGAAAATGTGGAAACTTAAAAACCCTGTAACTCCATTTTGATGAAAATTTGAGGTTCTAAAAGTGGCTCCATCGGTTTCCTCGTGAAATTTTCTTAACGAGACATCTCTTACAATTTAAAATATGACATAATGAACATCAAAATTGGCAGTTTTAAGTCTGAAATTTAATATCCATTCTTTCCCGTTGACTCGATACACTCTGTGCCGTTTCACATGTTTTGATGAGAAAACACAGCATAATGCTCAATTCGTCGCCTACCTGACATAAGGGCGTAACTACACTCTGACATGAACCTTGTCTTCCATACAATTCAGTGTTTTTCAGGGCTCATCTCAATGTGTAGATACGCTCTTATGCCAGCCAAGCGACGAATTGCTCAAGCTCGCATGCACCTTGCCCGATGAACCATTTCTGCCGATTTGCGAGAAAGAAAGTAAGTGTTTTCTGCAATTCTTTGGAGGAGAGATGATTCTATTGAATTTTGAGCCCAAAAAAATTTTGATAAAAAAATGGCGTATATGCACTTACATACAACACCTGTAGATACCTCAATAATGATGAAACTCAGGCCCACGGACTTCGAGAAATTATGTGGACAAAATATGGAAATGTAAAAAATTACAAAGCATATATCTTCGATTTTGTACCTCTATTTTGCTTATACAAAATTGAAGTATGTATTTTCAGCTGTGACAGATAAGATGGGGTCCTACGTATGAGAAACTAGGAACACCTACCCGTAGCTCCATGTGTGCCTTTGCCTGATTCTTGACAAACAAGTCCTCCACCCTCTTATAACATTCAAAATCCAAACTTTCCAAATTTTATATAGGTGCCTTTGTATAATTTACCCTTATCTATCTAATAATATTTTTTTAAAATTACATGACAAAATATGTAAGCATGGCTACTTTACATTTGCAAAGATTATGAAAAAAACGAATTATTAAAGCATTGTAATGGATTTCATGGGTCTCAGTGTAATGGGTACCGCGATTGGAGTAGGTGTTTTCCTAATTTATTCAAGGATATAGAGCATGTTAACACTCATAATCAGAATGAAACATGAAAAGTCTCATTCCTTTTGTCTTCTGTGTTTAAAATAAACTTTATGTCATACTCAATTGAGAGTATTACATTTCGAGTGATCGTTATCAGTCACACTCGGCACACAGTGTTTTACAAACTCCACACCAGCAAACAAAGCAATGTAGGTGGATGAAGTGACAGTGTTAAGCGGAGATTAACAGTTTTTTTTTTACGAGCAGCTTTAGTCATCTCGGCTTAGTTGAAACTAAGGAGTCGAGCGGTTTGCCTAGAGTTTGACTACTTAGATCCCATTCGCTATACCTACAGACTGCTTAAGACATCAAGCTCCAGCCACCAGGTTTCGAATTGATAGCGTTAAGCGTTAAGTATTCCAGTATTATCTACATTGTGGATATTTAAAAAGTCTCTGTGCGACCTGTGTGATTTGTTCAAAAAACTCTGAATGGTCTTCATTCAGCAATGTGGAGCTACAGTTTCTTCTTTTTCCTCTACTACTTTCATTTTAAAAACAACATATAAATCATTAGTTTTCTTTTACAGGTGAGAAATTGTATAGATGAGATCTCAGAAAATGGATCGAATTTGGCAAAAAGGAACCAGCGCAGTTACAGTGTTGTAAAAATATTGCTCCTTCATAATTATCCGAAATAAACCAGTATGCACCATGAGAACATTGGTGCGGGGTCTGTAACATTTTTCTGATACAGACGGAGTGATATCAGAATCTGAAGATTACCAGGGCCGGATTAAGGGGGTGGCCACATGGGCCGCGGCCCATGGCTCCAAAAGTAGGGGGCGGCAAATTTTGCAATTTTTTTACATGTAGGTATAAAAAAAAAATCAGATTTAGAAAAAAAAATACAGACGAGAAAAGGCGACCAAATCTCTTATTTCCTGAGAGTATAGTAATTTCTAATTTTGTCGTCTTTCAGTGATACAAGAGACAGCACCTTTAATTAGTCGAGTTAAGGGAGAAACCAAACACGCAATTTGGCCTGGAACGGCGCGACTTAGAGAGAAATGATGACGAGGACTTGAGATGAAAAGGAGAAGTCCTCGATGCGGCGATCGGCATGTGACACATATTAGCGCCTACAAGACTGCACGAATACTTCACGCACTGCATCAAACACAGTGCGGTCATTGCGGTCAGCGTGAAACGGATAGCGCCTACAAGAATGCATGAATACCTCACGCATTGCGCTAAACACAGCGCGGTCAGCGTGAAACGCATAGCGCCTTCAAGACTGCGAGAATACTTCACGCATTGCGTAAAACACAATGCTGTCTGCGCGGCGCGGCGGCGGAAGTTAAAATCATTAATCCACATTTTATGTTTGTTCTTTCATAATTTTTTCGTTCATTTCTTAGGAATGGAAGGCCTTGTCCACACAGAGATAGGTTCACGAAACTTAACTTTCGCGCAAAGTTTTGTGAACTTTTGATAGTAGTGTCGACGGGGCTTTCCCAAAAAATGCTTCCAATACGAGTAAACGCGTCTTATGCACCCCTCCCCCGCTGGCACGTTCATTTGATGGTTTTTATTGATGTTTCAAAACGGATGAGAAGGGGGTGGCAAAATACAGGCGGCCCATGGGCGGCAAGTAGATAAATCGGGCCCTGGAGATTACAACTAATTAATCTCATTTATACCTATTTTAAAGTGAAAAATTCCCTCTGAATCATCTGCAGATAGTCCAAATCGTGGACAGATCAATCGCACTCGGATCAACTGATCGTATTTGAGGTTTAGCTATAACTATTTCTAGGCGACTCACGAGCTCACCCCATTTGGACGTATTTCTATCAAATGGACCTAAGTGCCATAGGGTGAGGAAGGTAGAGGGGGGCTTATTGTTAGATTAGCGGCGGAATCGGGCGTCCGGCTTATTCCATCCTATACTCGCAATGCTTTTCCATGACGCTTAGGTCCGTTTGACAGAACGCGCTATCCGGGATTCTAAATTCCTCAAAAGGAACTCAAATTGGCGCTTAGTTCCGTTTGATAGAAATACGTCCATTTGTGTTTGACACTTAAGTGCAAAGCACAATTAGCAATTAGAACATCGACGGAGCCCCCGAACCAGCTTAACTACATGAGGCGGTGCCTTATTTCCTTTCGTGTATAATTTTTTCAACAGAAAACTAAGCAAAATTTTCATTTGAAATCTTCTTTATAATCATGGGTAAATTCACAGAAAGATTCAAGGCGTTGTATAGTTTAGTTGTTTGTTAAATATATAAAACACAGAAAAACTAGGCAATGCTGATTGAGGCAATGTGAAAAGCTGTTGATCCTGGTTAAATCCACCCACAGCCAAATGCGATGTATGGAATAACACCTTTCGGTTCAAAATCAATCCACCTCGGCACTCAATTCTAAATTACCCGACTTCGAGCTACGACCGGATGGAAAGCCATCGGTGGATAATTGGACTACATTTTGCAATTTGGAACTATAAATTCTGTCCCGGTTTAAAAACAACGTATGCGTCGTTAGTTTCCCTATGCACATAAGTGTTTTTTCAGATGAGCCAGAATTTATAGTTCCAAATTGCAAAATGCAGTCCAATTCGTCAAACATTAAATGATCACTGAGCTTCATCACTCTCAGAAGTGTTACCTATGTGATGTTCATTCTTTAATTGATGGACCATACTCGCATATGTTCAGTACTTGCGATTAAAGTCGAAACCTTTGACCTTTAGTTCTAAATTTGGAAGCACTTTGCCTTCCTGCCGAAAATGTAGGCAAACGAATCTCTGATTTCTAGTTTTTAAGCACTGCTTCAGTTTGTCATATTTTCCTCATTACATTCGCGAGTGTGTTGACAGCGGGTCGCTTGTTTCATACTTTTTTGGTGGTCCTTGACAGGAGAAACCTCGACGCGATGATTGGATGCCAATTTTTCAGGACAGTCATTACATCACGTTAGGTTTGAAATTGTCTACTGATTGAATTTTCGATGGGGAGCGAACCCTCTAATATCCCAAGGAACATGTTGCGGTTGGTCTAGTTTATTTTTCCACTAATATAGAATGACCTGAGCTGCATTTACGTTCATTATTTATAAAGAATAACTGACCAATCTACTTTAAATTTTAGATTTTTTTTCTTTTTCTTGTCTTTTTTTTGGAGGGAAGAAAAATTACACAATATTTTGCACAACAATTACCAATATTCCTTTAATAGAATACGTAAAGGGAAAAGCTGGGAACTTTGAAAAACCAAAATGTTTGAGGTTTTTTTCGATTAGTCCGTTCCAGCCATGTTAATAACAAAAATGAATGATATTTTTTATTTTTTGTCTCAGGCCTCATTTTTTTGCTCTCTCTCTCTCTCTCTTTTGCGGATCTCTACGTTTTTTATCATTGGACGATGCTGTACTCGCAGCCAGGCTCTGAATGAACGTTTGTTCCTAACATTTTGTTTTCCACTAAAAAAAAACACACTTTTTTTTACGAACAAGTACTTACCGACAGCAAATGAACAGATACAACGGCCCACGTACAGATGCCATAATTTCGTTGCACAAGCTATTATACCAAAACCAAGGCCCATATTGATAAAAAAGAAAAGAAGTCCTTTTTTTCGTCCGATTGCATCTATAGTCGGCCCGACGATGACCCCTGAGACAGGCGACAGCAAAATACCAAGACTAGCTGAAACGAAAACGATTTGCGTACAGATAAACAACCGTTTTTGCCCTTCACGGAAGTTGCATATCCCCAAGGGGCGATAACATACGCTACATCGGTACTCAACAGCTTGCCCATGGTCAGTATATTGAGCCTGTAAGGAGAGAATTTGCAAATGATGTAGTAAAATGAAATTATAATTAAGGAAAGATAATTTTTCCGAACCTGGTATTGTATGACGTATGTTGAAAACCTCTTGAGAGAAGAATTAACATATATCACGCAAAATCATGCCTCAACATACGCACATTAGAGATGCTCTTAAATCGATCCCTAGTGCCTCGTGACGTCCTACACCCATACTGCCGTGCTATGGAAAAAATGACGTACAAGTCTTTAGGCGTTGCCAAATTTCCTTTGATACATGCATTAAGCCGCGCAGCCTCGCGCTCTGCGACGCCCAATCGCCATTTTCCTTTGATAAATCACGAATTTTCGGGGATATTTATAAACATCTTTCCTCCGATATTCAATTTCGTTCGTAATTTGATATAAATAGTCGGAAAATTGAGATGGTAAATATTCATAACTTTCTTCGAAGATAAATATTGGCTGAGAGGAAATTCGGCAACATGCGAATGTTGCGTTTTTTTTCTTGCGTTTTCACCGCATACGGTGTTTTTCCTCAGCACGGGTAGCACAGTTCCCTATCTTTCTTAAAGTTCTTTCGGTGAATTTGCACTATTTCATTTCTTCTTCAACCTCCTGTTACGACCCTCTCACTGAGCGTCTTCTTCATATCCCATCAGGAAGAAACCAATCAAATATATTCTTTGACAGCCTTTCTTCCACTATTTTATCAACATAATCTGAGCTAAACGTTTGATCATGGTCATGAATAAGTCATGTTTCACCACAATAAAGTCACGCACTCCATTAAAATTCTTAGTTCTCACCTATCCACGTTTCTTCCTCCAGTGTGGTGTGAATTGTGCTGTCCCTCTCTTTAAGTTGGGGCAGCAGCACAGCCGATTGGGCCTCCGTCACACCCGTGAAAACGAATAGCATCATCGCCCCACTGCAGGCAAACATCTAAAAAGGCAAAAGAAAATTCAAAATGTTATACTTCAACTAAAAACTTGAAACATGAACGAGCTCATTGGTATATATATGTACCTACGGATAAAGGTCGAGAAGGTCTCAGAAGTCAAGTTGAAAACTTGGGAAAAAACACTTCTTCTTCCAACCTCTCAATATATGTAAAGACAATTACACTAAATACTGGAGGATTTTTAATAAATTGGAAAAGACTGTAGTAAGAAGTGAGAGTAAGAACTAAGGAATTCCTATTCAATGAATTTGGTCCCTTTATGTTTTGTTCACCGATCTATATTGAATTTTGTCACTGGTGCCAAATCACAGTCCCGAGCCTATGAGGAAAAATGGTTTTCCGGTATCATAAGCTTTTCTTGCAAATCCAGTCGTAATCCAGATGTGAAAATTGGGATTTTTAATGCTAAATCAAAGACTTACTTTCATCGATTAAAATCGGAATGGACGAACAATTGGACTGCATTTTGCAATTTGGAACTATAAATTCTGGCTCATTTGAAAAAACACTTATGTGCGTAGGAAAATTAATGGCACATACGCTATTTTTAAACCGGGCCAGAATTTATAGTTCCAAATTGCAAAATGCAGTCCAATTGACGTTAGTTGTCTCCATTCGTAATGCTATCGTCAAGACATGCGTGGTTATGTGCGCAGGAAAAATAGAATGGAAAGCAAGCGGCCCAATCTATTTTGGTATCGATTGGATCGATGTCCACTTTTGGCTAAACATCCAACACTCTGAGCTTCACTTTGAACTTATGTGAAACTCGTGAGCAACCTGATCGAGTGAAGCAAAAGTTCAGTCCGGGCTTCAAAGCTACTGTTTGTCTAATGATCACCACGGCAAATCGGACAGACGCAGCGAACACAAAATGGAAACAGAGAAAGGGAAAGGACGCGCGTTGATGACGGCGCAGAGATACAACTATACGTGCTTGGTGGATGTCCGTGTTGAATTTACAAAATTGAAGGCGCTGTGCGCGAGGCGTGAACTTGCAATGCTCCGCTCCATGCTGCCAATAAGGTGTCGCTCAGATTCGAAAGAAAAGTTAAAGAACGAGGCTGTAATACGTCTATCCTATCTTCGGCTGTATTGAAACTCGAATTATTTCCTTTTTTTTAAATTAGTGATGTTGGATTTTTTTTTTAGGATGTATTTGTAGACCTTTATCTTAAACTAGTATGCGCCGGCCCCATGCAACCCGCGGATCACGTGTTTATGGGAAGCCGCGGGTCAATTTGACCCGACTTGGGCATCTCCGGTTAAGCGGACCTGAAAATTGACCCTCAAAAGTAATTTTTACATGATAGGGATGATAACAGTATGGGGCGTCTAAAATATATTGTCCCTGATCGTCTCCCTGCCCTAATTACTCCTAATGGAACACTAGACAAGGTACGAATTTAAGCATTCTGATACATGTTTCTTAACCGGAATTTCACGTTGAACACGATTCGCGCAACGAAAACTAACGGAACAAGCTCCAAACGAAGATATTAATGTTTCTATTTCACATTGGTTACGAGGAATCTGAACTGCCCGCTGACAAGAAACTCAAAGCTTTACGTGAGTCAAATCGCACACTTTAACGGTTTCAACAAGCTTCTCAATCGAGTAATGTTCATTTCCCATCATGTGTTGTTCAAACTATTAGCAATTTGCTATAACTGAGCCAAAGCGTCAAGATTAAGGTTGCCAGATTTTTATATCGCAGAGACTGTCATGATAACGTTTAGCGCGCGATGTGAATCACGTAGAGCATTGAGTTTTCATGAGCGGGTGGTCTGAATTCACGCATTAAGAATCATTAAATATCTTCGTAAGGGGTTAATTTCGGTAATTTTCGTTGTGTGCATCGTGTTTTACGTGAAATTTTGGTGAAGAAACATGTATCAGAATGCTGAAATTCGTACCTTATCTAGTGGTCCATTTGACCCGACTTGGGCATCTCAGGTTAAGCGGACCTGAAAATTGACCTTCAAAAATAAATTTTACATGATCGGGATGATAACAGTTTGGGGTGTCTAAAATATATTGTCCCTGATTGTCTCCCTGCCCTAGTTACTCCTAATTACTAATAATTACTCCTCTGCGCAGTGCGTGGTTGGTGACATACCGTTCGGAACCAGCAGCTCCAGCTGAGTTTCTCATCCTCGTCATCTTTCTCCATCGTTCACTGTATCGATAAAAGTTCACATTTCGGGGAATGAAACACGACACTGCAGTAAATTGAAATTTGACGCAAATAACAAAACAGTCGCTGAACGATACAACAGTTTTTACCCGTAGACACGTACTCTAAACTCACGCTAGAAGCTTGTGCCGATGACTTTTCTAAAGAAAAAACTCTCTCTGTCGTGCTAAAAATGTTTACCGTGGCTCCAGTCGTTCTTAACGCACACGTACACTTTTAATGGTTTTTAGACATCAGTCAAACGCAATGCTGCCATATGTACGGCATATCCTCGATGTTGTCCTCGCACACTGTTTAGACAAGGCAAGACTTTGGTAGCTGCTGGTTGTAGGCTATGAAGTAAAAGTATTCTTCGACAAGCCGAATTATTCTTTCATGAAAATGAGGAGTATAAGTTTGATACAGAATGATATGGCCTGATAGTAGCACAGTTTAAAAGATATCAACCTGAGGCGTGGCGTCTTTTACGATATCTCGATTGATCTGCCATTTAATATTTGGGACAGGATCGATGTATAGGGTGTTCGCAGCGAACATCTTAATAATCGATTATTTACCACAGCTTCAAATGGGGAAATATCGATACTCGATCATTCACGCCACGCCACTGATATCAGCTAAGCCTGATCCTTCAATTCATTGCGGTTGGATGTAAGTCATTATGAGCATTTTCATTTTGAGATAAACGGAGAGGGATGAACAATCACTGTATTTTCTATACATATGCATTTTATGCAAAAGGCGATACATGGATGTTCTTGTGAATATTTTTTTTGAGTGAGTTAATTTTATAGAATATTTTTAGGAAAACTGTTAGTTAATTTTCTCGACTGAACTTTCTTGAATGAGTAAATGCGCGATCGGAGTTACCTTCGTATTTTCCGACTTTTGCTTAAATAATGTCTTCTTTGTGCGGGCTCCTTTTAGCAAGTTCCTTGATGTTCAAAGAATGAAGAAATATTTTTAAGAAACCAAAATCAAATTATTCCCCGAAAGGTAAGTTTGTTTTCACTAACAAATTTAACAAGGAGACTTTGGTTTTTTCCGCAAGCGGAAGTTAAAATCTTCGAACTGTGGCGTGATCACTAAACGCTTATTCCTCTCTCAAGTGCTAATTTTTGGTGGTTTAGTGTGTTCAATGTATTCTGCCCTGCGGTTCTCAGATACGGAGAGTTTTTTCAGCGAATTAAAATCGCTCTCCCACTTTTGAAGACGCTGAAATGAAGTACTCAAGATGAGTTCATCACTTACCGTTTACTATCCAATTAAACATTTAATGAAACGTAGTTTACGTTCAATAGCTTCTCTGAAACGTTATTGAAGCTACGTTTGCATCAGACAAATTGTAAACAAACGTGATTAATTCACAATTCTTTGCCGCTGCATTCTCCGAAGCGCCGGTACCTACTGCAGAAATTCAGGGTACTACTCAAGATAGTCCAAGATAGGGACATGGACCTCGTATTTAAACGCCGTAAGGCTAATTCTCGAGGACAGTTTGAACGCCCCACTTAATTATAATGTCTCCCGTGAGTTCCTTGTTATGGGGGATTTTATTCCTCGTGTGTCTCGTGAATTTCGGGAGTGGTGGAATTTTGGATTCTGAGTTCACGATTTCGAAACCCCAGGTGAGTCTCAGAGCCGAATTAGGGATTTTTTTACACTTGCGCGCAGTTTTCTGTGCAAGCTACCGGAAATACTTATCACTAATGATAAGTATTAATGATAATGAGAGATCATATAAAATCACTAATGATAATATCTAATGATAATCATAATAATCACTAATGATAATGAGGGAGCCGTGTTGTGACCTTACCCAAGAGAAGGGTTCTGGAGAGCCTTTTCCAGAAAATTTTAAAATGTTAGGGAGGGAGGAATATTAAAAGGATTATTAAAAGGAGAGAGGGCTCCTTACAGACTAAACTGTAAGCCCATAAGAAACAAAAAAGTAATAATTTGGGCTTAAAAAAATTTAATAGCTCATGTCGAAAAGGGGAGGGGGTCATTTTTCTGAGATTCCGGCCACCACCATGTAGGGCTCAGGTTTTAAATCGTTTTTTTAAATTTTCATCGTAACATTTCCCATTGAAAATGACTCAGTTTTGAGTCGAAACGTCTCGGTTTTTTTTTTTTTTTTTTTTTTTTTTTTTTTTTTTTTTTTTAAATTGTGTGTTTTAGCCTTGTTTCCCGTCCCCCTCTTGTTTTCCTTCTGTTACAATTGGACGTATTTCTGTCAAATGGAACTATGTGCATTGAGACATGAGCCCTGAGACCCATGAGAATATATGCATAGCAGGGCTCACGTTATAATGCACATAGTTCCGTTTGACAGAAATACGTCCAATTTATTGTCTCGGGCTGCTCTATAAAAATTTGTATCTCCGAAGGGAAGGGGTGAACAACTTTGTAGTCCAGATGACTGATTATTGAAATTGATAGGCAAATCAATAGACGAAGAATGCAAAGGGAAAATGGAGCGATCCTGTTGGTTGAAACGGGTAGTTTTTACAGACAATGGGGAAATGATGGACTAACTATAGGGTCTCTCGTGAGTTGCTGTTTACCGCCCTTGTCCGTTGCAACCACCCGCTTCCACAAATTGGATCGTTCCGTTTTCTCTTTGTCTTCTTTGTCTATTGTCTCCTCTATCAATTTCAATAATCAACCCGCAGGTCCTTTTGGTGCGAACCACAAGGCGCACATCTATAATGCGCCTAAATTGTAGATCCAGCTTTGGTGAGTTTTGCAACAATGCGTGAGGTTCGAATCGCAAGATACATTTGTCGCTCAATCTTCGTTGTGAGAAAATTGTCGGGCGGTGATAATTCAACACCTTGAACATTTGTCACAGTGACAAAAACAATCGTTAACTGAGGAGCGTTTAGTAGAAGGGAACCAACTTAATTGGTGCAGAAAGAGTCTGCTCGTTGCAAGCGGTTGGCATGGGTAGAGTTTCAAATTAATTTACTTGAAGAAATATTTTGTGTCTAAAATTTTTATCTTAGTGTATTTTAGTCGAGTTAGAACTAACGAATTTGGTAAAATGTCACAAATCCTCCAATTGTGAGATACCTATATCTTTATGTCGAACAAAGTTAATCAAAACAAGTTAGAGCTTGAACTTTCAAGGATTCATAATTTGCGAAGTTGCTTAAAAACAGGAAGTTTATCCTTTCAGTTTTTAATCGATTTTGAAAATACCCACTACGGCGAGGCGTGAATGATTGAATATTGATATTTCCCCATTTGGAGCTATGGTAAGGAATCGATTATTAAAGAGTTCGTTGACAGCACCCTACTTACCGATCCTTTTCATAGGATCAAATGGCAGTTCAATCGATATATCGCCAAGCACGCCACGCCACCACATACTACCGAGAGTGAATCTCAAAATATTGATGAAAGTTTCTAAGTTAATTGCGTCATGATTCCATTTTTGTTTTGTATATATAAGTACTTATTCTTAGATTAGCAAGATAAAAATGAGATTACCTTTATAAAATGAGCTGATTTCACACAGGCCTAGTTTACTTTCCAACAATGGTTTCCTCCCTTTGACCATATAACAGAAATTTTATTTCCCGGCAAGAATAATGTAAGAATATGAAGAAATTATATATCTCATTAAAAATAATATAGAAACACGCTGTGTGCAGGACAAACTTGCCGACAGCGTTTAAAAGTACGAGAAAATTGTTGAAAGCTCTCAATCATCATTCGCTATCGGCGATAAGTAAATGTTTACGGTTGGCAAACTTTCAAAACCACATCAGTATAATATTGCTCAAAGTTAAGGACCCGTATGACAGCTTTGACTGCCTCACTTGGAAAACTCAAGCTACGGGGGAAGTTCCATAAATCACGGTGATGTGGAAAAGAATTGGACGTATTTCTGCCTAACGGAACTATGTGCATTATGACATATATTTTTATGGGTCTCAGGGCTCTTGTCTGAATGCACCTGGTTGCATTTGGCAGAAATACGTCCAATTGCAGTATTTTCGGCAACATGCATAGACCTGTCATTTTGTCTCTGGCTTCTTTTTTTTTACTTGTGTTGCCGTTCACAAAGAAAGGGACCTCATTGCCGAAAAACTCAAAATTGAATGTCTTGCTTCGAAAACTGCCCAAATTGGAAAAAAACGGAAAGGTATGCATTATTCCAGGAAAGTTTTTTTTAGGATTCTACGAATTTTTTTTTTCTCCCTCTTTTTTTCATTGAAAAGATAGGCACGCATGTCTGTTAGTTCCGCAATGAGCCCAACTCCAAGGTTTAAAAACGCTCAAATTATGTTGTGTAGAGACCGAAAAGTTTCATGTTTTTGACTACGGAGCTCTGTTTGGGAGCTGAATAAAATCCAAATTCTAAGGATTGTCAATTCTTCTCCATTTTTGAGGAATTTTTTTTCAGAGTCAGGCACTTTTTGACTTAAGAGCCATTGAAATATGTGTGCTGCTGCTTGGAGGAAATTATGTTAAGCGTTTGACTGGAAAAGAAGCCTGGGAAATAAAGTTCAAGCTACGCATGACTCAGAGATGGCCGTTTAAAATTTTAACCGATTCTCAGAATTACAATTCAACTTTAGAACAAAAAAGCTTTTTTTTTTTAAAAAAAAAAAATAGAAATGAACAAAATTGCTCGAAAGCCATTATTTGAAACACGCAAGAGAGTGCTTTTCATAAGAAACTTCATCCTGATATTTCAATATCACTTGACAATCATTTTCTCTCTGAAATATTTGGCTTGGCGTACTCACTGCGTTCTTTCATCCCGCGAGTGATTACTCATGAATTTATTCTACGCGGATTAACATTTAAAAGCACGATTGAAAATCAATACCCCAGGGTGAAAAGGTACTTACCTCTCATTTTCAGAGTAATGACGAGTCAATGACGTTTGAGATCCTTTCGATAAAGGGTCCTCATGTGAAAGAAATTTCGTCGCTCTCTCCCCTATCGGATATGACAACGAAATTCCGATTTACAGTGGAATGAGTGAGAATGGCTACCACATTTTCTCTTGGTTTTTCTCAAAATAAAAATTAGGTACTTCCTAATTCTAGGTTCTAGGTATTTGTATTGATATTTAGCTTTACAAGCAAATCTTCATTGCAGAGAGTTCACTATGGGTCTCTCAGCCTGGAAGCCACCAGATCGCTCTTCGAAAGTTTTGCTGACCAGTATGGCAAATCATATGTCAGTCGGGCACATAAGGAGAAGAGATTCGAAATTTTTAGAGAAAATTTAAAGCAGTATGACGCGAAGAATGCTGCAGAGAAAGGATCGGCCGTCTATGGCATCGACAAGTTCTCCGATTGGACTTGTAAGTACCCAGTTCACCATATTCTATTTACTTGTACCTAGTTGCTGTATACCAGTGTATAAGACATAATGGATCATAGATTCATGCGATTTGGAGTTTGTAGCGAAAACCAAATTATAATTATTGTCTGTCCTGTCCATACACTGAAAAAAAAGTGGAAGTGGGATTGACCATAATGGTATAGTAAAAAAAAATATGGTGATAAAAAGCCAAATAATGGTCGATTTAAGCATCTAGATGAAAGTGAGAATCATACTCGATATAAAAATTACCATACCCGGATTGTAAATATCAGTTAGGTGTGTCTGTCCATCGTTTAGGTATTTCTCACCATCAGCTGGGTATTTTTTACCATACGATGAGTTAAAAGTATGGAATAACATGGTAACACTTGCGTTTGATATCTGTAGGCATCTGTATGCGACTGGTCATGGTGTTGGTAGGTTAAATTTACCATACTGGTATAGTCAGCGTGGTGAGAGCTCCCGCTTGACTGCGCTGCGGTCTGTGGTCCGCCATTTTTCGTTTGTCTGTTTGTCAGTTATAAATTTATCACGTTGAGGGTCGGAGTCCGTGGCTGTGTTTTATTGATCCATATTAATCCATGTGAATCCACGCGTAATTTGCCCAAATTTGTGTTCGAATTGTCCCTAAAGCTACCGTCTTCTCTTCGAATCTATCTATATTGATCTGCCACATACATTTTCTGAGATTTTTTCGTTATTCGTATCGACCAATTTCTGGAGGTTAGGAGTTGCTACAATGAATCTGGCTTGCAAAGTGAAGGAATCCTGAAAATTTGAAAACCTTCGCAAAGTTGTTCTGCAATCCAGTGAATATCGGTTCTGTGTAAAGTCATTTCGAAAACATAAAAGTGCGGAAGTAATTTGAAAATAATCGACTAGAAGTGATTTTTGAATACTTCGTTCGTAGGTACTATCTATATTCTTGTTAAAATTTTCGAAGCTCAACATACTCAGATGAAGAGACAAATGTGCGTGGGATTGATGTTTAACTGTAACTTTAAGCAAAATTTGGCAGCTTCTGCCCCACCGTGAACCGTGCGATTGGATTTTCATGTAGTGTCTTTTTGTGGGTATATTTTGAACTATCTATTTATTATATGCAATTAAATTTTCCGTGGATCTGATTTAGTCTGTAAATGATACCTTAACGCGAATAACAAGTATGGTTTTGGTATCATTTACTTGAAATCAGTGAAGCAATTATCTGCTATTTCTCGTTGAAACTGTCTTTAACTGCCATTGATTGTGTATGTAACGGAATTTCTAAAAGTAAGATGTAAGTAAAATATCCACGACTTTCATCAAAAGCATTTAATAATATAAGATGAGTGGATTTTAGAATCTACAAGGTTTGTCGCAGCATCTGGATGCTTGAAATTACCATACTAGTCAGTCGGGAACGCCACACTGGCACTGTGTCGCATAGTGTCAGCCGTATCGTGTTATTTACCATACCGGTATATTGGTAACTATGCTGCAGCTTCACTGTGTAAAAAATCAAGTAGACAGTATGGTAAATAACACCCAAACTCTGGTAAATCCCACCGATTATTTTTTTCAGTGTAGTAACGTAACTAAGAAGACTGGGATCGAAAGGGTCTGCATCTCCTATTAAAACTTGTACCTAACACGATATATCCTCCGTTATCTGACACCCCTGGTAAATCATTCTTTCTAATCTACGAGAACTTCAAACTTCTAAAGCTCACTCTCGCTGTACTAGACTTTTCTTTCTACCTATATAGTAACATCCCTGCCTCATCTCCCACGAGGAACTTTACCAAAGTGGTAAAATATACTCTTGATTTAATCTTGTACCTAGTTTGTATCTTAAACTAGGTTGTAATTTAAATTAGCATCGTTTGTTGAAAAGGAATCTTTTAATGGGAAATAATTACCTAGTCTGTTCCTTCAAATTGATAAAGATTTTATTGATACGTATTCATTTATTCAATCTTCCTAACACCAAAAAATTAGTAATTTTACTTGAACGCATATTTTTTTCTAACAAAAATAGTGAATTGAACCTAAAATCTTAATTGATCTATTTCGCATTTGATCAATTTAATCTCAGTAACCCGGAATTAAAGGACACAAAAGGGGTGAAGTTATAAAATTAAGATTTCTAGTCGGGTAAATCTTAGTCTCGATTTATTTTTTAAACTATAGTGTTATATGTTTGGATTATGATAGCTTTTACACAAATCATCGTATACAACTTTTAAATTACTTTCTTTTTCGTTTTACGCAAAGATGAAGAATTCAAGCAAAAAATGGCGAGGTTAAATGTGAAAGCGCTGAAGGAAGGTGTGAGTGAAACATACGACGATCCATCACTCGAAAATGTGAGAGCTCCTAAAAACTTCGACTGGAGAGAGAAAGGAGCTGTGACCCCGATCAAAGCTCAGGTTTGTGTAATTTCCATTTAAACCATTTCAAGAAAATAAACCGGTATAGTTTTTGCTTAGAACAAAAGCCTGCGCTTCATTTCTCAATTTCAAACAGATTTTTCTGTTTAAAAAAGAGGAAGAGAAAGAAGAAAACAGGGTTTTCAGCATTGTTCTTACACTAGACCATACGAATCTATTCATCCTTTATTTTTATTTTTGTTTCTATTTGATTAATCTTATTCCTTTCATCCGCAGGGATCGTGTGGTTCGTGTTGGGCCTTCTCAACAGTGGCTAACTTAGAAGGACTGTACCAAATTAAGTACAAAACTTTGGAAACTTTTTCAGAACAACGTAAGTCTACCTCTCGTCCTACACTGAAAAAAAAGTCGCTTGGATCTAGAGTCCAGACTCTTAAAAACATTGACAGGAAAAAATACTCTTGATTCAATCGGATTTTTACTTAAATCGAGAACTAAGCCTCTTAATTTGAGCCGATTTCTTTTTGATTTAAGCAGAAATCCGATTGAATTAAGAGTATTTTTTCTTGTCGATATTTTTAAGAGTCTGGACTCTAGATCCAATGTGTTTTTTTCCAGTGTAAGGCAGCGCTAACTAACTTAAAATCTCCAAATTTGCAATATTTTCCTTTTGAGTTTTGAACGTATTATAATGGCGTATCATTATAATCCCTAAAAGGGCCTATTTAAAGTTATTTTGAATCGTGCTTATACAAGATCCTAAATATTGACCTATTTATGATGCTCAGTTTAAAGCCTCTGAAATCAGAATGTAAGCCTTTTAGGGCCTCCCTGAGGAAAGGAGCTGCCCAAGAAACGACTATGACAGTAGTGTAAGCCGAGCGACTCCCAAAACTTTACCTAAGTAATCTTATTTTACAATTTGCATATGTTCAGAACTCGTTGACTGTGATCCTAAGTCGGATGGGTGCAAGGGAGGTTTTATGGAGGACGCCGTCAACTACATAAAAGATGCTGGCGGGTTGCAGCTCAACGCAACCTACCCCTACGTGGCCCGCGACCAGACATGCCGTTTTGACAAGAATCTGGCCGTTCTCAAAGTGAAGAAAAACGTTATGCTGCCCCCACGGAAAGAAAAAAAAATGGCAGCTTATCTTTTCAAAAATGGGCCCATCTCTATCGCTCTTGATTCATTCGGAATGTGGGTGAGTGCTCCTTGCGTGAGATTTTGTTGAAAGTTGTTGTTGTTGAAAGTTTGTTGAAAGTTTTGTCTTTTGTTGAAGTTTTGTGTGTCGTTCATTAGATTGAAATTATTAGAAAGGTTCCATCTGGTGGTAGTAGTTACGAACATAGCCGTAACGTCTATGGCTATCTATATTTTCGATTTGAAAAGAAAGATAAGGAATGACTACGAGTACAAAAAAAAAGTTTTGGATAAAAAAAATTCTGCCCGGGATTCCTAGTGGTTATATTGAGTAAAAAAATAAAATTTTATCGGAATTGGAAATATGGACGTATATTTATGATAAAAGGAACTATGTGCATGGGGTTTACGTGCAACATACTTCCCTCTAGCACACATACGTCCAATTTAGTTCTGATGGTGCAAATTTGTACCTGTGCAAGAGCATTCCAATGTCGCTAACCTTGCAAACATTAACGATCATCTAAACTAGTTTCACCTCTACTCCCAATAAACTATGAATTCAAGACGAAAATTACCGTCGCAAAGTTTACTTTTTGCAAAGAATGTACCTAAGTTGCACAATCCCAGCAACATTGAAATGCTCTTAGTTCATTTTTGCAAAATGCAATCCAATTGGTTGTTGCTGCAAAAAAATAGTTTCCCACAACCTGCTATACAATGCTCCAGTGACCATGTAAGTTGGCCCTGAGCACTAACTTTTCGGGAAGAAAGCCTTTCCCCTACCTGGTTTCTCACTTAATATCCGCCCGAGTTTCGCATATCTTCCGTTTCTCCTCATCGCAGCTTCCATCAAACCGCAATTGCCCGGAAACTAGGACCGCAAATCTTATCTGATAAAATCGTTCGCCCTTTAGACCGATTCTGGGGGGTTAGGCTAGACTAGTCAGTGAGTCAACTGTTGATCTAATTTCATTACGTGAACGTAGAAGAAAAACGGGGTAAAAAATCACTAATGTGTGATCAATTTTCAAGGACAATTCTGTAATTTCTCCTACGATTTTAAATAGATTAAAACGCGTAATATCGAAAATCTAAGCTCAGATTCGGATTCCTCGTGAAAAATTGATGAGATTTTATGCATAATATGTTAGAATAGCGTGAAGGAAAGAGGTTTAATGTCGTAAAAAAACACTAATGTGTGATCAATTTTCAAGGACAATTCTGTAAATTCTCCTACGATTTTAAATAGATTAAAACGCGTAATATCGAAAATCTAAGCTCAGATTCGGATTCCTCGTGAAAAATTGATGAGATTTTATGCATAATATGTTAGAATAGCGTGAAGGAAAGAGGTTTAATGTCGTAAAAAAAACACTAATGTGTGATCAATTTTCAAGGACAATTCTGTAAATTCTCTTACAATTTTAAATAGATTAAAACGCGTAATATCCAAAATCTAAGCTCAGATTCGGATTCCTCGTGAGAAATTGATGAGATTTTATGCATAATATGTTAGAATAGCGTGAAGGAAAGAGGTTTAATGTCGTAAAAAAACACTAATGTGTGATCAATTTTCAAGGACAATTCTGTAAATTCTCTTACAATTTTAAATAGATTAAAACGCGTAATATCCAAAATCTAAGCTCAGATTCGGATTCCTCGTGAAAAATTGATGAGATATCATGTATCATATGTTAAAATAGCGTGAAGGAAAAAGGTTTAACGACGCGTATAGATTCTGTCGTACTACCCGTTTGAACTACGCCGCCGCGCGGGTCGCCCGAGTGAAACCGAACGGGGAGGCGCCGGCCGGCGCTAGCGTTCAGTTTCGTCGCGAGGAATTCCTTACGATAAATTCTTATTCTTCCTCCTCCGCTGATCTACTGAGCAGTACCCATGTTGCCACGTTGGATTCATATGCTCGAATCAGTATGTCTACGTTACGTCTCTTTCCTTCACGCTATGCTCGGGTATGATACATGAAATCGCATCGATTTTTTACGAGGAATCCGAATCTGAACTTCGATTTTGGGTATCACGCGTTTTAAGTAAAATTTTTCAACTTCAAAAATCCGAAATGACTGAAGTGGCTTAAAATGCCATCTCGGCTCCTGTTCGATGGATTCTCCTGAAATTCGGTGTCAGGGTATGATACATGAAATCGCATCGATTTTTTACGAGGAATCCGAATCTGAGCTTCGATTTTGGGGATCACGCGTTTTAAATCAAAATCTGTCAAAATTCAAAAAATTCAAAATTCGAAAATCCGAAATGGCTTAAAATGCTATCTCGGCTCCTGTTCGATAGATTTTTCTGAAATTCGGTGTCAGGAGGCATTTTTCGACGGGAAACTCGAATTTTTAGTCCATTTTTTAAAATTCTCAAATTGAAGATGGCGGACGTGGGCTAAAATGCTATCTCGGTTTCTGTTTGTTCGAGTCTTGTGAAACGCGGTATCACACGGTATTTTTCAACGGAAAACTCGAATTTTTAGTCAATTTTTTAAAATTCTCAACTCCAAAATGTTGGATGTGGCCTAAAATGAGCCCCGGTTCTGGCATCCGTTTCTGTTCGTTAGAGCTGTGTGAACCGCGGGATCAGGGGTACTTTTCGACGGGAAACTCGAATTTTTAGTCGATTTTTGAAAATTCTCAAATCCAAGATGGCGGACGTGGCCTAATATGCTATCTCGGTTCCTCTTCGTTCGAGTTCGCTGCAACTCGGTATCGCGGGGTATTTTTCGACGGGAAACTCAAATTTCTAGTCAAATTTCCAAAATTCGTAAACCCAAGATGGCGGCCGTGGCCCAAAATGTCATATCGGCTCCTGTCGGTTTTTGTGAAACGTAGTATTAGGGTAACTCTTTCCAGTCAAATCTTCAAAATTTGAAAATCACGATTGCTAGAAACCAGAGCATTGTATGGCGGGTTATGAAAAACTATTTTTCGCAGGAACAAGTAACCCGCTTCTTCAAACATAGCAACTTCACACTCATAAGTATGATTAGTGAAGAAATTTTAAGCCAGGATATTTTTTAACCAATAGTAGGTATTCCATGTAAACTTTTATGAGCCGCCGGAAAATTATATTCTATATGTGTTGAATATAAAAATGTAAACATTCTAAAATGAAAATCCAAGACAGAAAGTGCTGATCGTAATGCTTGGTATTCCAACAGAATTTTTCTCTTATTGAATGCACACACATGATTCCTACCCCTTTGAAACATCAACAAAGGTTTTCATGGCATTTACAGGCAAAGAGCGAAGGCTAAAACAAGGTACCTCGTACACTTTCATTTCTAAAATCCTTAAAAAACTATAGCAGATTAAAGACGCCAAAAAATTGAGATAAAAATGCCTCCTCTCCAAAACTTATGGCTAACAAGAAATATTCTTTGTCCATGATTACAAAACTGGCAAACACCATCAGGAAATGCAAAAAAAAAAAAAAAAAAAAAAAAAAAAAAAAAAAAAAAATATGTGCTTCTATTTGCGATTTTTCACGTCAAGTTATATTACATGCGTGTTTTTGCCTCGTCATTGACAATTGAGTGAACCTGTGAATCAAATTGAGGATTTCATATGTTTCATGGGAGTAATTTTCTTCCGGCCGAGAATGTATTACATTTGAGATTTCTTTTTTTCAACGACACAAATAAACAAAGTGTATTTCACATACCTAAACTCAAAACATTATTGTATGATATGAACGGTGTTGCAGCAATAACTGTTGCGCTGTTGACTCATACAGTAACAACTCGATGAGATTGAGGAAAAATTGAAAAGGAACGATGATTTATCAATGGGCATCTTATTTTTGTGAAACGTTTAGCGTTTAATTCTTATTTTTTTAAAGACTTAAACATGTACAATCGTTTCAGTGCGTATGAAATATGGCATCACGTGGTATAATGCAATTGGGCATGAAATCTGAGAGAAGCTCACAAGGGCTCCTGCCTCATTTTAAAAATCAGGACAGCATTGCGTGTTCTCTCCCCCGCCCCTCACAAAAAAGCATACTTTCACACCTGTATCGCATGTCGTAATTTTTTTCGAGTTTTCAGTACGATTATTTATCCATTTTTTAGAGTTCCAAATTTTAATTTCCTTTTCGAGTCTCCGGAATTTTTCTTTCACGCAACAACAAAATCATTAATCTGTTCCATGAAACGAGTTTAAAAAATGAAAATATAAAAAAAATGAAATAAATAGACACGCTGCTTTTGCACAATTTTTTATTATGCATATATGTCCAATATCAAATCCATCCTCAGCTCCTTCATTTTTCATGCACCAAAAGCTACAAGTATTTAACCTACGCCACAACACGGAACTCTGCCTCCCGCCCCTCACTCACTCTTCAGGGTGGTCAATTTTAAGCTATCCTTAATATTGCACTAAAGTTTAACACGAATGAAAGCTCTTATCATTCCATTAACATTCCAGCGCACGCAAGAGTTGCGAATATTGATTAGAACCGTACCGATCCGAATGACGAAAAAATTCAAATAATCAACAACACCTTTCCCAGTCTTATAGTTCAGTCAGAATCCAAATGTACCGAAAATTTCAATCGAAACTGGTACCGGTAAGTCCAAAATTGAACGTATTTCTGCCAAACGGAACTATGTGTATTATGACGCGAGCCCTGTTATGCATATCTTCTTACGGGTCTCGGGGCTCATGTCTTTATGCACATAGTTCTGTTTGGCAGAAATACGTCAAATTGACTTACCCCGATCGTGCGTTCTTGCCAGATATATCTGAAGTCCGAACAATTCGGGGAACGGATAACGTCGTAACCGAATAATCGCAATTTTTTTTGCACTTACCACCAGATCCTTTTTTTTGGATAAGTTGCAATTATGGAATACAAACATATTACGATTCTACGTACGTTAGTTGCACAGAAACGTTGATCGTGCGTTCCCAGCATAAAATTGAAAATCTGCGCAATGCAGGGAAAAAACTTATTCAAGCACAACATGTCCTCAAAGAAATATGCTATTTGTTGCAAAAAAAATGTTACAGCACATCGACGGTGGGACGGCGCAAAGCGTACCGCGGTTTGCACGCGACATGCTGCACACGTAATTTTTTAAATGAAAAATTGCTCGACGTTATTTCTTGAAAACCTCTAGCTCCGATTTTCTTTTTCATTCTCTTTCATTGGGTAAACTGTGCTCTGTATACTCTGTAAAAATTTTAAGGAATAGTGTTAGTTCATTTTTTCTCAAAATAATGGACTAGGTACGGTGCAAACTAGGTATACGGGCTCACATATTGAGCTTGTGATCATTGGATGTTACTTGTTTCACCTCAAACTGCCCGTGCCTCACATTCCTACTATTAGTTTCATCATACATGTAACTAAAATCCTGCACTCAGACATTTCCTCGTGTCGACACTTTCTTTTTTTGTAAAATGCAATATTTCATGGCGCAACTTCTTTTTTATCAATTCTAGGGCTACCGTGGTGGGATTGCACATCCTTCTGAAAGCGGTTGTAGCAAAGACCTGAAATTAGCTGACCATGGAATTGCATTTGTCGGCTATGGAGTACAGGGTACGTATCTTTTAATCGATTTAGGGATAGTAGGGACTAAGGAGCCACGCGGCCCAGTCCAAAGACGGGGCATCAGTCCCTCTGAAGTCCGCATGCGGGTTACCCTTCAGTTAAGTCTCCAAAATCTGAAAAGAGCGGGCTCATCCAAGAACTATGGCCTGCCAAAAGCCGCAAAAAGCATGGAAAGCGGCCCAACAGAGCGATAAAACGAACTGTGACAAGCAATGAAAATTTGTTGGTTAGAGCCTTAAGTATAGTGGCCTCACCATGCGACGTTTCACTGCGGCAACTGCGATTTCAACTATCGTGCACTGTGAAATGTTGCAAAATGGTCTGTTGCGCTGGTCACAGAATCCTGTTTTGATTCTTGTAGATCAGCGAAAAATAATAAGATCCGTTCAAATATCAACTTTCTATGCGTTCAATAAACCGAGATATCGCACTTTGAAAAATTCGGTTTAAAATGTCATCCACCGCGGTAGTGACCATCTTGGTTCCTTCCACCTTGCTTTCATTCGAATTTCACGTTAAGTAACGTGACAATTGAAAATGTGTGTCTCCCTGATAGATAAAAGCAAGATGGAAGAAACCAAGGGTGTCACTACCGGAGTGGATGACGTCATTAAACGAATTTGCCAATGCGCGATTCCTCGGTTAATAATGAACGCAGAGAGTTGCTGTTTGTACAGATCTTATTATTTTTAGCCGATCAAACATCAAATGCGATTCTGTGACCGGCACGACTGACCTATTGTTTTAGTTGCCTTAAGTAGGTGCCTGGGTGCCAACATGAGGATATTCTTATAGAAAAGCAGGTTCTCTGACAGAGCAAGCTAGCTTTGTAGAAATAATTTAATCATTCGCTCTCACTCCTTTTTGCAGTGGATAAGGTACAAGGAAAAGTCAAACGCACTCCATTCTGGATCGGGAAAAATAGCTGGGGTACGCAATTGTGCGACAAGGTGAGTTAACGTCACATCTAGCTCTGTCTCTAATTATTTTTTCCACGAAATTTCCTCTCCTGCATTTACGGTGCGAAGAACGGCTTTGCCAATCACTGAAAAAACAAGCGCTCAGTCTAATCTAGATGAATTTTCCACCGCGAAGTTTTTTTTTTTTTTTTTTTTTTTTTTTTTTTTGGTCACATATAACCAGTGCTTAGAACTCACCTTTGAGTTTTAGGAGCCGTGTGGCGCACGAAGCTTGATAATTAGGGGCCACTGAAGATTTTTTAGGGGCCAAATTAACTTTTTGTCCATATTACGGCGTGATTTAGTGAAAAGTTAGACGCAAGATGTTTTAGTTACAAATTGCTGTAACTTACAGGAGATTTCGAAAAATCACCAAACAGAAAAATTAGGATTTTTTTGAGAGGGGGGGGGGGGGGAGACGGGGGCAATTTTTAGGAGCAACGTTGGCGCGGAGCCTTCATTTTATAGGCGCCAAGACCGATTTCTTAGGCGCATTTGGAGCGTTGGCGCCTGTGGGTTTCGAACACTGCATATAACGCTGAATTACTCCTGGGACAAGAAGAAAATGCTGGAGTTAAGCTGAAAGTAGCTCAATTTAAGCAGCTTTTCTTGACTCAAGATAAAAACATTTTTGGCAGCAAATTTAAGAATTCATTCCAGTGTAAAGAAATTTAAGATTGTACAGTTATTTTTATTTATCATCATTCTTGGAAAATTGAATGAGTAGAGAAATAGAGTTGGCATCAAAATAATTAATTTAGTTTTAATCTAAATCACTGTCCCGCCATCTCGAAAATTTAAGGCAAAACAGCAATGTGCATGATTTCAGAACCCTCTTGTGGATTCCTGCCTCTCATTATATTGAAAACATTCAGCTAGAATCAGCTTAACTGTGCCTTGCCTAATTTACTCTGAGCATTTAATTTTTCAACAAAAAACTAATTAAATCTCTTATACATTGAGTGTATTCTTTCTAATCCGACAAAAATTCCGGAAGTTTTAAGATTTTACTTTGCTTGTTTCTCTGGTAAAGAAATACAAATTTCATGGATTCAGAAGTCTGAAATAATATGTCCGTCGGATATGTATGTAAATTGTTTCCCTTCTTTTACACGATAAACGCTTTTAAACGTTCATATTTCATAACTTGTTTTATTCCTGATTGCAGGGCTACTTCTACGTGTACAGAGGTGATAACACGTGTGGAGTGGCCAATCTCCCGAGCTCAGCTGTCCTCCTGTGAGAAAAGACGGAGGAGGATCCAAAGAGTCTGAAAATAGCTGCAGAAAATCACCATTTATTTTCTTCCTAGAAGCCTATTTGTATTAATTAGAAATACATCAATAAAATAACTTTTGCAGGAAGAATGTTTGATTTTAATTCACAGAAATCAATTTATTTTTTAAAAAGGTATGCATATGCTTTATGCAGCTTTCCAAGGCACAATCCATACTCCATCTCTCTCACTCGTTCATAGCAATCCGTTCAGCAGAAATACATAGGTACATGAAGCCGCTTTCACAGCGCAACCTCTTGCTTGACGATGCCCAATCGCCATTGCCGCCTAACCTTCCAGACATCATCAGGCAAAATAAGCTGAAATACGTCTAAATAACCCCTCCAATTTGAAAGGTATGAATTCGATCGACATGAATCGATCGAAAAATGAAAATTTGAATCGATCGACATGAATCAATCGACACCGATTTGATCGACAAAATTCGATTGATTCACGGGCTTGTCGATCGACTCACGGGTTTGTCGATCGATTCACGCATTTGTCGATCGATTCACAGGTTTGTCGATCGATTCAAGTTTTGAGTCATGAGTTTCCACTCATGTCGAGATAATCGACACCGGTTTTTCAATAATTTGTCGATCGAATCGGTGTCGATCGATTCATGCCGATCGATTCTCGTTTTCATTTGTCGATCGATTCATGTCGATCGAATCGACACCGGTTTTTTTAACAATTTGTCGATTGAATCACTGTCGATCGATTCACGTTTAAATTTTTCGATCGAATCTATACCCTCCTCAAGTTTTACACTGATGGCGGTAGCCATTCAATTTTCCGTATACACCACATAGACTTCTCTTAAGCACGAACAGTTGCTCAACAAATTATCCTCAGCACATCGCGGGATCAAAACTGAATCACAGAAGATGCGCACATCCTACGCCTGTGCACAACTATTCCTGACCAAGAGATGCCTTTGCAGTGCTAACAATGAATTGAAGGCGCTCTAACATTTTGAATCCTCGCTGTGAAGCCCGCCGCCGCCGCAGGTGAAGCGGTGAGTACGTGGAGAATCAAAACGCCTTCAATTCCGTGCGTATGCAACCCGGACATCCGCCGAGCCCGAATAGTTGCATCCAGACGCTATCTTGTTTAGTGCTCTTCATATCCGCCTCTAATTGAATCGAAGTATGCAAAAACGTACGTTGTCCAGTACAGGGTTTCATAATTGCAGTGGGCTTCTTTTGACCTACGACATTGATGAAAGATCGATCTCTTTTGTAAACGTTTAATTACTCTTAGGGAATTCATAAAATGTTTCTACATTCCTAACGTCTTAAACCACCTTGAGTCGTTAAGTTACAACGAAATTGTCCACTCAAATTCTGAAACACTGTCTTAGACATCGGACGTTTTCGCATACATCGATTCAATTGGGATATTTCAAGTCAATATTAAGTGATTTTAACGTAGAAAAATAAGACATCCTTCTGAAATATTATCATTTGAGATCTTGTAATTTTTGTGCTATTTTTCTTACAATCTCTCCTTGACGCTCATTGCTGAGAGATCATAGAATCCACGTTTAAATGCGGCTGCTAATTACAATGTTATATTTTTCTGTCTACTTGCAAGAGAATAAAACATTTTTCAAGTTGAAAATAAACCGGTGCTTGACGTTAAATTAGAAATTAGAATTTTAAAAATTTGATCTTCCCAAGATTTGATAGTTTACACAAAGTGTAGCACTCATACCTTCTCGCGCTTTCTAGGCATTTTCAGCGATTTAACTAACCCGTGATGGAGATAGGTACAGACATTTGCACGGATTGTATGAGACCGGCAACAATGCTCTCTCCGTCTGTCTTCGCGGAATTTGAATTGAGCCTCGTTCACACCACCAATATTTTTGTCAGTATCTCGAGATTACGCGTTGAACATATGACGTCATATCTATTCACTGCATTCAATATTTAACGGCTTGCTAAATATTGATGGACCGTTACTTATTCGTTATCGATATTCGTTACGTCCACCTTACACTGATTTCGTGACCTTGAGATTTCAACGAGAATATTGATAGTGTGACCGAGGCTTGACCTACCTTCCAATTATTGATAATGAAGCGTGCATACGATCCGCCTCCATTGTCGGGTGCGCGCACTTTGAAAATGATAGAAAACTCTTTACTATCCTTTAAGTTCTACTCTACTCTTTGCACTGAGCATTCTCAGTGATCGTTGACGGTGAAGCCGGCTCGTATCAAAGCTCTGCGAATCAAAAAGTAAATAATAGTGCGGAACGTTAGTGATCTCGTGTGCCGCCATCGATTATAAAATTATTATTTTCCTCCTAGTCTCGTGCGTATCGCTGATTTTGTTACCGGTCTCTCCTCCCCCTCTCCTCCTGTTCTTACACGTAATCAGTTATTCGTATTTGTGCGAGACCTTCTTTAAATGTGAAAAAACGATCTGGAATATTTATTTTTCCAAGCATTGATCTCAATGGTCCATCATTTACAAGACAGGGTGAGACTTGAATAATCAAAATACATGTTACATCGGATAATTTTAATGCAGAAACACCATAATTATATTTATGCAATTTCCAAAATCACCTACACGCGAGAGGTTAGCGGTTTTCTTATTATCACATCAGTCAAATCAAAATTCCCGCTCACGAAAAAAAAAAACTACGTTGGTCTTTATAGTAGTGGACAGAAATGTCAAATTTTGATTGAGTGCAATGTATACGATGTATGATGGTTAATTCCTAACCTCATCTAGCGATCCTGCAATATTTCTCGAACGGATACTTCAAAATAAATACAAGAAGCAATATAACATTTTGTCCCTTAGCCAAATAAAAGCTCAGTGGTTCAATCAAAGTGCAGAAAACAATGAATTGCGCTCTATGACAGTACTTGAAAGGTGAAAATATGCACAAATTTTAAAATTACTCTTACGTGATAGTTTTTGAATGAATGAAAACAATAAACCGTGCGGTATTTTTGCCTCGCCCGTATAAGATACTTGCTTGTAGGAGTGAATCAGTGGATACGTCATCAGTTTCATCGGTCGCTATGAAAATCATACGGATAGGAACGATATCTGGCGACAATTTTACCAGAAAATAATTGCATCAGACTCAAAGGCTTGTAAACTTCCGGCAATATTTTCAAGCACCAAACATTAAATCAAAGAAACTAGTGCATCATCGTTCTTGAAGATAGAGAAACCGATATCGTTATCTCCCACGCATAATACACGTACTCGTTCCGCATTAGCTATTCGATCTTGATCTGAAGTAGTCGCAATCTCAAGAGGTGATTGAACGATGTCCGTGCTTCAAAGCCTCAAATCTGACGTTCTGCCACGTCTGGTCGGAAACGGAACTTTTGGAACGGACAAAGTGAGACTTATCGAGTACGAAAATGACGAATCGACAAGTGCAGGAATACAATACCAATCGAGTGTCTACTTTGGCAACGTCGTCATGGAGACGAAAAACGGGGACACGTCCACCCAAAGCGTGATGATCAAAACCCTCCCTGAACGTCTCTCTGAGACTGTTGCATGGTCGTTGGAAAGGCACACTGACCTCCAATTTCAGAATGAGCTCCTCTTCTATTCCGAAATCCTCCCTTTGCTCAGAAAATGTGATCGTGACGGCGAGGTCACGAGAATCTTCCCAAAGTTCTTTCACGGCTCGATCAAACCTGGAGGGTCATCCGTGGACAACATTATTATCATCGAGAACGTCCAAAAACTCGGGTTCAAACACGCCGACGCGAAAGTTTTCGTCGACTACGAGCACATCAAATTGACTCTGGAATGGACCGCGAGATTTCACGCTCTGTCTTACGTGTGCAAGAAGAGATTCCCGAGAGAGTTCCAGGAGCTCGGCGGTAGAATCCAGGAGATGCTCTGGACGAGACGGAGGGTCCTGGAGCGATGGGATAAGTTTTACGTCGAGCAGGGTAAACGAGGAATCCTACCTCTTCAGAACGACCCGAACTATAGAGATAGATTAGAGGGTATTTCCACAGCCATCCAGGAAGCCGATCTCTCGATGGCGAAGATAGTGACACCTGCAGAGCCTCTAGCCGTCATCTGCCACGGTGACTTGGGCTGCAACAACATTTTCTACAGATACGACTCGAGTGGCTCGCCCTCTGCCGTGATTTTCTTCGACTTCGGTATGATCCGTCACGCTTCACCCGTCATCGACCTTTCGTTCTTCTTGCTCGTTCATGCCTCGCCTGACCTGAGATCTCAGTTCTGGGAGGATATGCTCTCGATTTATCATTCGGCTCTGCGATCGAATCCCGATCTGGGTCCCCGAGATTTCCCCTCCTTGGAGGAAGTTACTGTGGACTTTCAAAGGCGGGGTCTTTACGGGTACGTCCACGCTGCTTACTGGCTACCGATCCTGTTGCAGGAGGAAGAGTTGGAAAAGTGGTGGACTTTCACCGTCGAGGAATTGATTGAGCTTCGGTTGAGATGGGGTGGCGAGCGGGCTACTCGTTACGTCGTTGAAATTGTAAAACACATGATCGATAAACAATTTGATTTCAGCTTTATCAATAGCATTCAGTATGAATAATCGATACGACTATGAAATGGACGTATTTCTGTCAAACGGAACTAAGCGCCATAGGGGGAGGAAGGTAGAGGGGGCTTTGGATTGGCGGCGGAACATGGCGTCAGGCTCATTCCGTCCTATACTCGCAATGTTTTTCCATGGCGCTTAGTTCCGTTTTACAGAACGCGTTATCCGGCATTCTAAATTCCTTAAAAGGAACTCAAATTGGCGCTTAGTTCCGTTTGACAGAAATACGTCCAAATATCGTCACCTTCCGACTTGAGTATCACAAGCGCCATGCCGTGTGGCGTTTAATTTCCGCCGTCATTTTATTCTTTACAGAGAAGTTGTTGGTTGAATCTGTTTGAAAATTTCACTGAATTTTATCGGCAGCACAAGAAAAATTCAGTGAACTTTTCGGACAGCTTCGTTGAACAATTTCTCTGGAAAAAATAAAATGGCGGCGGAAATTTTTGAACGTCGCATGGAGCGTGCGATACTTTGGCCGGAAGGTGAGGATATATCGTCGCCCGGCTACCAAAAGGGCATAATCACACATTGAGATGAGCCCAGGAATTCATTGAATTATACGGGAAGACAGAGTTCATTGCAGGGTGTATTTACACCCTCATGTAAGGAGGGCGACGTTATTAACATTTTGAGAATATTTATTGTTGAATGTGTTGCGATTTCATTTGCAATTTTGGTATCCTGGAACATATTTGCTGTAGAAATTATAATACGCCATGTTTCATCATAAATAAAACAATACAAATTATAAAAAAATGTGTTTTAAGTGTCATCACACCGAAGAAAAAGTGATGCTGATTCAACATTCTGGATGTAAAAAAGTGTGCGAGAATTCTAAAAACGTTGAATTAACCATTACAGCAGTTACTTCAGCAATGTCAAGATGTAAATCTAGCAAGATGTAAAGCATCACTTTTTTTCGGTGCATTACCTTTTTAGAGTATACCGAGAAAAATAGTTTGATCATCTGAACCGTAATTAGGGTGTTCTTTATCAGTCATGCTAATCGGGTCACGTTACGGTTCTCTAGGCACTAGGAACCGTATCCTTGGTTCAACCGAACTTTCAAACCATGCTAAACTATCAAAAAGGCTCGGTTGCATAAACGAAAAGTACAATTGAGTACACATTTTATTATCCTCATGCTTTTATATTAATTTTTGACCCTTAAAAAAAAATTATAAAAAAGGACTGTACCCTATAATAGCGAATAAAAAAAATTATATTCTGGATCCATGCGTCATGCGACTAATGGAGGATTTGCATGCAAATTTTTTATTGCTCCATCTGAGAGTGCTTAAAGAGCTGATTTCACCGTATTTTCTATAATATTTTTCTGATATGGGTAAAAGTATAAAAATAGATTTAAAAGCGAAAAAATGCACCGCCTAGTGACGTCATCAGGCGGCATTTCTCATTTAAACACATGTATTTTAGCAGATTAGATCATTTTGTCATATCTTCTCCAATAATTGTTCAATTCATGAACCTAGGGTATTCTCATGTTCAGTTCACTCAGTAGTTTCCATTTAAACACGAAATTCATCAAATTTCAGACACATGCAAATTCTCTATTGCTGCTTCTAACGTTTGAAGTGAGTGATCTTACACACACAAAAATTTATTGAATATTTGACCATTGATGGTTTTTTCTGAGCTCCGATGATATGGATATAACTTACTTTTATCTTTAATTATACAAAATCATGGCATTCAAAGCCAGGTTGGTCTCAAGGAGTTTACACGTGCAAATTACAAGATATCCAAGAGGCACATGAGTCTGGTACCATTATAATCATTGAGATTATGACGGTGTACAGACAACTTCAGAAAAGCTCGTCTCTGTCATAGACAGATCGTACAATACAATTTGGCAATATTTTGCATAAAAGTACCAATCTGGCTAAAGGCACCTGTGTGCATAGGGTAACTAGCAGAACATGAAAAAATGAGTCAGAGATAGTGGTTCCTTGTTACAAAATGTAGTCCAATTAAGAAGACACTTAATCAATTGATGTCTGACCGAGTTGATCAGATATCGCTATCGGTTTATACAGTTTGGCATTTCAATGATGAGATGCTGGAACGAGAGATACATTGCAAATATGTGCCAAACGTCTGATATGCATGTGCCAAAAGTTTTGCAACAATGGTTGCGTATGCATCAGAGAGAGGAGGCAAGGAACTGCAGCTTTAAGGTGCCGTGATTTTTTTAACCTGGCCCCGTATCAATTCAGGTGATTTCGGTAAACTTTTTTCAATGAATCGATTTCCGTGAGTGCCAGGGGCGGACTGGTAGTCGAAAAGTTAGGAGGCGACCTAAATGTGGAGGCCCCTCTAAGAAGGTCCGGGGGCTCTCTCCGGAAAATTTTGAAAATTTCACACTTTATAAACGCAATTTTAAGCATTATTGGAGTTAAATTCTACAGCATTTGAACTTCAAAATAACCCATTTTCAAGGTTCTTCGGGGGCCCCTCCATCACATAAGCATTAGGCGACCTTTCATGTTTCTTAGGGACAAATTTTCACGGATTTTGGGTTATTTTAGTGACTGAAAAGGATAGGAAAATGACAACATTACATGGAAAAAAACGATGACTTGAAAAAAATTCGAAATTGTTAGGAGGGGATCGCCTCCCCGCCCCCATGGCCAGTCCGCCCCTGGTGAGTGCTGATTTTTTTTTTCTTTTTTACCAGCCACAGGGTTAATATTTCACCTATGACTTAATTTAGGGAACATTGATATATTCAAGGTATTTTGCAAAAACTTCTTATAAGAACATAGTATAACTTTTTGGGCCGTAATGGTCCCGAATGCTAGTTGAAAATTGTGATTAAGGGATATTTAAGGGAATCCTTGACAAAGCATCAACTGAACAATTTGAACAAATTTTAAGTAAAAGCCAGCATTATAGCTTTGTAAATGGACCCTTGCAAAGATTACAATAAGCTGCGACTGCAAAGAAATAAAAATGTGGGAGGAGAAAGTTCCTGATTTTCACAAACTGTAGGGTAGCTGAGAACCTCCCTCGAAATTTTTCAATGCCCACCCTCCCCTGCAAATTTTTTTGTAATTTTAATTTTTTATGGAAGCAAATCTTCGAAATTTCTCACAAAAGTCTATTTTCAGAGTTATGCCGATTGATTTCACCCGAGGTTCGTTATTGAGCTCATCCTTTACTTGATGGAATGTAAAAAAAACCACCTTAAGCCTCCCTTGATCACCATAAATTCGGCAGTAAAATTCACCATGAATTTCACCATATAGTTTATTTTTAGAAGATAAGCACGAAAACAAGATAAATTAGTCTCAAAGGTGATAACTAAAGAAAATTATTACATAACATAAAATTGGCTCCTATAACACTCTCTGGCGTTCTGCGACCCCCAAACGCCACATGTGCCTATTTTCCCAGACGTAATCGGGCGATATCGCAACATCTCTTCGTCAACGCCTTGCCGCCACCCCTTCATGGAACGTCCCCGTTGCCTTTTTCCGGGTGATAAGGAGGAAAGGCAAATTATTATTTTTATTTTTTTTTTTACAGAAAATTGATCATTTTAAAATTTAAATAATTAAAAATAAAGGAACTCAACTAAAATTGTAATCTAATTAAATGACTAATTTCATCATAACGGGGTCTCCTTCAGAGAGGAGCTGTTTAAGAAAGAACGACGAATACGGCCCTAATTCTTATTGTTACCCTGTTCTGCGGTCCATCGCAAGCTCTAGTATAAAGTTCACAAATAAAGCTCCTGCCGCAGTCGTTGGAACCCAGCGACTAGCAATTAATCTGAGCTAATTAATGAGTGCCTCGGATTTTGTCTCGACGCGTTTATTTAAGTTATTGACTACTTCTCGAATCGCTCTGAAGAGGAGGGATACTTGACTCGAGTAATTGGTCGCGAATCACGCGATTTGATGTAGTGAGAAGGGCCTCGCGAGGGTTTCTGACTGTTTCACGAGGTGCGTGCCTTATGGCTGCCACTGAGTTGCCGGCCGGCTTCGTTGTGCGAGGAGCGTCTCGGTGTTATTTCTGAGAGATCCACGATTTATTCTGGCTGTCTCGGCGAGGATGGAGAAAGAAGAGGAGGATGAAGAGGTCAGCTGGAGCTGCTGGCTCAAAACGGTATGGTATGATTTTCATTAGTCATGTGAAATTTAAATCACTCAAAATATGCCATTACAGGGAGTCTACTAAAACAGGCTGGCCAAAAATCAGTACTTTCACAGTACTTTTTCAGTACATTCCCATCAAATTCAGTACCTCCTTAAAAGAAAAATTCCGTACTTTCTCAGTACCTCCATTCGACGAAATTCGAAAATTTTAAATTCTCGCTCAAATTGCAACTATAATGAAAACACATTCCGGACTTTCTTTTGGAATTTCCGCACTTTTTCAGCACTTCCGGACCGCCCTTAAAAAATCAGCATTATTTCCGGACTTTCCGGAAATTTCGGACTTGTAGACACCCTGCATTAGGGCCAGTCATATTTTTAAAAATTTGAAATCACCGCACTTTTATAGGAGAACGTCATTATGAAGTCACTTATGTACTCAAATTTCCTTTGGGTGACAGTAAGTAATTTCTTTTTAGAACTTATTCTTTGTTTTTAAGTTGGTTTCAAAAGTTTCATTTTGGTGGTTGATCTATTTTAGTGGCTTTTTAAAAATAGGCATGGAAAACTGTGTCGTTTTAGACAAATTTTCACATTTACAGAGCCTGATATAGTTTCTCAATTTTTTTATCACAATCATCATGAGAATTGTAATTTTCATGTTGATTTTTTTTTATGAATCATTTTGATTATTAAGCTGGCAAATGTATTATTCACTGCCATGTAGAGTTAATGTTTGATATGTAACATACATTTGCCCGTGGTATTAATCCAATGGTGATGCGATCAGAGAATTTTTTTCACAATGTCCCGAAAATAAGTTTGTTTAATTCATAAAAACAAACCATAATACTTACCTCGGTTCTTCAATTATAGGTGGCGAATGCCGATGCCTGAAGTCTAAAGCTACGCATTTGATTTACTGCGTTAAAAAATGTCGTGTTCACCATACATAAACGACATCACGGCTTGATATTTATACAGTATATAACTATCGGATAGGGAGAAACATGAAATATCCGAGAAAATTTTAAGTTTTGATATAGGTTTTTCTATGTGCTTAAAAATATGGTATGCATAGAGACTTTAAAGCATTCTAAATACGGAACATATATATTGCTGTTTCCAGTCATCGATGTGATGATTGGAAAGTTCACGCCAAATAACTTAGAAAAAATTTAGATTTTGGTCACTTCAAATAGAACCGGCAATAGAACAAAAATCGCTCTGCTGTTGTTTGCGTTCATGGCATTCCATTATTATTCTAGCCACCCTGCAAAGAGGATTTCTAGATGTAAAATATAGTTTTGCTTAGCAGTATCTAATAGAAATATAGCATGATAATATTGCAAAAACAATGTGGCAACATATTTTAAAAAAAAAAAAAAAAAAAAAAAAAAAAAAAAAAAAAAAACTTCGACACATTGCATAGCAACATTGCTGAAATATTTTTGGCAAGGTTGCCGGTAATATTGCCCAACATCGTCCAACAGCGACTTCCCGGGACATTTTCGATCGTTATATCTAACAATATTTTTAGACTTCAATCTGAACAAAAAATTTCATTAAAACTCGTTTGACCGCTCCAGTTTGTTGAAAATGTATGCACAGTTCGTTGTATTTTTGTTCACTTGCTTTCGCGATATTGCAGCAACTTTTGCTTTCAATGAGAACATTTCTTTAAACAGTTTCTCTAAAACAAAGTTGCTTTTCGATATTAAAGCAATTACATTCCTTGCAATTCAACTGCAACAATGGGGGTTCTTGGAGCGCGTGTATTATTCCTTTAAATCTGAAATAATTTTTAAATATCTGTGGGTCTCATTGCCATCCGTCAAGTACCTTGTAGAGTGGACTGATGAGATAATATAGTTTACAAACACCGCTCAATTTTTTGCAGATGTTGTGCGGTTACGGAGCGATGATGGTATTCATCTTTAACGGAACGACTGAGGGACAGTCAGCTGTGCTCCTGCCCCAACTCAAGCAAAAAGACAGTTTGATTCCCGTAACTGCCGAGGAGGAGACGTGGATTGGTGGGTTGCTCATGGGCGTAGCTCAAATATTTTTGATCGAAGGGTGCTAAAATGTCAAAGGAAATCGACAAAGCCAGCGTGTATGAAGGCTATTTCAATTGTAATCTTCCGTTGCATTTCTAAGGCGCAATGATACAACTATTTGAACTCCCCAGAATGCGTGAGGTATCACGCCGCATTTGAAGGCGTTTTCAAAACAGCCAAGTTCCGATACCCGGATTATCGTTTTGCATAGTTCATATTCTTTTGTTATATTCCGAATCACTTATTTATTTTTAATCCTCGTATAAAAACCACCCATTTGCTAAATACAATTCTAGCTGGAGCGCACTCCAACTATGCATTCACGACTGCTAAAATGTCAAAAGAAATCGACAAAGCCATTGTGTATGAAGGCTATTTCAGTTGTAATCTTCCGTCACATTCTCACGGCGCAATGTTACAACTATTTGAACTCTCCGGAATGCGTGAGTTATCACGGCGCATTTGAAGGCGTTTTAAAAACAGCCAAGTTCTGATATCCAGATAATCGTTTTGCATAGTTCCCCCCCTCCCCGGGGGGGAACCCCCGAACTTTCTTAGAGGGGCCCCCAAACGACAGAAGGGCCCCCCCACGTTTAGATCGCCTCCTAACTTTTCGATTACCAGTCCGTCCCTGGAAGGGTGCATGAATGAGTATGTTCCATTGGTTTCCCTATGCAGAAAGGTGTTTTTATGGAAGAGCCAGAGATAGTAGTTCCTTATTGCAAAATGTAATCCAATTGCATCTTGGTATGTTTTTCTTTAGTTTCAAGTTATTAGCTCATAGGATAAGTATTATTCTAATACTTTGATGCACACATTTGGTACATGATTTTGATTTTATGTTGCAGCAAGTCTGGGTATTCTGTTATCTCCAGTGTCATCTTTACTCATCGGAACAATCGTTGATGTGTTCGGACGAAAATTAGGACTGTTGAGTTTCCACATCTGCATGGGTCTGGGTTTTGGCATCATCGCTTTTGCCACCGAAGTCTGGCACATTTATGCGGGACGTTGCATATGCGGATTTGCTCTAGGTGAGTATTAGACCAAATTACTTGCGAAATTCCCTGGAAAAATTGGAAGAAAAATTTATTTAAATTTTCCAGAAAATTCGTGATTTGTCGAAAGAGATCTGGCAATGTCTGAAGGCTCTTGCGGCGTTCCTCCTTAACATGGCAAAGTTGGACAAATGTAACAAGAATTTGCCTAATTACGTCAGACGTTGCCTAATTTTCTCTCATATTGTGATTTTTTTTACGGAAAACCGAATGACATTCTAACTTAAATGGAGGCGGAGGGGTATTTATAAGGGCCGTTTTAGGGCCCACCTTAGCTGAATTTTCTCAATTCCACGCTGTTTTGCTTATTGAAAGTGTATACTTTACGGAAAGCAGCATGATTTGATAATTTTTTGTCTCTTTTCAGTCCAATGCTGGCCCAAACTTGGGCCTGAAGGCCAATTTCGGGAAGGAAAAAAAAAGATACGGATTCTTCGGCATTAAACCGCAAACCCGCATTTTTGGCCAAAATCGACCCACAGATCACTCATGTTTAGGCCAGTTTAAACCCAAATGAGACTAAAAATGACAAAATCCTGCTGCATTCTGCAAAATTTAAAAGCGCAAAAAATCGTATGGTTCAGGAAATTCAGGGCGGACCCAAGAACGGTCCTCATCAGTACCCTTCTTTTTGAGAAAGTATCCTTGATAATCGAGAAAAAATTACAAAGTGTCACCTGTATTTTACAGTTTTCTGTTGAAAAATAACATATTCGAGAACATTTGACGACGGGAAAGTCAGTTAGGCTGATTTTGCATAATTCATCAAAATGTATTAATGTTAAAGTACTCGTATAGAATATTGGGCCGATCACTTGCATCAGTTTTACCGGTCTACAGGTTTCCTCTCACCCAGCAATTCATCTTGGACTATTGACATTGTACACGTTGAAGGGGGAAATAGACCAGTTTGTAGCAGAAATAACACGTATTGAGAATGGAGGAAATTAGGATTGTTAGAGAAAAAACACAGTAAATCATACAAATGGCAACAAGACAACGGAATGACAACGGATAATTACTTAATAATACCATTTATTAAGTTCCGACAGAACCTATGAGCATTCGGCCAAAAATAAAAATCGTTCAATGTACTGTAAGTACAATTGTAATTGAAATGTATTGATCCTCTCATTGTATTGTAAGCCCGAGCATTTTTCGATGTTCAGCGACACTTATTTTTGGCGTGGATAAAACATGGTGATACGAATAAATTACAAAAAGCTTACACTTTCCATAGCTGCAGAAAATATAGCTTTGCATTCAGATATCCGCACATGTAGAGCTCCTTCGTGATATTCTCGTTGTATTATTTTTGTCATAGATAATGATCCCCTGCATAGTAAAACTCCTATACCATATCTTGGTTGCAGGTTTGGAGGTGGTAGCGGTGGTCTACTTAGCGGAGACCTGCACGAAGAAGCAACGGAGCGTTCTCCTGGCCTTCATTTCAGCTGCCTTCGTCATCGGCGTCCTCCTGGCCTACGTCGTCGGCGGCTACCTCCCGTGGAACATCGCCTCGGCCATCCTCTCCCTCATGTGCTTCCTCAACTTCCTCATCCAGCTCCTGGCGCCCGAGTCCCCCGCCTGGCTCTACAAACGCGGCCGCCCCGACGCCTCCACCCGGAGCCTCCAGAAACTCGGGCGGAGTCCCGAGGGAATCGCCCGCGAGCTGGAAATGCTCCGCCTCTCCTCCAAGGAACAGTCCGAGAAGTTCCAGCTCAGAGTCTTCCTCGAGCCCACCGTCTGGAAGCCCTTCCTCATCCTGTCCTTCTACCACTTCCTCCAGGCGGCAACCGGCGTCTACCACTTCATGTACTACACCCTCGACTTCATCGAGCGGCTGGGAACGACCTACGATCCCTTGACCGTCTCGCTTATCTTGTCCGTCATCCGGGTCGTGATCAACGCTACCCTGGGGATGTGGATCACGGCGCGGATGAGCCGGCGGTTGGCGACGGTGATCTCGTCCGTGGGGATGTGCGCGTCCCTGATAGGGATGGGCGTGTGGGAGCACGTCTACCGCGACACGCCGGTCGGCGCCCGCAACTACGAGTGGTTCCCGATCGTCCTCCTCAACTTGTACATCATCTTCGGGATCATCGGCGTGACGACGCTGCCGTGGTTGATGTCGGGCGAGGTGTTCCCACTCCGGGTCCGCGGGTCGATGTCCGGCGCCGTCTTCGTCGTTGCCACTGGGAGTATGTTCGTCTTCATCAAGAGCTACGATTGGTCCATCGAGGCCCTCGGGATGTCCGGCTTGCTCTTCACCTTCGCCGCCATGTCCTTCCTCGGCATCTTCCTCGGGGCGTTCTTCTTGCCCGAGACGCAGAACAAGACGCTGTACGAGATAGAACGGGGTTTCATGTCGAAGAGTAAGAGGGTCGCCACTGAGTGGACAGTCCAGAAACCGGATATCAATGAAGAGGCTCAGAGGGAAATGGCGTCTGGTCAGGGTTGAAATTCCGGCCTGGCGCACGGTGGATCGAGTCAATTAGAGAGGTCGGACATGGAATTTGCGACAAGAACTGCGGATTTTTATGTTTATTTCGTCACATTTTAAAGTTCAAGGGGTGCTACTCTAAGAAAATTTCACGCACTGGAAAAAAAATCACATTGAATCTAGAGTCCAGACTCTTAAAAACATCGACAAGAAAAAATACTCTTGATTCAATCAGATTTAAGCTTACATGAAGACCAAGCCCCTTAATTTGAGCGGATTTCCTTTTGATTTAAGCTTAAATCTGATTGAATTAAGAGTCCTTTTTCTTGTCAATGTTTTCAAGAGTCTGAACTCTAGATCCAATGCGTTTTTTTTTCCAGTGCGATGAAACCAATGAAACCACTTTTAGAACCCTAAAGTTGTGAATAACGGAGTTATAAGCGTTTAAAGGTTCCAAACTTTGTCCGAACTCTCCTATTGACTCGATCCCTCTGTGTGGCGCACTGACATGATGAGGGAGACCGCCGTATAAGCCTCCAGATGTTATCAAGTTTCCTTTCATTGAATGTAAATTTTTGGGGTAACGTGTGAACATCTGTTATTAAATTCCTCCAAGAATGTTATTGGTACTTTACTTAAGAGTGTCTGAAAATTTTGAGGGGAATTGTTCATCATTTTTCTGTAGAGTGAATGTTTTATTTGGGTGAATTTGGCAGCGTGAGACTTTTCATACGGCGCTATTCCTTGGCACAGCAATGTAGGCACGGGTTCTTCTTTGTCCTTCAGTGCGTATAATTATAGACTGATTATTTTATTAGTTACATCGACATTAAGCATAGCGCCGCTTATGAAAATTGTGAGACAATAACTGACGTCCAAACACCAACATTCATTCTTTATGTCGAGTGTGTCAAAGGGAGGAATCTAAACAGAATCAGCCAAAATGCATTTAAAATTGCCTTTTTCTCTCCCCTTTCTTATTTTTTTTCAGAGAAATGCACCTACTTAACTCCCCCTGAATTTCTCCCTGTGTGTGAAACATATGATCGTAAAATGCTCAGGCAGAATATTCGCTTCGTTTCCTTGTAGAAAAATTAAATATTAGTAGAAATTAAGCAACGTCTAATGTAATTGAGCGAATTCTAACTATTACCGCACTTTAACAAACGGACGAGAGTCTAAACTGATGCTTTTACCCTAAAGACACGTTTCTCGATCGATATTGGGTATTTATTTGTTGGATAATATTTAAGAAACTACTTAATGAGTGTCACTTCTCAAATACTTTGGTGATTTTTGCTGTCTTCATCAAGATTACTGTTCGTAAGATCTGTCAATAGTTTATAAGTCCGCAAACTTTTCAAAGTTGATTCAATGAATTTCGTGAAATTTTAGGCATTATGTGAAAGAAAATGTTAAATATTTATGTATCATAACTGTGAGCAGGTAGACGTCATTTGATGTAAAATGCCCCTTGCATTCTGACGTTTTAGATTGCTTGAAGTCGATTTGAATTGATTAATTTACCTTAAAATACGAACATACATTTTTAAATCCAGATTATTATAGTTTCCAATGTACTCACCGTATTTTGCATGCAATTCTGATGAAAAATTCTGCACTAAAGTTCTTCAATTCTTATTAACAATAAGATCCTCGTCTTAGTTTGTAATCCGTTGTTGAAATGCTCTCCGGGCGAGAAATGCATACCGTCTACTAATCCAGACTGGAAATGTAAAGTAATTAATCTCGCAATGTTTCTGTATGAATGTTTGTTATTCTAGTCAAACTCCGATGTAAAAAATACGGTGATGAACAATCCCGAGAAAAGAAGGAATATTTTTTTCGCAATTTTTCTTGTAATCTCGCTCTATTTTTTCACTTCTCACCTATTCACAAACTTAGAACAAATATTTTAGATGTCCCTTGAGGCTGTAAAACAAATTATTCACACATGCTTGTTTTTTTTACAATCTCAGTTCCGTATCCATGTACCCTGAGGTTTATGCGTTCGATTATCGCAACTACAATTTGCATAACTTACCAATATACACAACCACTTACATACGACGGGCTTAGATGCCAAGGCGCAAAAGTGCAGTTTCGGAGAAAATTGAGATACAATAATTGAGATAAATTCAAGTGAAACTAGTCATAATGAGGAGAGAGATATGAGACACAATAACCCAAATGCAGACAACAATAGAAACACATTAAAATACAAAAAACAAATGGGTATATACCCGGCTAAGGAGAAATCAAACAAACCAGAGCGTCCGGACCAATTACATGCCCATTATCAACTGGAACAGAGGCTAAAAAACGTAAAAATTAAAAAGAGGAAACAGAAAAACTGGTGATAGGATGCGCTCAATACATTTATGTCAGCTCTGAAGTTGCATAGTTCACCTCTATTCTTGACGATGTTTATCATCTCCAACACACCTTCTGGCAAAGTCCCGGGACTCAACAGCCAAAATTTTGGGCGAATCGAAATCAAAATGGTGCCCCAATTCATCTTCATGTTGGCGTAGAGCTGTCTTTTCTTGTCGGTTGTACGTATGACCGTGCAGCCGTTTCCTCAAGAGTTGGGAAGTCTTAATACATATTCTGTAAAAAATTCGCTCCCAAATTCCAATTTTTACGCATCAGAGAGTCAGTTTGAAATTTCTCACTGCGTAAAGATCCATAGAATTTCGAAACTTCAAACACGTATTTTTCGGGATAGCAAAAACTGCACTTTTGAGCCTTGTCCTCCAAGCCCCTATAATGTGTTTCTTTCAGTCATAATTCTCTACCACCGATTTTTGGCTCTCTTTCCCCGTCAGTTATGATGTATAAACACAACAAAAGGAGCGCAAATATTCTTAATCTGTTAGGATGCCTCTCGAGGATCTGAGAGTTGCCAATTGTAGCGATAATTTACCTGTTTATTCAACAATTAATGAAGAGTGAAAACTTAACCCTAAAAGTAAGAAGAATTTTGCAACATTGTGTGATAGAGTAGTATAGGAGATTAAACCGAAGAGCGTGACTGTTTTCACGGTTTTTCTCAGGTGTTTTTCTATTTACAGTCTTTCAGATAATTTAATATTTATTTAGAGGATATTTTGCTGGTGGAAAATATTTATCTAGATATGAAACTCAACCGCACAGCCCGTGAGCGGACAATGAGAAAGAATATTGTAGTGGCAGAGAGAGAAGGCTGATGAAATTCATACTTATACTATACCTCTCTCTTAATGGAACATTAAAAAGAGCTTTATAATTCGCACTGCGATATTAAGATTTTTTCGTCACTGTATTGAATTTTATGTATTCTTACCTCGAGTAAGCGCTTAGTATGAGATTTGCAGTCTAATCTGATCTCCATATCGAATCATCTCAAACAACTCTATAAATATTCTGTCAATAAACTCTTCATCTTTGTTTACTATCGTGGTTTTTTATCCCTGCATGGGTTTTATCATAAGCCAGATGATTGCAAATCTGAGTCAGTGTAAATTGATCTTTTGTCACGTATCATCGTTGGGGGTGGCCCCCGGTACATCAGCGGTATTTCCATATGCCGCATGATAAAACTAAAAATCTGTCATGAAGTGATTTTCTGTATTTTGGAATGAAGGGAGCATCAGCATATAAATCAATAATTTTGTTTCTAAAGTATGATGACAGAATTTGAAAAAGGCTTATCTTCGGTCGCGACGTTACAGGTATCTTTGCTCATGTCTTATTTTCATGAAAAAAAAAAAAAAACAATATTGGATTTTTTTTTAAAGTAACTATCTGTATAACTGTTTTTTATTCAATCAAAAATATTCTTAGAAACTTTTATGGAGATGAGAAATATAACACGTCAATGTCATCGCTCGATTAACGCGGGCTGCGTCGACACAGAGCATGAATGAAGAACTAAACCTCACTCATCATCAGCTGTTTTTTGTTCAGTTAGTTAGTTAGTTAGTTAGTTAGTTAGTTAGTTAGTTAGTTAGTTAGTTAGTTAGTTAGTTAGTTACTTAGTTAGTCAGTTAGTTAGTTAGTTAGTTAGTTAGTTAGTTAGTTAGTTAGTTAGTATATTTTAACTGTTCTTAACGCAACTCGGACGTTTCATTTAATTCGACAAATTTCGGTGTGTTTCCTTCTAAATTCATGACGTTAGATAATTTGTGAAGCAATCATTGGAGTCAAAGAAAACTTCATGTTTATTGTTGTTGATACGACTCCGACGTTTTGTTTTATTTGAGTAATTTAATTCAGTGTTTCTCTTTTTAAATTCACGTGATTTGCGAAATAATCATACGGCGAAGTCAAAAGAACAAAAATAATACAAAATTCTGGCTTCTTTTTATAAAAATATGTAAATGTAGAGGAGAAAATTAGTTTGGTTCCTGTAATGTTTTATCATGTGTAATGACAAGAATTCCAACAAATTTTATTAAAGTTGAAAGCCGCTGACACCGCAAGTTTGAGTAATCGCATCAAACACAGCGCGACCGGCGCGAGGCTGGCGGCAGTGGCGGCTGGCGCGCACGGCTCGAAACGTATAGCGCCTTACAAGATCGCAGGATACTTCATGCATTACGCGCACAGCACGGTGCGCGCGACGCGTAGAGTAGCGCCTTACAAGTCTGCAGGATACTTCATGCATTGCGCGTACAGCACGGTGCGCGCGACGCGTAGTATAGCGCCTTACAAGTCTGCAGGATACTTCATGCATTGCGCGTACAGCACGGTGCGCCGGTGCGCGTTCAAATTGTTGAAAAAGGCGTATTTTCTTGATGTCGTACGGTGTACTACTTCCGATTAGTGCACACCGCGCGCTTGCAATCCGAGGATCATCGGATTGTAAAGATTTTGCAATCCTTGTATTTTTTCCGGTGAAAATATAATTTACGAGTGGACATTTTTGAGGTTGAAATACTGTGAAGTTCTATCGTCCGGTGAACGCTGAACTAACTTAACCTCCAGGGGGGGGGGGGGAGTTTTAGGAATTTATTAACACAAATGTGGAAAAATTTCCGGGGAGATATTTTCGGCATCACATTCACACAAAATTAAGCTCTAGCAATCTAACGTAACTTCGGAAATTTTTGCAAAATGACCTAAGTACGCCTATGGCTAATCTCGAAAAATTATGGGAGGGGGCGGAGGGAGTCCACCGCGGCACTGCGATGGACTGGTCTGTTGCTATGATTTCCTGGGCTGCTACGTGGAGCCAGTCCGCTTCTGATCTTAATTGCTGCGACTCAGAAACTCGGAAGATGTTCAATTTTTTTTTTTTTTTTTTTTTTTTTTTTTTTTTTTTTTAATGAAAATAATAAAGACAATAGAATGACCGAAAATGCCGGATCAACAGTTTCTCTGTTTTTTTTTTTTTTTTTTGCTTTTCAAATTTTCAAACTTAAGGCATGGATATAATAACAACTTTTCAAAAATCAATTAGAAATGTCATAAGTTGCATTTTAACCGTATTTAGCTTCGAGGCTTTATTTTACTCTGGTGTTGCCAATTTTACGGTTGCCTTTTAAATCTGTCACAATCCAGTTCAACACACTCGTCCATATCATTCAATATAAGCGCACCGGACAAATGTGCTCCCCCCTCCGCATGCTCATGCTTTAGCACAGAAGCAGCTAGTGTGGTATGGGCATATTAACAGGACAACGCCAGAAAAGCAGCCATAGAAGTTGCGTGATTGGGATTGCTTTACCTACGTAAATTGGAGGATTTTTTTGCTCAATAAAATGTTCCGTTCGGACGCTGCGAGGCTAATTTTCTCAAAATTGCATTCCTGAAATTAACTACCGTCTTCGTTAATATGGAAAAATACCCAATATTTTTTTCCGATGAATGAAAAGAAAAAAAATGTGCGAATCAAATTTATTATAATTAATGGAATTCTTCACTGTGAAAATTTAACAATTTTCTGTCATTAGTCAAAGTGTCATTCTCTGTGCGAGGGTCATGAGAGGATGAATTTCTCCAGCACGCACTTTTTCATTCGCAGCCTCGTCCTTTATTTTATCCTTTTTTATATACAGCAAGTCGAATTTACAGCTGCGTCTGGTTTTACTTGCGCAATTCTCGCGTGACAATGCAGAGATTATTTTTCACCGTCATCATCGATGTATTTTATATCTCAAAGGCGTGCTAAAAGAGTGGAAAAGAGTATGAGTGTCCTCTTGGATAATTTTGAAACTCTGTTCACTCTGTGATTTGCTGATGATCGCGTGGTAATTGCTCATAATCAAAGATGACACTGCGCACTGAGCACATGATGCGTAAGCTAGTACGACGGAGGAGTATCGAAAGTGGGGTTAGGAGGTCAGTACATCCAAATCTGAGAAACTGACTCTGGGAGGTGATCAGTGAAGCATTGAGTTGGAGGATGGGCAGCAATTTAGAGGCTGCTTGGCTTATAAATACTTGGGAGTTCGGTTGTCCCAGGATGGAAGGACGGGTCAAGATATCAAGGAATGAAACACCGTAACAAGGAAGGCTATAATGATGTTAAATGAAATCCTCTGGGATCTGGCACCTATTCTGGACCCTTCTTCCAGCACCCGGGGAATTGCTTGACATATTGAGTCAAAATAAAACCACGTAATGAGAGAAGCCTCTGTTGAAATTTTTAGTCTGAGCTCAAAGCCAGGTTTTGTAACACAGTCAGGCAAGGTTTAAGTTTTAAGCATATATTCAAAGGCATATTGCAGTGCGAAACATCGTAAAATTTGCAATGCTGTATCATTAAAACCGTTTCTAAGCTCAAATTTTTACCAAAGACTTTTATCATTCTAGCTGTAGGTTGGTAAAATGTCAAGGTTCCTAGAAAGAGGAAAAAAATGCGGCTTATTCGCAATGTATGTCTGTAACACCCTTTTTTGTGTGCTCCATAAGTACCTTAACACAGCAGCTGTGTTCGAATAATTCTGGAAAAACTCAAGCGGTAAAAATGGCGGAGTTTTTTTTTTTTTTTTTTTTTTTTTTTTTTTTTTTTTTTTTTTTTTTTTTTTTTTTTTTTTTTTGTCTGCTCAAAATATCTTTGGCATATAAGATAGGTCCTTCGTTGTGTAATGTATGCATTTGGGGGAAAAAACATACAGTGATAATGATTCTTGTACGAAATTTTGCAACACTGTCATTTTTGTCTTTTAGCCTCGAATGAACTAAATGGAAATTGCACGTCAGACGCAACACTCGCAGCGCAAATCCCAGTTTTCATCCGTCGCTCATGGCATTTCAACATACATTCCGCATTCATCGTGAATTAAAATAAATTGCTCCGGGAATCCTCGACCCGTGAGCGCTGAAAATTCCCGAACGGGAATGGTCCATCACACGTGGTGTGGCAGAATTTCGGTCTCGCGCAAAGTGTCAGAATCGCGGAGTAGGTAAAACATGACGAGAACTCATGTGCTGCAGGAGTGAGACGCTGTGAGAATTAGGATCGACTGGACTCTATAATATGAAGCTCAAAAATACGAATTTGTGAGTAATAAATTCTTCAAATACAATCTGTGTTTCTCGCTAGTAAAATAGTCAATGTTGTAAGTAACGTCCTTCAAACATTTAGGAGCTATTTGATCACACCAGACAGATCATATTTATTTTAAGCAGAGACTTTAAAGGCCCTGTCCACACGAGCGCGGTTCGCGGAACTTAGTTCGGGGAATTAGTTCCCGGAACAAGTTTTAGCTGAGCTAAAACTTATTCCTCCAAACCCAGAAACTTCCCCCGAACTCCGATCTTCTGTATCTCTTTTTTTTTTGCTTTTTTTTTTGCTTTTGTTTTTCACGTTCTTACTGTCTTGACGTTTGTTTTTGTTACTCTCGCGGCCGTAGTAATATATTATTTTGGAATAATTGTATAGTTTTATATTGAAGTTCCGGTTCCAGTTCGCGCGAACACTTGTGGACAGCATGCCTCGTTTTAAGGAACAAGTTGCGGGAAACAGAGCAGTTCGTCGAATAAGTTCCTCGAACCACGCTCCTGTGGACAGGGCCTAAGGAAGAATACGGTTCCCATGTAGTTTTTCCCAGCGCTAGAGAATATCAATAGCTGAAGTCTAAAGATATGTATCTCTAAAATTGCAATGTTTCAAAATCCAATCGAGTGTGGTTTTCTCCAAAGCAAATTGACCAGAATATGTCTGGGAAATTATTTATATCCAAATGTAATGAGAAAATTCGCGGATTTGAAGAAAAACTTTCAATCTGTGCTACCTTTTAAGAAAAAAAGAAAGGTATGCACGGAGCTTTGTAACGGCGCAACCGAGAATATGAATTTTTTTAGATTAGCCATTGGTGTACTCGTTGTGTTGAAAAAGTGATTCGTAACGCCGAGTAAATTTTTAGTCGTCACGAAAAAAGATTTCTTATTTTTATTTTATTTGCGACAGAACCGGAAAAATTTCGTCACGGCAAAGTTTATTTGACACGGAACTCGAATTTTACATAGTTGCTTTCTTGACGCAACGCGAGTATTTTCCTGCATTGAGCGAAAAACTACCAGAAGACGTCATTTCTCGAGATTCTGTTGTTGCCTGCACCACTAGCTTCGTTGATAGCGTTTCCAAAATAATCAAAATATTCTTCAACGTTGTTTCAGTGCATAAAAAATTCAATATTAAATTTGTGACAAATACTTGTACTGATGGAAAATTGCGTATAGAACTAAACAATCGTGTATCTCCCTTTTTCCTTTCCATCCCGAATTTTAGGATCGACTAACGGTGGTGTTTTTCTGACGCACCAAAAACTATGTCAAATTGACATGAAAAAAGTGTGGAAGTTACGCACTTTATCATTTTACCTTCAATTTTCGAGGTAACTGGGGAACATACTCAGTGCAGCACCAGGGTTTCTCTTTCAGGATTTGCAATTGAATCGAAACGTGCGAAAACCGCTAATGTCCATTTTTCCAGTCTTAAGTTTTTTGGAACTCATATAATACTTTTCGGAGTTGGTTGCAACCACGAAAGTGGCGTTAAAACTCGTCTTCGGGATTTCTTAATCCCAAAACGAGTTATTCCATCACTTTTACGGTTGTAAAGGATTAGTCGTCTTTTGTTCGAAACAACAAAATGTTTCCGTTTTTTTTCTTGTTTTTTCTTTACGCGATTCTGAACAACCTATGAGAGAGCAACTTCCACTTTTAGGTTAGAGAACAGCGTTGCTTTTTTGAACAAAATAAAAATGACCTGCTTTGAGCACGTTGCAGTTGTTGTACAACAATGTTTCTGTAGGGGTTCCCAAATTTTGCGCGCGAAAATAAGCCGCGCCACTACAACGCAAAACTTCGAACAAAATGCGATTGTTGCTTGTTTTCACAACATGCTGCGAGTGTTGTCTCCAAACAAAATACGACTATTATAAACCCAACAAAAAATAAGACTGGAAAAATGGACATTAGTGGTTTTCGCACCCCCGGATTCAATTGTGTATTGTATGTATCGCAGGGAATTAGCAATTACCGGAATTTTGCAAGCCACCTGCAAAGAATGGAAATACACAAAATTCAGGAACAAAGGGGGAAAATGAGAACATTGATCATTTTGCATTAATTGGAATAGATGAATTTTCCCTCGTAATAACATGGTGGGAACTGGCACACTCAGTAGAGCGTTTAGTGAAATACGAGACCCTACTTGGGTTCGGATCGGACAGGCAACTAAACTAACTCCGTGACAGACCGCGAAGTATCGCGGCAATTGAAGGCGCTACAAGCCGAGTTTACGCTTTCAACGACCATTACTAATCAAATCTTCATTTCGTGAATGTGCATCATTGTGATTTATACAAACGACGCAAACCACTTGCAAATTGCCGGCGATTGCTCTGACATATGCAAGTCTTCCCTAGTGATAAATTCCAAATATAGATGTACGCCCTGTGGCCACTAAGTGGCCCAACTCCCGGAGGACGCTTCGCGCCCTCGAAGCTGGGCGCTCCCTGCGTCATATTTTAAACATTTTAAGAGAACGGGCTCATTCAGGAGTTACACTGCTGATAGCCTCAAAATCATGAATTGCGGCGTCAATACAAACTATTTATATGACGAAATATGAAAATTTAAAACTAAAATACGCACTTTCTTTTATTCGTATCTTCAATTAAGGTGTGATTCGATGGACGCCATATTTTGTGTCAGAACGGCATGCGATATATCGCATCAATTGGTTCCATGTTTTCAGCTACTCGTCATTTCTCTCGAATTTTGAGATCGCAATTCTGTTGTCAGGAGACTAAAACACTCACTTACCAATTTTACCAAAGAAATTCAACGTAAAAGAGGCGTGTTTTTTTTAGAGAGAGAAAATATCGCATTCAAGTGCAGTTCCGATATCAGTATCGGATGCGATGTTTTCTCTCTAAAAAAAACCACGTCTTTGTTACATTGAATTTCTTTGGTAAAATTGGTAAGTGAGTGCCTTAGTCTCCTGAAAACAGAATTGCGATCTCAAAATTCGAGAAAAATGACGAGTAGCTGAAAAAATGGAACTAATTGATGCGATATATCGCATGCCGTTCTGACACAAAATATTGCGTCCAACGAATCACCTTGAATGTTGAGAGAACGCCTCTTTCCGGGAAGACTACCACACGAACGATTCGCGCTTTTTCCATCGTGCTGGTTCCATTTGCTGGTTTTTTTTATTTATTTTTTTTTTTTTTATTTTTTATCGGCATTGATACATTGATTATGCCTGCGTCGTCAGCTTTCAGTGTATGATATCTATGAACAGTAAAAGGCTTTCCTGGAAAAGAAGAAAGACAACTAAATTCATGTCAAGAACAGATCGCATGTCGTATTGACACAAAATATGGCGTCCATCGAATCACCCTAATGTTGAGAGAACGCCCCTTTCCGGGAAGTCTACCACACGAACGATTTGCGTATTTTCCATCGTAAGTCCATTAGCGGACTTTTTCTTTTTTGTATCGGCATTGATACATCGATCATGCCTCCGTCGTCAGCTTTCACTGTATGAGCACGATATCTATGAACAGTAAAAGGCTTTCCTGGAAAAGAAGAAAGACAACTAAATTCATGTCAAGAACAGATCGCATGTCGTATTGACACAAAATATGGCGTCCATCGAATCACCCTAATGTTGAGAGAACGCCCCTTTCCGGGAAGTCTACCACACGAACGATTTACGTATTTTCCATCGTAAGTCCATTAGCGGACTTTTTCTTTTTTGTATCGGCATTGATACATCGATCATGCCTCCGTCGTCAGCTTTCACTGTATGAGCACGATATTTATGAACAGTAAAAGGCTTTCCTGGAAAAGAAGAAAGACAACTGAATTCATATCAAGAACCACCAAATGCGCCATATCCATAAAAAAAAAAAAAAAAAAAAAAAAAAAAAAAAAATACACAAAAATCGTTACTCCGCTGACGTATTTCTCGTATCCTCTGACGTTGGGCATATCTTGATCTCCACGAGGACCCTCTTGTCCATATAAATCCATGCCCTCCAGGGTTCATGTGGAAATCGAGATACGTCCTTACGTCAGGATATTTATCGTAGATTGAGGGTGCGATGACACGAGGCGTGAACTCGTAATGCTCCGTTCTATGCTGCCGATGAGGTGTCGCTGATTGTGAGATCCAGAGGAAAATTTCAAAAACAAGGCCCGAGCACGTCTTTTGTACCTTCGGTTATGTTGACACTCGGTTTTTTCTTTTTTTTTGAATCAGATGTCTGGTTATTTTTTTATGGACGTATTCGTAGACCGATTTCAAGATACAGGTCTACAAATACAAGCTTCAGAGCTCGCATGAGCCGGCCCCGTACAGGGTTGCAATTTTCAATGAAAAATAAAATCTTGAATTTTCAGAAAAATATGAAAAATATTGAAAAAGATGAAAAATATTGAAAAATATGAAAAATATTGAAAAATATGAAAAATATTGAAAAATATGAAAAATATTGAAAAATATGAAAAATATTGAAAAACATGAAAAATATTGATAAATATGAAAAATGTTGAAAAGTATGAAAAATATTGAAAAGTATGAAAAATATTGAAAAATATGAAAAATATTGAAAAATATGAAAAATATTGGAAAATATTTTTCGAAATTAAATGCAAAATTAAATGAAAGGTGGCTGGTTTTTGCTCTTTGGTGTTTTTTGTGTGTGTTGCATGCCCAGTCTCTGAAAATATGTTTCATATTTTTCACAATTTTGTGAAATTTCATGAAATGTTTCACGGAAATTTTCAATATTTCATAGTTTTCATTTCACTCGTGCAACCCTTGCCCCGTACAACTCGCAAGCCGCCTTTTTTAGTAAGCCTCGGGTCAATTTAATCCAGCTTTGGCATTTGAAGGTTAAAATTTGCATTTTCCAACCAAATGAAGTAGAGACATGGTAAAAAATTGCAATTTTCTTGCATTAAACTGCAAAAGTGTTTAAATATTTTCGTTCTACTGTGCTATTTTCGGAGGCGGGTTTATTTCCTCAGTTTTCAAACCAAGTTTGCGCATTGCCTTTGAAAAAATCTTTTGATAAACTTGGACCCTCCCCATGGTAAGATTGATAACGAATGGAGTAGGTGATAAACGGCAAAGACTGGTAACATCACACGCTCCAACCCAGATCGCCACCTTTGTTTTGGACCCTAAGGGTCTCCGTGTAACTTAATTCTCATGTCATACTCTTCTTATAAACGTTTCTACCATTCCCTGAATTCTGCCGAGCAACGCAAAAACGCTGTAAACACCATTTTGAATTTTTTGGAAACAATGTATCATAGCAGAAAAACTTGTGTACTTTGAGACAGTGTTTTTACAGAATTCTCTCTTGAATACTATCAAGAATTTAACATGAAAATTTGAGGTGCATGGGTAAAACAGTTTTTATTTCATAAAGTGCTAAGTTCCAAAAAACGGAGGAAAATCGTAATAGATTTATGGCGTTTTTGCTAAGCACGCACAGTGGATCGAGTCAATCAAAGAGGTCGGATATATATTTTTTGACTAAAACTGCGAATTTTGATGTTTACTTCGTCACATTTTAAATTTTAAGGGCTGCTTCTGAAAAAAAATTTCACGATGAAACCAATGAAACCACTTTTGGAACCTTAAAGTTGTGTATAAACGGAGTTATAAGCGTTTAAAGTGTCCAAATTTTGTCCGACCTCTTCTAATGATTCGATCCACTGTGGCACGGCAGAATTATAGTTGAGGGTCTTTGTGTGTCTCTGAAATGTCTTTCTGTCTCTGTCTAGGACCGGCCTGCTCGTGCCAATGTTGCTACTCCATGAGGCAATGCTGGTTGTGGCCCCCGGAAGTTTCCATAAAGTAATATCGAGGAAAATTTTCAAAAAAGGGAGTCTCAGTAACTCAGGATCGAAAGGGAGTGTCCGTAAAACAGCATCATCGGTATGCAGTCTGAGCAGAGAGGGAAGTTTCCGTTCTGATATATCGACGAACAGTATGAAAAGATACCCCGCACTCGAGTACAAGCACTTCAAGAGTCATAACTGGGTGGATATGTCTAGCTTCGAAATAGAAAAAGGTGACATCGTCGCTTGCTTGCTCAGTGGTCGCATCTTAGGCTCCTTCATCAGGATCCCGCACTGGCTCATGGCCATCAATGATCGGGAACTTATGCACGTCGCCAACCCACCCAAGACGAATTACGTTGGTGCTATCGAGGTATGTCACTGCCCTTTTTCATTTTTGGCTGGTCTCTGGAGTCCGGTCCACAAACAAGGGCTGTACAAATTAATTAATTTAGAAGGTTTGACTAGAGTACCTAAATAGAGAGAGTATGGACGTGTCAAAAATTTTGAGGTTTGGTGATGGAGCTCATAGACCCCAAAAGGGTAGGCAATCTATGAACTCAAATTATCCAGAGAGATTTATAATCACAATGGACCACTAGACAAGGTACGAATTTCAGCATTCTGATGTATGTTACTCAACCAAAATTTCACGTAAAATACAATACGCACAACGAAAATTACCGAAATCAACTCCTTACGAAGATATTTAATGATTCCTGATGCGTGAATTCAAACCACCCGCTCATGAAAACTCAATGCTCTACGTGATTCACATCGCGCGCTAAGCGTTATCATGACAGTCTCTGCGATATAAAAGTCTGGCAACCTCAATCTTGACGCTTTGGCTCAGCTATAGCAAATTGCTTATCGTTTGAAAAACATATGGCGGGAAATGAACATTGCTCGGTTGAGAAGCTTGCTGAAACCGTTGTAGCGCGCGATTTGACTCACGTAGAGCATTGAGTTTCTTGTGAGCGGGCAGTTCAAATTCCTCGTAACCAATGTGAAATGAAAACGTTAATATCTTCGTTAGGAGTTGGTTTCAGTAATTTTCGTTGTGTGAATCGTGTTCTACGTGAAATTCTTGTTAAGAAACATGTATCAGATTGTTTAAATTCGTACCTTGTCTAATGGTCCATTGTTGGGAACTGTCGTTAGCAAAGTACGTATATTTGACTTGATTTTTGCATAAACTTACTCATTTTTGCGGAAGAATGCTTACTTATGAATTTTCTTGTCCATTTTCGTTTAATATTGGAGTCTAAAGATTGACAGTGATATTTTTCGTTTTCAAAGGTTACCTACCCTTTTGGGCCCTAAGAGCTACATATTTCGATTTGTCCATACACTCCCTATATAGGTACTCTAGGTTTGACAAGCTCTTGCAATCACTGGCGGATCCAGCAAATTGGCAACATTGTGTTTCTCCATTTAAACGTACGGAACTGTAGCGATTCTTAGAGGGACCAGGTGCTCCGACAAGAATCGATTGTTTGACATAGGTTTAAATGGAGGGAACCGGGTGTTGCCGAATTGCTGGATCCGCCTCTGTCTTGCATGCATCCAAAATGTCTGATTTAAGTGCTTCCCATTAAGTTGATTCCGCGAGAAACACAATGGTGCTTCTGGTCTCCTCTAAAAGGAACTCCCAAGCTCACAAAAAAGCTCTAAAAGTTGAGGTCGTATAGTGGAGAGGATGTTGAGAGTCCGCCTCTACTTCCGGTCAAACTCTCTATGCACAGGGAACATGCAAATACATCAACAGGGTTAGAAAAAAATAAATGAAAGTTTCAGTTAAAACGACTCGATGATTTTTTAGTAAAATATAATTTGTGAATGGATTTTTTGCAACGTTGTAATATAGTTACGTTCTTTCGTCTGGGAAACGACAAATTTTGATCCGAAAACTGTTCAAGAGGGTGCAGGAACGGCGATTAGCTCACGATATTCTGTTTCATAGGATGATACAATTCCAGCAAAGTAGAGTAATTAAAAATTAAAGCTCTACATTGAAGGCTCCAACTTGTAAACGGCTTTAAATTAAGGCGGGGGACGGGTGGCGACAGGGAGCATTCACCTCAGGCTTGCACCTGGGGATCCATCCAGGATCCTGGATATAACTTGCTGCTATTTGTTAAATAGAGAAAAACGGGTGGAGTGCTACGCTTGCTGGCGTGACCCCGGTAAGACATGTCAAATGCACCTGTCTGATCGTGAGCTGAACACTCCCACTCCCCTTAGTAAGTTTGAAATCAAGCTTTACAGCTCTGAAAGCACTCATTTTTATTTTCGTATATTTTGGTTGGTGTTCCCTCAGAACAGCATGGATCCAGCAATGCATGCTGTAACGTTCTCTAATAATATCCTGTGAAATTTATCTGATTGCACTTTTTATTAGCAAGGCAGTAAAATTTCTCTTTATTGTCGTTTCTCATCCTTCGCCGTGTTGGTGATCACCCATCCGTCACCTAAGTTTCTATAATAACCAAGGAGTTTTTTGCAGAGCAAGCATGTAAAAGTTTTCCAGCGCTGCTACACGAGTGTACGACTCGGTGCATCACTCAGACTACATCTTGCGAAGAAGAGCTACTATATTTCTAGCTGATTTTAAAAACAGCAAATTTATCAGTAATTTCCCTATTTAGATAGGTGCCTGTGCAGATAAGACAGAAATTGTAGTTCCTTATTGCAAAATGTAGTCTACGTGCAGGTGAGCTGTCTGAGGGCCGACGCAAAATGCTAGCTAAAATTGTCCTTTTTTCACTTATATTCCCCACAGACTTAATCGTATAAGTGTTTATTTTTTTCGCTACAAAAACGAGAGGTGTTTCTCCAAAAGGGACCGAGTAAAATCAACTGTTGCCGAATGTACTCATGTCAACTCTTTTTTATAACCGAAGAAAAGCTGTATCATTTCTTTACATAATATTAAGGAATTTGCTTTATGCCACGGATAAAATTCCGTACTTAAAATTTCATAAAATTATCAGAAGAATTTGTACAACCCAATTTTAATTGAAAAATAAGAACAAATTTTTTCATCAAAGGCAGCAAATTATATCACTTGGTTCCTTTTCCAGAAACACAGTCCAAATCATCATAGATGCGGCAAAATTTTTTTGGGGAGGAGGGGGCGAGGGGCCCATTACCCCTCACTGGAGTCCATTGGCACCGAGCAACCGGTTTACGGACAGTAGGTCTACAAGAAAAACGGCTACAAAAAAAAGGGCTACCTTTTTTGGTCTACAGTCAAAATGTCTACATGAAAATGCCTATTAAAATAATGTCTATAGTAAAATATGTCTGCGGTATTAAAATGTCTACGGTTTGACTGCCTACTCCAAAAATGTCAAAGTACGTATTTATGTCGTCTAATAAGACTCTCATTTAAACTGTTGAACTCATTTGAGGCTGCGGATGCTGCAGGAGCTGATACGTAAAAATTGTGAGTCACATTTCGCGAATAATTGATCCTATAAATATAAACATGTATATTTTATATACATTTTATTTATTTTTGTATTTATTTTTTTTATTTTATACATAAAATTTATAAATTTTTAGTAGCAAACATAAATATTTTGACATTTTCTAAGTGGGCAATCAAACCGTAGACATTTTAATAGCGTAGACATATTTGACTGTAGACATAATTTTAGTAGGCACTTTAATGTAGACGTTTTGACTGTAGACTAAAAAAGATAGCCCTTTTTTTTGTAGCCCTTTTTTCTGTAGACATACTGCCTGCATACCGAGCAACCATATATGCAAATACAAGTACAAGTCTTCCGGGGGGGGGGGGGCAGCCCCCTCCCCTGGGACCCCTCTAGCTTTGCTCTTAGAAATCATGCGCAGAGTTGCAAAATATTAGCATGTTTTATTAATATGGTGTACAAATTGTACTTCGACGGCGTAAGTCCGCAATCACATTTCTCGTTTGCGGTGTCTCCAAATCTCCGCCGCTATATTATTTGTTTAAAAGGAGAACAAATTGACATCATTACTTTAAGTTTTTGCAACATGTTTCTTCGCACAGAGAAGAAAAATCACGCCAGTTTTAAAGAATTGCCGTTGAGTAGTTTTCCGTTTAAAAAATAAAGTTTGACAGGTAGTCTGCGACGTCGCAAACCGAGTCATGTGATTGCCGACTTTCACCGTCGACTTAACTCGACATACCTCTTGATTCGATCGCATGTAAAAAGCGTCCTAATTCGTCGTCTCCCGGACGGGTTCTCGGACTTTTCGGCGCGACCGTTTCGGCGCCGGACTTTCCAGCGCGGGTGTTTCGGCACGGGGGGCTTTTGGCGCAGGGCTTTTCGGCACAGGGCTTTTCGGCGAACGGAATTTTTGGTCTCCCTAGGACCGATGTGTGTCGAGGGGTGGCATCATGCTCTTCATTCTCTCTTGATGTCTGCTCATCCAACCATTTGGAAGCTCATAAACGCTTTTAAAAAATAAGAGGGCCTCACTCGAGTTAAAATTGAGGGCTTTGTTTCTAAAAAAGAAATTCAGACACAGAGGAAAAAATATGTCCTTCTCACGAATCGTCTTGAAGCTATTTGTAAGGAATTTGCAGACACTCCAACCCTTGACTTCTTTCGGGCTATCGCTCATAATTTCACTTTTTAGGTGTTTTGTCTTTGTTTTTAGTGACAGAGGCGGGCTGTCGCTCATAATTTCATAGGTGTTTCACACACATAGGTGTTTCGTCTTTATTTTTTTTTTTTTTTTAGCTTTTTTCACTCTTTAGCTAATTTTAGCAATTTTTAGGAATTTATCAATTTTTTAGTGCCAAGGAATAAATACACTTTTTACACTTCCATGGCCTTCTATTCAATTAAGTCCAGCTAGTGGGCCGAGCTGGTGAAGTTTCATTCCTTCTCCTTCCTCTCCTCCTTCTCTCGTTCCCTTCCTATCTCATCGTTGTTTGGACACTTATCAGGCAAAAAGGGGGTGAAAACTTCCAAGACTTGACTATCTGAAACCATTTATGTAGCAAATTTTTGGAATTTTTCGTCAACCACACCCACAACTTCCACTTTCTTTGTCCTCCTGTCTCCGGAATATTTTGACTGGAAATCGTTCTGGAGAGTAAGGTAAGCAATCCCTTTTTGTATTCTTAAAAGTATAGCACGCGCGCCGAAAAATCCTGCGCCGAACAATCCTGTGCCGAATCGCTCGCGCCGAAAAGTCCGGCGCCGAAACGGTCGCGCCGAAAAGTCCGGACACCCCGGACGAAAGAACGTAACTCCATTCCAAGGTTGCTAAATTGACTCAAACAATTCAAAATTTAACAAGAATAGACCCGTGCAATTTATGTCGAGAATTGGTCTGATTTTCGCATGAAAGCAGAAGAAAAATCAGTGAATTTTTCAGTCAGAAATGCCCAAAATCCTCCTGGTAAAAATGCAATCTGCGCAAGGAAATATGGCAACATTGAAATGCAGTTACGTTCCTTCGTGCGGGAAACGACTCAGGAAAAAAAAACACATTGGATCTAGAATCCAGACTCTTAAAAACATCGAGAAGAAAAAATACTCTTGATTCAATCAGATTTCAGCTCAAATCAAGAACCCAGCCTCTTGATTTGAGCGAATTTCTTTTTGATTTAAGCTTAAATCTGATTGAATCAAGAGTCCATCTTTTTGTCAATGTTTTCAAGAGTCTGGACTCCAGATCCAATGTGCTTTTCTTTCCAGTAGACGAATTCGTCACCTTCCAGGCAAAGTATCACAAGCGCCATGCGACGTTTAAAAATTTCCGCCGCCAATTTATTTCTTTACTGAGAAATTGTTGGTTGAATCTGTTTGGAAATTTCACTAAATTTTATCGACAGCACAAAGGAAATTCAGTGAAATTTTCGGACAGCTTCGTTGAACAATTTCTCTGTAAAAAAATATAATGGCGGCGGAAATTTTTAAACGTCGCATGGCGCTTGTGATACTTTGCCTGGAAGGTGACGAATTGTCTCCTTTATTTACTGATTACCCTGTTGTAATTTGATGGGGGCAGATAGTGAAGAAGGAAGCCACCAACCTGGGCTACAACACCGAGAAGTGCCTGAACCTGGGCAGCGGCGGCTACGACGGAGTTAAGGCTGTCGAGCGGGCCTTCCGATGGTGGCGTCATGTCGTCTACTACCACGGGCTCTCGTGTTCCTGCCAGCACTGGGTCTTCTACTGGGTCACAGGAAAGCCGGGCGGGTCCTTCCGCGACTTCCCCTACTTCCCGGTGGGCAAAAGTTGCAAGCTCTATAAAATCTCCGCTAACGAGGACCCTGGCGACCCACTCTGGATCCACATCGAGTACACGACCCTGTTCGGGGTCCGCTATTGGAAAAACTCCAGGCCCGCCACCGAGGAGGAACACGAACAGAATAAGAGAGAGGAAGAGAAAGATTATCAACGAGCTATCACCGGGATCCCGTCTAAGTCGAAGTCGTCCAGGGAAGGTTCCGTCGACGTGTCTCGGAGCTTGTCCGATCCGTCCAAACCCAGACTCGCAAGAAATATGGGCAGACGGAGTGGATATCATGATAAAAAATGATGGGCCCGTAAAAAATGTAGTGCAATGGCAATGGATCATCTGACAGGACAAGGATTGCAGCACCCCAGTTGGCTGATCATTGGAATTGGCAGACAAAGAGATGTACCGAGATGACAAAGAGAAAGAGAAGCTGTCCTGTTGGTGGAGCGGGTGAACGGGTGGTTGCAATGAACAAAGAAGGTACATCGATGGTGAAACTGCAGAAATGCGTATCTCGGTTTGCGGCGTTGCAGACTTCCCGTCATATTTTAGTTCCCACGTGGAAAGAAAAATCAGCGAAGTTTTAAAGAAAAATCAGCGAAGGTTCAAAGAAAAATCAGCGAAGTTTTAAAGAAAAATCAGCGAAGTTTTAAAGAAAAATCAGCAAAGTTTTAAATTAAAATCAGCGAAATTTTAAAGAAAAATCAGCGAAGTTTTGAAGAAAACCCGTTTAGTAACGGCTTTTCTTCAAAACTTCGCTGATTTTTCTTCTCTTTGTGAAGAATATTCTTCGAAATTTTCAAGCCATGATGTTGCTTCGGTCTCGTTGTAAAAAATAATGTAGGGGCGGAGATCTTGAAACACTGCTACCGAGATACGCACTTTTGCATCGACATGACGGCATAGGATAACTAACGGCAACCCCCCCAAGGCCATAAAGTATTCCATCATTTTGTCCCTTAATCTATAGCTATTTCCCGTTTTAACCAATGAGATCGCTTGGTTCGATTCCCCCTTTGTCTCTTTTGTCTATCACCCTGTCTGTCAATTTCAATGGTTAGCCCGCGAGTCAAAAAATGCCATCATCATTTCATGCGGAACACGTTAAACCTACTAATAATGATTCAAGTCAATACTAGGAGAAAGATCAACCTTTACTTTTTCGATTTAGAGTCAGAGAATCTAAACTTCCTACTCGCGGGGCAAAAAAATAATGGTAAGTGAAATCAGTAATTGTTAGTCGGTATAAAGTCCAAAATGCTTGCCTAGTTCCTGGTCCTGTCTGTAGCGGTCTAATCTCACAAGATTGCAGCCCTCGATTTGTCCGATTTAAAATCATCCTTATTTTGGCAAAACGCCGTGTGGACCTGCGGGTGTTGACAAATTTACCTTGATAAAATACAGATTTTCTGAGTAATTTTGGAATATTGCTCTCCAATTTTTCAAAAAAGTTTGTTCGTAATTTTATCGAAATCATCTGAGGGGGTTAAGGAAAAATATTCATAAGTGTCTTGTAAAATAGTACTTTATATAGAGACATTTGGACGTATTTCTATCAAACGGAACTATGTGCATTATGACGTGAGCCCTATTATGCACAATATTCTTATGGGTCTCAGGGCTCATGTATTAATGCACATAGTTCCGTTTGATAGAAATACGTCCATTTGGCAACATCCGAATGTTCATAAAACGTTCCCCGTTGCATGGCAGTATAAAAAACTAACTCTCCTATAATATGGATATTCCTTAATGTTTTAGGGTCTGCACTAAGGCATCATATCATCATCATGCGACGAATCTCAAATCTTTTGGGCCAAAAAACTCTCCATAGTGGGACGCATCCTATCATATTTCTAGATGCAACTATTCGGGCCTCATGAATGACCACGTTGCATACACGTGGAAATGAAGGCGTTTTCACTGTCCAGGCACAGGCCATTTCCCCACGGCCCGCGCTGGGCTTTACTGCGAAGTCCCAAAATGGCAAAGCGATTTCAATTCTTCGTTACTTCAAAGATATCTCCTAGGCAAGAATAGTTCCACACAGGCGTAGGATGTGAGTGCCTTTTGTGCTTCAATTCGAACATCGCAATTTTCTGCACATGATTTGTAGTGCCACTATTCATTTGCAAGAGATGTCTTCGAAGTATAAATCAAGAATCAAGAACACTCTGACACTGTGATACTGTCTTTTCAGATCTTTTCAATGAAGCCCGCCGCACCGTGAAACAATCTTTTCAGAGAATATCTTGGTTGTTGTTGTTGTTGTGCAGTGAGGCGATTGGTGTCTGAAGTCAAAACGCCTTCACTTGGGTGTGTATGCAACACGGACATCCATGGAGCCCGAATAGTTGCATTCAGGCGTCATAATACAATTCGCTTAGTATCCGTCGCATGTGACACTAACTGAGGCGTCGATTATTTTTCTTATACCGTGACTTGATTCCGGCGTTGCCTATTGTGCCTATAAAATAAACCATTACTGGTTTTTATCGCGACATTGTCAATTTTCCGAGGAATGCTTTACTTAAAAGTATTATAATGTTTCCGGTCCTCGAGTTCCCAAAATAATGAGATATCAGAGCATGATATGTACAGATCTCTTTAACCTACTGTAATAAGTAGCCCACTATTTGGATTTGCTTTTTTCCTCGGTAAAACTAATTTTGAAATTCTAATTGCAACACTGAACAGTCCTGATGAATTTCACAAAATTTTAAACAAAAACGATGAACATTCGTCTATCGAAAAAATGAAATACGACAAGAAATATCTGCAACATCAGAAGTCTAAATACACGTCCCTATATGCTTTCTAATATCGACGGTGAATAAACAGACCACGTACCTATCTCGTTCAAGGCGTCAATTTATTTCTTCAAAGGAAAACAAATAAGCAGTATCATCCCTCAAAGTTTCCACGGAATTATCTTCGCACAGAGGATAAAAATCACAGCAGTTCTCACGAATTAACGTTGAGTGGTTTTCTATTTAAAAAATGGAATATGATTTGAAGTCTCCAACGTTGCAAACCGAGATAAGTGGTCTGGCAATTTCACCATCGATATGCAACGAAGAACTGTAGCGCAATACATAGAGTTTCGTAAATATAAGACTTATATTAGTAAAACTATATATTGTGTTTTACTCTCTCTCTCCTGAAATGTAGTATATCACTTTATGATTAAATTTTCTCAGTTTTTGGTAGATTTATAGGATTGAATAACTCTATAACAGAAAATGGCAGGTTATTTGTATTGGTCGGTGCACAATCCCGCCTTTAAGCATACACACGCCAACTTGCTCCATCGAAAAAACTTTGTGAGACCGTCAGAGGCCCCAGGAAAGTGAGCGACGCTCTAACGGACTGAACCAACACATTGCTTGGGACATTTACATTGATTCTGAATGGATTAGCCGATTTTGTTGGTCATTTAAGGCCTACTGGCACAATCATTGGCGACGCTTGCTTTGCGATGTATCGATTGCTCTGCCATTTAAACCTATAGAAAAGGATCGATAAACAGGAAGTTCGCGACGAGCACCTTTAATCATCGATTTTTTGCCATAGCTTCGAATGGGCAAATATCGATAATCGATCATTCACGTCGCGCCGCTAGCACAATGCTGATTATAAAGTGTGAGGTCCTCAAGTCATCGGGTCATGGAAGTATTTTACTGCCGAGCCAAGGAAAAACGCCGTATAAGCCATCAGGCGCTGCCAAATTTCCCCCGACAAATCACGAATTAAAGGAAAATTTGTGATTATTTCTCTTCCAATTTTACAGAGGATTCCATTCGTAATTGGATCTAAAAAGTCTGACAATTTCAAAGAAAAATATCCATAATTTTTCTCGAAAGTAAACATTTCATCAAAGGAAATTTGGCAACTCTCGAATTTTCATACGGCGTTTTTCCTTAGCTGGGCAGTATTGTAGGCAAGTGTTGCCTAACTTCCTCAGATTTTCCATTTTGCCACTGGCCTCAATGCACTGCTAGTTAAACTGCATTGAGCAGAAAGGACCCAATTATATCAGCTATTGCAAAATTTCATTGAATGGTTCATTTTATCACGGAAGATCGGTAGAGTGGATACTTTTAAAAATTTAGTGGGAGGAGGGCGCGGTGAAGCAAATTCCCCGAACTTCTCAAGAGAGTCCGTATAACCGTTCTCCTGTTAAAAAAAAAAAAAAAAAAAAAAAAAAAAAAAAAAAAAAAAAATTGTTCAATGAAATGGCAATAAGTAGCTGATGTGTCTCGTCCTTGTTCAACTCTATGTCCATATTGATTATACTTTTTACAGGAATAGATCCTAGAACTTCCGAGTCAATCTACTTGTCTTCAAAAAAATGATACATGCAATAAAAGTTTGAAACATTGTAATTGAGATACGTGGTTTCTGGATTTATCCATTGATTTGCAGTTGTAAAAACAACTAAAAAAATTAAGAACTTTGCGATTTTGCGAAGGATGGTAGACGATCGGTTGCCCAAGTAGGTTTTCGATTGGGTTCCTCCCGGAACGCGACGGCGTGGACGTCCTGTAAAAGGTTGGCGACAAGGGGCTGAGGAGGAGATCAGAAAGTGCCAATGGGCCTGTTGCATGCAAGAGATACAGCTGTGCGAATAGACTTTTAAGAGGTTAAATGACACGAAAATTACGATGGTCACATTAAAAAAGTCTGAAATACACTCCTTACTGCGCAATTTGCGTTGTTAGGGACGCGTTTTTTCAAATTTCCCGCGTCTGAGGGCAGTTTTCTAACGGAAACAATTAACGGCAACTCGCGGCATTTCCGGTCAACTAAAACTGACAACATAACCTAAAAATCGGAGCTCGTGATATCGTGAAATGAAATGTAGAAGGATTGCGTTGGATATTTAAAAGTTGATCGATTTGGTTACCGCATAAAGCGTACATGGACCACTATAAGAGATCACGTTGGGCTTGTAAACAAACTGAAGGAAAAAATAACAACAACAACAACAACGACTCGGCATCTTCCGGAAATCACCGAGCCCGCCGTTTGCTCGTTTCCGGTGATTAGAAAACTGCCCCCAGACGCGGGAAATTTGAAAAAGCGCGTTCCTAACAACGCAAATTGCGCAGTAAGGAGTGTATTTCAGACTTTTTTAATGTGACCATCGTACTTTTCGTGTCATTTAACCTCTAAAAAGTCTATTCGCGCGGCTGTATCTCTTGCATGCAACAGGCCCATTGCCTGATGATCTCTGGGAGGATAGGGGGTAATGGCGATTGGGCGTCGCAGAGCGCGAGGCGGCGCCGTGAAAGCGACTTAATGTATGTATCTACTGAGAATAGAATTTTTGCATGCACCAGGGATTTTCCATCGGACCATCCCTCATTCTGTCGAGAGCCAGCTCTACCACCTCTGATCAACCCCAACCTTTTGTCGAAGCAAAAACTTGAAAGCTATCTTCAGACTTTAATGCTGGAATGATCCATGTACCTATCCTAACACCTTACGAAGGATAGCACTAAGGTATTTCATTTGGATCAAACCTGGCAAATAGAGTCTGAGGCCTTGTCTCCACGAGCCGTTTCACGAGATTTGTCCCAGGGAAAAATCCCACTTACGAAGTTGGGAAAAATATTGAGTTAATCAATATTTTTCGAAGTTGGGAAAAATATTGAGTTAATCAATATTTTTCCCAATACCAAGTATGGTACTTGTACCCCTAGGACCTACTGAGAGAAGAAGAAGAAGAAGTGAAAACGAATTGTGCGATATTTTATTCATTACTACATTGTTAATGTTTGCTTAGTTAAAATAATGTGTCTAATTGTCGATTGAGTGCATTTATTATTATAATCCCGGTTAAGTACTCGACTTTAACTACTTTATCTTCCCGCGCAAACTAGTCGCAGGACTGTATGAGCCCCGTCCCGTGGAGACGGTAACTGGGAAAAATTCCAGAAGTTCCATTCCTGCGATTTGAACTTGGGACAAATCCCATGAAAACGTCCCGTGGAGACAAAGCCTGAGTTAAAATATGCCACTGGAGTAAGAAAAAAAACATGGAAAAAAGAATGAAGAAACCATTTCAAAAGCCTCTATCTATGCAGAAAAATACAGTCAGTTATGTCGTTTCTCAAATTAAATTCACACGTCAGTTGGTGCTTTCTTGTAAAAGTCAGCTTGGCCAGATAGAATTAAGTATTGTAACCGGCAGACAACGCTATCGCAGTATAACTCCTCCCTGGTAAAAATTGGCGATAAGAGCTGCGCTTCAAAATACCATAGGAATTCTTATAGCCGGCAAAAGAAGGCTGCAGAAAATCAAATAGCTGGCTGTAGAATGCGGATAAAATCATACGGCCGGGCTATACAAGGTGATACAAAATTATGCAGCTGGGCTATAGTTCCTATCGCCGGGCTGTACACTTTATCGCCTGGCTGTTGCTTTTTCGCCATCGTTTATAAAAGGCTATAAGAAATTGTGTAGAAATTCGTGTGCTTTGGAAATCATTAAGTTTGATACGGAACCACCTTATTATTTACAAAACACACATTACATTTTCCTTTAATACATATTTTTTTTCATCAATTAAAATGAGAATAATCCATACAGGATGTGCAAATATTTCAAAATCATGAGTTGAATAATGCTGACTCCGCCAGATTAAATATTAGAGCCTAACACAAAGCGGAGCGGCGACGCACTGGCGCCTACAAACCTAACAGGGATACTTCACGCATTGCGCAACGCGTAACTATCCCTGTTAGGTTTGTAGGCGCCAATGCGTGTTTCGCGCTGGCTGCCCGCCTGCCACGGCGCTTGAAGCAACTATTACACAACAGAGGTATTGCACAGTATCATACGAAACTGAAGGCGCTCTAATATATTAGTAATGGCAGGCATCCATCAAAAGTACGGAGCTTTCCTCGCAAAATAAATCAAGATACTACGGCCCAAAAAGAGAGCTGTATTCAAAAAACTCACCAAGTCCTAGCATCCGTAATTAGTAACGTTTAGCATACACTTTATCGTCTGGCTGTTACTTAATCGCCATCGGCTATAAAAGGCTATAAGAAATTGTACAACCGGCAACAGAAGCTATTGGAAGTCTTACAGCCGGCTTTAGGTCTATGGTATTTTGGAACACAGATTCTACTGCCAATTTTTACTAGGGCTGATGGATGCAACTTATCGTGATCGATGGCTGCCAATGTTGCATAGAGGAAATATTGAAGGCGCTCTGGCATTTCTTGCCTTCATCTATAGACATAAAATTCACGCGACGTGACGTAACAATTAAATTACTGAATAAATTTGTCTCCCATGAGCGGGAGCGTAATGACAGGAACAAAGGGAGGCAGGGAACTTCTTCCGACAAAGTCAGGAATTTGAAATCAAACGAAATGTCCTTTTCGCGTGAAATTTCTTTAGAAACGTAATTGTGCCTTGGTTTTGTCTTGCTTATCTCCAAAGCTCCCAAAAAGCTTTTAAAATTTGAGCTATGCTCGACCACTAGACGAGACAAAAACTGGAAGACTGTGCTGTAAGGTACGTTTTCTCATGGAAAATTAGGGCGATTACCGTTAAAACTGTTTAAAAAGTTCAAAATTAATGAATCTGTGAAATCAGAGTTTTCAGTTTTTATATTAACTCAGTAAACTAAAATTTTGCAACCGGGAAAAAACCAGTGGCATAGCCCGGTGGGGGGTTGTTCTTTGTGGCTGCGGATCCTCCTTTGCTGGAAAATTTCCGCCAAAACCTTATTTTTCGCAATTTTCAGGATTTTTCTACAATCTCCCCCCCCCCCTCCCCGAGAATTTTCAGACCGAAGAATACCATATCCCCATATGAAAATTTCTGGCTACGCTTTAGAAGAAACTAGAAGCAGCGTAGGGCGAGTCGGTCGCTGGAAATGAACTTATTGTTCATCAAATAACTATAATTTTGTATTATACAACACATTCATTCCTGCTCTTGTACGCGGTATTTGTAAACTAATTCATCTACATCTTCAGAGAATTATTTTATGATATACTTATGCACCATACCGAAAATAATTAAGTGGCCTAAGTGGTTTGGTTTGTGCCTGGCCGGATTTATACACAGATCGTTGAGGCCTGGACCGGAGCGGCAAATTTTGGAGGGCGGCAAAATTTACGAGGAGGAAAACGAAAATTTGGCGCCGCTGCAAACGCCCACGTCCTGTCGCCGGAAGGGCGGCGCGGCAACGTGGCGATTCAATCCATGCAAGATGATGCGACTTACTGCCGTCCAAAGGAAAAAGGCCGTATGAACCTTCAGACGTTGCCAAATTTCCTTCGAAAAATCACTAATTTTCGAGATAATTTGTGAATATTTTTCCTCCAATGTCTCAGGTTTGGTTTGCAATTTGATCGAAAATTTCAAGGAAAAATATTGATAACCCTAGTCTTAAAAAATGAATATTTTCAGAGAGGAAATTTGGCAACTCTCGAATGTTCATACGGCGTTCTTCCTAAGCACGGCAGTATAGGTCGAAATAATAGGGGATGAGAGGCTGAAGCTGAAACTCTGCCTAAAATAGAGTGATGGGTATGCAATTTATGAAAAGCATAAACCCCCCCTTCCCCCCTACCCTCGCGGCGATAAGTCGCGTATGGGGGCCACAATTACGTGAATCCGGCCAAGGGTTCGTGTGTATTTTTTATTTATTTATTCATTTATATACATATAATTTTTTGTTTGTACTTTGTCTGTATGCAGTCTATGCAGTCTTCAATCTCTTACGATCAATATATTTCTTTATATAGGTAATAATTTTTTTTTTTTTTTTTTTTTTTTGTCTTTTTTCCTCACCGAGTATACTTAATGAATGGGTTTTGATTTTTTCATAAAAAGCGGAAATAGAATGAACATACTTATGGAGGCTGGCCACACATTATTATTTCGCCTTCAATTCATTGGGTAGGCTAAAAAAAACATATTCCAAACGGCAACAGCTCTTGCATCAATTTATTGAAACATTTTGCAACATCTTATATGCCAACGTTGCTCTGTTGCGTCACCAGTAAAATTCACCACTCATCAGACGTTCAACTAATCGCCGTTGTCTTGTCGTCGAATTTTATTCTATTTTTTTCTCATCTTTTTTAAATATAAAGAATGCTTTTTCCTGAAAAAATTTAGATCTAAAAATAAAAATATTCAAATAAAAAATTATTTGGTCTGGTCTTTCGCTATACACCGCAAGATATTCAAGTTTTAAATGTGGAATGTTTTGTTTAATTGCGCAATTTTACTACGTTGAAAAATTGTTACGTGTTATTACGGGGTCAAGATTACCTGATTACTCTAAATTTTTGTATGACCCGTTGTTTGAAAAGGAAAAAAAAGCCTCGGGGAATTTTGCTGAAGTGCCCTTATTTTACATGCTAGCAAGTTCTTCGTTGAGTTGGCATGAAAATCTTTAGTGCTTAGTTTTCAGTGCAATTCAGTTAAGATTTAGGTACTACAGTTTAGTTGTCAAAATGGAATTTTACCAAATAATCAATTATTTACCTCCTTACGCGCTTCACGCAGTTTTATTAGCGACCGTAGTTCTAAGTGCAGTCTTAGTATTCGTTTTTAGTTTTAGAAATATTGGCGAACCACCTTTTAGTGAGAAGAAGTCAGCAAATAAGAAGAAAAAACAACCTAAAGAAAAGGTACGTATGTTTAACACATTTTACCCAGAAGAATTCAGCAGCCTGTCTCATATTGTTCTGAAATCACAGAGTGGAACTCTTTAAAGTCAAGCTGTTCCAATTCTGCTATCCAAAGCTTTAACTTACCATATCATTAGCGCCTATCTTGAGGCTTATCTTAGCGCCTTGTTAGGTTAGATTTTGCCCGACAACTGTATAAGTTAGTTCGTGTGAAAGAGCAAGCAAGATGCATTTCATGCCACAAGACAGTACACTGCAGGTCATTCACTGAAATTTCATATCTGCACGACAAGACATGGGAATGCCATCGACTCTATGGCTAGAATGGGTCTCAGCTTTTTCTCATCTTCTCAAGCCAACATATTTTCAAGGATTGGCCCACTTCAAGAGTTCTCTTATCGTGTGATATTAAATACACTGTCTGGTTGTGCAGTACAGGATAACTTTCATGAGCCATGCTTGTTTTACAGAGGTAAGTTATTATTCTTTTCAAAACATCAGTTGATGATTTGAACTTCCTAAAGACGGAGTACTCTTATGATACTGTTCTACAGCTTATGCACAGTTAGGAGAGCTGCTTTCACCTTTTTATTTTAAAATACTGAGATTGTTTCAGGTTGGCAACTAGGTACTATAGTTTATATTTATTTTTACTCATTACCGAGAAGTAAACATTGTGACATGAGGATCTTGTGTTAGTAAAAACCTGTGATTGCTTTCATTACAGAAAACTTCCTCCTAATTGCTTCAGTGTCATCTAGCAGTACAGTTTTTAACGCTAACAAAATGAATCGATCATTATTATTTATTTAATTGAAAAATGTTAAGTTGAATTTTTCTCTGTCCACAGAAAAGTCAAAATGGTCATGCAGTCACTGAAAAGCCAGTAGAAAAGCAGACAAAGTCAGATGCCAAGAAAGAAACACCAAAATCACCGACCAAGAGTGAGAAGAAACAGAATGAGCCGAAAGAGAAACCTGCAGAGAAGAAAGTTGTGAAGGAGAAGGTGAATGCCAAAGACAAGAAAACTGAAACTACCAATTCACCGAAAGAAAAAGCAACCAAGTCTCCAGGCAAAGGCAAAGAAAACGTGGAGGGAAAAAACAAAAGGTTGATCAGGCTGTTACCTCTCAAATCCAAAGAAGAGAATGGTGGTTGGGAGCAAGCGATATCTCGTAAAGAACGTCGAGCACGCAAAGCCTTACTTGAAGACCCAAATGCCAACTACAATGCCGGTAAGTGATAAGAAGAGAAAAAGTATGCAAGTATTCTGAACTCACACATAAAAGGTGCACTGTGCCTCAGTGTGATGGACCGCACAGCTGCCAGGGAGGGCCCTCTTCCATAGTTATTATAAAAAAATATTCAATTCAGAAATAGGCCTGTCTAAAACTCTAGCTACCTAGAATGCAGAGAAAAGTTGCTTCTCTTCTAAAATTACTTGGAAATCACACAGGGGTATGAGAAAAGTCTAAAATTCTTTTCTTACCTCACAGACTGCGCCAAAAGTTTGTGCTTTTTTTAATTCCCTGCTTGTTTGGTTGTGCTAACTCCTCTGCTCTGTTGTGACCTGTATAACAAAAAATGGGCACATCTCAAGAAGACTGCGTAAGAAATGCATTACATACAAACTTCTCGTCATTACTGTACAATATGGTGTCTAAATTTGATCGTAGGAACAACTGACCAGTGTGGATTGGTCTAGCATGCGTTAATCGGAAGTCTTGAGCAATTATGTATGGAAGGTGTGTCTTCTTGCTCTGGCAAAAATTTACAGCAGGCCCATTGTCAATTGATCAACTGACTGTTAAATGTCTCCTTGCAGCACTGTAAACTTATTGTAACCGTTTCTGTTATGCATTTCTTATCGGTCGATAGTACAATAAATACCCCCTAGTCTCCTGCATCTACATTGCTCATGGTTTTGTGACTGGCCTTGGTTTATCAATAAGAAGACAACGGTCTTAATCTTCTCTTCTTTTTATTCTTTAAGTATTTATTTTTTGCCAACAGATGGAAACGTTACGAAGATAACAGAGGAAAAAGGAAGCAAGAAGGATAAGGAATCATCCAAGTGAGTATATATTTCCAGTTGCATTTTTTTATATTTTAATATCTCAGTTTTCGTCTTTAATATTGTATTTTACTTAACTGTAGATTGAGTTTGAGACGTATTATAGCAATGAAGGCAGCATAGTCTTATTCAATTTTACATATTATTTTTTTCCTTAAACTGGGGGATGATCGGTCTCTTATAGATGGAGTAATGTTTCAAGAAGAGTTAAGATCTGTGTGGATGGAGAAGGGAGGAGGATTAAAAAATGTTTGAATTTCTGTAGGACACAGTTAATCATCTTCCTTGAAGTAAAATGTTCTAGAATGTTGTGAAATCTCAGCATGATATTTTTTGGCTCAATATTGTGATTCCAGTAAAATCGAAGTCTTTACTCAACTCACTTTTACCCACTGATGTCTTAATTTTTTTGCAGATCTAGTGCGTTAAAAGGAGCCTCGGATGAAGCCAACAACAAAAACAACACCAGCTTGGACAACAATGTGGTTGCACCAGCACCATCAAAGAAGAATGTAGAAGCAAAGAAAAGCCAATGTGAGTTACAATATTCGACTAAATCATAGAAAAACAGATCCAAAACACAAAATTTTGGTCGGCTGGCGGATGCGCGAATGCCTTTTATTTTCAAGGTCATAAATTATTAGCTGATTTTGAGTCTAAAGCATCGCATCATTTGAGCGTCTCAAAATTACCGCCCACTGATGGTTATTTTCATAATTAATATCAAGTGCACTGATTCCCACTTTGACAACAATACACCATAATTTGATGGCGGTTGTCTTATCAAGAGCCTCCTATATCGGTAGCGACTGCGTAAGGAAAGTGCTGTAATGCTGTGCCTCTCCGTGCAGCTATATTCCAATGAATTACCTGGGTTATGGGTCATCAGAATTATGAATTTTGTTGTGGCCGACTCTTAAAAGTATTTTTCAATATCCCTCATCTCAAAGATTTCCATTCTCTCAATCTCCAATCAGAATAAAGTCTCTGACCCACAGTTTTACATTCCAATTTGCAACATCATTCTAAAAAAGTATCGTATTCAGTACCTATCATTAACTTCCTTTAGGGGTACCAAAAGTTTCAGAACTTCGACCTTTCCTTTCAACTCAAGATTTTTGCCTCATGTGAATATTTTTGTTTTTCCTTATTTTTGAATATGACATGATGTATGAAAAAAAATACAAAGCCCTACCTTCCATTTGCTGCAATTCGCAGATTTGTTTTATGATTATTTTTTGTGTCTAGGCAAATTTTCTTATAAGACTAAAATCCTATGTTTCCTCAAGCAGATACTAATTCTTATTTTTATCTATTTTAAAAATGAATGTTGTTACAATATGATCAGCATTGTTTTGATTTTCAATGCTGTCAACTCTTAATCTCTCTCTCAAGCTGATGAGGCTTTTGTCCTCAATTAGTCCATGGTCTTTTCCTTGTTTTTGGCAACTCAAAATATAGTGGAATTTGCACCTATATGATATATTTTCATTTTTTTTTTCAGCTTCTTCTGCCGATGAACCGCCAGTGGGAAGTTCAACTGTCTATGATGAGTTTGCAGGTATGTTCAATTCAATACTAAAATACTGTCGGAAAAATTGCAAAAAATCATAGTTCAAGATTTGACCAGTCAATCTGATCTTAAAATCTCAAAAGTTGAAGGAGATATCACTTCTTAGGTTTCAAGACAAATATTTTTAAGTTGTAGAAAAACGTGGTTTAAGTATTTGCAAAAAGTTAAGGAAAATTTTGCACCCAGAAGATAAGTTCCCTTTTCACAGATCAGGTCACTTGTGCGTTCCCTTTCGACAAATTCTCTACAAAATTTAGGAATATTATAATGGCTGTGCATTTTTAAACGGTTCCTCTTGTGTGTAGGGCTGTTCAATCGGTTGTCGGTAAGCCACCGAAACAGTTCCGTTATGAAAAAGTTACGATAAGAGCGCTCTTGCCGATAGCGATCAGAGTTTTCGGAGCTGGCGAAAATAAGCTGTTGCCAATTGTACATCTATTTTACGCGCCGCCGCGCCAGGCAATCTGATAAACCGACACACGGGGCAACAATGTATTGAGTGCAAGCTCTCAAAACTCCGATAAGGCCGGCTGTTGTCGATATCATGGCCACTGTCGGTACTGCCGCCAGTTTCAATAAGAGACGATGTCGGTAGTGTTCCGGCAAGAATTCGTTTGAACACCCCTACTTGTGTGTGATTCACACTTCGTCAAGGAAATCTATATTGGTATCTGTCGGCCCTTTTGAAGCTGATATTCCTACTATATAAATGATATAAATTCCTAATGATACACTTAAATAAATGAATTCCTGAGTTCATAAAGCTGTGTCTCCTTGAGTTTTGGCAGTAAGGTGATCTTTTCATCTATTCTTAAAACTTTAGTCTTGTTTGCTTCCTTCATTAACTGTTTTTAATGCATAATCACTATTTCTTTGCTTCTAAAAGTATTCCTGTAGAGCCAGCGACATGTATGTACATTTTACATAGGTGTCTTGTGCATTTGCATATTTTAATGACTATGTACATGCAATTTTACCACAAAATTAAGAGACTATCTTTATTCTTGGAGTACTCTTTAGTTTTCATTTTTTCTGACCCTTTTAGTTCAAAGTGAAAACAATATTTTATTTCCTTGCTTTCCACAATAATCAAAGTGTGCAGCTCTCAAATTTTTCTAATGTACTGATGAAATACCACACACAAAATCAAAAAAACTCAAAAAAAAAAAAAAAAAAAAAATCCTAGTTATCCTCATAATTAATTTGCTGACTTTTTCAGAGGTTTTCAAAGAGCCATCAAAAAAAGCAATCAAGAAACGTGTGCGTAAAGAATGATGAAGTAAGAATCAATGTTGGAGCCGGCATTTGAGGAGAAAACCTCACTAAAGACAGCATCTACGAGAGCTCCGCAAGTGTTTTCAGCTTCTTCCGGTGAGCTGGCTGTTCATCTCAATCGTATTTCTTTTAATTAGAATTTTTAATAGTGATAAAAAATGTATCTACGATTCTGTTTAATGTGATGATACTTTATTTTTCAAGTCATCTAAGACTGTCTTGTTGATTTTAGTTTTTTGAGGGCAAGGCGACGGACCACTGTTCTGTGACAACCTAGTTGGATATATTATCCTACTAGGTATTTGAACTAACTGAAATTTGCAAAGTGTAGCTTGGTTTTTCAGTTAGATTTCGGCAGATGTTCATTCTTGAACACAGGATCCACTGCATGTCGAGGTGATTCAACTATTTTTTTTTTTATTTTACCTCCAGCGTAATTGTTACAAAACCTCTCCAGATGTAGTATACGTAATTGGACTGAACTCAGTCAAAAGGGACCAACCTATACCTTCATCAAACGAAACACTAAACCAAAATTTGAGGTGTTGTTCTCTCAGAAGGAAGGAAACCTTCTCTCATGTTCATGTTTTATGAGAGAAAGTAAAATTATCTCTCATCGAGATAAAATCATCAACCTACCTCAGTTTAACATCTCTTTTATTTTTTGATGTTCCATCTCAAACTGTAATTTTCAGAGCAGTGGTCTTCGCTACTTTTACACTCTGTACAGTTGTTTATAAGCATAATTTTAAAAGTTTGCAAATTTCCCCTCTGTTTGTCGGACAGTTAATATCCCTATGTATCTTTCTACTTTGTGCTATTGACTTCATTGAAAGTTTGCTTTTCGTACAGAATTATGTGTAATTGGGAAATTTCCCAGTTCATACATTCTTTCTTTTGTTCGCAGTTGTTCCACTTTTTGCATGGCTACTAACTGCCCCCTTTTTTTTGTTTTTTGTTTTGGTCCTGCAGTAACGAAGTGTAATGCATAGGCTTACTTTTATTTTTGATTGGTGAAGCCACTTGAGTGGATTTTTCTATTTTCATTTCATAGCACCAAACCTGACCAGTCATTTGCAAGCATTGGTTCAGAAGCCACTCATAAAATATGTAATGCCCAATCTAGGATTTTTCAAGAAGCACCCATTCCCACCCTTAACGCTTTTATTATTTACGTCCTGTCCTTAATCATGTAAAAACAAATGTTGTTACGCTCTTTTCGACCCCTCCTTCAGAGCGTCACATATTTTATGAACGGCTCCTAAGTTCTGCAGAAACTTTTGCTGATCTCCATTGCTTACATGAGTCTTTTTACTTCCCCTCACTTAAGGACAAATACGGTGGTAAAAAGGAGTCACAATTAAGGAGAAAGGTCACATCCGAAATGAAGTCTTTTTGAGTGAGCACTCAATCAACAATAAAAGTATGCATCTTATCGGTCAACTTTGTATTTACACTTTTGCGCCAAGATGTAAGCACCAGGCAATGTGTGTTGAGATATAGATTGATAAAGCCTCTTAAATAACAGCAAACCAGACCAAACAAAAACAATCGTATCCTGCCCTTACTGAATTGCAAGTATTTACAGCATCAGTCAGTGGATGCTAAATTATGCAGCTGTAATATTTTCTCCCTAAAATAACCCCAATTGTTTTTGCAATCTTTGTTAGTCATGAATTGTATTCTTATTTTAATATGGTCAGGGGCTTGCAGTTCTGCTAATCGTGCCACGTTGCAGAGCACATTAAGCCCTCAGAATGTAACACAGTTCGCCTGGTCTACAGATGGCTCATTTTATCCAGCTTCTTTCTTATTAATGAGATGGCGCGGTCTCCTCTCTCACTCAAGAGATCTCCATGCCTTCTCTAGTGGTACAAGGTTGTCACAAATGATCTTCTCAAAAAAGTGTTGGACTTATAGAGTTGATAACTTCCCCAAAAAGAGAGCAGGTTCATCATACCTTTCTGGCAGTGTTACTTTATTTTTAATTTTTTTTTCTTTAATGTAAAGGGTATCAGTACTAACTAACTAGTCATAAACTAGAGTGTTTTTAAAACAATTGCTCATTATTTTAAGTCTTGTAATTATATTTTCCTTTGTTTGGTAATACAATTTTATCAGCTGTATCCTGTGTGAAGTTCAGCTTTTCCCAGGCACAGTAAAAAGATTCATGCACGCCTCTATTAACCTTTGAACATTAATGCATCTGAACCAAGGAAATCCAAACAAAATATTATTAGACTGGATCTATCGGCACTCTATTACTCAAGATTTTTTCATCACCCATAATGGACAAAACGGAAGATCAAAAGTTTCAAAATAGGTACAATTATCTTGCAGACCAGACTTAATATTTTTTAAACTTTATTAAGCTTCTTTTAATTTTAAACAGGAAACTCAAATTATGACGGAATTTTATGCATTTAAGCGGGAGATTTCTCCATGTATAACCCTCTCTGGCCATTTCTCAGGGCCTTGATTTTTTTTCAGCTATCCTTTATTTCTCGTTGGTGTACAGGAAAAAATGTTATTACGTTCTTTCCGAATTGTTTCTGATTAAAATGGAAAATGAATGTCTCTTGAGCATTCTGCACTGTACCCAGGAAATGTTTCCAACTCTCATTGAGTTTGTATTTATCAGACACCTTCATTTTCTCTCATCTAATTAGTAGAGTGGGTATTTTATGCCCCCTAGAAGCAGGAAAAAATAGCTTGTCTTACAATGGATGATAGGACGGACTGAGTCCTTTCTTCATTTCCAAAGATTCGGTCTTAGTAATAGATGATATAAGCCTGTAACCTACAATGCAGTGTGATACACTTGTTTTAACCCTTCACCTTGTTCGGCGATGAAGTTTTTGTAACAACTTTTGGGAATGATATTAAGACGTTTTCTTCTCCTTTTCCACAACATTATACTTTGTTCTTCAGCACTTTTCTTGAAAAAACCAATGTGTTAGTTACATCTGCACACCTCACTAAAGTCATTCTCTTGCGAATGAATTCCATATCGAAATTGAGAAGTCTCTCTCGTTATCAATGAGGATTTCTGCTCCCGTGTTCATGTCTCCCATTTCAATTCCTCTTTCTTCTGCTCTCATGCATGTCTAGTTTTTGTGTGTTTTGATATTTTCCTTCAATGAATAAACATTAGAAAAACCACTCTTTAATTTTGTAAGGTTTAAAATATTTCTTGTTTTGCAGAGGCGCATCAACAATTATTCCTCTTTTCTCTCGATGAGCAGGGTGATTCAAGATTATGGGAAAAAATTTTATGAGTTCATCTTTCGAGTGAAAATAAGACCTCAGTATGGCATATCCTTTTTTTCCCAAACCTAAACAGATCCTTTCTCCAGAACCTATGTTGATGGATTCTTTTTTCCAGGCATTTAGCCCCAAAGTTTGAGAGTATTTATCCCCCCCCCCCCCCCCCCCATCTTTAACCATGGCATTCTTTATGCATTAAATTACACTGTTTTCTAAAAGTTTTGCACTTACTGTAATTTAATAAATGGGTAAACTCAATTTGGAGGTCTCTGGATATATGCATTCTACACTAACTAATTTTGGTGAATCAAAGGTTTGATACCATCCCCCTCTCACCGACACACATACACACAGAATGAATTTGCCATTCCTTTTTTTTTTAGATTAAAAATGAGAAAAGCACTTGAAATTATCTTCCAAATATCAACTTTCACTTGATTTCATTTATGAATGTTGTCAAAATATTAAAAGAATGTATATTTCCTGAAACTTCAGGTATCACATAAAAACCTCCTGCTATAACCTGTAAGGTAAACTGCTTTAGATAAAACATTACACTAGCAAACAAGTCTTACTTTTCCTAGACAGATTGAATTCTGAAATCTTTTTACTTAATCCTGAATCGTCCTCCTTAAGCGCAAGTCCTTCAGTTTTTATTCCTGCACTATCATCATGAAAATTTTACAGTGTAGGCACTCGTCCTAGGCTATATTCACCCCAGTTGATTGCAGCCTATTTCCTCTTTTTAATGAAATAACATTTGTTTGGATAGTTTTTAAGAACATTGTTTTATGCTGTACATGATTTCACTGTTACGGAATGTTAAGAGTTTTTAGTGTATAATTATAAAGAATTCTTTGTTTGTAGATGCATATCAAAATGTATTTTATTATTTTAATTTTTTTACTTAGTGAAAAAGAAGGGTTCGAGTGTATTGCATCTCCCTTTTCGTAGAGTATTTGTTATTGATTATAAATTTTATGTTTTGTTCAGAAATTTTATCACTCACAAAAATTATTTGGTTAAGAGCCAATCTTTGAGACATAATTTATAGCGAAGACATTTTAACGAGTGAATAGCTGCTCTTAATATATAGTTTTTTAGCAGGCCAGTAGATAGGATTTCAATTCAAATTGTGTCTCTGTTCAATGTATGTATCGCATCCATTTTATTAAAATTTTACATCATCACAACATTTTTCATTTTAAGTCATGATGTGCTTCTTTACAAAAATACTCAACGAGCTGAGTGTTGCAAAATTTTCAAAATTTTATTCTCCTCTTTTTCAAATTCCAAGGTGATAGTGAAATCACTTGAGAATTACAAATAAAGCAGTGGCGTGGCGTGCTTTGTGATTTATCAATTGATCTGCCATTTAAAGGTATGGAAAAGGATCAATGAATAGGGTGTTCGATACAAGCACCTTAGTAATCGATTTTTTACCATTGCTTCAAATGGAAACATATCCATAATCGATCATTCACGCCTCACCACTGAAATTAAGCTATCATGAACGTAACAACGCAACCCAATGTAAAATAATTCCTCATATATTCAAATGAACAGGTTTAAGCAGAATCAGCCAAGTTCTATCAATATGTTCGTTAATCTACTATGAGTTAACGCAATAGAAGAAATAGAAATGTCTGAAGGTTAACCCTTTTTTTTATATATCAGTCATTTCTTTAATTCGAAGGAGTTACTTCTCCAACTTATTCAGATGGGTATTTTTTATCCTACTAAATTTAGAGCAAGGAAAAAAATGTCTCCAAAATTTTATCTCATCTATTGGCCAATTGTTTCAAAGGTGTGCTTCAACAAAATATTTAAACTCTCAGAACGAAGGCAAATTTTAAAGTCTTAATTGAATATTTTTTCAAAAATTATAGCTAAAACTTTTGTGCTTTCCTTTCCCGATTCCCCTGCTTCGAGAAATTGTTTTGAAGTAAAATTTAGTTTTCTCATTCCTTGTTGGATATTCTTAGGTTCCAGAGAAAGGGGAAGACGAAGCAAGGAGAGAGTCATTCAACAATATTCTGTCAAGAGTTTCAAAATCGAGGCTCTTACCGTAGGAGCACTACTCCTTGTTGTGAAATATTACTTCTCTGTGATTTTGTTTTATATCATTTAGTCTATTTTTGCTAAACTGTTGGAAATACCTAGATAAAATCGATTGTAAAAGAATTAGTGTATAATACTTATACTTTTCTCTCTCTAAAAAGTAAATCTGTAATACACACATTTCTCTGATGTAATGTAGTGCTGAAATGTGGAGTGATCGCAGATTTTGAATGTTTATCTTGGAGGTTCAGACACTGAAAACAAGAGTGGACATATCCAAGACCTCTTGCGTTATTTTTCACTCTTCATGTTAAATTGTGATCCATTCTAGATAAATACTTAACTCCTGACTTTTTAGGTAGAGTTTCTATGCTTTCAAGCTTGAAGTTTTCCATTTTTCTTCCTCTTTTTGGAGAGAACTTCAGCCTCTCATGTAATGAAGACACAAAAGGTACGCAGGTACAGAATTCCCTCTTCAGTTACCTTATTTTAAATTGCAAATTGTTCAACACGAAAATCTACAGATTGATGTTCATTTCTTAATATTGCCTGAGAAATTGAATAAGATTCTCCACTGTGCCCACGATCAAAAAATGGGTATCAGTTTTTTATTCACACATGCGTCATTATTCAAACTTAATTTTCCCTCCTCTTTTCCTCCTCATCTTGCTGTTACCATTTTGTAGTACTAATTTAGCTAAGCAATTTAAGACAAGCAATTAAAATTTCTACTCCAGAGAGGTAATTTATCCATGACTCACCTTTTGGATGGTTTAACGTGTTCTTCATCGCTCAGCTTTCAGGCTTAAGCAGAGTCTTTGTTGAAATCATTATTTGTCTTTTTAGGCTGAAATGTATACCAAATTCTAAAGTAACGCCACAATAATCATTGATAATGTCTCAATCAACCGGAGAGCCTGATGATACCCAAGAAATCTTGAATTTGCTTTCTTTGGCTACCCACAATTGAAATATTAATGTCTGAATTGCAGCTTTATTATACTGCAATACTTAGGGGAAACACTTATGAACGAGATATGATCGAGAGTTGCCAAATTTCCTCCAATAAAAAATTTATTGTTGAATGTTTTGAAAATTGTCTCTTGAAATCGTTTCGTAAATTAGATCTAATTGCGAATAAATTTCTCTGAAAAATTGGTGGAAAAATATTCACTGATTTTCCTGAAAATTCATATTTTTTCAATAGAAATTAGGCAACTTCTTGAGGGCTCAGACAGCGTTCTTCCTTAGCACGGCAGTACAGTGGACTTTTATTAGGTCAGGTTTCACACAAGGAATTTGCCATGCCATATTGTTTATTTAATTGCAAAGGAAATTCACTACATTATTCCATCGTTTTTAGAGACTGATTAAGCTTTTTGTCTTCTGTCTTGGCAAATTTCTTTGTAGTTGCATAGAAAATCCACTTAAAATCCTATTTGTAAAAGGAATATTTGTCTCCCGACATAGTGAGTCCTTACATTTTAGAATTCGTATCCGACAGAAACAAAACACTCCCTCTCCTGCCTTCCAATTCTTGCTCATCAGTCTTCAGCTTTTCTAAAGTATATTCAGAGACAGATCTCAAAGATGTGTTATTCAGCACACTTAATTTTTAAAAAAATATGTATAATTCACATATTTACTATGTCGACGAGGATTTATCTATTAATCTTTGGAAATAAAATACGTTTAAATTCCCTAAAATTTCTATCCACAAACATAGAAACAATATTTATTATTTCCAAGATTGATTTTAACTCTGTATTATTCTCTCTTTTTTTTCAGCCGTCAGTTTTCTCTGTAATTTCTCGTGAAAGATTTTATAGTTTTAAAAATTATTTATTTTCTTCTAGTAATTCATGTATTGTTAACTTTGAAGAATATATTTTTATCCTCTCTTTACAATTTTTTTTGATTTATTCGCCTGACACACCAGTTAAGAAGATATGGTATGGTTTTCTGAAAAACCACTCATAAGTATTACCTGCTGAACAGTCTCTTAACTGACCACATGCTAGGCGGATCTACAAGTCGAGAATAAAACTGCAGTATATCGGAATGTAACCTATAAAATCATGAGGTCAACTGCAGGTGATTATTCCAAAATCCTGTATTGAATTATGAACTCATTTCTTCATGTGACGATTATTCATAAAAAAATTATGATAGAGTAAATTTCATGGTCACTTAAAGCGAGTGCTTCGTGGTACCTTCTTTTTGTTCCCTGTCGAAACAAGATCCGTTGATGATAAACCAAAGATCACAATTGTCGCATTCATTCTCAGCAGTTTCAAATCTTCCACATCGTCTCTAAGTGGGAATTATCTTCCTGTCGGCCTACTATGCATCACGCAATTCATGAGAATGAATCAGAAGAGAATCATCATCAGTTTTATTTAAAGAGAAAAAAAGAGTATAGATACTTTTTCTTGTGTTCAGAGAAAAAAAACTTCTTTCCTACTTTCTATGTTTAGAAAAAGATACTTTTTTCTATGTATCAAAAAAAGAAAATACTTTTTTCTACGTTTAAAAAAGTTGAATGTAATAATAAATTTGGGAAATCTCGTCATGCAAATACAAAACATTCGAAAACGCCTTCAATTGAGGCGTGATACCCCACGCGTTCCAGAGAGTTCAAATAGTTGTATGCCTGCGCCTTAGCAAGGCGATGGACGCTTAATATTGAAGTAGCGTCACCGCTTGGTTTTTCGGTTTTCCAGTGCCGCTACTGCAGTTTCGACCGTTCAGGCCGTAGTTTAAGGGCGCTAAAGCCAGGATTGTATTTCGCAAATGGAGGGATGCTTTTTGCAGAGTAATTAAAAATTAAGAAGCAGGAGTAATTTAACTAAATAATAAAAGGAACTCAAATCAACAGTATATTGCAAAACAATTGAGGACACCGCAGCAAGAACAGCCTATAACTGGAAACCGCGTTTCGAGAAAATCGGATTTAAAGGATTGTTTTTGATGTACTGCGCAGACTTTTCTATGCAGGCACCCTGTTTTGGTGTTTTTGGGTGACCGAACCCTTCTATTGAAGGATGCCGGGTAGATTTTGCGATACAATTAGGGTTTACTTTCTAATATATTTGATTTAAAAAAGTGGTTTATAGAGCCATTATTACGCCCAACAGTCATTTTGGTGGCAATATGAAGTATAAATAATTTTAATCACGCATGATTAACGCAAAATGAAAGAATATCGATACTGAGTAAAGAAAGGGGTAACTAGCACCTTATAGGCCCGTTTTACGCGCAACAGTCATTTCGGTTGCAATATGCGAAGTATACATTTTTGGAGGAATGGATACTTTGAGAGGAGAATAAATTACTTCAATAGCTCGTTTTTCTGAAATAAAACCAAATCTTTATAAAATTAGATAAAAAAATCGAGCCATCACTATCGCCGCACCGCGGCGATGCCCGCAAACCGAGAATGATAAGGCCGCGCGTATAGATTGTTCCTGCACCCATCGATCCAGACGCCTGACTTAACTCGGAAAAAAAAGGTTTTTCGACCTTGAGCCGTTACCTATCTATGTTCTACCACAGCATAGTCCAGGGTACGTAGAATCCGAAAAGCAGATGGGCGTAATAACGACCTATACGCCTATAGGCTGTTCTTGGTGCGGTGTCCTCAATTCCAGGAGAATCAAACAAAGCTGACATGGGCAAAACTGAGATTTCTTGAGGAGAGAAGAGTTTCTGCTTCAAAAATAAAAAGTTTTTACTTCTCAGTTTTCTCGCCAAACTTTCCATGGGAGCACAGCCTACGCTGATTTCCTTGTGTTAATAGCAGCATTATAGAGAATACCAAAGTCCAATGATCGGTGTCTAGACATACATGAAAAACTTCAAGGGGTAGGATTTGAAACGAGTTTACTAAGTCATTTTTCTTATAAAAATAAAACGCATGAAACACCTGCGTACTTTTAACAGAAAATACATAAACAGGGATAAAAATTAACGGGCCAGATTAGAAATTAAACAGCTTCCCTTACAAAAAAAAGAATAAGAAGAAAGAGAAAAAAAACAAGATAAATCAACATTGATGACAGACACAGTAGCACTTAGAATTTTAGGGTGACTCATTACCCAAAATAATCAACAAAAAATGAAGTACACTTAAAAGAAGTTACACCCAAGCCACAGATGTTCTTCAAATTATTTCCTTTTGTTCATCTAATTCGGAGTAATTTTTAACATTCATTTCAAGACTTTCATTTCCTGCATTAATCTGTACCTATTGCTAAGAACTTATACCTCCGCCTTAGAGAAAGGCAAAAGTAGAGTTCATCCACCTGTGTGATATCATTCTGATGAATGATCAATGAGAAAAACGATTATCAGGACATTTTCGAACGATGCTAAATGAAAATTTAGTAATGGTCATGGTGTAGACGATTCAAAGCACCCAGAACAAAAGGAGCTGTTTGTCTGAATTTTAATGGTGTTTCAATTTTTGTTACTTTCTTTACTTTACGTGGCATTCAGCTATTTTCATTTTGGTGGAAAATTTTGTCCTTGAAAAATTATTTATATTCTCATACTCGGACTATCTTATTAAACTGACTCCCTAAAAATCAGCAAAAATGACTGACACAAACTGAGTTCTTGCGGAAACTAGTGTTAAACGTAGGCTGCAGCACAAAACAAAAGTGACAGCACACAGCTTTCCATAACTTCTATGATATTGTTCGCTATGCTTAAACAATAGAGTTTTGCTGATGAATGAGGATTTAGTTCAACTTATCATTGGAAAGATATAAGCTGACATCATTTAAAAATGACCGATTCTCCTAATCAATCAAGATAATTGAGAGAGAAAAGTCATGGTTCATCTACCTCTATGATATACTCTGGACAGAATACTAATATTAAAAATGCCTGGCTTTAGATTAATACATCCTTGAGTTTGACAGAAAATGAATATTTGCGTAAAAAACAAAAATTAAAACACTGCAATGAGTCGGTTTCTCAAACTCAAGAGAACTCAAACGCACTTGTTCATTGTAAACAGAATTTCTTTTATTTAGTAACACTTTCTTCTCGTCCTCCAAGAGAAAATTATTGAATTAGAATTCTCTATAGGGGCTTTGAATCTTTTAAATTCAACCTTTAACTTGATAGGTAATTTTAATAAAAGATGAGCACTTCAAATGTTTTCAACATCGTAGTACAGAGTTAGCTTTCATTGACCCATTTTCAATATACTTTAAAATACATATATCTCAGAGGATCTGTTAATGCAATGGAAAAATAACCTTATGGTGTGGAATGCAGTAACCATGACACCCATTTTCTTTAAAATGCATGTGTAAAAGCTGCTTACCGCAGGATTGGGAGCCCCACCATAAATCGCTCTGCGCTGCACCGAATAAAAAAAAAAATACAGCATCAACTGCGGTCAGCAACACATTGTGGAAAATGCTAACAAAAAAAAGCCCTCAACAGCTTAAATGAAACTGCAAGAGCTTGCTGTATCTAATGATTTGTAGGACTCAAAAATAGACAAGGACAAGACTTATCTGTGTCCATACATCATCCATACTGAATAGGTTCTCTGACTTGCCGCGTAACAATTTCTACTGAGGGTCTTATGATATGACGGCTCGGCTTACTATGGTACAAACATGCAGAAAGTTGAAGGCTCACATTCAATTGACCACATACATGAGAGAGAAAAAAATTATTTCTGAGTCAAAACTCAGTTTTAGATAACTGGAGGATAAGAGATGCGAGTGGAATTGTGTATTCTTTTTGAGACAACCTTTTGCTCCTTGCTTTTCAGTGAAAAGAATTGGAATTCAGCACTTTATTCTAGTTCTAAATATCATGTAATTCCATGGACATACTATCAGAAAAACATTGATAGTGGTCAATAACTTCATGGTGTCAGTGAAATTAACAATTTCTTGGGTCAAGTTTCAAAAAGGGTAACTTAATCATTACTATTTCTGCCTTTAGCGCAATGGGCCACTGAAGAAGGTCTGAACTAGTTACCGTAGTTAATACCCTAAAAGGTTCTAATATTTTGATTACTAAACTTTTTCACTTATTCCACTTCCTGCTGGCACAATTTGCAAGCTTGAGCATACTCAGCGCTGGTTTGGAGCTATCTATTGAGATTGTAATGATGTATTTCGCTCTGAGGCAAGAAAACCCGTAAGATAGAAGCTTAAAATTTTCCCTATTGCATCAAAACTTAATTGAGCAGGGGCCATAATTATATTTTTGCTGAAAATCATTCTGATATCTTCCAAGTAAAGCTCACTGAAGAGCACTAAGAGACATTTTTCATTAAAAAGACTTGAATTATTGGACAATCAAAAAAAAAAAAAAAAATTAAAAAAAAGATGCAAACTTAAAGCTCTAATTTAGACCACTCCATCTTCCAATGAGACATGATATCTTTCTAACTTCTACTACAGAGAGAAGATGTACTGCTTTGATAAATCACAGATGCTTCAATTTATGCAAACACCTGATACAATAATGATGAGCATAAAATTGATCATTAGACCTACTTTGCTTGCTTGAAAGTTCCATCCTTTTAATCTTTTAAATTTCACAAATGTAATCAAAGAAACAATGATCAAATGTTTCCTCACTTCAAGATAATGGGTCAAAAGTAAAAAGAAGAAAATAGGATGTAGTGAAAGAAATGATGAAAAAAGCAATCGCCAAAAAGATGCTTGCAGTCCTCTTCTGCAAAAATTTTCCTTAGTGTTAAAATGCCGAAATTAAATACAGCAAAAGCTATTAGTATGATAAAGAGAACAAAATTAAAAAAAGATGATTTGAAAAAATGACAAAAGTACTTATACATGGAAGTATTTCAGAAGAATTGGCACCAGAGTTTTCCAACAAGAGTTTCAAATGAAATGAGTAAGAAGGCATTTTAAAAGAAAAGAAAAACTTGCTCGATTTTTAAAAATTTAAAATAATTTTGGGTGAAATCATGAATTTAGTCACATTAGAGGCAACACTAAAAAATGAAATTACGTAACAAAGCATGCCAGTACTCCTGAAATAGAACCTTTGGTTACACAAAATCTAAATACAAGAAGTTTAATCGAGTAAAAGAACAAAATAAAAGATTTCAGAGGAGAAAGATAGAAGCAACAGCTTTGAAAGAGGACAAAAAAAAAAAAAAAAAATAGTATAAAGAAGAAGAGTACGAAAGGAATACAGTTGTCGATGAGAACACGAACAATGCATGAACGTGACCAAACAGCAGTGCCACTGCTGTTGTAGACTGTTTCGATCAGAGCTGATCGAGTTTTTTTAGACTTAAATCTCCGTGAATCCCGAGTTGTGGCGGATAGCCAGTTTCTTCAACGTAAGACCAACATGCCTTGGTGAATGGCACCATTATAACGCTCCCGCGGTCATAATAGAAGTTTCATTCGCCTTGGCTTCTCAGTATGGTTGCTGAAAAAGAAAAACACCAAGAATTATACAGACTGTCAAAGTCTACTTTCAGCTGCACTGAAACTGTTTTTCCATTTGAGCATTTCAAAATATTTGCTCTTATTCGATTTTTTGAGGATTTTTTTTCCCAGTGTTTCCTGAAAATATTCCATAAAAAAGAACACAAATCCCACAAAATTTTGTATGATAAGGATGATCTGTCAGGCTAAAAATGTAAAAAGTGACACAAGAAAGGTTTTCATACAATCAACAGGAGGGGAGCTGGACTGCACATAGAATCTTAAAATGTAAATTCAAGTTGTTTAAAGACTTGCTTGCAGGCAAGGATATGACAGAGCCAGGCGTGTTTCAGACTGTACGCACCATCATCAGTGGTGCAACACTTTACACTTCATTTTCTGATTCCTTAACTTTCCCCGACTTTTTTTGATTTTCTCAGACTCCAAAATTGACCAATTCCTTGACTTTTCCCACCCTTCCATTAAAACCTCCACCTAAATTGTTTTACTTTTGTTTACACTGACTTTTGCTAAACTGAGAACAATCTCCACTTCTAGGGATTCGAAGTAAGGAAATAGGCACTCAGGCGTTGTTTGCACTCTCATGGATGGCACTGGCTGAAATCACTGAGCTGATGTCCTGAAGGAAAAATTCCCTCATTTCCCCGGAAATGCCCTGTCTTTTTCAGGCTGTTGTAAGTTCCCTGACTTTCTCTGACTTTCTGCCAGTTAATAAACTAGTCATCCATCGATTGTAAGATACTTGTATCATAAGTCATGTTAGGATTCAACTGGTTCATTGACACTTGATTCCACTTGTCGATCAATTCTCAATTCTACTGGAACTGACACCGGTTGAAAAAAGAAAAGAAAAAAAAGGTGCTTCCCAGCTTTATTGACTGGACATGAATAGACTAAGTACAGGAGGCAAAAAAAAAAAATTGCAACTAACCTGTGAGAAATGTGGATGTGGTGGATTGAAGAAAGCTGAGCGATCACCCTGGTAAGTTGAATCTTGTGATAAGAGACCATCCATCTGGGACTGGAACTCTCCAACCATGTAGCTGTCCTGAGATAATTCTGGTTGGGACAGGGATAATCCTGGTTGAGATAGACTGAAGCCTGGCTGCGACATTCCTTGCGACATACCCTGTGAATAAGGCTGCGGAAGATCCTGGGAATTCTGGCTCACCATGTTCGACTGAAGCTTATTGCGCGGTTTGCGGGCCCGGTTTCCAGCCACAGGATTCATTCGACCTGAGAAAATAAAGTTGAAAAACTGATATAAAATTGCTTACACTTACTTTAAACTATGATTATTAATGATTTAGTACCTGCCGAGTTATTTCAGTACTTGAGACTATTAACGATTGTTCTTTCATGAAGAGCTGATTATTGTTGATACTTGGTTTCATAACCAAATTTACAGATCACTGAGATATAGACAACAGATAAACAACTGCACATAGCAGAAAATTAAGGAATATAATGGAGAAAATTCCAGGATATCATTGTTATCATTGATTAGTAAAAATTGAATTGTTCAATCCAAATATAAAAAAAAAAAACTCGACTCACAGGAGAGAAAGTGAAAAAAAAAAAAAGAGACAAAAAATTTTTTGTTTTGAAAATATTTATGGTTCATGTTCTGAAGCTGTTACAAATAAGTTGAGTGAAGTTGTGAAGTTTTCACTTTTTTCGTCTTGGAAATACAAGCAATTGAAGCTCCACACATACATTATTTCCCCGCTGACCTAAAATCTTCAACGATAAATTTATGAGAGATTTAAAATGTTTTGAAAAAAAAATGGAAGTTACCAACCCTAAAACTAATTTAACTTAGTTTTGAAATTTTTGTCGTCGAATCATTTTTACCTGGAAGATTTTACTATTTTAAATTCTCAGTGATCTCTTGAGGTGGGAATAGGGTCATTGTGGCCTTAAAATTCATTGACTATGCATTATCTTTTTATAGGCAGCCTTGAAAAACTTCGTTTTAAAGAGATAACTTGATTTTAAAAGCTTGAAGTGAATGACTCATGCTAAGAAACGGGGAGACACCACCCTCAAATTTTTGGAGGACAACCAACAGGTTAACCCAATTTAAGGCTTCTCTCGCGACTCAAGAGCCTCTTTTCCCAAAAAAGATTCATGGTTTAGAAAAGAGTAACTTGGATTTACAAACTAACCTTGAGACAAGTTACCGTTCATCCTGGATGAGTCTCGTGTTTGCATTGCCTGTTGCTGTTGATTATAGAATCGTGGTGGAATATGGGCCATATTCATGAGCAAGCCTACTGGAACAGGGACATTGGTCATGGCTGCTTGTGCTCTTTCCGGGGAAATATATCCGATGGGATCATGCGTGCGGGCAAACATATCAAGGGTTGGCCGGGGGAACATTTGTCCTGGGTGATTTCCGCTGCGGTCGTAGACGCTACCTGGTATCAACGCTTCACGAGCATCGTAAACAGTGGTCGACATGAAGTGGCTGCCAGGATTCACTGTGTTGACCAGTTGCTTTGGTTTTGAGAACTGGATCAAGGACTCTTTCAAATTGTTCAAAGGACCTGAAGGTGAGAAAAATGCTTAGTTAAAATGCAAGAGTTGGTAATTAAAAGAATACTTCCTTATTTAAAATTTTACAGGATGTGAGGTATAATCTGCTACTTGCTGCTACTTGCAATTTTTTTTTCTTTTATGATTGTAATGATAATTTTCATGAATGTAAGCACATAATTACTGAACTGAATTACTATTAAATGAGCTATTAAACTATGAATGATAAACTAACATTAAAAGAACTAAATGAACTATTAAAACTGAATTAATCAACAGGATAAGAAACCTCAACTAGATTCTTCATGACTTATGTCAAAAACGGTTGTTGCAAATCTCAAATCCTGTTTGAAAACAACCTAGTCACTTGCAATATCCAAATAACCAGAAATGAATGATCACTTACCTTCAACGAGGACCTTCTGTTCCTTGTAAAAGTTTAGCAAGTGGTTCCACAAGGGCTGCTTTGACAAAACCTTTGGATTGCCGACAATTATAATTCCATACTTAGCTCGCGTTAAAGCTACATTCAAACGCCTTGGATCGTTCAAAAAACCGATACCTTGATGTTCGTTTGAACGTACACAAGACATGATAATCAAATCCTTCTCTCGCCCTTGGAACGCATCCACGGATGCAACCTCGATTTCTTGATACAACTTCGAGTGGAGAGCCCCTTGATACTGCATGTGCTGTACCAAAAATGCACGCTGGCCTTCGTAGGGTGTGATGACACCTATCTGTTCTGGCTTCACTCCACACTTCAAAAATCTGGTTGTCATTTTTTCCACGTTCACAGCTTCTGTTCTGTTCAAATATGATGTTCCGGACCCGGCGATTTCTTCTTGGCCCTGTGTGACATAGAACAACATGGGTTTGTCGGGGACTGGCCAAGGGAACTCGATTTTCGGAAGTTTACGCTCATCAGCACAAACACCATTTTGAAGTGAACCTTCGTAGAAGAAGTTGGATGGGAAGCGAGAAAGTTCTGGATGCATACGGTACTGTACTTCCAGCCGGAATGGACGAATACCTGCAGCAATTAAAAGCAGATTTAGTAATTTGCATTTAAATGGAAAACACAACTACTACTCAGATAAGGTAGAAAGAGTGGTTGCAAGTTGTCAAAAAAAGTTAGGGAAAGTGTAGAGAGAGGAGGGATTGAGATGAGGGGAGAAAAATTTCTTCAGTTGATGCTTGAAGGATTTGTTCCTCCTTTTCCAATTAGCTAGATCTGCTAATGACATAATTGAAAATGGTTCTCTTTCAGAAAGTTCCTGAAATTTTGATGCTATCATGAGCGGATTATCTGAGCTCTGGATCAAAAAAAAAAATTGATTCTTTCTTGAATTTTCGGTGATGAGCGTTTAGTCTTCGAGAATTCTTGATAATTATTTAATTTTTCTTGATGGTTACTATGTAATGACACCAAAGTGATAAAAGCAACTTTGCAATCAAGGAAAGGAGGCATCACAGATCCAAGTAAAACACTTCAAAAAAATTGATTAAAATAGAGTAAATCTGAGTGCGTTGTGACTGAAGACTCGTTCGTACATAAGTAAAATTTTTAAACACAAAGTACAAGGGCTTATCAAACCATCAGGAGTCCTAGCGGGAAGATTTAAATATTTGATATCATTAAAACTGATAAGGTACTAGAAAAAAGGTGGCGTGAACAATTAGAGATGAGTACCTAAAACAACAAGCCGTTCAAACAGTGACTGCGAGAGTCCAGCCCTGGACGCCTTTTTGCACATGACGACAGGTCCCAGTTGGCAGTGATCTCCGACTAAGATGAGTTGCTTGGCCCCGAGGACGACAGGCACCATGCACTCGGGTTCCGTGGCTTGCATCGACTCATCAATGAGAATTGAGTGGAACTTGAGACGTGCGAGACGAGGGTCACCGGCACCGACACAGGTACAACAGACAACATCTGCTGCGTCCAATAGCTCTTTCTCTTCAGCCTTCTTGAGCATGCGGTAACGTTTTTCGTCCGCTGACGAAAGCTCTCCAGTTTCATCTTTCAGTTGTTGGAGTTTTTGCAATTCAGAGTTACTGGGGAGAAAAATTGATGAAATAATTAACCTCAAATAATGCCTAACTTTAAGCATTAAATTTAATTAATTTCGTATTTTAATGGTTGAAAATTTCATTTTTGTTTATTTTTAAAGATTTCTGCTGTTGTTCGGAAAGAAAAACGAGATCAAGTAAAAATTCTTGCTCACTAACTCACCAAGCACAAAGTATCTTCAGAAGGTATTTCATTGCTAACATGAGTATAAAATCCCTAAGATCGTTGAAACGTAGAAACGAAGAGAGAATAAATAAAAGACATTCCTTCAGGACTTGGCAAACATTTTCAGTTCACAAAAGGCTTGAGATAGGCAGAGTTCACACTGAATAATGTTACATAATTTTTGAGAGGAACGGAAGATCAGATGTCTTCAGTTTGGCATTGAAAGTGAATACAAGAATCGAGATAGTGGATCTTCTTTTGCACTCTATAAGTGGTTAGCTTGTTTAGTGTGGACTCTAAAGATACAAATTATCCACACTCTGAGGAGGATGACAGTAAGGATAATGAAAGAGTTTACAATAGGAAGTACTTACACATCCATATTGCGAATCTGATTGTGTAGGGCCAAGAACGATACAGGTGAGTCGATAGCTTCTCGCGATTTAGCACACACTCTCACGACCTACAAGAGAATAAGTGAAGTAAGTTCCTTAATATTACAGGATGAGACAAAGAGTGGTACAATAGGAGAGTTAAAAAAGCACACTGGAATGACAAAAATCCTAATTTTATTGAGTTGAAAAGGCGTGCAGATGCTAAGAGCTTTTGTCTATTGTTTACCTTTGGAAAAATAACATAAAATGTATGAATTAGAATCAGGATGCAGCATTAAGTATTTAATTTCTTGTTCATGTGAGACACTTGTAACATGAGATTGTTCATTCATTAGTCATATTTCTCTTTCTTTCTAATTATTTTCTACTGACGATTGCGCTGCATTTTGTGAGGGTGAAAATGATTGAAAAGGTATTTTTGCCTTTCCACTTACCTAACAACCAAAAAAAGATTTTAAACTATTACCCTGATTTTTACTTGACCCTTTACTTGTTACAGCCAAAAGTGCATTTAGTGGAGAAACCGCTCCTAGGAGCAGCATTCAATAAACTTGCATTTTTGGAGTCTTTTAGATTTCCCGCTAAAACCCGTGGCCGAAAATTCAAACAAGTTCAGGAATGCCAGTATACTCTGGCGGGCTACAATCCAACAAAAGTTGAAAGCTAAGAGAATAAAACTCATGTGATTTTTCACTCCTGACCTAGCTGAGAGGTGCTGTGTCTACATTCCTAACCTGGCACTTTAAGGGTTGAAACTGCACCAGAGTTATCCAAATATCTGTGGGAGAGAGTTAATTGCATGAAAAAAAATAAGTTGAATCCACATAAATGTTTCAAGCTCCAATAATTTTAAGATGAACTGCATTATTTCAATCATTGCATCTACCTATAGCGAGCAACAGTACTACAAAAAAATATGTATCGACTCCTTCAACAAAATTAATCATACCTTCAGGCCAGTGCGATGAATTTTTTCCGTAAGCTGATCAACGGCAATATTGGAGGGGGCGCAGACCAAGACAGCTCCACCACTTTGTTTGACCAACTGGTAAACTATCGTTGCTGATGTTACAGTTTTTCCTGTTCCTGGGGGTCCTTGAATCAGTGATAGGGGTCTTTGCAATGCGTGTTTCACCGCATACACCTATACCATAATGCAGAGGGTTAATAATATGTATGATAGAAAAGCGCTGAAAACCAACTGTAGGTGCTTCTATGATATAAAATATAATATGTTTATTTACAGAGTAGATGTGCTAAATTTCAAACATTATTTTTTTTTAAAATATCAAAAAATATGAGTAGACTTAAAGTTGCGGAAAATTACTTAACTATGCCTATTTTTAAAAAAATAAAATATAGGTATTTGGTTGTTCAGTCAGCCTCAGTGGTGTAGTGGTCAAGGCAGTTTGCTGCCAACACTGAGGTCCCAGGTTCAATCCCCGGAGGTGACCATCGTGACCGTGGACGACTATGCCACTCCAATAACCTGACCCTTCGAGGTAACAGGATGCTGGAGGGACATAGGCCCTGATCAGCGATCATTGGTAGTGTGCGCGACTCCCAACGCTAACTATCAGTGGAAATTGCAACAACACAGTCCAACTCGGTGGAGGCATGGCCGTGCTCCGAAAATCCGTGCTCTGCAGCGTCTGCCAGTCTTTGATAAGACCTACCGTTGGCTATTGGAGGGCCACTGAGCCTAGCGAAAATATAGCGCATACACAATGTGTCAATGATTTGAGGTTAAGGAGCACGGTCCAACTTCGGGGTGTACGATGGCAGGGTTCCTGCCAGTTGCCTTCGCCCCTTGAGGGCGCCTCACCGGTCAGCCCGGCCTTACTTACTTACTTACTTATTTGACTATTCAAAGATGTTGTTTTTAATGTTTTTGAAGAGTTTCGGTACAAAGCATCCCAAAATGGCAATCAGGAATTTTTAAGGGAAAATTTAAGAGTAGGACTTACTTGTGATCTATTGAGGTCAGGCAAGTTGGGAGCAGAAAAATGTTTTGGAAGATGGCACCTGAATAAGACCTCATCCACATCATGGCCGAGTAATCGGTGATAGATGTAAGGTGACACGGAATTCTCATCAACCGCAAATTTCCGCAATGCCAATTGCATCCTGGTAACATACAAGTCAAAAGAGACGCGGTCAGAACAAGTTGAGGAACAGTCATTGAAAATTTGGTCGCAAAACTTATTAGGGTTTCCTCTTTCTCTCGATCCCCTCCCCTTTTTGTCTTCTAGAAAAAAGGAGGAGAGCATGGAATAGTCTATTGTTTTTTAGTAGAATCGACCAATAATTTGTATTGTTTAACTAGAATAAAATTATTAAAACAGACGATAGTTGAACTGTTACTAATTACCAAACAGACTACAAACAATTACTACACACCTGTCAAAGGAAGTGGATTTCCATATGAAATCGACAACAAAATTAGACGTGCATTCTGTCGGAGCACCACTGGACGACTTTAGTTCAATACCAACCTCCTCTCCGAAATTGTCAGGGATTTTGATGACATGACCGATACCTGACCAAGATTTATGTTGTTCGCCAAGATATCGCAGTCTCAATTCATCACCATGCATCAAACGCATATCTGTTTAACAGAGCAGTTTGCAGTGTAAATTAATTACAATTTGAAACATTGATATGCGAATATGTTATATAGGGTTCAGAATGCATCCTTGAATGCAATGGAGTTAGATAAATGACATGTCAAAAAATTTCTTATGCAATAAAACAATTTCACAAACAAATCTGATTAGTTCCTGCATTCCTTGAAGTGCGTGTTTCATGGTCTAAATAGGCTACAATTGGTTCATGTCTTAGATACATTCTCTTTCGATGTCCTTGATCACTCGGTTAACAAGAATTAAAATTTTTCAGGATTAAAAGAGTTTAATAATTACTTCTTTTGTGGTTTTCTTCAGGTATCTTTCTACACTAGAGTACAGTTATGCCAGTAGACTAATTTTCATATTCAAAACTTAAGAGAAAAACATTTGTAACAGAAATTTCAATTAAAAAAAACAACTGTTTAAGTCAGCCATTTGTAAAGAGCTCTATTATTCTTCATTACGCATTGCAAGAGAGTGCCGGGTATAGAATTTTTTACATTTTTTTCTGCTTAAACATTTTCGTTTCAAAAATGCATCCAAACTCACTGGCTAATAATTTCAAGAGCCATCATTTATTAATTGCACTTTTTTTTTTTTTTAGAATTTTCATAAGGTCTACTTAGATACTATCGATCTACCTCACAGCTTCACTGATGCGCACTTGTCAGTGAGGTAGAATGAACTAATTGGCTGTGTTTATTACAATACAGTAATCAGTAGTAACAAAAAATTAGAAATTTGAGAGTTTCAGAACCATGTAGCATTTTACCTCCATCAGTTTTAGCAAGATTCAAGTATGCGATGATCTTTTTGTTCAGACCAACATCCCAGCGCACTTCAACGCCTTCTTGAGTTTGGGACTCCTTTAAACGCTTGTCATAATCAGCTTCCAGTTTTACCAGGGGGCCAAAGATATTCTGATACTGGTATCCATCTTCATACCTAATCAAGAGCAATAAAACATGTTTTATATTTTTCTTGATGTATGAAAATGTGGCAGAAATCAGGATAAAAAAAAAGAGAAAAATTGAATTTATTTTATGGGAAAGTAATAGATGTACTGTGGTTTATGTGGGAAAATTTGCGGTTAGGAGTTCACAATGGGTGTAGAGTATGCTCAACTTCATGATTCATGAATTGCAATGAACGAAGAGAGCACAATAAGCTAGTAGATGAAATATAAAAACTTGGGAATTTTGGCAGAAATTAGGAAATTAGGTATAGCAAACGTTTTGAGAAAAACAGCCTTTGGAAATGTATGTATGTAAGTCGCTTTACAGCACTCCCTGGCCTTCCAAAACACCTAACCTCCACTACCCTCTGTCAAACCACATCGCAGTTTGGAAAACTTTGTTACATTACAGCAAGCAACTGCGACTTGGGACTTTTTTTAATCCTAGAGGTGGGTACTGAATTGTTACTTACAATGATCTAAAATTACACTTTTTATTTTTTAAAACTCATCAATACCTCAGCAAAACTTGTTGTGGTTCTTCATCAATTCCTGGTTTCTCCAGATCAGTGAGCGTTGCATCGACATTATCCTTCCAAAGTTCTTCCAACTTGGCGATCTGTGTTGCCGAGACTTGACGAGCCCTTAACTGCTCTTGGTCTGTTGGAATTTTCACCAACCATGACAAAAAGCAACGGTCTGCAATCAGGGGCTTCCATTGTTCTTGATCCCTGAAGGATGAGAAAAAATCAAATTAATGAAGAGTATATTCCAGATTCAGAAAAAAATAAGCATGCGTAAAATAAACTTTTAAAAAATGCTCCAACTTCAGAAAACAAAGAGGAAAGATTAAATATAATACCAGACTTTGCGCTCATTTATTGAAGTTCATTATTGTTCAAAAAAATCTAGGAAAATTCCCTCACTATCTCATTTTGTCCATCACCAAGATTTCCTTTTTACACGGACTGTTGTCAGATTTTTGCTGCCTTTGATGATACAAAAATAGGGATATGCATGGAGTGCACTAATTTCTGTTGAAGCAATACTTGTCTAACAAGGGTATGAATTCTCTCTCATTAGACATTACGCTCACTTTTCAGATTAATTCTTGTAAATACCCTAACTTGAAATCACCTTTTTTGAGAAAATTCACGCTTGAAACAATTTCATGTAATTTCACATAATGACAAGTTGCTTTAAGGGCTGACTGGGGACGTTGCAAGGTCTTCATTAGCTTCTAACATACCACGTACACTATCAATCATTTTCCAGGTAGAGCATGACTTGCTGATAAATACAAACCAGTTCATGTCCTTCAAAGAATTCTGAGATGCACATGGCTGCCGGCAGAGGAGCACTACCACAGAATCGGCTTTGGCAGGAATAAAACCAAGAACAAAAACGTTACGCACTCCGCAAGCGTAGCATTCTAGGATTGTTTCACCCAGGGGTCCATCTTTGTGCAAAGTTACTTCCTGGAAAAGATAAAAGAAAATTAAGATTTACCTCCCGGGGGGGGGGGGGGGGGGGGGGGGGGCAGAAAAAAGATTACTTAGAATCTCAAACGAAAAAATTAGAATGAGTCTGACAGAGAATTTTACTTAAATGCTTGAAAGACATAAAAAACAGATGAATTCCATGTTTCGTGGGAAGTATTCTTGCTAATTGAAGGCTAAATCACGAACGGAGAATCATTGCTCATTTAAACAACTTCCTGATCAATATTTATCTTGTGAATCATGTATAATTACATATCTACCACGCATCCGTTAAATAACTGAAAAGTAGTTATAATTTTCAATGATAGAACTTCCCTAAAAATTCAAATGGCAACCCTAAGCGGAAGATAAACTACGCAAACAATGGCGCAGCTGCGGGAGGCAGAGGCATCCAGCTCCCATTGCTCCGCCTGAAATCTTGCTTTTCGAGCAAGGTTGTTATCTAGGAGCCAAACGTAGCCGAGCGGAGCTGGAACGTGTTTGTTTGCCCGCGATCATTGTTTCGCATGTTGAGCAAGACGCAACCGTCCACATTCTAGCTGATGGGCCAGATTGGTGTGTTTACTGCTTTCCTTAGTTGCCAGCGTTTAGTAAAAAATAAAAAGGTCTTATTTTTCGAATAGCCCACTGTGAATGGAAGTATTAATTGGATGAATGATTACCTTATGCTTTGCTCGGACAAGATGGTTGATAATGTGAGAGCCTGATGTGTTCCCACGTCCATTACAGAACCATTTCTTGCAAATGTTGCACATAACGACACAGCTTGGGTCATGAATGGCACAATATTTACATGCATAAGGTGGGAGCTCCTGAAATTTTTTAAAAAAAAATAAAATTATCGTCAAACAAAAAATTTACTAAACCTCCTTGAAAGCATTTCTCAATGAAGATCTCTTCTTTAAAAAATTCAATTCCATTGGTAACTTCTTACCGAGCTAAATGAGACAATCCTGAAAAATGTGAATTTCTATTGAGAAACTTATGTCACTTGCTTAAAGTGAGACAGTACTGACACTCTATCAGCCAAAACACACAGTAAAATAATAACCCAATCCAGGGAAAGGCTGCTGCAAAATATTGACATTTCAAAAAGTGAGAAAATCTCAATTTTAATCAGGAAAAACTGAATAAATTGAATTGCTGATCCAAAATTATTAATACACTGAGCCAGAGGTTTGTGTCTTGATCTCCCAATGACAGCAGATTAAGGATATATTTAATTTCAATTTTTCTGATTAAAAATGATATCGCCACATATTTTGAACCATCAATATCTTACAGTGGCCGTTTCCTGGGCTAACTTGTTATTTTAAAGCTGACACTCATTTATTAAAAACCTCCTCGCAAGAATACCTACGGCAAAACATTTTATTAACATGCTTGGATGACAAGATTGAAGTGAAGTGTTCCGAACTTCATATTTTGTACCTCAATATAAAAAATGGCAAGGTTACAACTGCAACTTCTTGGAAGGCAAGTTTCAGAATGATTATATTAGAAAGCCTCGCCATGCAGTTACTCAGAAAAATTAATCATTCTCAGTTTCCCTGCATCAATAATATTAAAAAAGGTCTAACTGTTAAAATTTCCTAACTGAACCTCTTAGGACTGCCCTTTCAAAATTGCTATGCAACAGCTAGCAAATAGAATCAAAACGTTACGACAAACATAGAGGTCATCAGCATGGATCAACAATTAGATGGAAAATAATTTAAAATTTTCCAAGAGAATGAAAGTAAGGGTTAACCTTGTTGTAAAAGGCATCATCCTCCTCTTCTTCAAATTGCAGTTCTCGGAGCTTGGTTGCGACACCGTTGACTGATGTGATAGTCTCGCTGCTAATTTTACCATTGATCTGCAACAAAATTTTTAAGAATGTTCAAATATGAAAGGAGAGGACAGTATACACAATGGTTTTTCAATTAAAATTACTCTTAAAAATCGCCAGCGACACCTTGATAAGATGTCCAGTGAGACAGTGTTGAAATGCCAGTCTGCGAGTAAGTTTTATCCTGATTTCAATTGATTTAAGTATAAATTTTTGATTAACATCAGCTTTAAAGTTGCTGTGCTCAAATTTAATAGATTTTCAAAGGATTAAAATCAGTAAAAAGTGTGGAATTTAGCACACTAAGGGAAAAGCTGGCATTAAAGGATAAATAATGGTACTAAAGACCCGGTTAATAATGAAAGAAGGTTTGGAGCACAGAGGTTTGACTTCGAAAGGTACGTTTACTGTTACCTTGGAACAATCCTCTAGGGTTTTCAGAATTGAGCACGGCATGATGTGAGAAAATCTCTCATGCAGCAAATAGTATACTTTGCAACTGAAAAAAAACTAAGAAGAAAATTCTTCTACCAGATTTGAAAGCAATAGAGCAGAATCAACGAAACATAACCGCGATAGTTATGCATTTCAATGCGGGTGACTGCTATTTCTAAGGTAACCAGGAGCCTCCTCACAGACCTAATATTCGGGCAAAAACACCAGGAACACAGTGTGAGATGCCAGTCACGATTCTTGGGGAGGAATAAAAGTGACATAATTTTGATAGCTTCAGTTGATGTCTCCCCATTAAGGAGATAAGAATGGTAGCAAGGTGACTTTCTCGTTGTGCAACACACGACTTAACCTAAAACATGAAGCAAACCTTCGGAGAGGTGAAAGTACCATTGTCCTCTCTGCTCGAGGTAAATTATATTTAGGCTACTCAGCTAACTAATGGCTATGGAATTTAATTTTCAAAATTTCTAAAAGTTGTCCACATGGCTCGCTTCGGCCAGCTGTTGGAGGAAGCGACCTGAAATGCCCAAAAACATGGCATGGTACAAACCTGAGTTTTCTGGTTGGGAGCTGAATCAAGCTGTGAGGCTTGAGTTTGGCTTTGGGAAGGAAGAGTAAAGTCCGTGAAATCGAATTCGGAGCCCTGAGTATCGGCTCCGATCAAGTCGGCATCTTCGGTTTCTAAAAACGTTAGGGTTTGCGAACTAGGTCCGTACGCGTCAACACTCATTTTGAGGGACTCAAAAACACAGGGAAAGAGATCACTTCAAAGTGAAATCACATAGGGTGCACAATTTTGATCGATGAAAAACCTTTTACTTAGGACGAAGAACAAAGAGGCCACGGCGTAAAACGGGAACGAACACGAACTTGCCTCAATTCGCCATGATGATAGCACTTCGACACTAACTTCGAGCGAGCACACGACACGCACACAACCTCACACTATCACCACACAAACGCAGCGAAAACAGCGAAGAATAAGGTTCGCGCTGCACCACACCGATTAGCTGCCTTACGCAAAACTGTACAGCGTGTTGCCTATCTATGTAATTCACGGCGTTCCGTGAACCCTGCACTAATAAAAGTTGGAGATTTTCTTGTGTAATTTTTAATACTTTATTTTGTGTTTTTTCTCTTAAACTCTCATTTCAAGTCAGAAATGGACGAGGACTCAGTAGGTTTATTTCTATCATTATTTGCTTGAAATCTGCTGAGCAACTGTGATAGATCGAGTGAGGTTTCTTTTTATAAGGGCTATAAACGTGCGCATAAATGTATGGATAAAAACAAACTTCGTTTCAGGTCTTGGTCCCATTTTTCTATGACACGCAAGGAAATTTCTACGGTAATATTAATTTTTTTTAAAAAAAAAATTGATCGTGTCACCCTGATAAAGAGAGAAGAATCAACGACTTTCAGCATAAGGTATAATGCAAGTTGCCTCCTCATTTCAAGTTCAAACTTAAGGGATGATCTTTTCTCCCTTTTTTTCGAGTATTAAAATTTGTGGAAAATGAGCGGACACTTATCTTGAATATTCTTCAAATTTTAAATAGTCACAATTACTATTGTTTGCAGAACTTGATATAACAAGATGCCTTATATGATTCTTGATTTTTTCTGTCTTGGGTCGGTTCTTGAAAGTGTAAGTAAAATATAGTTTCGACATGACCTTACTTGTAAAAATATTTTCAGGCACGTGCTCCTTTAGGTCTAAGCTATATATGATATTTCACGAGCTTCAAATGTTTCGATGATTGTCAAAATATGCAAGAGATGGGCATTTTGAGGGTGTACATTTTTGCAGCTAATAATGGTTAGGTACGAAGCATTATAATTAAATTATAACTGTGTGAGGTCAGGGCCGTCAGGGCCAGTTTTACACAAATGAAGGAGGCCACCTGTGGCCCTAACATGAGGGGATTTTAAAAGTCTTCCGGACCAAAGCCACTTATGCATTGTAACGCTTTAAGTATTTGACAAAAATGTAAAATCCCCGCATTTTTAAACTACTTGAGCATTTCGCGCTACTCTCTCGAATCAGTTTCTCCCAATTTTCTCCAAGAGAGGAGGAAGGCATAGTGGACTTTTTCCTGCTGATCTCCGTATTTTTCTTACTTTCTCTGTATGCGAGTGATAGTTTTTCTCAATTTTCATGCTTAAACTGCTCAGAAATTTTCTAATTACCTTCTTTAAAGTGTTTCAAAATTTAGCAGAATGGATAGTTGATACTGATTTTCAATTCTGTTTCAATATCAGCATCCCTGCGTGGGACGTAAACAAAGCGTCGTTCTCCGCCATTTTGGTTTCTCAGAAATTCCATTTGACGTGAATTGATTACTCGCCATCCCGGCTTTTCTCACTATAATTTAATAGTTTATCAGTTATTATTTTCCACATTTTTTGCTAGGAGTGACCAAAAATCGCCGATATGGCTGTCCGCACGTACGGAGATAAACCGATTAGTTTTCAAATCGAGGAAAATGGGGAGTATTACTGCATCGGTTCTGAGGTTTGTATACATTGCTAACTCAAGATTTTGTGCATTTTAATATACTTGATTCCCTCAAATTTTAGAGGAAAACGCCTTATTATCATAAAGATTAGATGTATCGCAAGTCCAACTCATGAAGTGTTGAACGAAAATTTACAAAGAATAACTTGTAAACATTGCGTTCGTCTGTTCAATAACTGGAACTTGCATGAGATGAATTGACAGTTGTTTTCTTTCCCTTTGCATGTAAGTTCGTTGCAAACCTCCAATAACTGTCAAGAATTGACCACAGGCGTCACTGCTACCGAAGAACTGTAATTCGGTCTACCGCCGGTGATAGCCAGAAGTAAACAACTGCTTACATATCAGACGCAAGTTCCACCTGCAGATTTCAATCGCAAATAAACTAGAATTCAATCTGAACCACATTGAAAAATGCAATGGTTTTGTTATTCTTATCCTAACTTTGTCTTTTCTTCCCCAGGTTGGAAATTATCTCCGCCTCTTCCGGGGTTCCTTGTACAAGAAATACCCTGGCATGTACCGCCGTACCATCGCCAATGAAGAAAGGAAGAAATTGTTAGAGCTAGGTAGTCCGGGTAATATTTTTGCTGAATTTTACTGCTGTCCTAAAGAAAAGAGTGATTATTTCATTTCAAGCTATCAATTTTTTAGTCTCCTTTGAAATTCAAAATAGAATCTTTTTCATGGTATGAACATTAAGAATTTGTGCAGGATGCAGTTTAATAGTTTTAAAAATGTAAATGTAATGGATTTTAAACATAATGTAGGTAATACTCAACTCTTTTGCTCAGGACAGCAGTATTATCCGGTTCTATCCTGATTAGTTGTTCTACTTGTTTTGAGTGATTTTATTCTCAAACTTATCAGTCAAAGCTGCATTGATGCTGAAGTAAATGTGCAGGAGGAAAAAAACTTGTTTGAGATGTTTCCAAATATTGTACAATCGAGCAATTTGACACATGAGACAAAATTTCCTAAGGTGGTCACTCTCTCCCCTTTTAATTATATTTTTTCCTTTTAAGTATGCTTTGCTGTTTAGAGGTATGCCAACCAAACCAAGTGCAATCTAAGATAAAGAATGCAATGAGGAGCAAGACCTCATGCAGTGTGAGGATACAATTTATCTACCTTTCTGCCAAGTATTGCTGACGTACATGCATTGAATATTCTGGGCCATTGACGTGCCCCTGGCCTTGCACTCTTTCATTATCTGGAAGTTTAAATCTGTGCCACTCATTCGATTCCTGTATTCATAAGTAATGGTGGCCTTAGTATTCGCATCCCTGAATTTTAAAACTAGGCCATTTCTAATGAGAATCTCAAAAAATTGGCCCTAAATTGAATGTTAAACTTCTGTTTGTTCCTGCTTATGAAGGACTATGAGTAAAATTTCAAAAAACTCCAGATGAGCAGTTTAACTACTCAAATTTTCTTTTTTTAATCTTTTACTGAGCTTTTTAATACTCCTCCACCAATTCTTTCCTTTCATACCGTCTTTTTCTGCATTACCTAATATTTTTGTATTTTTATAAAGGATTAAGTGCTCACTGCCTCGCATCAAGTGTATCTTTGCTCCGCGCGTCAGAGGTTGAAGACATAATAGAAGGAAATGATGACAAATATAAAGCAGTTTCTGTTCATACCTCAGAGCCTTTAGTTCCAAGGTAATTAACATTAATTTTTACTCTCATTACATCCTATTTAAGCAGTTTCCCACAAGATTACTGCTTAACTCACTTGTTGCTCACAACTTAAAAATTAATGCATTGGTATCTTGGAGTACTTCTACTCCATGATACGTCCTCTTCAAGCCTTTACAAACATTTTTACATGAAAGACTTAAATGTTTCAAGCGTAAGCAGAATTATAGTGATGTAAAGTTTATAGTTTAAAAAACCTAGTTGCAAGAAATAGCTGTTTAAAATTTTAATCTAACACGCTTGGTGCTCAAAATTCTTAGATTGATGCCCTTCGTTAGCACCAAAATGTACTGAAATGTTCAACTGCCTCTTTGAAATACTGAAGAGTATATTCTGTTGTGAGCAGAATTCAAATTTTCAACCCGAAGTAGCAAAAATGGCTCTTCTTTCAATAGCACTGTCATGTACCGAGGTTCCCTCTCTCAAAGACGGCCTTGTAGGATGTGTGTATCTGTTATATGTATCCAATTTTTAAAAATAAACAATTAGAGCAAGTTGAAAAAAAGCAATGAAAGAAGTCATTAAAAGGTAAATTAAATTTAATTGTTATTAAATTATCACTGAACTTTTCATGAGTTCAAATTTACATTCTTTCTTTGACTGATTTCCTCAAAAGTGGCAAAGTTTGTAATGTTTTGAAAGAAAGAATTTTTCTTTACTCTCCCAAAAATTATTTTTTCTGTCATAAAAATTGCAGGCGCTCTAAGAAAAGAATATACATCTTGCGAACACCATCGAAGGAAATGAAAAATAAAGTGACAGAAACTTTTAATCATCTATTTCATTTTTCTTGACACTGTTCCTTTGCTAGGCCTAATATCCAGAGAGTTTTTATGTATTTTCTTTATCTTTTGCAGAGATAATAAAGCCAAAAAATCAGCGCCATGGGTACCATCATTGCCGAACAGTTCTCATCTGGATGCTGTACCTCAAGCAACACCCATAAATCGCAATCGAGTCAATATGAAAAAGGTGCGCACGTTCCCACTGTGTTTTGACGATGCTGATCCGGTCGCCTTCCACGAGAATGCAACGCAACAGGAACTACTGGTGCCGATAAGGCTTGACATGGAGATCGAGGGCCAGAAACTTAGAGACACTTTTACATGGAATAAAAATGGTACTCATTTTCTTCTTTTAATCTTTATACATGTAGAATTTTCAATGGACGTCTTGAAATACATTACCTTAATTACATATTTATTGGGTCAAAATAGGGACATTACTGTTTAACCAATCGATATAAATTCAATCTCACCTGTTTGATGTATCGGATACAATCTATGTGAGTACTGCCTCAAAAAATCCTAAGACGTAGAACTTCTTGTACCCCAAGGTAATACTTAATGTTGATGTGTGGTGTAGCAAGGTATGGAAGCTTTATCTCAGGAAGAATAAGATGAAAATATGTCTTCATGAATTTCTTTTCTTTTTTTACAGAATCATTGATTACACCAGAGCAGTTTGCTGAAGTACTATGTGACGACCTTGATTTGAATCCTGTGGTGTTTGTACCTGCTGTAGCTGCAGCCATTAGGCAGCAAGTTGATGCATTTCCAGTAGAAAATATTTTTAAAAATCAGTCTGACCAACGAGTAGTTATTAAGGTAAAGACTCTGATGGACAGGAAATATTCCTGCCTTGCCCATCGTATTTGTAAAAGAGGTGTTGTGTTGAAGAATATGCGGCCTTAAATTTTCCTCCTTTGTGTGACCCAGAGGCAGTCTCCTCCTCACCTTGTACTGACTATTGCTTTTCATTTTTTCTGCCTTTTAGTTGCCCTTCCTATATTTTTTGCTCTACCCCTGGCTTCCTCTTCTGCACCATTCTATCCTTGTCATACCACCTTTCCTCCCAATTCCTGATTTTCCTCTTTCAACAGACCATAATGTGGTGCCCAGTTAGTTTAGGAGGCCATTTAGTGTCTTCTCCAGAACTCACTAGAATTTTCCCAGACTTTGAGGAGGTGTTACTAATTAAAAAACAATGCATGTTTCTGGAATTTTCTAATCCGCTTTTCATCCTTTTTTTCAAGGTGAGCCACAAAAATAGGAATATGGTTTACAAAGTGAAGCACATCAAAAAGCCAGCATAGCAAAAAATATTGGATTATTTTCTCAAATCAATTACTCGTATGATCACAATAACTTTTGGTTTCTTAATTGAATGTCTGTTTGTCAATGTCCAGTCCAGTTTTGGTTTTATCTTCAACCAAACAGTCTTGGTCGTGTATCTGATAGATATTATTTTAATAAAGACGCATTGAATGAAAGGGTAGTCTCATTTTGAAGGTTTCATTTTCTCGTTTGCTGAAAACAGTTTTTTCTCAGGGCATTGCTTTAAGTGTCTATTTTATTATTAGTTATTTCTTAATATTTTCCAGCTCAACATCCATGTTGGGAACACTTCTCTTGTCGATCAAGTTGAATGGGACATGAGCGAGAAAGAAAACTCTCCAGAACAATTCGCTTTGAAGTTATGTGCGGAACTTGGTTTAGGAGGAGAATTCGTCACAGCAATTGCTTATTCTATACGGGGTCAACTCAGCTGGCACCAGAGAACGTACGCCTTCAGGTTGGTCCAAATTTTCTCTTCTCTTTTCGTTTTTTCATCCTAGGTTCTCTTTTCCTCAATTTATATTGTGTAAATCTATAAATTGCTGTGAAGCCTCTTTTATGAACTGGTGTAATTGAAATCAACCAAATTCCTCTCCCTCTGGATTTTCACCAATGATTGACCGAGATATCCAGTTGGGGAGCTCTACCATTGATATATTTAATATATGACATGCTCACTGAGTAGAATACAGAATTTAAGATTAACGAATGATCCACCATACTTTTTTTTTTTTTGTTAAAATGTTTTCATTTGCTTGGGTTTTTTAAAATGGAACAGCACTGTACCCTCTGAAGTTCAAGATTATTCAACAAGCACTTGACTTCTTAATGCAGCAGGTGTTACCGAACATGGTCTGAAAAGTGCCAATTAATTTTTTATGTACATTGCATGTAATGTTGGACATTACGAGACATTTGGTAATTAATTTTAGATATCTGTGTCTTAACCCAAACAAACAAGCAGCACTTGAGATAGCGCTACACGAAGCTATCTGAGTGCTGCAATTTTATGAAGTACAGGATTACAAGTCAGAGATTTACAGCGAAGTCGAGAATCATGGTCAAGGTCGAAGGAGAAAGTCGAACAATTGAAAAAGTGATTACAGGATTAGGAGTTTGGGTTATGCTGTCAAATTAAGCCATGTGCATAAGCACTTGAAAAAATCTAATTTTATCAAGCTAAGTTTGAGAGTTTGTTTGAAAAAGTATAGAACCTATGGTCATAGGCATGGGCCGTGTGCAATCAGATTTGTTTGATTTGTATCAATTCCAACTTGGCTGGAAATTTTGATTTATGGAATCCCAAAGAGCCTAAATTTTGTGACAGCAGATTTACTCAGAGCATATTGATTTGCAAATCATAAAAAATTGATCAATAATGTAATAAATGAGCAAAGCGGCTTCTCTGGGCAAAAAAAAGTTTCAGAAAATAGACCATTAAGAAAAATATGCTGAAAATCCCTCATATTTTTTTAAATATTTAAAGCATCAGTTAAAAGCACCGATTTCCACATTTTTTTCCTCTCCTTATTCTGCTGTTTCCAGAAATTGTGAAAACGGTCCTTTTGAAATCCCCAAAATAAAAAGAAGTTAAGGTAAAATTTGAAGAACTGTATGTTCGTGGAATTCATTTTAACCTTCACTTTAAGATTTTTATTCCCAGTGTAATGCCTCCAGTTCTCAAGATGAAAACTCTCTTCTAACAGATGAAAAGAATTTCACCAGTATAATCATTTGAAGTATCATGTTTTTTTCCAAATTTTGTCAACAGTGAAACACCACTACCGGTCATTGAAGTGCCCTTTAGACCACCATCAGAGTCAGACCAATGGTCGCCATTCTTAGAAACACTCACCGATGCAGAAATGGAAAAGAAAATTCGTGATCAGGACCGAAACACCCGGTATGCTTTCTTGTCATTTTACATAATATTTTTTTTTCTGTTCTTTCTTTTGTGACTGGTAAAAAAATTGTGAAAGGATGCAGCTATACCCCTGAATCATGTGAACCAAGCTAGTAAATCCCAGCTATTTAATTTATTTTCTTGAGGACTGATGTATGTACTTTGTGGAGAAAGCACCTGGAAATCCTTAGCCTTCATTTGTTTTGTTTGTGTTTGTTGTTTTCTTTTATTTTCTCTCATTGGTTTTGTTTGACTCGTATGCTTCAAGTTATCAGTTTGGCCAGGGATGCAGAAAGTTCTTAGCCCTCCTAGTTTTTTCATCGTCCCTTCCATTGTATAAACTCCCTTTTTCTCCAAAAATTTTCTCAGTAGGGAACTTTCTTGCCTGTGTTCATGCATTGCTGCAAGAATGATGTAATTTTCCCTGCTGACGTCAGCAGTTCTTCCCATTTTCAAGGTCTTTGCCCCTCAAAGGTCTCCAAATTTTCAAAACCCATTTCTAGGGCCTTCTCATTTTTGTATGCCACTTGCTGGCTGTGTGGTTGAAAAGTTTCTGCATCCCTGAGTTTGGCCCTTGGAAAGTCAAAAAAAAGTTTCAGATAAGTCATATTTCAATTCGAAGAAGAGAGTTGTTAGTCCCTTTAATTTTTGTAATTTTTTCCTACCAAGCTAAGCGAATCCAGACAGTCAAACTTTTTGTCAACTGTGCTGTTCAGTGGAAAAAGTTTTCGCTAAGCTGAATGTGGCTCATCGAATTAGTTTTACAGAAGTTTGACCGATAGTCAGGTCCTGGACAAGGTGGAACTTGCCAGTTTTTTTTTTTTTTTTTTTTTTTTTTTTTTGTCATTTTTCGAAAAGAGAACGAAAGGACGATTGATGCTTTTTTGTAAGTGCGAGTAGATTTTTAATTAAATGTCTCGCCCAAAGAAAGAAGTCTCAGAACTTAGAAATGGCTTAAGAAATATTAGTTAAGGTGAATCTTCAGTGTTGGATATGGTAGAAACAACCTTCTTGACTGCTAAAATCTGACTCCAAAAGTAGCGGTTATTTTCACATTATGACAGATCTGTTGGAATCTGATACTTTCAAGTTCTAGCAGCGCATCTCTGAATCTGTATATAAAATTAAAGACGAGTTTCAAACATTCAGCAGTGAAGACTAGAAATTAATCTCAGTTTTTCTATAGGGACTCTATAAGAGTGTGAGTGCCATAAATATATCCATTTCTGCTAAGAGAGATGACTCATGAATGTTTAAATCAAGATCATTTCATTCAACTCTGTTTTTTCTGGGATAATTTTTTGGAGCTGCAAAGATAGCATTTCTTATTCTTTCGATGTCAAAAGGAATAAAATTGCTAGAGCTCTAACTTATATTTCTTCAATTTTAACGAAACTGCCTCTAATTTTTGCATTAACTGAAGGACTCATACCTAGTAAACTCAAACATCGTTATCGCAAAAGTCACAACATAGTGGTAGTGTCCCTGAATGGAAAAATTTCTTACTACGAGTTTTTGAAGATTCACATTAACTGGTTTTCGCCATGTCTTCACAGAATTGGAATATGACATTGATTTTTTCCGAAACCTTTATCTCATGTGATTCTGAAGCCATCATAATATCCAGGAGTCAGAGGAAAGCTGCAGCTTGTGTTGTGTTTTTCAAGCGTTTTAATGTTTATGCTATTTTTATTATTTCTGTAGGTGCATTACAGATATTTAAAATGTACCAATTTGTGTGACCTTAATACAGGACTGTTTACAGAGGAAACGACCTTAGTGTACTGAGTTTTTTTGTGGTTTTTTGCGTTTTTTTTTTTTTTTTTTTTTTTTTTTCTTTATGGAAATTTTGTTTAAATCTAAAATTTGAATATTGACTTTATAATGGGAATTCCCTGGTTCCTCAAAAAACAATTGTAAGCAGCTCTGTTCTCTTTTAAGCCAAGTGAGCGCTTAAGTTCACACTATCACTTTGGCCCAGAAAATGGCAGATTCTATCCTCAAAAAGCCTTTTTGAAAGCTCCATTATTTTAGTTACAAGCGTCAAACTATCCTAAATCCAATTGAGTTTAACATTTTTGGATGGTTTTTGTGCCGAAGTGTTGTGAAAAAGCTTACACAAGTAGTGGTTCAAGTATCTCGATTTTTAGTTTGCCAACATTAAGGCCCTTTAAGGGCAATGAAAAAAAATGAACACAAACTAACAGAAAGAACTTACTGAAGGCACTATTTCCTGTAAACAGTCATTTAAAAGCATGCTTCTCTAAAAATTTATTCAGGTTTACAATGGGGATGAAATCTGGTGTTTTGTTCATTTTCATATGTCAGTAATTTCAACTTTTTTGCAGATCTTAATGGATGAGGTTAATTTGTAACTTCCTTAAAGGCATTAAGTGTATTCAAATGATTCGCACAGCCTGGAAATTTACTTGGATATCATTGTTTTAATCTATGTATTATTTGTCGCAATTTTTCCTTTTATTTCCATTTCCATTTTGTTCACTTGTCACTAGCCAACCTATCCATGTTGGAGTTTTGCAGAAATCTCTACATGGAAATACACACTGTTTCCCTCATTTCATCCCCTCGTAAATGCGCAGTTTTATAATTTCTTTTTTCAGGATCCTTGAATAATCTCTCGAGGTGATTAAGAATCTCTTTATTTTTTTTTCTTACTCTGTCTAATCATATCAAAGTTAGTACACCCGCAGGTAAAATAGTGGCAGATTCTGGAGTTCATGTAAAAATCAGTGTTATTGCGAGAGATTTTTCATGGTATTCAAAGGTTTCGTCTGTTTTAATTTTGATTGATTCTGCATCAGCAATTTAGGTGTCTTTGTGCCTCTATCTTGATGCCTTTTGCATTTCTGATTTTTTTGCTGTATAATAGCCAATCTAAAAAACTGTACTCCGTGAGTAGTATAAAATGGAATCAACAGAGAAAAAAACAAACTTTTAGTAACTTAGTTGAGTGTTGGGCGAGAGTATAACTATCGAGGTGCCTGGGCCCCCATTGCCTTGCATGTCTACAATTTTCAGTGCTTACAATCTTGAAAATTAAATGTGATATATCATTGTTTCTCAAATATATGAAAATAACTACATCTCTTAGCTGTAAGATTTTCAATCACAAATCGTATTTTTACCAGGAAACCGGACATTTTAAGCTGAAAATTTTATTGATTTTTCCTTCAATGATTCGCAAAGATTTGCAAAATTTTGCAGTCTTTCTCGTATTGCTTGGGTTAGTTTTGAGATGTTAGAATGTAGTTATTTTCCTATATATCGTTTGGAAAACGATGATACTGTCTTATAATTTTGAAAGGGCAGTTTCTCTTTTCTGGTATCGGTGTCTGTGTGAACAAGATGTGTTAAGAGGAGCATAACATAAAACACTTCCTTACTGCCTGTCATGCCTTAAAATTCTTTAAATAACAGAAATCTTTTCAATCAGGTGCCTCACAGACGGAGTGACACGCCTTTTTTGAGACCTTTCACGCATGTCACTATTGCAGTGGGAAGCCTACTCTCATGTCTCAGTAATTCCTCTCATTTCATCACAGGAATGATTAATTTCTCTTTTTGTGTCATTCCTCAGAAATCTCCCCAGGAAATAATGATTTGATTTACTCCTTATTCAGTGACCAATCTATTTTTCATTAATTGGATTTATTCAAGGTTGAATACATGGTAGAAATTCACATAATATTGCTACAAGATCTCGGAGGGTCTATAACTAACTTCAACGCTGAGAAATTTTTTATATTTGTGACATTTTTCTTTCTTCCCCCCCCCCCTCTTTCTCTCTCTCTTGTACTATTATTTTACATCAGAGCTCTTCTTTTTTTTTTGTCAGTAAAAACCCTCAAATTCTAGGGATTCCCCCCCCCCCCTAATTCTTGTGAATCCTTCACACACTCTCACACAAGCAAATATCTAATAACAGATTTAATTCTGATTACTAATGATAGAATTAATCCTGTAAGGTGCTCTGAAGCTTTTTTTCCAGCATTTTTGGGGGAAAAAAACCTCCTGGAGAGTGTCTTTCTTCTCCCATTTGTTATCAGTCTCCTTGAATAGTTAATTTTTATTGCATGTAAGTTCAAGAAAGGATATTTAGCATATTTGTCTTGGTTCTTCCTTTTTTTCTTGTTCGCGTGTTTTTTCCTGCATGATTTTACAATACACAATGCTTTGAATGTAGTAGATGGACACCTGCAATTCTTTTTAATGAATGCTAATTTTAGTAGCTGTTCTTGGTTACATTTATTCAGAAATTTATGCATTTTTACAAAGATATACAAGCTCAATACTGATTATTGAAGTTGAGGTATGCACAGGCCACATCCATCCACAGTTGTTTTTGAATGTCAGATGTGTCCTAAAGATTTTCTCAGTTCCTAATTCAAAGTTCATAATTGTGCGCCTTATAATTAAACATTAACAGAAGCAATCTTGTCTTGTACTCTGTTGGTAATGGGTCCTCATTGTGCATTGAGCAAAAAAAGTTCGGTTACGTGAATTATGAGCTATCAATATCTCGTTAATTTTTCTAATGGAAATAAACATCATCACAAATATCATTGCAACTGAGATTCTAATAGATAGATCATGTAATAGATGCAACTATATAATGCTTACAACTAACATGAATAGCTTAAATGCTTATCCCTGCAAATAATAACTGAGTAACTTATCCCTCACATCTTTTACTTTTTCCAAGCACTTTCAATATTTTTTTTTACTCACGTCTAATTTCATTCAGTAACTTTTTTTTTTCATGCCTAATCCTGTCTTCCTCTCGACATATCTTTTGTGCAGATATTCGATGGTGGAACCTCAAAATCAAGTATAACACTAGAACAATTTCAAAATTCCTGCACCTACTTGAAATTTCCCCTTTTATTTCTTCACCGTTCTATGACTATGCTGTTATAATTTTAAATCATAATCTAACTGCCAGGCAAAGCGTTTGCGAAAACGTTGCAACGATGTTTTCACACATCGTTTATGGCAGCACCCTTCCATTTTTTACTTTTTTCTTTTTTTACTGAGCAGGCATTCTCTAGTTAAAAAGTAATGTTGGCAGAAATTTTGAATTTTTTCAACCAAGATTTATGGTCTTGTTGTTTTTGCCATCGAATTGCAACACACTCTCTTCAAAAGCCTTGAGGATGAGTCACTGATATCTAATATGTAGTAATAACTAACACTTCGAAAAATACTTAAGTTATTCTGCAAGTAGTTGCCTTCCACTATTTCTCCTTTTGCATGATATCAAAGAATCCTCTCCGTTCAAGAGCTAATAATTGTTTTTTTCTTTGTTTTCAGCCGAATGCGAAGGTTGGCTAACACCACACCGGGATTTAAAAAACCTTAATTTAAAGGATTAATTTCATTTTTTCCTTTGATCTCGCTCTTTCCTAGCTAGCGCTACAAATTGATCATTCCTATTTTTTCTCTTTTGCAGCCGAATGCGCCGTCTGGCAAACACCGGATCAGGATGGTGAGTGGAATTCCCACCGATAACTTTATTGTTGTTGTTTTAACTCAAAGTTGCTTGAACCTGTTGGATTTTTTAGTTTTTCACACACCTACAGTCGTTTGATCAATTTTTTCATTCAATCGAATATCTCATGGAGTAGGTAATGATTCTGAAGTCAAAGCTATTTCTTTTAAACCATTTTACACTTTAACCTTGTATTCCGCTACAATATGAGTAGTTTAATGGTCAAATTTAAATAATGGAAGCATCAGCCTCAATGATTGAAGGGTAGTGAGGATATAAAAGTTGAGTAACAATTTTAATAAGAATATGATATTGGGCATTTCAAGTAAAACTTATCTCAGGGTATCCTTTGCAAAGAGCTTTATTTTTTGCCTGAGTATTTAGGTTAAAGTGTGTTTGTGCCCCAAGCCTCCTTGCAATTTTTTTACTTTTAACACAAAATAAAAAAAAAAAATAAGTAACTCTGTTACCTGCAATATCCTTCGATCATCTCATCTTTTCGCCACTTAAATTGTGAAGAAATTTCCAGAGAACCTCAACTTTTTTTAAGAAAATTCCATGTAGTTTTAATCGTAAGGAACTGTTTTCAGTCATTGATATTATTGTAAAAAAATTTTAATTTCTCAATCTTTTGAAGACATACTTTTACTTGAAATTGCTTGTCTAGAATTTTAAAAATGAAATAAAAAATAGCTCCTGAAAATGGGTTTCTAGTACAATTCTAATCGTAAGTTTTCAGGGACCAATCTGCGATCAAAATTAAATTTTCCTCTTAAAGTTGCAATGTCTAAAAGACTCTGATGTATTGTTGATTTATTCAGTTTTGAAAGTCAATTTTCCTCAGTAGTAGGCACTCAGGATCTGCACCTATAACTGTAAGGAAAATGTCTCCAGAAATAATATTAAAGAATATTATTATTAATAATATTGTCTTTTAACTACAAGATTATCACTAAACCAGGAAAAATAATTAATTCAAAATGGTAGAACATAAATGTAAGTAAATGTTTACAGGTAAATTTCTGTGTGTTAAATAATCAATAAGATCTGCAAAAACTGTTAATGACAGGGTAACTTTTTGAATAGTAATTGACTCTAAACACCGAGAAAATCAAACTAATTACACAGTTTTCAAATCCTCTTTCCACAGACCTAAAATTAACAAAAATTTAATCTTCCATGAACATTTACGATCAGGATATAATGACAGTGTAAAGGATACAAATTCAAAAACCAACCTATATTCCTTATCATTCAGAATGAAAATAGTTATTGATGCTCCATTAAAGTTTAATTTAGCATGATCTTGTCCAATAAGAGGGTAACTTAAACTCAAAATATTCAGTCAACAGTCCTACATATCATTGTAATCTGAGTATTGAAAAAAAAAAATATTCCAACATGAAATCGATGTTTGCTTTGTCACCATTAGCAGATAGAACATTTGTATAAAAGTCAAAATTTACATGTTAATTTTTGTACAGATTCCTAGCTATACGTTGTTATTTTCTTTCTCAATTTTTCAACAAAATATAAATGCTTCAATGCAAATTTTTCCTGTTATTTCTCTTTTTTATGCACCCTACTGATTCTTGCATAAGAGTCTAATTTTGCAACAGTAAAACTTTGTGCATAGTCTGCAGGGTCACCACTTACTATATAATAACTGCATAAAATAATAATCATGTAAGTAATACCTGCATTGAATTTTTTCTATGGTCAGGCTGGTGAAATTTTGGAACCTTTTTTGTTAATAAATAACTGACTACAATTGAACATACTTTTGCCACATGGCCCCTGAAGGGCTGAGGTACATTTGAGACATCTGTAATTGCAGATTAAAAGAACAAATCAAATGTTACAAGGTATAGTTTTCAGAGGATAGATGTGCTTTAAACTTCCAATGGGCCTAAAGGGTTATCTTCAAGTAAATGCTCCTTAATAAGGAAGATATTACTTTATTATTCAAGTTTAAAATTAGTTTAGTAGGTTGTATTAAGACAGATCTCGGAGAGAGTTAAATTCAGATTTCCGCTTAAGTGGCCGCCTCTTCTATACTCTCCACCTGTTACGCTGCACTCCCTCCAAGTTCAAGATGATATTGCCACATTTCATTAAATGATCTCAAGAGCAGCTTTGGCAGTTTTGAGGGCCCCTTGTACTGGAGCTGGAAGAGTAAGACGAAACCTGGAAAAATCGAGAATTTAATTCAGTGGTGGAAATTCAGATAATATTCTCATTGAACCTCGAAATTTTACCCCTAGGTTTTGATCATTCTTTATACTCTTTTGTGATCAATTTATTCTTCAATAAATATTACTCAAAAGTTCGTCTGATCAAAATCTAAATCAATATCAGAACAAGACAAATGAATTAAAAATTTCTTCTTCTGCAAATGTCTTATTTTATGTATACCAAATGCAGGTTTGTGAAAAGCAGCTTCTGCCTCCAAGCACCGAAATTTTGCATTTCATTCACTTTTAAGGGACTTGACTTAAAAATTCGTAAAAAAACGAAGAAATAATTATGTTTAACCTTCTTAACAAGTGAGAAATTTTCAAAGTCAATAAAAGTTTTCATCCATTATGAGCTTTATGTTTCAAGACCGAAGGACAAAGCACATGTAACAGCAGGAATCCCGTGCCAGTTAAATTTTTTCATTGACTTCATAGGTCTTCATGGTTATTCTTATTCAGAAGTCACGCACCACTGGCCATGAGAGGGGCGGCCATTTGAAATTTTTGAGTTGCATCCCACCCCCCTCCCTCCCCCTGAGGGGCTCCAAAACTGGAAAGTACCTGAAAAAGTTTGCCTTTCAATATGAGAAAAAACGCCACAAACCGCATATCGATATCTAAATTAGAACTCAAGTTATGGCCAGTGGTGCGTGACTTTTGAATAACCCTGTATCATGTCTACCCTGACCCCTGAGCATGAAAGGTCTTAATCGGACTTAACAGGGTGCAAGTGGGGTCTGATTTGCGTTGATCTCCATACCAAGTAGCAGTGATCGCGATAAATAGCGATTTTATCGGTTTGGTTATCGCGATTATATCGGTGGTAATATATTGAGATATTATAGCATTAAAAATTGCGACATATGGCGATTAAATCGCTACACATCGCAATTTTTGGTTCGATAAAATCGTGATCAATTTTTGCCGATAAGATCGAGATTAATCGCCATTTATCGCGATTTTTATTTCGAAAATATCGCGATTTATTGTCGGGCGATAAAAGCGCGATAATTATCGCGCAAGATCGCGGATAATCACTCAGATGTGATGATCCTCGATCCAGGGGCCGAATTTTGTCGGCTCTTTCGCACGGAGTGCAACATCCATCGATGAGTTCAAACCGCACCACCGGCCAATCAGAAGCGCTAAGCCGGACTTAAGTGCAGTCGAGACCCGTCCTAAGTATCTTATATTTAAGTGCGATGGAAGGACCGATAAAATTCGGCCCTTAGCGATTTTATCGCCGATAAAATCGTAATATATAGCGATTTTCTCCGTTGAGAAACGCTACTTGGGATATTGTTGAGCTGAAAATTAATCGGTACCGCGCTTCAATTAACTTTTTCGTATGCAAATGCTACATCTTCACTCTGTTAGCTCTGTGGACGATCCAGTCATCGTGCCGTACTGAGCATTGCCATCATTTAGAAAAATGTCGCTTTAATTCAAAAAGCATACTTAAATAATAACCGTAATTTGAGTGAGGGCGGGCCGTTTATAAAACACGGTACGATTTCAGGATCTTTCGACGCTCACCCTCGTGACGCTTTTGTGACACAGATACTAATTCTTGTATACATAGAAACAAAATGAACCACTAGACAAGGTACGAAGTTAAGCATTTTGATACACATTTCTAAATTAAAATTATAATTTAACGTAGAATATGATTTGTGCAGCGGAAATCACTGAAATTGACTCCTAACCAAAATATTTAATGTCGGCTGAGCACAGGGGAGAATTTCATGAGCAGCCGCCAACCCGCGGCGCACTGTGGTCCAAAACTCAAGAATAGGAAGAAATAAGTCGGATAACGACTGAAAGATCACGAAAGTTTCCAAACCTATATTGTTTTGAGTTGCTAATTTAGAATTTGATGTCAAATTGCCTACATTTTAACACCCTGACCTATTATTAACTGACGGAAAGTTTATGGCACGCTGCGGCGCGGCGTGCTGCCGCTGCCAGCTCGAAACCCGCACTGACGCCTACAAACCTAAGGGGATACTTCAAGCATTGCGCAATGCGTGAAGTATCCCCTCAGGTTTGTAGGGGCCAGTGCGCGTTCCGCACTAGCTGGCAGCACGCCCACGGCGCCCCGAACGGGCGGGTGCTGAACGCTTTCTTGTGGGGAGAGCTCCCTGGCGGAGAAACTCGTATATCGTGTAAATTTTCCTTTTTATTTTCGACTTTTAAAATTACACACTGCAGCCTGATTGTTGAAATTTTTTGTTTGTCGGGACGACATAGGTTGAAAGGCGGAGCGTGATTGGTCGGCTATGTCTTTATCGCTGCTTTGCCGTGCCTTTGTCAGGTGGAATGGACGACATACCGTCGGAAACTCAAGAGAAGCCGTTAGCTTGTCGCGAGTTCAGCCCGACGCGACATAGGCACGACAAAGCAGCAATAAGACATAGCCGACCAATCACGTTCCGCCCTTTGACCTATGTCATCTATGTCGTCACGACAAACAAAAAATTTCAACAATCAGGCTGCTGGCCGTGTGAAGTAATTAGTGAACTCTCAACGCTAGTTAAAGTGTAATAATGAAAGGCGAGTCGTGCGCCATGCGCGTTGAAGACGGCGCAGGGCGGCTCATGGAATGCTCTCCTTCTCCTGTGCTCTGCCGATTTAATGTTTCTCGACGCGTGAATTCAAACCTCCCGCCCATGAAAACGCAATGGTCTACGTGGGTCCATAATCGCACACTTAACGTTACCGCGGCAGTCTCTACGATACGAAAATATCGTAATCTCAATATATCGACGCTTTGTCTTGGCAAATAAGTATTAACACCGATCTGTTCTTGATTAGTTTTTCTACCTTTTCTTCCAATTCTGGCGTGAAGTATTTTGCAAAATTTCTAAACAGTCTGTATATTGTCGTAGCCGGGTTATTTGCAAGTTTCAACTCCAGGCATACGATTCCGGTGCTTCAAAGTTTGCGTCGCTGTTTCTTTTTTAATTGAAGGGCTCGGAGGACAAGGGGCATAATTGCAGTTTTCGAAAAAATTGAGATGTTAATTATTTTAAGTAAAACTAGTCTCAAGGTATACTCTGTGAAATATTCGCTTCCAAAGTCCAATCCCTGGTAAAAATTGGCGATAGGAGCTGCGTTTCAAAATACCATAGGAGTTCTTATAGACGACTGAAGAGGGCGATAGAAAATCATATAGCTGGCTGTAGAAAGTGGAAAAAATCCTACGGCCGGGCTACACGAAGCGATAAAAAATTATACAGCCGGGCTATAGTTCCTATCGCCGGGCTTTACACTTTATCACCTGGCTGTTGCTTTTTCGCCATCGGCTATAAAAGGCTATAAGAAATTGTGTAGAAATTCTTATGCGCTTTGTAAATCTTTAAGTTTGTACGGAATCACCTTAATATTTACAAAACGCACATTATATTTTCCTCTTTTTAAAATGAGAATAATCCATACAGAGTGTGCGAACATTTCAAAGCCATGAGTTGAAAAACGCTGACTCTGCGAGATTAAATATTAGAGCCTAACACAAAGCGGAGCGGCGGCGCACTGGCGCCTACAAACCTAACAGGGATACTTCACGCATTGCGCAATGCGTGAAGTATCTATGTTTGGTTTGTAGGCGCCAATGCACGTTCAGCGCTGGCTGCCTGTCCGCCGCAACTATTTCACACCAGAAGTATTGCACAGTATCATACGTAATTGAAGGCGCTCCAACATATTAGGAATGGCAGGCATCCTTCAAAAGTACAGAGCTTTCCTCCCAAATTAAATCAAGATACTGCGGCCCAAAAAAAGAGCGGTAGTCCAAAAACTCACTAAGTCCTAGCATCCGTAATTAGTAACGTTTAGCACACCGACGGTGTAAGTCGGCAATCACATAACTCGGTTTGCGACGTCGCAGACTTCCTGTCATACTTTATTTTTTAAACGGAAAACTACTCAGCGGCCATTCTTCAAAACAGCCGTGATTTTCCTTCTCTATGCGAAGAAAATTCTGCATAAACTTCAAAGAATGATGTCAATTTGTTCTGCTTTAAAATAATAACATAGAGGCGGAGATTTTCAGACACCGCAAACGAGTTATGTGATTGCGGACTTACACCGTCGATACACTTTATCGCCAGGCTGTTGCTTAATCGCCATCGGCTATAAAAGGCTATAAGAGATTGTGTTGCCGGCTATAGAAGCTATTGGAAATCTTACAGCCGGCTGTAGGTCTATGATATTTTGGAACACAGATTCTACTGGCAATTTTTACCAGGGATGTTTAAGTATCAAAAAGTCAGTTTGAAATTTCTTTCCGCCATAAGGATACGTGTAATTTCGAAAATTCAAACACATATTTCAAAACGTACACCAAAAACTGCACTTATGCGCCTTGTCCTCCAAGCCCCTCGATGAACCTTTTGCTTATTTATTTGAAAAAAGTCAGGGAAATGCGTCAAAGAATTTCAGCGCCGTCGGTTACAAATTTATCCAATGAGTAAGTCATAGAGAATATCAGGGAAAAGTCAGGAAATTTTGAAATTTGGTTAAACTTGCAACCCTGGGATGGCATTTGAGCGGCTCAATCAAGTATCAAATAGTTATATCTCGCATTTTAGCTCACAATCAGTGTGATGTCCAGGGACGAGTGGCTGTTGTAATCTTCGTGTTAATGTTTAATGGACTATCGCAGCGAAACGTCTAATAGGTTTTACTCGATTCTCTCCACAGAAATTTCTTTTAAAACTGACATCGAGATAGGTTGCAAAAGTTAGAATATAGACCCTTTCACACGCTCCGGAACAATCGGAAACGGGAATGAGAGATTAAGTTCGCCTTCAACTCGATGAATGCAATTTGAGCGGCTCAGGAGTTGAAATAGTTGTATCACGCATTTTAGCTCAGCGTGATGTCCGGAGGACATCCAACGGAGTGACTTTCGTTACGATCTTCGAATGTTTAGTTGCAGCGGATCGTTCTGTAACTTCTACTCCATTCTCCTCTCAGAAAAAAGATTTTTTGTTATTGACATAGAGATGAGTCGCAAAAGTTAAAATGTAGCCCTCTCTCGCGCTCCTATTCTAATAACTAAAAACAGTAACGAGAAATCAAGTTCGCCTTCAATCCGATGGATGCAATTTGAAGTGATGCCTCCTAAGAGGCAAATGAAAAACTACCTCGGAGACTTATTGAAAACACTGAAAAATTGAATATCTTTATTTTGATCGTTAGAAAATGTAGTAATAACCAAAGAACATCACTTGTAATATCAGAAAATCCGTGGCTGAACTAATTTGATTCACACAGAACTATGATAATATTTTTTGTTTTATTGATGGAAGTTAAATATATTCCTAACGTATTAAAATTTTGAACAAATCTTAACACACTTACACTATGAAAACCACTAGATTAAAGTAATAAAATAGATAATAATAGTAAGAATCGCAAAATCATAAGAAAAATGTTACCTATTTGTTCTACAATAAAATGTACCACTAGTTACTACAGTTCCTAGTTTAAAGAAAAATAAAAATAACTAATTATATATTTTTTATACCTAGTAATACAGGATTTTCTCTTATTTTACTTAAATTGTGAATCTGCTGTTAGCCGAATATATGATTCCCTCGGTACAATCCACTTATTTTTACGTAGCGAATTTTTTTCCAGCTCATTCATTTTTAGTTAGGTACCTATGGATTTAAGTGATACTTTTCAAGATGTACAAATATTATTAGACTGAGTTTTCTTTTATCGTTATAGATTATTGATTAAAATGTTAAGTTGAGATTTTAACTTGTATCTAACTCGAGGTTCTCGTACCATATCCACTCGATAAAACCGCGTTTAACGGGTTCCCCTCAGATCAGAGTCGTGGTAAGCTCTGCAGTCTGCAGGCATGCATTCCTCTTTTTCGAGGCCAAAGTTTTCAATTTTTAGGGTTGTTAATTTAGGGATTTTTTTAAAGTCGCCAAACTGTTTGGCCCACGTCTGGAGGACCCACAGAGTACATAAAGTCGTAGTGTAAGTGATAGAGCTGGCGCCACTTTCAAGCGATTTCCAGGTCCCGAATTCCGAGACTCCCGTGTGACGCCGGGTTACTTTATCGATACATGATCGATTGTTTTCGACACACGAGTACCCGGCCATCCGATGTAAACAAAGAAGGCAAGAATCACCACGTATTCCACACCACCATTTTAGACCGAACATGTATCGAAAAAGTGACCGAAGCTCGGCGCACACCGGGTTCGGAACTCGTCGAGCAGAACATGGTGTCATCTCTCCCATTTACATTACGACTCAAGTTCAGTGGCGTGGCGCGATTCGCGATCTATCGATTAATCTGCCATTTAAACCTATGGAAAAGGATCGATTAACAGGGTGTTCGCAGCGAACACCTTAGTAATCGATTCTTTACCATGGATTCAAATGGGGAAGTATCGATAATCGATCATTCACAAAAAGTTTGGGTGATCTGCTCGAGAGCAACGTGCCGACTTTGGCAACTCAAGCCGGTGCTATTCCAGTACAGAGTCAGGAGTGTGATAATCGACTAATGATATTTTCCTATAATTAAAGCCACACCAAAGAATCGATTATTACGGTGTTCGTCGCGCACGCCCTGATAACCGATTCTTTTCCGTTGGTTCGAATGACAGATCAGTCAATTCATCGCTAAGTTCGCCTCGCTACAGGTTAGAGTGCAAACAACTTCAAGGAGCTTATTCCCATACTTAATTTGAATCTCCAGAGCCGAAAATGTCGTGTGAAGTTCAGCGAAAGTCAACGTCGGTATTTATAAAAAAAAATAAAAAAAAAAAATAAAAATAAAAATTAAAAAAAAAAGGAAGTCTCGTTCGAAGGCCAGGACCAGAGTTCGAAACTCACCTTTGAGTTTTAGGAGCCATGTGGCGCATCAAGCTCGATTTTTAGGGGCCATTGAAGATTTTTTAGGGGCCAATAGATTGACTTTTTGCCCATACATCACGGCGCATTTAGTGAAAAGTTAGACGCAAGATGTTTCAGTCACAGAACTAGTAACTGTAACCTTGGGGGAAACTTCGAAAATTCATCAAAAAGATAAATTAGGATTTTTGGGGGAGGAGGGGATAGGGGCAGTTTGTAGGGGCCACGTTGGCGCACAGCCTTCATTTTTTAGGCACCATGCCCGATTTCTTAGGCGCATTTGGCGCGTTGGCGCCTGCGAGTTTCGAACACTGGCCAGGACTCCCCCCCCCCCCCCCCTTGTAAAGTGGACTTTTTGAGATAGGTGCGTGTTTACCGAGTTTGGCCATTGATATTCTTCTCTAACGAATATTTGCTTGGAGAGCTTGATTACCGTTTGCCATGAAAAACGCCATGAGGAGGCGCCGGTTGAGGCCACCCCCACTGCCACTGCTGCTGAGGCGGAAGATGCTGTTGAGGCGGAAGATGCTGCTGAGGCGGAAGTTGCTGCTTCTGCAGCCGGGCCTGTTGAAGGTACCAAGCTCCCAACGATGGAGTTTCTTTCGGTGGCGCAACCCCCAATTTATTATAGTCGTACGGCCGGAGATCTTTCTTACCGGTTAAGAGCCTTTTAATCCATCTCTTCCCTCTATGGAGCAACCAGAAGGCATTTCCCCCGTGAACACGCCCGTTTATCACGGGTTTGTGTGTAGCTACGTTAGTGATTCCGTTTAGGGCGTCTCGCTGCAGGTTATTACTAGCCTGATGTACGCGTTGTATCACGGGGCTCAGGTTGGGCACGGGAATATGGACTTGGACGATGGCGGTCCTGCTCGCTGCTCGCGGTTCCAGACGATGTCCTGCCTCAGGTTCCTGACTGACTCCCTCCTGCTCCGTTGCAGTTGGAGTTTTTCCGGGCTTCAGCTCAAGCCTTTGTCGCTCGATTGTAAATCCGACATGTTGAACCGGGCTAGCGTTCATACGCATCTGAAGAAAGGAGGAATGTTAGAGAATCAGTAGTGAACGTATATAAATCAGCCTCCATAGCAACCTGCGGGCTGATTATTGAAATTGAGGGGCTTGGAGGACAAGGCGCATAAGTGCAGGTTTTGCTGTTTCGAGGAGTACGTGTTTTAAGTTTCGAAATTACACGGATCCTCATGGCGGAAAGAAAGTTCAAACTGACTTTCTGATGCTTAAAAATTGGAATTTGCGAGCGAATTTTTCACAGATATACATCAAGACTAATTTTACTTAAAATCTTTAATAGTTCAATTTTTTCAACAACTGCACTTATGCACCTTTAGAGTACGTATATTGAGAGAGTATGGCCACTGGGGTTACCATCTCTGTTTGGCTCAGCCATCTTAGGCTAAATGGAGCCCTTAGGACCCAAAAATGGCGGACGCCATAAATTAATCTAATGCAAAATGACTCAAAATGTAGTTTTCTTTGCTTATCGTAACGAGAAATTTACTCAAATGCACTATTGCGACATCTTTACATATTTTTAAGGCTAATCGTGTGCAATTTTTGAGAAAAATTATCTTAGATGTAGTAAGGTTGGCAGCAAGTGCGGTTGGTGATAACCGTCAAAAGTTGGCAATGACCCCCCTCCAATCCACAAAAACCAAAACAAAGCACCGCCATTTTTGGGTCCTAAGCCTCTCCATGGGGCCCAGTGGCCATACTCTCTCAATATAGGTACTCTCTGCACCTTGTCCTCCAAGTCCCTCGATGGATAGACAAGATTGACGAAGAGGCTTTATTACTTTGTCCAAAAACTTCAATAATTGATGCGTTGGGTGCAAAAAGGGCATTTTTGGTTGCGGTGTTTCAGACCCTCCAGTGCTAATTTTTATTTTACAGAGGAAACTGTGGCGTGAATTTTCTGAAATTTATAACGTTTCAACACCGTGAAATCATGAAGGATATATTCAGTAAAAGTTACAAAAAATTACATCAATTTGCTTTAATCATAATGGATGAAACGTTAGCGGAGATTTTGAGCCATACTGCAACCAAGAAATGCCCTTCCAGCACCCAGCGCTTTAATTAACCCGCAGTAGCTACTACATAACATCAGAATAATTCGTAAATATCATAAAATGATGATTAACATTACGCTCTAGAGAAAAAAATTAAAGAAGCGAGATTACACTCATCCACGGGCTGATTATTGAAACTGGTAGGTAGATAAAGATATATAGCTAGATACAAAGAAGACAGAAAAATGGAGGAATCCTATCGGTGGAAGCGGGAAGTTGCATCGGAAAAAGGAGGTAAGTAATGGACTAACTAACGACGACCCACAGAGGCCCCGTAGTCTACAACAGCCACCCATTTTAACCATCAGAATCCCTCCATTTTCCCTTTATCCTCTTTTTTTGTCCTGCACATCATAGCGCCAATTGGGTGGAAAGTTGAACGGAAAGTTGGAACGAAATCCTCCGACCGACACTAGCCGAAGCTGAACCTCGGCAAGCCGGATTTGTGATACCGTTTGACGATATTCCACAGCCCATGGCAACAATAATTGAATAAAATTGTGTTGCTTTCAACCTTCCATCCAACTTTTCCTCCGCTTTTGTCTGATGTAAAGTTTGACTGTCTGAATTGCGGGCTTTAGAGTTTTCGTGGGACCCAGTTCCGTACTCTCTACACCTGGAAAGAAAATATACACGGAGAAAAAAGTTCGTGCATGGGACCCGATGTTGAGGTCATATGGATCTCTGAAGGTTTCGGATCACGTAACTGAAAACTTGAGGTCCAGCTGCCGAAGTTCGGGTCAGACATCTGAAGTACTTCGATACATACCGAAAGGTTCGGGTCACACATCGGAAGTACTCCGGTACTTACCGAAGTGCCTCGATGTCTGACCCGAACTTCGGCAGCCGGACCTCAAGTTTTCAAATACGTGATCCGAAAACTTCAGAGATCTATACACTGGAAAAAAAATCTCGGTGTATTTACTAAGAAAAAGGTTAAATTACCTAGAATTCAGGGTTCTATTCGATCCCAGTTTTTTCTTGGTAAAATTACCGTTTATGGAATTGGTAATTTTACCGAGAAATCTCCGGTAAAATTATTGAACTTTCTTGGTAATTTTACTGGACCTTGGTAATAATGCCAATATTTTTTATCGACTGTGGTAGAATTACCAAGATAAAATGGTAAAGTTACCGGGAATCGATTACCAATACAAGTGGTATTCTTACCTGAAAAAAACAGTAAAAATACCGGTTTTTAGGTAAGCTTACCGGTCTGTCTTGGTGAAATTACCAATAATTGGTAAAAAAGTGAGATGGTAAAGGTACCAACGGACCGTGGTAAAAACGCCGAGAATTATTTTTCAGTGTATGACCTCAACTTCGCACGAACATGCCATATACAGGGTGATCCAAAAGTCCCTTCCACCCCCTCTAACTTTTTACCTAATTGAGGTACAGATTTGAAACTTGGGGGATATTCCTAGGTAAAAGGGAGCTACTTTTTGGCCCCCCTAAAATTTTCAGGGGGCCCCCCTTGGGGGGGCAACGGCCCCCAACTTTTAATTTTCAAATGGGAAGACCCCCTTTGTGATAGCTCGTTCGAAAGAGCATAAAAAAAGAAAACTTTTCGCGCAAACCCGAAGTCAATATCTCAAACCGTTTCAAAATGGCGGCCGGTTAAAGTTCAAAATGGCCGAAAATTCACACTGGTTATTTGTCGATGGATTTGCGCGAAAACCAGTAATTAGAGGTATTTTGACACAAGAAAAACGAACTTGACGTTAGATTTTCAAAAAAAATCTGAATTTCCAAAATGGCCGCTGGCTAAAGTTCAAAATGACCAAAAACTGTTTTTTTTTTTAGAAATCTAAGTTCAAATTTGTTTATCTTATGCCAAAATACTCTCAAATTCCAAGTTTTAGGCAAATCCATCAGCAAAAAACCGAGGTGACAATTTTTGGCCATTTTAAACTTTAACCGGCGGCCATTTTGGAAATTTCGGTTTTTTTTGAAAATCTAACGTCAAATTCGTTTTTCTCGTGTCAAAATACCCCTACATACCGATTTTCGCGCAAATCCATCGACAAATAACCGGTGTGAATTTTCGGCCATTTTGAACTTTAACCGGCCGCCATTTTGAAACGGTTTGAGATATTGACTTCGGGTTTGCGCGAAAAGTTTTCTTTTTTTATGCTCTTTCGAACGAGCTATCACAAAGGGGGTCTTCCCATTTGAAAATTAAAAGTTGGGGGCCGTTGCCCCCCAAGGGGGGCCCCCTAAAAGTTTTAGGGGGGCCAAAAAGTAGCTCCCTTTTACCTAGGAATATCCCCCAAGTTTCAAATCTGTACCTCAATTAGGTAAAAAGTTAGAGGGGGTGGAAGGGACTTTTGGATCACCCTGTATGAACCAAACCCTGAACCGAACCTTTCGGTCAAAATTACCTTCAGATCGCTGTTGGGTTCCGGCTCCGAGCGGGTGTCTTCTTGCTCAACCAGACCAACCACAGACGTCATCGTATCAGTTGCTGCCCCTCTGCCAGGGTGCCAACCAGTTTGCTCCGTCCACAGCTCCGGGGGAACCGTGGGTTTCAAACTCTCCCTCTCCGGTTCCGCTTGGATTTTTTCGGGTTCTACTAAGAACCCCAGGGTTCCTTTCAGCCCTCCGATTGCAGGTACGCCCGTCTTGCTCAATGCTTCCCCGGTTTCATGTTTTACCGCTTCCGATGCGACGGATTTGTTTCCGGATGTTGGCGGTTCCACGGTTAGCGGGTCGTTGCCGAATGCATCTTCGTCCGGGAGAGTTTGTGGTGTCCAAGCGCCGGCAATGGAGAGAGCTTCTGGAAGACGAGCGATTGACCCTGATGCTGGATGACCGCGAGTCTGTTCGGAAAGGAGAGATGAAAACCAATAGTCTCAATATATGTGCGATTTTAGAGATTAAGAGTAGAGTCAAAACTAAGCCAATCTACTCTATACGGTAAAAGCTCGTTAAGACGAAAAATGAAGGGACCGAAAAAAATTTCGTCATAAGCGGCTTTTCATCTTAACCGTTCTCCCCTTAAGACGAAATTTTTCGGCATAAGCGGGAAAATGACGTGGACGATACAGTTTTCAACAGCCTCCAAAATTTGGAAGCAGTTTTAATATCCGGACAGCTTTCAAAATCCGCACAAACTAAAATTAAAGATTATCTTAAGTGAATGACTTTCTGAAAGATTATTATCTATCAGTTTTAAATTTTTAAATTTTATACAATACGAAATCCAAATTTTGAATTTTTTTAAAATACGCAAATTAGTTTATCGTGAACTGTCGATTGCATCTCAGTCATTCAGCAAAACAGAGGATACCCACGATCTACTCTCAACCTACTCTTTTTATGTCAAGGTACGTAAAACTAAGTCTATTTCCCCTAAGAATTGGCTCTTTTTTGTCGTTTTTACCCAATTTCAGGGAGAAAAATCGGAAATTTTTCTTCGTCTCAACCGGCTTTGGTTACGGGTCAAAATTTCGAAATTTCGTCTTATCCGTATTTTTTTTACATTGACTCTTATGGAAGTGTCATGGGACCGAAAAAAATTTCGTCTTAAGCAGATTTTCGTCTTAACCGTATTTCGTCTTAACGAGCTTTTACTGTACAAGAGGTAAGTTCAGATAGCCGCAACGCCTGAAATCCTAACCAATAACGCTAGGGTCAGGGAGCGTATCCTACCCCCTAGTTTCAGTAAAATCTGATAATTGTTTTCAATGTAAAGGCCGCCAATCTTTCGGATTTTGGCTACTGTGTCAAGTGCGTACATGAGTGGAACTATTAACTTTTTGTGGGGGAGGGGGGCGAAGGGACACCTCATCAAAGGGAGTCTAGGTGGCATCAAAAAGCACACCATCAGAGGGGTCATCAGGACTCCTTTAGCTCTTAAGGAGGGTTGGGGGGATTTTCCGAACTCCTAAGGGGGATCCGGGGGTTTTCTTTAGCTCCAGAAGAGGGGCCAAGATCTCCTCCCGGGAAAAATTTGTGAAATTGAATCGTCTCGGAGGCAATTTTGAGCGGTTCGCTCGACAAAAAATCGATCGAATTACAATTTTAAAAATAAAAGTAGTGTGACGCATTCTTTCAGCAAACCCCCTCCCATTTTTGGAAGAGGCCAAATAGATTTGTGGGAGGAGAAGGCCCTCCCGCCCTCCCACCCCCTCAATTACTCCCATGAGTGCGCATACAAAAGCATTTGACAGGATCATGTCCGCATCGTCGAGATTTGCTCTTTGCGTTTGAAACAAAAAACTCCAGTAAAATTGGAATAACGAAAGGGCAAATGCCCATCACGGCCTCTCGTAGACCTGAAATTAAAAATGCTCGAACAAAAAGTTTCTACGTGTTAAATTTCATTTTTTAGCATCATGACATTTGGACTCTGATTCAGTTTTTAAGCAGTTGTATCGCATAATGAAGGTAGCACTGGATGATCGAAGTTAGGAGTCTACTCCTATCGTCGCGCGCCCGACTCTCACTCTCTAATTTTTCGACGGACTCGATATAATTTGATTACGAGCGCAAGATTTGCTTGTTTTCCCCTATATAGAATGAAAAATCAATCCTTATAGTGCCAAAACCACATAATTCGGTTTGAATTCATGCAAATCTTCTAACACATTTTAATTTTCTAAGGTGGGCCTCATTATCCTTTTTGCACACAGTGTCTTCGGGGTTTTCCTCGCCATGTCTATAACGTAATCTTGAAATTTCGTGCAAAAATATCGAGCAGAATTCCATTGTGGACATAAATTAGGACGAAAATTTTCAAACGCAGCAATGAATATCAGTGGTTTGATAGTTTCACCACCGGTATCTTGCCCGTCCGTGAATCAGCTACGGTAACCCTCTCCGAAAGGATCTTTGCAGGCGCTGATTTTCTTGAAGCTCTTTACTATTACGACATAAACCCCCACCCTCCCTCCCAATCTCCGCGGTTTTACTGGTTTTCCTTGAGAACGCTTGCTCTGAGTACAAAACTGGTAAGTTCTCGGAGCTCATAAAACTTTGATTCGCACAAGCATGAAGAGAGATAGGTATTGCCGGACCATTATTTGAAGCCCAAATATACACAAGGATGGTCAAAATCTCAAAATGTCTCTACTTTTCGCATGCTTCAGGCAGTTTTTCCACTGAAATTGCTTCTATTGGAAAATTCGCGAATTAAATTCAGTTACGTAGTAGTAAAATACTTTGCAAGCGACGCGAATCAGCAATGAAAGTTCCTGGCGTGGGTGAGAGAAAGAGAAAAAAAAAGTATTTAACTTGAAAAATTTGACAGCTCTCTACCACTGGCCTGGAGTGTTCATGCTTTCAAACGGAGGCAAGAGGGTGGCTCTTGAGGTGGGAAAAAAATAAAACGAGAAAACTATGCATGGCTCTGAGGAGTTAATTTTCCTGGTAAAAATTTGCAGTAGAATCTGTGTTCCAAAATACCATAGACCTACAGCCAGCTGTAAGATTTTCAATAGCTTCTATAGCTGGCTACACAATTTCTTACAGCCTTTTATAGCCGATGGCGATTAAGCAACAGCCAGGCGATAAAGTGTATACTAAATGTTACTAATTACGGATGCTAGGACTTAGTGAGTTTTTGGACTACCGCTCTCTTTTTGGGCCGTAGTATGTTGATTTATTTTGCGAGGAAAGCTCCGTACTTTTGATGGATGCCTGCCATTCCTAATATGTTAGCGCGCCTTCAATTTCGTATGATACTGTGCAATACCTCTAGTGTGAAATAGTTGCTTCAAGCGCCGTGGCACGCTGCGGCGCGGCAGGCGGGCAGCCAGCGCGAGACGCGCATTGGCGCCTACAAACCTAACAGGGATACTTCACGCGTTGCGCAATGCGTGACTTTCACGTGACCATCCCTGTTAGGTTTGTAGGCGCCGCCAGTGCGTCGCCGCTCCGCTTTGTGTTAGGCTCTAATATTTAATCTGGCGGAGTCAGCGTTTTTCAACTCATGATTTTGAAATGTTTGCACGCTCTGTATGGATTATTCTCATTTTAATTGATTAAAAAAAATATGTATCAAAGGAATATATAATGTGTGTTTTGTAAATATTAAAGTGGTTCCGTATCAAACTTAATGATTTTCAAAACACACGAATTCCTACACAATTTCTTATAGCCTTTCATGGCAGATAGCGATATAAGGTGTATAATCCGGCGATAGGAACTATAGCCCGCCTTCATAATTTTTTATCGCTTCGTATAGCCCAGCTCTATGATTTTCTCCGCTTTCTACAGCCAGCTATATGATTTTCTATCGCCTCCTTTGGCCGGCCATAAGAATTCTTATAGTATTTTGAAACGCAGCTCCTATCGCCAATTTTGACCAGGGTTTGCATCGTTTGACGCAAAGAACATCTAAAAATTGTCCCTTTCCAGAGGAATTCCAAGACGATAAACGGAGAATTTATAAATGGAAATAGATAAGTAAATAAACAGATCGCAAGTTTTCCCATCGTGCCGTGTTCTGCTGTGCTAAGGAAGAACACCGTATAAACATTCGAGAGTTGCCAAATTTCCTTCGATAACATTTTTATTTTTGCGAATAAGGTATGCATATTTTTCTTCGAAATTTTCAGGAACTTCAGGTAAAATTGCGAACAAAATTATCCGAAAAATTGGAAGGCAAATATTCATAAGTTTACCAGGAAATTCCTGTTTTATCAAAGGCATTTTGGCAACGCCTGAAGGTTCATACGGCGTTCTTCCTTAGCACGGCAGTGTTGGCTTTATAAATGAATCAAGATCTTCAGTAGGGTTAATTATAGTTTGAAATTCCGACTCAACGTACTTATAGGTAATTGTTGGCAAAGAAAACTGAAAACATAAATTTGGCCTCAAATTGGATTTTTCACTGAACTTATTAATCTGAATTTCTTTTTTAAGGACCCTTTAGCCCGACATTATTACAATCAATGATGTCTCTAAAAACAACTCACCGAAGCAACAAAACCCAGCGCGAGGAAGATCACAGAAACGGTCCACATGGTTGACTGATCCGTTGTGTCGTGTTGAAGCTCCCCTAACTTTTTCTGGTCGTGACGCTTTTCTTTCAGTGTCACTGAGCTTCACTGCAGCCCGATTTCGCACTCCTTGCCATTTCTGAAAACCCCCTTTTCCTCCACCAATGTCGCGTGTCAATCTTTAGCTGCCTGAATTTGTTTCCTTACGATTATCTCCGACTTAAATTCACACTGATTGTAAGCGAAACATGCGCACTGACAATGTAAGAATAATATTCTGGTACTTATCTTATGATTACCTACTGATATATATGAGTCACTGCAAAAATGGCAAGGTATGGTATAGATTCTGGTTGAAAAGCTGAAGCCGCGTTGAGAAATAAGAAAGAATATTTCAAGAGCACTAAAAGGAGCGCGATCCTCTAAACGATCAGATCAGTTTAAGGTTTCGCTTTTATAAGACCGGAGTTTTTATGAGCTGCGCGTTTTTTGAGCTCTCAAAATGTCAGTTCTATCGTCAGTATGTATGCGGATATCGAAATTCGAATGTCGTCAACGGAAAATTGCTGCGGAGTAGACTCTTGAATGACATCAAACCTTTTTTACCTCTCTTCACTCCTCTGCCTCTTTTGAAGTTTTTTTTTTTTTTTTTTTTCCTAACCCGGATGTCAAATCGCGCACTTCTGACTTCCCCTCTTTTCCGTAAAAATAGAAACGCACGATTGATAGTCTCAGCAGTGTGTAATGTATTAGGGAGAAGAAAAATCATTCTGCCGTGCTAAGGAAGAACGCCGTATGAGCCTTTAAGCGTTGCCAAATTCCCTTTATAAATCAAGAATTCATGGAAATATTTAAAAAATATTTTTCTTCCGATTTTTCAGAGAATTTTGTTCGTAATTTGATCCAAATAGTGTAAAAATTTCAAGGCTAAATGTTCACAACGTTCCTCAAAATAAACACTTTATCGGAAGAAATTTGACGGCAGAACTGGTGACGATCCGCAAGAAAATTGACCCTAAGTCCGCAACGAAATACTCGCAATGTGCATGTTGCGCCGCGCCAGTGCTTACCGACAACAACAGTGCTGAAAATCGAACCACGAAATTCTAATACGGAACGTATTTCGGTTTGAAAATCTTCACTTTTTCCCTGTTTTCATGACAATACTGCTCGACATATTTGCGGTAAATTTTTAGAAAATATCGTCAAGGAACAAAGAAAAACTAATCAATATTCAGAGAAAACGATAATTAAGGGGCTTGGAGGACATGACGCATAAGTGCAGTCCTTGGAAAAATTGAGATATCATTGATTTCAAGTAAAACTAGTCTCAATGCATATCCTATGAATAATTCGCTCCCAAATTCTACTTTTTAAGCACTAAAAAGTCAGTATGAACTTTCTTTCCGCCATAAGGCTCCATGTAATTTCGAAACTTCAAACACGTATTTCTCGAAGTAGCAAAAACTTCACTTATGTCCTCCAAGCCCCTCAATTAGGCCTTCTTTAGATAGTGAAATGTGATAGGAGATATGTAAAGTCGCAAATCGAGATACGTGGTATGGTAATTTCACCTTCACCATCAATCCGTTCTCCATTTCCCTCACTTTTGCAGCCGACAGATACGCGAAAAGAGTCTAAAGTTGATCATAGCGCCTGGATGCAACTATTCGTACTCCATGGATGCGCGTGTTGCATGGAAAAATTTGAAGGCGCCCTAGGTTCTCTTGCTTGCACCAAGTTGCGCCGCGCCGGTGCTCAGTGACCTCAACGGTGGCGAAAATATCGAATCGCTGACCTCAAATGCCATAGATTTTTGGGTTTAAAAATTTTAACTCGTTTATCACTTTGTCATGTATACTGCTCGACTTTTTTGCGCTAAATGTTTAGACAATATTTTGTCAGAAAACGAAGAAAAACAAACAGTATGTTGGGAAAAAACTACAACTAGGCCTCCTTTGGATAGTGCAATGTGACAGGAGATTTGTAAAGTCGTAAATCAAGATACGTTGTTTGGTCATTTCTCCTTCACCTCATCATCGGCTTTAAACATCTGATTTTTCATCCCAACTTGACTATGATCGTTTTCTTGGAAAAATCACTGTGCCCGAACATGTCTACGTGGTACAAATGATTGTAGACAGCTACCATTTTTTCCACGAAAATATCACACAAAAGAACTATAATTATGTCTGTCGCATATACTAACGAAGTTGTACAGTTTTTCCGTAGTGCTTTATACTGTGCGTGAGAGGTGGGAACTCTTCATTAAACTCGCAATCAGACTAAATTTTGCAGTGAGAAAGACTTGCCAGAGTTGGTTAACTCGACAAGTCATCCATGAAAGTAACGATCTGCAAAGAGAAACTATTGTTGTAGCTTCCTTTATGCTTTTATGACAATGAGTTCTTACGAGCACTTACGTGCCTTACGTGCCATAAGTTATCCCATGCAGAAAGTGGTTTTACCAGATAAGCCCGAAAGCCTCATAGGAAGTGCAGTCTACTTATTCCTCTCATTGCATCGAATTGATCTAATTATAAAAATGGTATAACTCATTTCACCTATTCCACTAATGATAACCAATATAGTATTTACAGCTTTTCTACGTTTTAACATTAATATGGCTGTGCGGTATCGAAGAGACTCGTTTGAAGGGCAGAAGTTGTTAAATTTCAATTTCCGATTTCGAGGAAAGGTGTTTTCAGTATAGACGGACTGAAATGTTCTTCGAAAGGCCCATAAATTAGGATTACATTTTGCCACGAGGGATCAATATTTCGGGCTCATCCATAAAATCGTCTATTTACACAAAGAATTCAATCGCACTTACGGGTTTTTCCTCATTTTTTTCTTTCTTTAACGTGAACCAGAAATAGTGATTCCTGATCGCGGAATGTTTTAAAATTGAAAGATTAAAACATTTTAAAAAAATAAAAATGAACCATTTACATAGGGTTGCTCTGTAGTGTGAAAATTATCATTTCTATGCTAGTTTCCCTCGATACGGAATCGACAGTGCATGTTTCCTGTCAACGTTATCTAAGCACGTTACGTTGCTCCATTAGCGTCAATTTATTTCCTTCTCCAATCTGTCTTTTTTTCCACCCTGAACGACGCATTTCCCCACATCAATTAGTCCTGTAGCTTCGAAGTATTGCATGTCAGCAGTTGCGCGTCATAGGGTGAGGGAAATTCAAAAAAGTTCCGGATCGAGTCTTGACTGTATTTTCGTGCTTTGCTGACGTAAAGGCCTAACCCCGTTTTTACGTGAGGCACGAAAAACGTGAAGTCATAGGTACGCTGCCGTTTAGAGGAAGAACGCAACGTCGCAGGAGCATACTTAAAAAAACTTAAAAAAGTGAATTTTTTCTGTGAAATTTTCAGATATTTTAGGTTGAACCACAAGTAAGACTTGCTGCAAAACAGTTGGAGGAAAATATCAACAAGTTCTCCGAAAAATGTTTCCTTTATCAAAGAATTTGGCTGCATCGGAAGATTCATGCGGTGTTTTTCCTTAGCAAGGCAGCATGTACGACTGCGGGCAGATTACTGAAATTGGTACAGACGAAGCAGTGGACAAAAAAGACGAAGTGAAAATGAAGTGATCCTGTTGGTGCATAGAAGCGCTGGTGTTCGCAATGGACAAAGGAAGGTAGGAGTATAGGCCAACAACCACCCGTTTCAACCAATAGGGTTGCTCCATTTTCTTGTTGACTTCTTTGTCAATCGCTGCGTCTATCAAATTCAAGAATAAATCTGCTGACCTTATCTGAAAATCTATTTTCACGCTCTTGCTGCAAGCAAACGTAACTGAAATAACTGTCTGTACTTTTTTCAAAATTTTCGACGATTTTGAATTTTTGCTTCTTTTTACTGAAGTGTGGCAAAAAATGGATAAGTGCTCCTATATGACATACTTTTTTTATGCAATCACCATGAGCAAAGCCACCCTTTTTTCTGGAGGGAAAAGGTGCTTTTTGAGCCGAATTGAAGTGGTATTGAAAGTTTTTCAGATTGAATTTTGTCAAATTGTAGCTGCTAGGAAAAACGAAAACTGAGCACTGACTTTTAGAACACAAAAAGGGTGCTCGGTGTGTATCGTTGTTTTTCTAGTTTCAGCATATTTACTCGCACTATCGAGATTTGAATAACGAGTTTCAATCATTAATATTCTAGGTCCGCTGCAGAGGAAAGAAAAAAATCAGAACTTTTCCCTAGCGGCACAGCTTAAAAAATGATTGGAAAAATAAGAGACTGATGAGTTTTTTTAGTTTAAAAGTTACACTTGAAAAAATCTCATGAAAATGTCATCAATGATCATTCTACAAGAATTTTACGTACAAATTCGTGAGTCAGGAGATAAAAATAGTTGAGAGAGAAAGAGAGAGCTAAATTTCGTGCTATATATTCTGAAAAAATATTGCGAGGCACCTATATTTCTTTTTTTTGTCCAATCTACAATTTTTTCACGGGTCTGTTGGTAAAAAAAAAATCTTTGCAATTCACGACGTGTGCGACTATGGGGTTTCTCAATTGTATTATTATTTTTATTTTTTTCATATATGAATACCTTCACCGAAAGTAACAGAATAGAAGAAAAATACAATAAGAGAATAGTTGAAAACAAATGTATTTCTTTTTTCTTTTTAAAATTATATTGTTGTATAAAAACTTAAGTCTAAGGAGACATGTATACATGTAAGATCGCTGATACTTTTTCCTTAAATTTAGGTAGAGTAAGGTTACGGGATTATCAATTTAATGGGTGGCTAGTTATGATTGGTCCTGGGAAATTTTAAATAAGATCGTAATGCAGATACAATCTACACAGGTAATTCGACAAGCATGCATAATAGTTTTTACAAATGATCGGAACGGTTGGTTAGATGTACTGGGTGAGGTACAATATTTTCCACTGATGTATGTTCTAATACCTACATTCAAAGCTGCGTAAATTTACTCTAGAAGTGGTTGAATTTTTCAGAAGTGATTTTTTTCGCTTCCATGCTGAATGGTCTCACAAGATGAGGCACAATTCGAAACGGACCAATCCACGTTACATTTAAATAGATTCGAGTCCCTAATTTTAAATGAATTGAGGATAAAATTCAATTGACTATATTTGAATAAGTCGATATTATCTTCTAAAATTGCAACATCGCAATTTTTTATAGAAACTGATTTAAATATTCTATTCTGTGCTTAATACATTTTATAACCTGAGAGGATGATTTTTTTGCGAATTAAGTCAAAGAAAATGAAAGCTTTCCGTTTTGATGTTGACCCAAAAAAATCTCTGCTTCCAAAATCTGACAACCTTTTTTCTAGAAGTGATTCGTTAGAGGCGGTATCTCCTACTTTCAAATAGGAGACAACCACTAATGGGGCTTGGATCAATCACGAAGGATCTGCGCGTGAGGTTTTAGTACGTCAAGAATGATGAAGAAAAAAAGACTTCTAAAGTTCACATGTTTTTCGTGGATATGACACTGTGCTTAATGTTCTGCGAGCGCACACAGAAACAGAATGCGTGGGAGGGGGTTCCTTACGCCCAAACCAATCTGCGTGCGTTTTAAGTGGTTCCTGGAACTGTTTGTGCTAAACTTCATGCTCCACTACTCTGCTGAACATATACGCATCGTCGGACAAAATGAATTTTCTTAGCACGGCATATACAATACCGTTTACACCTAACGTAACGAAGCCGATTATTGTCAATAACACCCACGAAGGGATTCCCAAACTTCCTGCAAACAGATAAATACACACAAAATTATCATCATAATAAAGAACTTCTCAATATCAATATCATTCAACAAATGTTGTACGCTGATTATGGCCTACTAGGCATTTTGTCTAATAGTGATCCAATTCTGAAGAACTGTTAAGTTTTTCACGTTTGTTCTTTTTTTTATATAAAGGTCTCTGAATGGACCTATCAACGTTTTGAATAGGACATTCAACAGGGCATTTGGGCATTTTAAATCATGCACAGTGTGCTTTACCTAATCCAAAATGTTCTATTGACACGAAAAAAGTATTTCGAGATTGCGCTCATTGCTATTTCGCCTTCAATTTTTTGGATAGGCAAAAAACATCATCCGTGCAGCAATAGTTATCTCAAGGGTTTGCGTCCCTCTTCAACTAAACATTTCACCGGAGGGATTTTGGCAACTCTCGAATGTTCATACGGCGTTCTCCCTCAGCACGGCAGTATTACCCGAAGTGAGGCGTGCTGAGGATAAAGAATAATCTCAAACTATTTACGTGCGCATTTACGATGAGCATGCACTAAAGCCGGGAACGAAGGCAACAAGTTGTCTGGCCGGCTTTTCTTGAGCCCTCCCCTCCCCCCTCCCCCCTCCCGCGTCTCGCGCCCCGCGATGCAGCGCGGAGGATCCCGATGGCGGCCTGGCTCGACCCTCGCTCCACCCCTACCCTCCGCCTCCCGCGGCACCCCTGCAGCGGCTGCGCCCACCCCTCGCCCCTCGCTCCACGCCCCGCCGCTTTTCACAGCACACACGCCCGGCCCCGGTGTCCACACCGTCCACACACGACACGCGACATATGCAGCCGCCCACGAATCGGGAGCACTCCGCTCCCAGGAAACCAGCGCCCGTCAGCAGGTCGCTCGATCCCAGGAACCCGGCTCCCGATCCCCCTCGCCCCTCTCGCTGCATCCTCGCGCCCTTCCCCGCCCCGCCCATCCCTCACAGCTGCATCGTAGCTGTGCTGTTAGAGTTGCAGTGCCCGGCTTTGAAGGCGTTCCAGGATTCGTTACTTCCGCGAGCCCGCTGCACTATGAATGGATTTGAGTTACGCTCAAACTATCAATTCGTTGATATCGGAACCAAACGCGATTGAGAATCAGACGCAACCCAGTAAAATAAAGTATCGAATTAAAGTGAAAAAAAAAGCTTTAATACATTTATTCCTTTTTTATTATTTCTTAACTCAAGATTGTTGCCTTCCCATAGTGTTTCAGGCATATAATCATTTTAACGAAGTGAAACCAAATTAGATTCATAATGCGTGCATAATTTGTTTCAAATGTTGCTTATTTTGATATAAATATTGACAATATAAATAATTTAAATATGTGTTTTTCTTTAACGCTCGTCGTAAAAACAATGATAATAGTTTCTTAATAACTCGCACAGAATGGGTTTTTTTCTTTTTCCATTTCTACTCGTTTAAAAATCGGAAAACTACTGTCAGGAGGGCTTTTTTGAACAGTGACTAGAATATGCTCTTAGTCTGGCTTTAAGAACTTGATGAATTTAACCAAATTCAGGCAATGAATGAAATCCTATAATAATATGGAGCTTGAAAAAAGCGTCCCGTATATCCTAAGCGTCTTGACGGGTGTTGCAAGGACGAGAATATGTACCAATGCTTTCTCTATCGGCGACTGGATGTCTTGGGTTAAATAGACATTATTTTGCAAGAGTAAGCACTATACATGACTGTATTCCATCAAAATTTTCAGCCCGCTCGTTGGCTCAAGGAATTTTCAGTGGAAAACAAAGGGAAGAAAAAATACACCAGTAGCCTGTGCGTTTCATACACCGCTCTTGTGCTTAGCTGTTACCTGCAGAGGTACCTACCTACGTTTAAAATTTTCCGATACCATAACTTACTACCCAAAGTGTATTTAATACGTACTTACGGTAATACGTTCTGGTGATGGTTTTTCTTCCACGGAGTATTTTGCGTCTACCTTCAACCTCCGTGAACATGACAGCCATGATAACTGAAATTATAAAGATGTCAATGCTAGATTCATGGAAATATACCCTAAAAAATTAAACATGCAAGCAGCGAGGGAATCAATTTGCATTTCCATTACAATAAATTGCATTCCTTACCATGATTTATTTTTGGTAATGTATCTTTTTAAAATTAGTTTTTCAATTTTTTGAGAAAAAATTGTCTTGGTTTTAACTTCGTTTTTTCATTTGTTTTTGGTTTGTCACGTGTTTCAGGTTAATAATATTTTATTTTCACTGACATAATTTATACATACATCCAAAAAAACTATCTAAGCTCCACAATGAAAATTTAAATTTGATACACCTCTCCAATGCACCTACCAAAATTGTAAAAATTTGATCGAAAACAAGGATAAGAGTGATAATAGAGGAGGTAGGATCAACAATGCAAAAAGAACATATGTTTATGGGAATCTACGTTTTATGGGAGCCAAGAGGGCATTAAAATTCTAGAGGTAAATTTCTTGAAAATTGATGATTTTCAATGGAGATACAATAACCCATAGATGACCAAGCCTGGTCATATTGACCTGAGGCTTGCTGAAAACTATACGAACTATAAATATAGGTCTACAAATACATCTAAAAAAAAAAAAAAAAAAAAAAAAAAAAAAAAAAAGCAGACGACAAATTGAAAAAGAAACAACAACAATTGCGTGTCGACACAGCCAAAATCGGGCCTCGTTTTTTAACTTTTTCCCCGAATCCGAGCAACACCTTATTAGCAACCAAGAGCGGAGCATTGCGAGTTCACGCCTAGCGTCATCGCGCCTTCAATTTTGCAGACGCAACACGGACATCCATCAAGTACGAATAGTTGTATCTCTACGCCGTCATCAACGCGCATCCTTCCCCTCGTCCTATTTCCATATTGCGTTTTTTCTCGTTTGTTTTAATGGTGGTGATGCTTCAAACGCATTCGTCAAGCACGAATAGTTATATCTCTGCGCTGGCATCAAGTCGCGTAGGGGCGGTTTTTCTTTTTTAAATTATTTGAGAAAAGTTAAGGTCGAGTTTGCTCAAAATATACTACGATGTGTGCAAATCAATAAAAAAATTTAAGGAGAAACAAATGGACTAAAAACACGTTTAGGAGTCTCTCTGAAGTGCCCTAAATGGCGCTCATCTAAAATTGATATTTTTGCAAGAGTTGTGTCGTGTTTGGGAATTTTTTTTGACGACTGCATACCCCAAGAAATCCCATGCCGGGTCCTACTATCTCTCCTATCTAGAGAAGTTACATATGTCGGATGAGGAGGAGGCTGAAGAAGGGTCAATATATCACCAAAAAGGTGAAAAAAAATTATTATCTTCAAAAACATGGACATAACAAAAATGATACTTCAAAAACTGCCAAAATCAATTCATTTACACACGGCTCAATTTGACCTGATTTAGCACCTCGTATATGAAAAAAGTCTGGGGTATATAAACGTTAAAAAAAATGATTGATAGGTACTATCAAGGAATGAAAAAATCCGTTTACATTTAAGCATTTCCTAGGTAATATACTATGATTATCATTTTAAAGTAGAGAGTGAGCTACTTAATGATTAATCCATTTTCAAGTGAAAGTCCACACGATCAACGTAGACAGTACATCTTTATAGTTGATCATAGCTTTAAGCCGACATCATAACACAATATCTAATCCCCTTACATTAATACCTCTTTATTTTATCACACTAATTTTTCCTTGTTAGTTCCGTGCACCCTCTCAGAAAAGTATTAATTTCGAACAGTAATTCAGGGACACACAGATACCGCAAATCTGGATCAATATATTTAAGGATGACTTAAAAGAGCATGTTGTTTACGAAATTTGTACATTCGCTCGAAAATCCGTCCCCGTGGTGATCGTAATTTATTTCTCAGCGAGTGCAGCATGGTGTCAAAATTCAAAAGTTAAATTTCTGTTTTGGATGCTAATATTTAATATTTTTCTTTTTCGTTGCATCAATATTTTCCATTTAATCCATAAAATCGATTCGCCAGCATTCACAAATCCCTGAGTAACTAAGAGGAATCGTTTAAAATTTCATTCTTTGTTTAGGTAAAGTTTACAGTACCTCGACGCATTTCACTGATGAAGTGCTTATCCAGATAAACTTTAATTTCGTCGTTTGACCTCCTGCGTGCATGCTCAAATCTTTCGCTCGTGTAAATAATCTTACTCTATTTTCTTCTTTTTTTCAGCGTAGGGTTCAGTTTACAAATAGAAGAGATTTCAAAATGTAAAGGGAAAATCGTTTTGTTCAGGGGCCGTTCATAACATACGTAACGCTGAAAATCGGATTTTTTTACTCCACCTCTCCCCCTCTAAATACATCCGTGGAACAGGTCTAAACCTCTCAAAAAAATTACGAAACGCTCAGTGCGAATCCCCCTCCCCGCCACATTAGTGTTTTTCATTAATTTGGGATGAAAAATGGCCACCTTTCGCTCCCTTCCCGGTAACGCATACACAACCCTCCCCTCCTCCCTCCCTCCCTCCCTCCCTCCTTCTGTCTCTCTCCCTAGATCGTTACGTGTTTTGGACGGCTCCTTACCAGCCTCCTCATCGAAACTCATCGTCTGGCTTTCAAAATGTGTCTGCAGGAAAAAAAAAATAATTAAAAAAAGAGGGAAAAAAGAAAAAAAAGATACGAGAAATTCAGTCATGTGCAGTTTTCATCGAAGGTCACGAATGTACAAACGCCTGACTGTTACCAGTGCTCCGACTCATCCCTAAAGTGCGTATTTCCGCAACACGTTTGGCATGGATATCGCACTCATACTTCCTGAGTTCCGGCCCTGCAGCACAGCATGAGAGGCCACTCCTCTCGTGGAGCTGTGACGAAATGACTCACACTAGAATTCGTTTTTATCTCATTTCGTCACTTTTACGTCGTGCTGTGGTGATTAAGCTTATAAAAATCTATTGTGTGCGCTTTTTTAGATTGAATTTACTTTGATTAATTGTTATTAAATATTACAACTGTTTACTTGTAATACAGCAGGAGACCACATTTTTCCTAAGATCGAATTCCCAAATATTATTCCGCAAAACATAAAATTTTCAGAATAGCATTGGGATTCCTTAGGAAAAAATTCGCGATGCTGAAATTTAGGACTACCTACTTAATATTTATGCGTCCATCCCTTGGCAGAGAATACGCGAAAGTGCACCCTTTTTATTCTGTACCGTTTTTATAATTTTGCAGAAACAGCCGGCTTTTAGATCAAGGTTTATATCCACCTCAGTAGGTGCAGTTTCCTCCCTTCTCCCTTTAAATAACATTATGATCGATTTTTCTAATAAAGAAATAGCCACGCCAGAAACAGAATTTTTAGAGTAAATCGGCAAGAAATCTATATAGGTGGTAAATGGTAGGAAATAGTTATATTTTGGACAAAAGAAACTCGCAATAGAGCTTTCCTCACGAAAATTTACCCAGAAAGAAGATGCAATGAAAGCACAGGCAATATGTCTAATACCCTCTCTCCAGGTAGGGAATCAATTAGATACAAACATATATTTTTTTTTATCGAAAAGCCGACTGGTAAAAGGATATCGACGGTGAAACTACCAAACCACGTATCTCGTTTGCGGTGTTTAAAAATCTACGCTCACATTTTATTTTTTTGAAGTAGACCAAATCAATATCTTTCCTTGAAATTTTCACGGAATTTTCTCCTCACAAAGAGGAAAAATCACAGAAATTTTCAAGACTGGATGTTAAGTAGTTTTTCATTTAAAAAATAAAGTATGACAGGAAGTCTGCGACGTCGCAAACCGAGATACGTGGTTTGGTAGTTTCACCGTCGATATGTCATCAAGGTATCCTTGTCACTTTTTTATGTAGAGACAGTTTATGAGACTTTCCTATGAAGAAAAAACATGTTCTCGCGCAATTAATGGGTTGTGACAAACTAAGCATTTGAAATAAACATCTCACTCGCACCTACACTTAAGCATTTTTATTTTTAAACATTTTCGATTTTGTCTCATTTAAACGGTTCCTCCAAACTACTCAAAAATCCATTGCGAGAGGAGAAAATGTTAAATTCAACGATCTGAGAATTTTTACGAAAAATTATCATCGACCATTGTGTGAATCAAACGGCACGAAAAAACAGTCCTGTTATACCATAATGAAGATCCTTGTTATCCACGCTAAAGCTAGATTGCCTTGTTGGGAGCATCTAAGTATTGTTATACCTACCTACGGTTATGGAAATATCGTCATTCTGAGATAGCCCCAGAGTGTAGGATATCTGTATATGTATGTACTTAACGTCTTTCTTAAATCTCCTCGTGGAGTCCCGTGGAACAAATGGACTGCATTTAACAACAAGGGACCAAGATTTCTGATTTAAAACCACCTACCTGCGCAGGGAAACTAAAGGCAGACTGACAGAAATGTTGTTTCTAAAATGAGTTAAAAATAGTACTTCCCTCTTGCGAAATGTAGTCCAAATATGACAAGGATCTCTGTGATGGCAATACGGTAATTGTTTCCATGATATTTTTATATAGAATATTCCGTCAATTAATTAGTCTACCCATGAAAAAGACGTTCTCTGGTAAGAGCTCTTAGATACCCGAGAATGGTAGGATGCCTGCGACTTACTTGTGACGATGACGAAATAGACGAGGAATCTACGCATTTTGTCCATGGTTCGAAAATGGGTCGGGGAGCGAATCGGATGCGATGTCGTCAGGAAGAGCGCGGTCTACTCGAATGCATCTTGGCTCCAGGTGACATGACGGGAATCGACGAGGCGGGACGTTTGAGCGCCGTCACCCGAATATTTACCCGCCGAGGTGCGCCCGTTGCCCGGTTACTATCCTTATCACCCGAGATAGCGCCGTCGCCTAATCCCTCAGAAGTGGCTCAATCGGTGGATCGTCGCCGTCGGAGCCACGGCATTCTTACCATGGTAGACCCGGCAAAAGGTGGGTATGCTTAGAGTACCTGTACCTATACGGGAGAGTATTGCCATCTCCGTGCAGTGTTCCCGGGGTGCTCAATGTGCGAGATCCGTACGCTCTACCGTTCTCCGTGCTGCTATTGGCTGAGCGTCATTCTGTGACGTCACGCGTACGGATATTTTAAGATAGGGAAGCGTTTTTCCCATAAGGTTTTTGTCCGTACGCGGTCCGTGTCGGTATAGGGAATGTCCGCGCGGCACGGATAAATCCGTACGCCTGGCATCACTGTCTCCGTGCCGCTCTCTGATTGGTTCATCAGTTTTACGCTATCATGGAGCTCCAAAGTTGGACCAATGGAAACAAACCCAACCCAGAGGAACACGTGTCATCGGCTGAGAAATGAATGATAATCACACTCAAAGCTTAATTTTCGGCAAAAATATTCATCGAAGTTCAATCCGAATTCAATTCAGAAGTTGGATATGAAATTTCTATCACACCCAAAATCACGTCTAGAACTTTATAGAATTTTTCCGCAATCTTGTTTGTTTCCATTGGGCCAAACTAGGAGCGGAGCGTAGGGGCTGGGGCTGGGGTTTGTTTGCATTGGTCCAACTTTGGGGCTCCATGATAGCCGACCAGTCAGGAAGCGGCACACTTTTTTTGTGGTAAAAGGATTGAGACGGCAATACTCTCCCGCATACAGGTACTCTAGGTATGCTCGTCTCGACGCATAAACTTATGCAGCAAGGCTGTGGCAGCTTGAAGCTCCCGAATTCAGGACCCCGCAGTCCGCAGGGACGAAATCGTTGCAATAAGCACGTGGGGACGGCTGTGATAGGATTGCGCGAATGCCCCTTTTTTTACCTTTTTGGAGATGCATAGGATTGCGCGAATTGTTATGGTTAGTAAAAACTCGTTTATTTGCACGAATATTCATTATTCAACGAGGAAGCTTCAATCTGGCAACCTTAGTAGTTCGTGGTAGATAACTACATCGCGGAAGACTGTTCATTCCCTCCTCACTTACGGGCATGTCTCTCCTCGATGCCCTCGCAGCACGAATGACCCAGAGAGCTTTTATAGAAATTTAAAAAGTGAACTAGGGGCCTGTGGCCGCTACGCGGCCGCTAACAAATGAAAAAGACTGCACGTATATGTCTTGTAAGCGATAATATGTGTTTCACGCCAACTGACCGACTGCACTACGTTTGGCGCAATGCAAGAAGTATTCATGCAGTCTTGTAGGCGCTGATATGGGCGCGCACTGTTTGGCGCAATGCGTGAAGTGTTCCTAGAGTCTTGCAGGCGCTAATACACGGTTAACGCCGGCCGCACTGCGTTTGGCGGGATTATTTGAACTCCCGTTTAAATAATCGTGGCATCGAATTATAGAGCTTAAAAGGCCTATGTTGTATTTCGACGCAGCATTTCCAACGTTGCCTCGTTTCTCCCGATAAAATATTTTTTTCCAAGAAGAGTTAGGAAAGTTCTTTGTACCCACGATCATTATTCAATCTTTTCACTTCATTTATCATCAGAGGGTAAGACATCGATGACTGGTCAACAAACTAACGTAAACTAGCGTTAACATAAAAATGCGTTTATTTTCCAACTGTTTCCTTTTTTGCCGAACTTCTACCTTAAATTAACTTCATTTTGAATTCGCGCATTCCTGAAGCAGATGTTAAGTTTTCTACTCGCACAATCCTTGTGCCTTTTTCGCGCAATCCTCATATATTTTCTTAGGTACACCTTTCGCGCAATTCTCGATTACCGGTAGGGACGTGGGAGACAAGCACAGTACAGATGAAAAGGCTCCAGATAAACCTCAGATATAGGCTCGAAGATATTTTCTAATTTCCCGCCGATCTCGATATGGTTAACTCCCAGGCCTGCAATTTCCCTCTGGAGTACCTATCTAGAGTATAGGTACCTTAATGGACTTTTTTGTCGTGCGTATTATATGTGTAAAATAAAATATGTATGTGTAAATACATAACGCTCTGCAGGGAGAGGAGTCTAGACCAAAGTTACGAGGACGTAATAGGCGGAGGGGTCGTTAAAAGCTGCGTTACAACACGAGGGTGCATTGACGAGAAACGTTGTTTTCTTCGCTTGCATCGCCGTTTCTTTCGCTTGTATTATACTTTCTCAATAAGGCATGTTTACTCAGTTATCAAACCTGTTTTATGCGTTACATCTTGATATTTTAAACCGCGAGACACTGAAATTGCTGGATATGTTAGCAACTTATTCAGCTCTTACCTATCCCTTGCTCCTCAGCTCAGGCCCCTCTCCTTTCATCAAAATGTGTCGCCATTTCTTGGTTTTAAAGTCCCAGTTAATATATAAATGAAGGAAACGGATTTCTACATCCTCCAAGTCAGCATGTTTTGGAGGATCACTTATTTCTTACAAATGATCGAACGTCCTATTTAGCTTATTTTATCTTGCCCTTATTAGTTCACCATTCTCACTTACAGTTCACCTCAGAAATTGTTTAAGATAAATACTTAGGTACATGTGTGTGTACGCTGTACGTTCGCCGTATAGGGTACTCATGCACCCAACTTATTGCTCCCGTTTTTATTTACATGTAGATTACATGATTCACCATTGGTACTGTTGATCTGTTCGGGTAAGTAAGTACATTCACTTCTTAAGTGGATACCGCAATCTGCTATACGAAGTTAGCTCACATTGGGTAAGGTCAGTTTGAATTGATCAGAACACTCCGCGTTTATATTCCTTGTGGGTCTTTTTATATTGCACAAAACATTTAAAAACCCGATCGCAACCCAATCCGTCGAACCTTGAAGAGTTTTCCGTTAAAAAACCAAAACCTAGTTATCCGAGTTGGCCCGAGAAAATTGCGCACAAACATGTTGAGCAGTACCTAAGTATTGTCTTGAAAAAATTAAATAGGAGAGGAAATTTTCGAGCAACGCACACAAAGGCCTATTGTTTAGTGGTTTCACTTGATATACAGGGTGTCCGGAAGTTAACGTATTTAACTTTCAGGATCGCTATTTCGGCTCAAAATAAGACTTTTTTTCCTATACACATATGCGCGAAAACGCTTCATACGTGAGCTATGCGCTTACAAAGTTGCCATTATTTTTCGTTCAAATTAATATAGCTCCTCGTCATTTTTTCATAGGTGGCTGAAACTTTGCATAGGGGGGTATTTTTTAGCGCTCTATTCATGTTTTGTGTTTTCAAGGACGTACGTCTTCGAAAAATGACGTCACAAGCTTTCCCGGATTTGAAAATTGCGAAAACTTTTTTGGTAGATGATATTTCGAAAAACGGATTACGGCACGTGAAAGAGCGTAAAAAATCAAGGGGTCCAAGTACTGCACAAAATTTTCCAGAAACGCGTTATTTCGACGCAAAAGAACTTTGAAAAATTTTAAGATTTTCGAAGCTCCTTGCTGTGTAGGCAATTTTTACTGCAAGGATTGAAAAATTGCCTACAGAGCAAGGGGCTTCGAAAACCTCGACGCTATTGAGACGGCTCTTGACCTTTCCCTCACACTTTTTCCAGGCTTGGGACTGGCCCGAGCATCATCTTACTAAAATCGCGGTTAGGCGGCGATATTTTTGGTATCAAATATCCACCGAAAAATCATACTTGGAGGCTTATCGAAAACATGGTTTCAAATGGAGCTTCGAAAATCTTAAAATTTTTCAAAGTTCTTTTGCGTCGAAATAACGCGTTTCTGGAAAATTTTGTGCAGTACTTAGACCCCTTGATTTTTTACGCTCTTTCACGTGCCGTAATCCGTTTTTCGAAATATCATCTACCAAAAAAGTTTTCGCAATTTTCAAATTCGGGAAAGCTTGTGACGTCATTTTTCGAAGACGTACGTCCTTGAAAACACAAAACATGAATAGAGCGCTAAAAAATACCCCCCTATGCAAAGTTTCAGCCACCTATGAAAAAATGACGAGGAGCTATATTAATTTGAACGAAAAATAATGGCAACTTTGTAAGCGCATAGCTCACGTTTGAAGCGTTTTCGGGCATATGTGTATAGGAAAAAAAAGTCTTATTTTGAGCCGAAAAAGCGATCCTGAAAGTTAAGTACGTTAACTTCCGGACACCCTGTATGCGATGCGCAAGGGAGGTCTGAAAGAGGGTTGTTCGGCATCGACTCACGCCTCTATTTTCTGTAGGGAGCAACAGGAACCGGCGGACCGTGCAGTCGTTAAAATGTTGAAGTAATTGACAAAACTTTAAAAATATCAATATCCTCCCTGGTAAAAATTGGCAGTAGAATCTGTGCTCCAAAATACCATAGACCTACAGCCGGCTGTAAGATTTCCAATAGCTTCTATAGCCGGCAACACAATTTATTATAGCCTTTTATAGCCAATGGCGATTAAGCAACAGCCTGGCGATAAAGTGTATGCTAAACGTTACGAATTACGGATGCTAGGACTTAGTGAGTTTTTGGACTACCGCTCTCTTTTTGGGCCGCAGTATCTTGATTTATTTTGCGAGGAAAGCTCCGTATACTTTTGAAGGATGCCTGCCATTCCTAATATGTTGGAGCGCCTTCAATTTCGTATGATACTGTGCAACACATCTGGTGTGAAATAGTTGCTTCAAGCGCCGCGGTATGCTGCGGCGCGGCGGGCGGGCAGCCAGCTGAACGCGAATTGGCGCCTACAGACCTAACTGGGATACTTCGCGCATTGCGCAATGCGTGAAGTATCCCAGTTAGGTTTGTAGGCGCCAGTGCGCCGCCGCTCCGCTTTGTGTTAGGCTCTAATATTTGCGGAGTCAGCGTTTTTCAACTCATGACTTTGAAATATTTGCACACTCTGTATGGATTATTCTCATTTTAATTGATGAAAAAAAAGTTGTGGTAAAGGAAAATATAATGTGCGTTTTGTAAATATTAAGGTGATTCTGTACAAACTTAGGATTTACAAAGCACAAGAATTTCTACACAATTTCTTATAGCCTTTTATAGCCGATGGCGAAAAAGCAACAGCCAGGCGATAAAGTGCAAAGCCCGGCGACAGGAACTATAGCCCGGCTGTATAATTTTTTATCGCTTTGTTTAGCCCGGCCGTATGATTTTTTCCACTTTCTACAGCCATCTATATGATTTTCTATCGCCCTCTTCAGTCGGCTATAAGAACTCCTATGGTATTTTGAAACGCAGCTCCTATCGCCAATTTTTACCAGGGCCCTCACGTCAGGGGAGCGAAATTGAACGTATGTATGTGCTAAAATGAACTATGTGCTTAGGATTCGCATGTAACATAGTTCCTTTTAGCATAAATACGTCCAATTACGAAGGTATCCTGCATAAGTTCTACCTACCTTCCTATACTGCCGTGCTAAGGAAGAACGCAGTATGAACATTCGAGCGTTGCCAAATTTCCTTCGATATAATGTTTATTTCTGGGGAAAATTATAAATATTTTTCCTTGAAATGTTCACGAACTTCAAGTGAAATTGCGGAAAAAATTACTTGAAAAATTAGAAGGAAAATATTCATAAGTTTACCAGTTAATTCGTGTTTTATCCAAGGAAATTTGGCGACGCTTGGAGGTTCATACGGCGTTTTTCCCCAGCGTTAGAGAAGGGCTCTAAAATCCTTTTTGTCTTGGACTTCGCGTTTCCCCAGCATTGAAAGGGGTCTGGAAGCCTCCCCGGGGAAATTCTCATACGTTTCAGGAGCAATTTTGCGCTGTTCTTGCCGAAAAACTTATTAAAAGAGAATATCAAAGATATAAGAAATATCACGCAATAATTTTGCTGAATCCTTCACATTTCCTGAAAGGGACGAGAAAAATGGACTGTGCTAAACAGAAAAGAACCAAGCCAAATCAGCTATTGGCAAATTTCATTGGGCAATTCGATTTTTTACATGAAAACGGTTGTGCAGATTTTCGTGCTTGCAGTGGATTTTCTGCATAATACGAGGCAAATTCCTTAAAATTTTCAACGGAATGCACACAAACGTTCTCTCATAAAAAATTAAATTGCCCAGTTAAATTTGACAATAGCTGATGTGGCTTGGTTCCTTTCTGTTAAACGCGGTCCAAATAGGGGTAGGCTTTAGAGCAGTGGTGACTCTCAAGTTCGCAAAACTGGATTCTGTCATGTTATATGTGCTCATTGAGAACAAGAAATATTTATTAAGGCTGGCTGTTTTACTTTGAATCGATTATTTTATCAATAATAGATCTGAGTGGTGACAAAATAGTGCTGCCATCTTGCCAGAGACATTATTGATTGAAACGGCATTGATGAGAGTTTGTTGATATCTAAAAAAATTGGGAGGTAAAGATCCTTTGAGATTCCTAAAGGTTGATGAAAAACTTGTTCCTAGTACCTCAAGGTTAAGTGGCAGATAATTAAGATCAAGTACTTTGTGTAAATCACTTCCATTAAAACAATCAAGGATTGTATACCTTCATGCGCACTTTTATTTTTGAGTTATTTTGATTCGACTCGCGGCTGTCATTGGACAGACCGGAATGAAATGGAAATCCAAGGACAATAACCGGCTCTCAGAAATCCAGGGATTCTTTCAATACTTTTTATTATATTTACAACATATTATATTTACTTTCAATTATATTTAAAACATTTAGGCTTCATTAAAATATGTCTGCTCGGAAAAAAATCTGAAAAATATTGGCCTGCAGCTCTAGCAACGAGAAAAGTAAAATGAAAGTAAGAAGGATAATTAATTTCTACCAAAGTAAATCTCACCAAAAATGAATTAAGGACTTGGATGCAAAAAGGTCCTTCCCCACAACAAGATTGAAGAGTTTCCGCCAACAATTAGATTTTTTAATAGAAAACTATTAGATCATTAAACTTGAGATTTGCGTTAAAGATATCATAAAAGTAAGAGGGAAATTCAGTTATAATTCCATTTCTCTACCAAATTGTTTTGTTCCTTTTAAAATTGAAAGTATAAAACAAAAAATTCTGAAACTGAGAAGAGCCCTTTTCGCACCCATGATGTCCATTGTGTAAGAGGGGATTGAAATGAGTTACCAATTAGCTGTTGAATTAAAAAACAACAAAAGTCTTAAAATATACTATTTATTTTCTGTATATCTATATAAAAATATATTCAACACATTCAACAATATTTGAGAATTACTTGACTAAAACTAAAATAAGAGCTGAAATTTATTTATAAGTTAAATATCACATTTTAAGAAAATTACTACATAATACTCAATTTCAGCCAATTTATACTGATTATTTACAACAATTAACTAAACGAAAATCAGTATCACAATGGAGAGTAGTTAAAATCTGTATTATCTAAATAACTTCAACAAAGCATCATATTTACAAAACTTAATGAGAAAATAACAGGATATTACAAGGAGTATTATTTGAGTATTATGCTACCGGAATGATGAGCCTGGTTACTAAGTGTAAGTAGCAAAAAATTTCTTTCTAATAAATAGAACCTACTTAAATCATATTGTATATCTTGAGCAAAATTATATTTACAATATTTAGGCTTCATTAAAATATGTCTGCTTGGAAAAAAATCTGACGGCATGTTAGTAAGTTTATTGATTTTGTCATGAACTTATGAGGGATTTTAGACAAAATTGAAAAACAAAAAAATATTCAGCTCGAGTGACAATAGCTTTGAAAAAATTGTATAAAACTAATGAAACTAAAAGAAAATCCCTAAACATGGGAGATTTGTTCAAATTAAAAAATCTGAGAGAACCTTTACAAAAAACAGTTAGTTACACTTTCAAGGAGCTTCTTTATGCTATTATAATATTGAAAAATACAATTTTTGGCAGACACTTTGAATAGGCATTTTTGACAAAAAGAGGTCGCGACTTATTACTGAAAACTACTTATTTTATATGATAATTCTTAGCGGTAAGGGCTTAGCGGAAAAAGAGCTGATATTCATGAGTATGCTTTCATGGTAGTGCAGCTTGATAATGAAAGCATCTTTCATCTCAAAATATTCTTATGAAACTGAATAATAACTTTCTTACACAAACCATGTAAGTGCATTTGGTATAATTTAAGAAAAGCGCAAAGATGAACTACTATCACAAACTGAAACTGCAGAAATGCGTATCTTGGTTTGTGGCATTGCAGATTTCCTGTCATATTTTATTTTCTACGTCGAAGACTACCAAACATCATTTCCTGACAACTTTGGTGATTTTTATTCTCTGTGTGATGAAGATTCTGTGAAAATTTCAAGCCATAATGTTGGTTGCGTCTCCTTTTAAAGAATAAAATAGAAACGGAGATTTTAAAACATTGCAACCCAGATACGTATTTTTGTAGCTTAGCTGTTAATACACTGATGAATATTCGCTCGTTCACCGCTAAGCTTTTTATACATGTGTCTGAACTTTAACAAAAAGCATGTTTGTTTGAAAAAGACTTTCCAAATTTTTCTTCTGAACTTGCATTCATTTTTGCAAAAAAACACTAACAATCAATTAAAATACAAACATTAACATATTGCACCTGTTTAGCCTCATGCCTACATTTATTCAAATAAAATCCTCAACATGATTTTGTCCTCAATCGTCTGGGAACAGATTGCCTCCTTGAAAAAGGAGAGGCAATTTCTTTCAAAGACTTGTTTCAAAAGAGGTTGACAAGACAGTGATAAATTTCTGCCACAGCACAATCATCAAAAATAGTTTCATTATTTATACAACAATTTTATCAAGAGAGTTTGCATCATGAGTTAAATAGTTTGTTAGAGATGCACAGCAAAATGCCCGGCTAGAATTTCTGGTCAAATTTTGGTCAGATCAGAGGTAAAAATAAAAGCTGTCCAGGCATGAAAGTTCGAGGTTTCTGCCAAATTATCGCTGGCATCCAGCGAATATGTCATGAGCAGTCACTTCAGGATTGGTAATTTCAATGGTTCAAATTAAGAGAAAAGTATATTTCATTCCTTTTCACTGTGAATGAAAGGTATACGGTAACAGAAGGTGCATAACTTTTGCGAGTGAGCCATTGTACATATAATGAAAAGGGATATCAATGAACTTCACAAAACAGCTTAGTTGTAACACACTCTGTAACAACGAATTTAAATTATTTTTTCATGAAAATGAGTAAAAATGTAAATTGTCATGGGGAGCAAAATCATTACAGAGTCTCTTATCCCCACGTTGAGTCTTATGCGCAATATTGCAATACATACTCGGCACCAATAGACTGATATCCTCTCTATGTCCAACTTTGGAGTCATTTTACTTCAAATAAGCGAATAAGTCAAGCAAGATATAGAATTTAACCAAAAAATTAGAGTTTCCATTAAAAATGTAACTGTCCGCTACCAGACGTATTAAAATCAACAGGAGCTGCTCATTACTGTGGCAACATGGGCCCTATTATGCATGTATTCCTATTGGTCTTAAGAGCCCAAGTTACAATAGAGATAGTTCCTTTTGATTCATCTATTATCTTATAATCCGTGAAAAAAAGGAATTTTTAACTTGTTGATCTGACTAGCTTATCATCGCGGTGGAAGAAAACTAATTCAATTCAAAGTTGCAAAGCGCTCGATTCTGAATGGTCACCAAACGCAACCCCAATTATGAAGAAGTCAAACAACGATCCATCGCTGATTGTTGCAGCATTAGAAATTTAATAACTTCATCTCAAGAAAAAAATTGAAAAAAGAGGAGGTTAAGAATTTGAGGCAACTGGATCAGTAGGAGCTGAACTACCGATTGTTGGTATGTTTCTTGTTGTGAAACATTGTCTTCAAGTTATCAGATTATTCATGAATGAGAATGGGTTCAGACATTAGAAGCTATGGTTAGAATATTAAATAAATATTTAAATCTTATTGAGGTTAAATTAATGAAAGAAAAAAAATAAGTTGAACAAGCAACTTTGGGAAAATTAGAATGAATCTACCCCTTGATTATTCTGTTCGAGCCAAGTCCAAGTTTTTTTAGGCTGCGAAAGTGACACTTCAGCGGAGTCAAATGTAAGTTACGTAGGGTTGAGTTTGAGGTTTCCTTTCAGGAAAGCATTTTTGAACACTAAAAGAAGAGACAAAAATTATTCGTAGCACTGTATTGTTCTGCATAGACCTCTTCTATATAATCTGTTAATCCTGATTACAAATCATTTCCTGGAATGAAGTATGTTTCATTGCTTGATCCGTCTAAATTTAAATGCATTTGCCTTTTTCCAACTAGAACCTGACCTTCAGGCTAGATCAAGTAAACAGGCACATTGTGACTCAACTTGAAAGCATTGAATCTTTCACAGCTTTGTGAAAAAATAAGAGAAAAATTTGAACTAATCGTAAAATTCTACGATTGGAACACTTGGGATTAAACTCCTAGGACAAAAAATCAGTGAAATGATCATTGAAATTGATACATAATAATGAGAGTAAAAAAATAAACATTTTTTTTATAAAAAATAAGAGGATGGACAGAGAAAGAAAAAAAAAAGCTAATACAAAAATTCTACATACTTACAAGTAAAAATTATTAACAATTTGGCAAGAAAGATAAAAAATTACAGCCGGCGAATCATACTGGTCAGAAATGAAGGTTTCAAATACTGTCCAAACCTCCCCCGGTTAATTTAGCCGCATACAAATTCAAAACCTGAGGACATGAGAAAGAAAAAATGAAAAGGTCTGATAAAAATTTGGAGCCTCTTAATTTACCGTGAAGTGAGAAAATGCAGATTTGACTGATAACATTAGACAAAGTCGGAAAGCCATGAAAAGAGCTCAAACACTTGAAGCTTAAAACCTATGAAATGAGCCAGATAATTTTTAAAAGCTACATTCTTCCCTATTTGACGGAAATTTTGTTCCAAGTTTTATTTTATCTCAGGTGTTATAATTTATTCTTTATACTTGGTTTTATCTATAATCTCAGATTCAGCGTTTGATAATTCAAACAACTGCATACAGATTATGGTATCTGGATTTTCTGCTGAGATTTATTGAATGCACAATATTATTAAGATTTTTCATCACACAAAAAATTCGATTTTCAAAGCTTTTAATGATTCCTACGACTCTAGAGTTGTCAGCTGACACTTAAATGCCACAATAAAAAATGAAACCTATCTCCATTTTCAATTCACGGTCGAAATATTAACTTGGTATAGGAGGGGCAAAAAATTTGGACTAAATACAACAAATGAACAACATTAAACAGAAAGGGGCCAAGACAAATCTTGGGATAGATGAGTAAGGAGTAGTTTTGAGCTTCAGAGGCCGCTTAAGTTTTTCCGACAAAATTTTGCTGTTGAAATTTCACATCTTATACGTGAAAATCGTCTCTGAATTTTATCTCTGATATTCAGTCTTAGGGAGGAATAAAACTTCAGACCTCTTTTTTTCGGCTTCATCTTTTAGGACTTGAATCCTTTGCGTTAAACTTGGTCTAAATTATATAGATTCTTGGAAACACTCTTAATCAAACCTGCGGAGTACAATAAAACTTTTCTACATGCTATCAGTCATGCTTGCATGCTTTAAAAAAATAAAAAAGTCATCATGCTCAGTCATTTATAGGTACTAAGTTTAAATCTGTAAGTGATTCGATGCACTGTTAAGGCTTAGACGACGTTACAGGCATTCACTCGAGGGACAAGCTGGAGTGGATTTGATCAGCGTTTGACTCCTTTTGACTTTTAAGAAGACAGATTATTTGATTGTAGGACTGAATCGACCAGGAGACAGCAAGAGATTGAAAGGTTGTTGGGGGTGCCAACACAGTGCAATAGAAAAGAATGGCCAAGGGAAACAATTAAAATTCTAAAATCATGCAAATGCGATGGACATAAAAAATTTTAAATTACTCAATTCAAGTAGTTAAGACAGTATTAGAGTGAATTTAGTTGGAAAAACTTCAAAAAGTTTTTACTATTATTGAAACGCTATTAAAAACTTGCAACAATCTCTGATCACAGTTCAGAGACTCGTTAATATGAACTGTGCATTGAATGAATATACACTTAGTGAGCTCAAAGTAGAAAAGGACAGAAAGCTAAGATAAAAAGTTCAAACCTCAGTATGAAATACGGCTATCAACGAGTTTGAGATGAGGGTTTTTTCAGATCATTCTTTCTCTGTAATCGTCAGCGGAAGCAATCTGCTTACAAACCTTGTAAATGAACGCGTACTGCTGCTTGGTCTGAACGGCTCCGGCTCGACAGCGTCGCAGCATGTAGACGCACTTAGGAACATCGACCATCCTGGTTAGCTCGAAGTCGCGGATGCACAAGTCACAGGCGATAACAGTCCCCGTTCGCCCTGTCCCAGGGCTACAGTGGACTACGTTTGGACCTGTGTTGTTTTTCATGTAGACTCGTGCCTCTATCAGGAACGCTATTATCGAGGACTCTTCATTGGGCACTCCAAGCGGAGGCCATGAGGTGTACCATAGATGGGTCACTTCTCGCCAAGAATTCGTTTCCAAATTCTGAAACAAATTTTACCAGATCCTAGTTATTCAAGCAGTTAAGAATACATTCGTTTCAAAAACAGCATTAATACCTTTGGGACAGTGTGTAGTTTTTACAATGCCCAGTTCTAGGGAAAAGATGAAGAGCAAAGAGAAATAAAAATTGGTTGGGCTTATCAATGGTTTTGTGTTGAATGTTGAAGGCTCACCATGAAGAGACTAAATGGCAATGATAACAAAGTTTACGCTTTAATGTTTAGAAATATTGACGTCATAAAATGCAAAAGATGGATTGCTTTTAGAGGGATTCAACTTCAAAGATGAAAATTTTAGGAGAAGATGACAATAGTTTTTTTTGTGAGAAGGAGAAGAAAGTTATAAAAGACCTTGAAAAACATACTCATTAAGGGAGAAAGTTTACATCACTTAAATAACTTTATGATTCTTGAAACAAGAAGAAAACAATTCTTTACCTTGAGTTGAAGAGATGATATGATATATTTTTCACGATTTTCTCGCTTTTTCAAAGTTACTTGAAAATCGCCAAAAACTCTATTGCAATCAATAACTTCGGACGGAGGAAGATAATTGGCACATTTTTCCTGCACAAGAATTAACAAGGTTAAAAAACAGAAAAATTTGGGAGAAAACTTACGAATAAAATAATTTAGTATAATATGAAAAAAGTTATATAATATCAATTTTACCAACAATTTTGTCTGGATGCAAAAAACTTTAGCTAGGTATTCCTTGCCATTTTGCAAGCAAAAATTGTTCAAAGAACAAATGATATATTGTTAGGAAGACTTCAAAAACACTCATCTTGCATTGCAACATTGAAAATTTCCCTTTATGTTGTATTATTTTGACGCCATCTTTCACCTGTCAAGGTGGGGCTTTTCTGGAGGCTGGCATCTCTCTATCTCTCTTTGGGTACCATCTATCCACCTTTTAGCTGGACATCCTCTATGACGCATATCTGAAGGAACCCACTTCAAAACTTATTCAGCGACCTAGTATCGGCCGTTCTCTGCTTATGCCCATACTATGCCGATTGCTTGGTCATGATATCAAGCAAAATTGAATCTTTGAGACCAAAAATTCCTCGGACAAGATGATTTTAACAGACTAAAAAAAAAATATTTTCTCTGTGCTGTACTTCTTAAAGGTCTTTAATTCTTAATTTTAAATGCAAAAAAAGTAGAAAAGAAAAAAATAGAAAGGTGGAAGGAAAAGTATAGGGGCAGACTTACAACTCCATTTTCAAAGAAATCTGTCAGCATGAGAATAACTTTGCTCTGCTGCTCCCAGACCATGCGCCAAAAATCTTCAATTGTTGATTGCAAAGGGGCTTGGCAGGCTATGTAAAATCTTTCTTCTCTCTTTGGACCCTGAAAAAGGAAACACATTTAACTATATTAACCAAAGAAAAACAAAATGAAATAAAAAACCAGTTTTCAAAGTTATGATTTCTATAATCTCAGAGTAATAAGAGAAAAGTGATTTTCAACCAGTGAAGGGGCGTCAATGCAGAGAGGATCATTTTTGATAAAGTTATTGAGGTCACTACTGATAGGAAAGTTTTAAATAATGTTGTAGAGAAAAAAAAATCAAACCAATGGGCATTATGACCGTATGAAGTTTACAAAAAGCCTTCGAAAACATAATTTTGAGGAAGAACAGACTGAAGTCTACATCTGCTTTGTTCATGGCTTAGAATTTTCAGATTAAAGCAAATTTACCCTAACTTTTAGCAAAAAAATGAACTAATTGCTTGTAACTTATCGTTATGAGCAGCGTTCTGCATTTAGAACTCAAGCATTAATTTTTTAAAGCTAGTTTGATAAGAATTACTCTCCTAAAAAATTTACTTTCAAGCCCTACAATCAAGGAAGTTTTCGACTTTCAACATGCTGTTTGAGGTTCCATTTTTAGGAGATGTTTCTGGACAGAAGGTTCTGAATATTCGCCTTCATTTGGTTCATTTTATTTCAAAAAATCAACTTGCCTTGACGTAATTTGCATTGATATAATCACTGCAGCCTCCAGTCTTGGTGTTGAGAAGATGGACTCTAGTTTCGGGAAGCGGAATAACATTTGCATAACGATTTTTCGTTTCAGCAGAGGGTGGCAATTCATCTGGTTTCACTGCAACCACAGGAATGGAGGCAAATTCTTCATCGATTGCGTTTTGATCGGATGCAAAATTTGCAAGGCCAGCAAAATTTATCCGATGAGTGGGACCATTCTGAAAAAACAATTCTGGATTAGGACAACTATTTTCAAAATAAATTTGAAAAAATCGATGACGAATACTGCAAAATCCACTTCCTTAGCATATTTGTGAAAAATTCTCTGTTAACTAACTGGTGCTCAAAAACAAAGTAGCTCAGATTTCGATACAAACATTGCGAGCATTGATTTTTGTGGTATAAATAAGAGTTCCTTTTCTGATAGAGGTAATTATTTAAAAATATTCCTGTTTAGAGCTAGAATTCCTTAGAAAAGCACAATACAATACTCACATTATTTTTCTTCAAAGGAAGACGATGTTTTTTTTTTTTTTTTGCTGACAATTCTGTTAAAGAACCGGTTCACTCTCTTTCCTTCATTTTTTTGAACATCTTACACTTGACTAGCCGTAAAATAAGCAGGAACGAATTTTGAGGAGTTGGGAGAGACAATAAATCTTAAAATCCGTGAAAGCAAGGGTTCTTGGGGCAATTTCATTAGGGAGAGCATACAGAAGGGCAGGGCTCCATAATAATATCTTCCCTAATGACTCACTCCATAGCTGAGAGGGTTATATGCATGGAAAATAACAAGTGCAAGCTAGCTTACAGGGTCATCAAAAGCTGGATTTCCGTAAGATCTTTTGGACGCCCTCGCATCGCCTTTTCTTCGCACACTATTGTAAACTGAAATATTGTCCAAACTGTAGTCATCTAGCGTTACTGGCACACATCGTTGTCCATAATTGAATCGTTTTTGCCTCTTGCGAATGATCATCTGGAAAAGGGATTTAGAAAACATTATAAAACAAAAATTATGTATTCAGAAATAATACAGAAAAATTACCTTTCGACACACACACACAAAAAAAATACTAACTAAACAATTATGTTTATATTTATAGTAAACTGTATTAGAAAAAGCAAACATTAACAGTCATACAACAGCTGTGGCTAAATTTCTATTAGGTATCATCATGTCAGTGATGAAATGAATATTAAGAAATTGTAAAATGTAAAGTTGGTAAGAGTCTGTCTTGAAAATCTCACACTTCTGCGGAACGAATATTGAAAGCTGAAAACAGCCCAATCGGACATCAAAATGCAATATATTACATACTTAAGACTAGGTCTACAGACGCTATGCGTAGACTTGTCGTTCTGGCATAATTCCTATGTTCAGGCTGCTGTTTTAATTACACAAATAAAGTATGAAAAAGAGTGAAAAAAAGTTGGAATCGACGATGGATGGTTTTGGCGCATTCTGTGACAAAAATGGGCACTTTAATTGCCGAACCTTTACATTTTCCAGCTTCCTCTAGCTTCAGTTGCCATAATTTATAATTAAATTTTAATCTTTCACAGTGTCTTAGTCAGAAAATTCTTCGTGAATTTTTGTTGGAACTCTTTTATTTTAAGACTAACCAGCAATAAAATGACTAGGATCAAGCAAATGACAGCGAGGCAGATGATTACAACCGCTGCAATGACTCGAGTTTTGCTACCATCCATATCGGATCCCACACTGACTTCCTTGTCACTTCCTTTGTTCATTATAAGGTGTGCGCTTTCAACCTGTAAAAAAAAATTGTCATTGTTTACAAGGTGAAGAGCTAAGCTAACAAACAAATTTTGAAAACAAGAATGCATAAGTAAATCAACTTGAGCAAAACCCTTTCATGCCTTTACTACTTAATATTGAGAAAACTGGGAGAACTACACAGAACTTGTGCAGTGCAGAGTGGAATAATGTTCTAAAGGTACATTGATAAAATCAAGTAAATTATACAATATTCTTCTTCTACCTACTTTGCAGGAACAAAATGACAAAAAAGAAAGACGTAATACATTATTAGAGATTTTGCATGAGTCATCTAAAGTTTTGGGTTTTGGAGCTATATAAATCTTTCAAAAAACATAAAAAAGGGATTGAAACATAAGAATACAACATGATATGTTGAAAAAAAATGGAACCCAAAAAAGTGAAGCACGCAAAAGTATGCGGTTACATGAGAGAGCCAGTACAAGAAAAAAACAAAAAAAACTTGACATTCCTTTATTTTGTGATATTCTGTTGATAGAGAGGCAAAATTAAGGACGTTTCAAAGGAGTTATGCTAACTAGTTTTCTAGAGAAAAAATTAAATATGACAGGAAGTCTGCAACGTAGCAAACAGAGTTGAGTAAAATCGCACTTTGGCCATTGACAGGGTAATACATACTTTTGGTTCGTAGCCTTGAAGTCCCATTTTTCCGTAGAGCTCAATGAACTCTTCATTGATCGACTGCTCAAAATCACCGATTCCATCTGCCAAATAAAACTTAATGTCAGTCTCCTTCCCTGTGTCTTCTTTGGGACAATGATTCGAATTTAGGTCGATGAACTTGATTTGTTCAGACTGTTGGACTCTGAAATCAGAAACGGTGAAAATTGGCATGAGCTGATACGACAGGATAAAATATGGACCTGACGACTGAAAAAACAAGTCTGACACAGGTTTAGGTTTTTTATCTACATTATAAAATATTTACGCACTTATTACATATTTTATTCAGATGACTGTAGCTTGTAAATTAGCAAAAAAAAAAAAAAAAAAAAAAAACAGAAGTGAGATTATACCGAATTGAATGTCTTTTAATCAAAATCTTGACAATTAACAATTATTGATTTCAAAATTTGCCTATATTGTCTCAGTTGCTTCACAAAACGAAGGAGTAATTTAATCCTCTACAAACTCTTGAGATGATGACTTTACAATAAAATTATTTTCAAATGATAACTGAATGATTGATTTCGAATGGGTAAATTGAATAATAAAATTATTTTTATTAACTTTCTGAAATAAACTCAAAAGCAGACGTGTAAAAAGTTAAACAACACTCACTGTTGATTGATTCAGATTATTACATCACTAAACAAACAAATGGAGCTGCATTGCAGCTCTTCATAGCGAGGAAAATTTGATGATGAGCTGATATGACATGTTTGCTAAAAATATCTTCTTGTTCGCACATCTTGGTCTATAATGAGGAAGCTTAATGCGTGAAAACATTTCAGCAGGTAGGCTGGCTGTCCCAGAGTTTAATTTTACAGAGACTCCTGGATGACTTTTTTTTTTTTTTTTTTTGTTTTTTTGTGATCAGAGCAGAGCAGAAAAAAATGAAGGGTAGTTGTACAGAACAGTCTTTCAATTTCAATTACGTAAGGCACTTTCCAGCTTAACGAGTTTTCGATATGCTGTTGTGGAATACCACGCAAAGAAAAAAAAAGGAGAAATAAAAAAATACTCCTCATTACCTACTGGCAATTAATTTCCCTCAATACTTTTGAATGAAGCAATAAAAAAATTTCACTTAAATGATTCATTGCTTAACAAATAAAAAGAGAAAAGAAATAATAGTTTACCTGGCAGTCCCTGTCCGGAACATTTTGATGATTGAAGTTTTGAGCTTGCCCAAATTTTTACAAACTTTCGCAGGACTGCTTTCAATTCGAAGTTGAATATGGAGAGGAACCGGACAAAGCATGGTAGATGGACATAAGTCTGCCTCAGTTATTTCAGTTGTCCCGTTCGATGAAAAGGGTTTCGCCGTCGTCACAATTTTTGTCGGGGTTGGTGAAAAGAGTTCTTGTTCACTGTCCGTTTCTAAAAAAGAAATCAACACTGTAACCACTGTGGCAACCAAATTATACAAAATTATCTTACAAAACGTGCTTTAAATTGTCGAATTAAAATGCGACTGCAATCTCTTCATCGGCACAAAAACAAATAGACTGCGTACAATTTATTCTTTAGAATTGTTTGTCTAGAATTCAAATTCCTATTTTCGAGTCTAACTTGACAAAAATTACTCATCTAAAAATTTACATTGTTGCACAATCTCCTTTTCCATGGCTGATAAAAAAAAGGAATTTCGCAGCACTTTCTCAAGATGAGATTCTGAATTCTTTCATTGATAGAAAAAAAGAAACTGTCTAGAACACCCATATCCCATTAGCACCACATTATTTCATCTCTCCAGCTGAATTTTAAGTTTACAGGATAATGATTCACATTTTAATTGGAGTTTACTGAGAATGAAAACAGTTTTGTATGAGGCAAACTAAAACTTACCGATGTAGGCGTCTTCATCAGTGGCATTATTTTCGTCCAATTTATCAGGCACTGGAGGTATAATATTCTCATTTTTCTTGGTGCTTGTTACCACTTTCATGGTGGTAGAGAAAGGTGAGGTTGTGATTGAAGTTTTCATGGTGGTTAGCTCAATTTTGCTCGAGGGCTCATGGGTGGTCTCGGAAGTGGCGAACACAGGCCACTTAGCTGAAACAGGTTTTCCTGTTTTGTCTCCCAAATTAGAGGCCACACTAGTAGTTGTGGTGCTCTTTTCTCTGCTAAAAATGTCTTTCTCCGACAATGAAGTTTTTGCAGAGGCTGGAGTCAAAAACTGAACACTCATTGTGGTAGTCATGGGGGTGCTGGGTGAGGGTGTTATGCTCTGAGGGAGTCCGCCTTGAGGTGTCATTTCGAAACTAGAGATTGAGCTTGTTAAATTCATCACAGATTGGACCATGTCTTCTGTAGTAGATAAATCAGTGTTCAGTGGGTTCTCACCCAGTTCAGAACTGAGGTGAGGCTTCATTGATGAAAACTCAAAATCTGGGATGTCTTCCTCGGAAACATTGGGTACATTCGTTGAATACTGGTATGTAGTTTCTTCATTGAAATGACTCGGCGATGAGTGACTTGAAGTCTCACTACTAGAATACGGCTCACTGGCTGTTGACTGGGCGTATTTCTTAGACACACTTACGTCAGGAAGCTTGCTTCTCTCGGTGGACGGACTAACAGCAGGCAAGTCGAAGGACACCTCAAACATTCCTTCTGTTTCTGTTGGGTATTCGTTGGTTCCTTTTATTCTGTTGAGCATGTCTAAGGCTGACTGGTGACTTTTATTCAAGCCTCCCTCGTGATATTGCTGGGTTTCTTTGATCCTGTTAGGAATATCTGAAGTCGGTGGGTGATTTTTGGTATCACCGAGGTCTTGACTAGACGCACCTTTGAGAGTACCAAACTCAATTTCGGTATTTAATTCATTTGACTGACTAGAATTGTTTTGGTAATTAGAGATAGGTGTGGGAATAACAGAAACTTGCGTTTCCGAGCTATTAACTTTCGAGGTGGAATTGGTTGAAGAAACTTCCGACTCTTTGATAGAATTTACTGGCGCAACAACTTCTGGCTTTACATCGGTGAGATAGACGGTTTCCAGAGGTTTTGGTTTGAGATCATTTGATTCGTCCAACCCATGCGCATTACTGTCATTCGAAGCTTCAACAAATTCTACCTCGTCATTTGCAATTGAAAACTTTTCAGTTGGTTTCCCAAAATCGTCACTGCCAGACGATTCTGTAGGATTACTGGGATTTTGTTCTGCCTCAGTGTATTTGTCACTCATCACTTCGTTTTTCATTTTTGAAGTTGATAATACTGATGGTGATGTAGAGGTGGCATTAAAATCTTTGGAGCCTTTGTTTTCGTTTGCAACCATTTTGACATCCACATCACTCAACTCATGTAAACCCGTGCTCCCTTCATTTTCTAAACTGTCCGTTTCCTCCGTAACTTTTTCATTACCATCAGGGTTTGTAACGTCTTCTTTCATTTTGTCATCATTCCTATTACTATTGGCAGGGTTTTTGTCATTTGTACTTATTCTAATAGTGTTTGCCTCTTCTGAGGAAACTGTCTTGTTTAGAGTCAAATTTGTGGAAGGCACTTGGTCAATGACTCTGCTGCTATTGAATGAGTCTTTGAAGGCACTGATGGTGCTTGGTGAGCTGCTCACAACATTAGCATATTTCAAGGTGTCAGGGGCAAAAGTTGTCACTTCCATTTCATCTTCCATCATTGTGGTCATGTCTGAAACATTTTCCAATTTTATAATTAGGTTGTTTAATGACACTGTAAGTAATTCTATTTTATTTGTAATCTTGACTAGGTCAGTTTTGGGACCAACTATCAGAAAATTTATATTAGAAACAATAAAATCATAAGAAATTAAGATGAATAGACAATAACATGATTTTGTTCCTTGGCATGCTTATCTATTTTTGATTTTTCACCTTTCATTTTTTCACCTTTCATTTTCTACAGGAAGTGGTGCCTACATGATGAGCACCGAAAATTTACGACAAAAATGGATAGAAATAAATTACCTCAATTAACCAAAGCTTCTGTAATTTGGATAAGAACTGTGTCAGCAACTTAATAAATTATGTTACTTCGATAAAGCTTCAAGGGACCTATCTCCCTTGAAATTTGCTCCAAGGGAAAAAATACTACAGAGTAAGAGAGGCTCATTATGACCTATAAAATTGGCCCTATCCTTTGATGTGTTAAAACCAAATGGCGTTACGTTCTCCTCGACCCCCTCCCCTGGAGCGTAATGAACTTTGAAAACGGCCACTTTTCATTGTTCTGAACAACTTGAGTTTCCACCTCAAATGTCTTTTCAGATTCTATCAAGTATATGTATTGTGATCCTTAATTTCCCATCCTCGATAATTGAGGTTGATGGACGAAGTGATGGACAAGAAAGACAATGAAGAGAAAATTGAGCGCTCCTATTGGTGGAAGCGGGTGGTTGCAATGGACAAAAGAGGTAAGTAATAGATTAACTAATGGCCACCCAGTAGACATCCAGCGGTTAGTCCAGCATTTTATTCCTTGGTCTATAGTAACCATCAGTTTCAACCAATAAGATAGCTCCATTTTCCCTTAGTTCAAAGTCGATAGACCTAGGTCTGTCCGTTAGGAGAGTTGATTGTGATAATCTCTGCAAATCGGGGGTGAGGGCTGTTTGCGTTGCCAACAGATTCCTCCGATTCTCCCACTCTGCTGTTCCCCCGATCCAATTACATAGGGCTTAAACAGATCGGGAAGATTGCGAAGGAGTAATGCAACGGGGCAGTGCAAATCGGGGAAACGTTCGAAAAGAAGTGAAACAGCAAAGCGGGGGAATCCATCGCCAGATCAGGACATTCCGAAGAACATCTTGCTAACATACTGACCTAGGTCTATCGACCTTGCCTTAGTCTCTTTGTCTATCAATTTGAATAATCAGCCCACTGTCCAGTGGCCCGATTATTGAAATTGATAGACAAAGCTTTAGACAAAGAAGACGAAAGAGACATGGAGGGATCCTATTGGTGGAAGCGGGTGGTTGCAATGGACAAAGGAGGTAGGTAATAGTCTAACTAACGGCAACCCACGAGAGACTCGACAGTTAGTCCATCATCCTCTCCCTTAGTCTATAAGAGCCACCCGTTTCAACCAATAGGATCGCTCCTCACTCTCTATGTCTTCTTTGTCTATAACTTTGTCTATCAATTTCAATAATCAGCCCGCAGTAGTCACTTCCGGCTATCGGCTCCGAGTCGGATCTCACCTGTGGCAGTGCTCTCTGTGGTGGTCATCTTTTGGAGCCTGGTGGACCAAGCGACGAAGGGCTTGACTTTGGCCGGCGGCTCGGTGATGGCGACGGGGGAGGCCTCCGTGGTCGGTGGGCGCCTCGTCGTGCGGCTCGTGAAGTTCTTGAAGGAGGCGAGCGCCCAGCCGCTGGGAGGGGCGTCCTGCCCGGGCGGCCGCGTGGGGCGCCTCCGGGTGTAGTCCACCGTGGGCCGGGGCGCCTTCAGCGGGATGTCGTTCGACTGCGGCTGCGCGGCGTCCTCCTTGTGGTTCTTCACCTGGATCGTCGGCTCCGTCACCTCCGCGCTCACTTCCGTCGAGGTCCGCAGCTTGATCCGGTTCTTCAGGCTGTTTTTCAGCGTCGACCTGTGTAACATACAATAAAGCAATACAATCTATTCTTTACTACCTATTTTACTATTTTTAAAAATGTTTTTTGACTTTTCAACTTCTTGTATGCCAGTAGTTTCAATAGCTAATCGCTTAAATTTTGTCTTTGCCTTGAACTATCGCTTCATGTGGTTTGTATTCGCCTTAATTATGACCATAAAGGTCGAAAAGCTTCGGCTCTGAATTAATAAAAGCATCTTTATAACACCTCGCCTTTGTGTTTTTCACAATCAAATCCCTTCAATTTTAAACGGTGTTACGGTGATTTTCATCGACAGGTTCAAATGACATACAATAAGGTAACGTCATCTGGTCGAGTATACCATTTTGGGGGCATTCGGCTAGAATGTCTACACTTCGTCGCTCCTACTACATCACGTTCCTCTTCTAACGTTAGGGCGTACCTTTATTTCCACATGAACCCCAGAAAGCATATACGGATCACAAGGTTTACGTGGAAATTGAGATACACCTTTACGCCAGAAGAGCGACGATAAGGGGGTAACTCTAGTCTAGCACAAGCTCTAATGTCCACACAACTCCTCGCTTCCTAAGGCTGACGTCTTTTTTGTCAGAGGAACGACGATTTTAGACGTCATGTGCAGTTTCTTATGGGTCATGCATCCTTGTTACAATAAAGAAGGAAATTGATTGAAAAATTGCAATAAAAATTAAGACGGCACTTGTGATTTTGAAGCATGCTAAGCGCAGCGCCTCTTGTTAATAACCGTATTCGACGAGTGGAGTGTTATTTTAATCGATCAAATGATCAGAAAATAGTGGAACACTTCTTGTACCTCCCGCTTTAAGTTCTTGAATTTTAAAACATTATTTAGTTTTAGGAATGTTAAATTTTACTGGAGGTTAGGCTTGATCTTCCACTTTTCCCCTTGTCAGATGAATGTCAGAGACCCTTAATCCCCTCTCCATAGGCCTCAGAAATCACTTGTGGACAACTACCAATGTTCTAACCATAATGTTCCTATTCTAGGACCCTCGCCGATAAATCTGACAATGGTTACCTTCTCGGGGGCTCCTGCGTGGTGGGTCGCTCCGTGGAGATGGTCGTGAGGATCTGCGGTCGTCGGAACGGGAACTTCCTCTTGGCCTCGCCGCTGGTCTCCTCGGAGGCGGGCGGCCTCTCCGCGTCGAGGATCGGCACCGTGTTGGCTAGCTCGTTGGGCGGCGGCCGCTCCGTCGAATTGTCGCTCGGCTTCGTCGTCGTCGTAGGTCTCCCACGCACGGACGTGATCTGGCTGATGATGTTGCCCGGCACGAAGTCCTTCGGATGGAGCTCCTCGTCGGCGGGCGCGTCGTCCACCAGCTGGGCGGTGTTGCTATAGACGACGTGCGTCTGCGGCTTCAGCTCGTTCGCCGCGGGCCCGGCGCCTTCGTCCGATTCTGGGCGGCGCGCTGTCCTGGCGGCGCCTCCCGCACGGCCACGCTGTTCTGGTGGAACTTGGACTGCCCCCGCTTGTTGCCGTGCGCTTCGGTCTCGTTGGCCACCGCGTTCTGCTCCGTCTCCAGCGGCGGGTAGCGCCCGGCGGTCTTGAGGGAGTTGAGCTTCTCGCTGCTCCCGGTCGGCGGGGGGAACTTGAGCTTCTTCGGGAGTCGGCGAAGGCGTCGAAAGCGGGCGGCGTCGTCGGCGGCCGGGGTCGGGGCGCCTCTTTCGTGGGCTTGGGCCTCAGGTCGTCGAAGGGGCTGAAGGGCGGCTGCGAGTCGAAGAATTCCTTGTTCGGGTTGTAGAGCGGCCCGGGGGAATAGGACTTATAGCCGTCGACCGAGGACGGGAACTTGGGTTTGGGGAACTTCTCGGTGGTGGGCGCCGGGGGGCGGTTGAAGGGGGCGAGCCATTGGGGTTGCGGCGGCGGGTGGTTGGGGACGTTGGGGTAGCGGACGGGGGGGAACTTGGGCGACGGGGGCCTCGGCGCGTCCCGGTTGGCCGTGATCGGCTGCCACGGGCTGTTGTCCACCGGGATGTTGTCGAAGAAGTCGTTGTTCGCACTCCGGCAGTCCCCCAGCCTCCCCAGCCAGAACGAGAAGGCCAACAGCAGAGCTCCTGAAACACACCAAAGAACCGTCGAAATTAGATCGTTATCATGAAATAATCGGTCTCACACGGAGAAAAAAACTTAGTGCGTGGGACCCGAAGTTTAGGTCATATGGATCTCTAAAGTTTTCAGATTGAGCATCTGAACACTTAAGGTCCAGCTGTCGAGGTTCGGATCACACATCTGAAACTTCAGTTCTTACATCTGAAGTACTTCGGTTTTCACATCCAAAAAAACTTCAGTTCTCACAGCCGAAAAACTTCGGTTCTCATATCTGAAGTACTTCAGATGTAAGAACTGGAGTTTCAGATGTGTGATCCGAACCTCGACAGCTAGACCTAAATTGTTCAGATGCTCAATCCGAAAACTTCAGAGATCCATATGACCTAAACTTCGGGTCCCACGCACGAGGTTTTTTTCTCCGTGCAGAAGATAAACTGGATCTTGGTTAATCCGAGACACTGCTTCAAGTATCTCGGAGATTCCATATTTTCGGTCATGTTTCATATTCTTGAGATAGGACCGACTAGCGTTTTTGTGCAAATTATATTAAGAAATATTTTTCATTATGTCATAAGAAATCGTACCAAGAGACTATTTTTCCATCTTACAACCATTACGCATCGTTGAACGCTGTAAACTCCAACGAAAAAGACAGTGTTAGGGTCATATGGAAAGGGATTCATTTTGGACGAGGCATACGTTTTTAGGGGTGTCATTTTAGACGAACATTTAAAAGCGGCTTTACCGGTGAAGGATTAGTCCCCCTTCCTCGTATTAGACTTGGACTTTTGAGGGGAGGCAATTTGGATGAATTAGGTATTATAAGTTTTAAAAATAATCCGAGATTTGTCGAAGTTTTAATTCTTCCCCAGGCGAATTTATCAGCCTCCCCTCCTGAAATCCGACTGAAATGATTGAAATGAATTTCAAGCGTTGAACAACTAGATAGGATTAAACATACATACATACATACATACATATAAAGCCACTTTTATGGCGCCCCTCAGGGAGTTGGCACACCCTAATTTCTTCTAAAACCCCCTGTCGCCACCCTTTTACTGGGCGTCCCCTTCGTCTCCTCCCGGGAGGAACCCAATCAAGCATCTTCTTCGCCAGCCTTTCGTCCGTCATTCTATTGACATGGCCATACCAGACAAGCTGGATCAAACATCCTCTTTTAAAATACTTCGGTCTAGACAATACAAGAATCAGATACAGCACCATCGCGACAGGACACCTGCCTAGCGACTCGACGTACGAGACGATGATTTTTTTCTCAACGAGGGAGGGAGGGGGGTAGGCGAGACGACGAGGTGTAGGGCGCGGGGCGGGGCGGGCGGAAAATCGGGTGCCGGAGCAGTGGGTGGCTACCGGGCGCTGGCGGAAAAAGTGAAAGCAAAAGCGGCCGGTTTTCGTTCGGATTCTGATTCGGTCAATCATGGAGAGATCTAGCGCCGCGGATCGCGGATCCCACAGCCAGCCGCGGCCGGCGACATTCCTCGGACTCCGAAAGAAATTCGCCTCGAAATTCGAAGAACCGCGTCACACTTTTTCATCTCCGCCTCCGTATCCTTATTTGACGTCCCACTCGATCTCATCTCGAGTATGTACATTCAGATTTCAAATGCACGTTGATGGAATATTAATTTCGCTTTGCATTCCGGCTAAAACGAGTGAATGACAGAAAGAGAAACATTTGGACGCATTCGTGCAGAGGACATCTAAAAACTTCGTCAGTATGTGACTGTCCATGAGAAAATAGCAGGATGTCTGGTAAAATAAACTGGCCAAAAATCGATACTTTTACAGTGCTTTATCAGTATATTCCCAAAAAATTCAGTACTTTTTTAGTACCTCCATTTGACGAAATTCGAAAAATTTCGAAACTTTGAAATTCTCGCTCGAATCGCGACAAAAATGACATAACAGCAAAATTTCATGGATGACTAGAAGATTAACTGACTGCACAATCGCGATCATGCAGGCAAATACTACTCCAAGAATCAACGCGCAGGGGATTGAAAACTTTCTAGGCTTCATTAAAACACACGCATGGTATGAAGGAGAAAAGACGATCTTTGGATCGATTCAAATGGAGGTAGGTAGTCGCAGAGCATTCTAGTGCGCTTGAGTTACGGCTTGGTGTGTATGAAGATTAAGGAATTGGATATTGAGAGTTCCACTGGAAATTCACACCAGAATCCTAGGGAATAAGTTACAGAATCAGTCTGGAGGGCCAGGATTGCTCGGTGTTTGAGCGTGTTACGAGGGCGAAAAATGTGGTTTTCTACGATGGTGCCCGTATCCACTACCTAGTGGCCACGCCCGAGGTATGGTTGGAATATGGCTGCATCACATCGGTTCACTTGGCAGCTCATAACCCCGGCGTAATGGCCGCGCCCGCGCATGCACGGACGGTTCCAGCGCCGTAACCGAATTAACGGCTCGTCACTTTTCCACGGCTACACCTCACTTCAAGCTCTTATTTTTTCCGCGGTTCCAAGAGCTCTTGGGTTTGTGAGACACGCTGCATTGCTGGGCAGTGGCGTCAAGTTGGCCTGCACACGTCGAAGAATCTGGACATGATTGAGCACTGCCGTGCTAAGGAAGAACACCGTATGAGCCTTCAGACGTTGCTAAATTTACTTTGCAAAATAAGGAATTTCCGGAAAAGTTTGTGTATGTTTTTCTTCTATTTTTTCAGGGAATTTTTCTCGTCATTTCATCTGAAGTGTCTGAGAATTTCAAGGAAAAATGGATGGCGTCAAGCAGAAACGAACCAAGCCACATCAGCTATTGCCAAATTTACTTGGACGGTTTAATTTTTTACATAAAAACGGTCGGGTGGATTTGTGAGCCAATGTCAGAGAATTTTCTGCCCAGTAAGAAGCGTACTCCTTAAGGTTTTGAAAGGAATCCGCACAAATGTTCTCTTGTAAACATTTAAATTGTCCAGTTAAATTTGGCAATAGCTGATGTGGCTTGCTTCCTTTCTGCTAAACGCGGTTCAAATATGTTTAACTCTCCTTAAAAATACATGTTTTATCGAAAGAAATGTGACAATCTTCGAATTTTCATACGACGTTTTTCCTTAGCACGGTAGAACAGAAATGCTGCGATCGGCAAAATGGAAGCCTTGACTGAGTCCGACCGAACCGATAAAATTGATGACAGTTTCGGGGAACACGGAAAAAAAAACTAGTTTCCGTGGTAGAAACAAAACGGGTTGGTCAATAGGCGTTATCTAACTTTTAAACATCCCACACCTGTCGGTTTTTGGGGCTAAGACGCAAACTGGAGTATGGTGCGGCTCTAAACCGGTAGGCAAGGGGCGCAAAGAGGGTTAAGTAGCAACACCAAAAGACGGGTCGTCTTTTTCTCTCCGCAAGGGCGTAAATAGGGGGGGGGGGAGGGGGGCTGCCCCACACCAATCTACTTGGCCCCTCCCGAGAAATGTGATGAATTTTACTAAGTAAGTGCGTGGCATATGTTTCATACTTGAAATAATAACGGGATCAACTTTGCGATTGGAATAGCTCAGAATTGCTTCTGGACGACTACATTTTTTTTAAAATTTTCCGAAGGCGGCCCCCCCAGACCTCCTTTGGATACTATGGAAATTCCCTAAACTCTCTTTTGGAGCTGGCGGAGTAACGTGAATCTTCCTCGGTGGAGTGTCTTTTTGTGCCCCACCCCAAACCCCCTTTAATGAAGTGGCCTCCTGGGCCCTCTCACAAAAAGTTCCTTTTTCCACCCATGTGTTCCCGCGCAAACCGTTTTTTTTTTCGGCGAAGAATCCTGAGTATCAAGTTTTCTTCCAATTTATCCCAGGTATTAATTTACAAAGCTACTTAGGTGTTTTACGCCTGCAGTATATGATGCCTTATATGTAACAATGGCGGGTGTGAAAAATTACATCTTAGAAACACGCTTAAAAAACTGTTTTGTTCACATAAAAAGAGGTCTGTGCAAAAACGGCAAAATCCGCCCACCCTCAGATTTCAACCAAACTTCGGATTTTGATAGGCCTATATGCCAATAGTAATCCCTGAAAATTTCAGCCCCCAAAAATAATTACAAGAGGGGGGGCGGGGGGTCAAAGTTGGAAAATCGTGCAAAATTCAAACTGCTATATTTCGGCAACGGTTACAGCTTTTTGAATGCGGTTTGGACCAAAAAACGCAGAATTGTATGTAGTTTCTATTTCATGTATCGTTTGTTACAAAATTTCAACGCAACGTTGCCATTTTTGCAATTTTTTCAATTCTTATTAAATTTTGACCCCTTAAATTTGGCAACATTGTAAATAGCAAAAAACGTCATCTCGCGATTTTGACCAAAATAAGATATGTTGTTCTCAATGCAATTCCCTACAAAACAGCACAAGTCGCATACTGGGGAAACGATTGGTTCGCAAGTTACAGCTTCTCAAAGTTGCGCACCTCGAGGTTGTTGCGCGCTGCGCATGGTATTAGCGCGCCTTGCCTCGAACTACAGCGACTTATTCACGGTTTAAAAACGCTTAGACGCTTTCATATGTTCTATTCTACTGTATTTTTCATTAGAAAACGAGAAAAGGTCCACGGGTACCAAAAGAAGGGGGGAGGGAGCCGTAAATGATAGCCTTTTTTTACGCTTTTCGCAATATTTTTAACTCAAACGAGCGGAATTAGGGCTCCTTGCACCCCCCCCCCCCTTTTTAACTCACGCGTTCTCTTTTCTCAGTTTTCTAAGGCAAAAATGATGTATAATTAAATGCAACATCTGAAAATAGAAAGGTGTACCCGCTTGGCGACCGAACCCTGCACAAACAGTAGAATTTGCATGAATGGACACACTTGAAATTCTTATTTTCTTCAGGAGCTATTTCTGAAGTATTTTTAAAATTTTTAAACTATATCGATTCATCGATTTTCGACAATATCGCAGTATTGTATTTTTCTGTGAACACTGAACGATTTGGTAGGATTGGCTACCTTACACTGCATAGGGCGCGCGATCATTGATGGACCGCGGAGTTAGGAGATTGCGAATCCTTATCTGATCTATGGGTATTATTTTAATCAATCGTGAAGATAGATTAGCACAACACCGATGATAACATGCACATTGCAAATTGTAATAACACCTGTTTAAACTGATCAATTAGTTGACCTCTATCTTTCGATCGAGCCGGGTTATTTTCTTAAATCCTGTCATTTTTCTTTTACGATGAGTGGTAATGTACAAACATGCGTTGAGTGTAAAGTCTCGTTAGAGAAAAAAAGTCGTAAAGACAAAGTTTGCCGAAGTGGACAGTGGTTTTGTTTAAAATGTAGTGCGGAATTTCTCAGGAAATCGTCGGAAGTCGCGGAAAAACCCCCTGAAAAAGTGACAATTGGCTTTAAGTCTCCCTCCGTTAAAACTCACCGTAAATGTATTTTTGATTGCTCAGATTCATTAGATTCAGGTAATTTAATTTTTTTGAACAAACAGCTGAGAAGTGCAATTTTTTTTGAGTATAAGTTCATTATACGAGAGGGCAGTCGGTGTTGTGCTCATCATTTCACAAACGGTGTTTTGGATCCTTTATTTCTATCCGGTTTCATTGATAAATGCTCTGAGTCTTCTTCTTTTAGTGCAGGTGAAATTGAGGAGTTATTGTCAATAACGTGCAAATACCACAATTCATCCTCCGGAAAGTCAAGTGATAGTGCGACAGGGTTTTTTTTAAAACTTTCCGACCATGACATTCAGGTATGGACCGGCCTAAATAAATTGCAGTTCGAGACTCTACTCGAGTATATACCTGAAAAAGATGACTGTGTTTTGGGTGCTTATTTGATGTACTTGTACGCTGGAATTACTCAAGAGCAAATAGCAACAATTTTAAACATATCACGAAGCACAGTTAGCCGTAAAATTACTGAATGCAGGCAACATTTAAACGATAGTTTTGTACCGGTGTACTTAGGGAATTTTTTGCGCGAACAAATTCGAGCCGAACAATCTAATATATCTCGTGTTTTAAATTGTGTGAAGGAAGGAGATGACACTTTAATCACTATTTGGGACGGTACTTATTTGTTTTTACATAAAAGTTTAAACTTTAGGTTTCAGCGTCAGACTTTCGGGGGCCAAAAAAAGAGAAATTATGTAAAACCCATGATAGTGACAACAACAAATGGGTTGATTCTTGAAGTACTAGGTCCTGATGAATTGTATGCAGGAAATGTCTCCGATGCAGATATTTTGAAAAACATTATAAAGACTGACTTTTTTAAGAAACTCTTCAAGCCAGGTGATATCTTTATTTTAGATCGTGGTTTTGAGCGAGTAAAAGATGACCTTGAAGCACTAGGATTCAAAGTAACGATCCCTTGCCTAAAAAGGGATAATTCTCAGCTCACTACTTTAGAAGCTAACCAGAGTCGAGTTTGTACAAAGCAGCGGTGGGTTGTAGAGGTTGTAAATAGTAGTTTAAAGCGGTTTAAGTACTTGCGTTCGGTGATTCCCTCTCAATCATATCCATATCTATACACGGATGTTCGAATCGCAGCAGCTATCCACAATAATTTTTTCCAAAGGCTTTACAGCGACGAAGATGATTCTTCTGTGGCTACTTGCATGTTAGCGAATTTGGAAAAAGAAAATATTCTCCAAAAGGTCGTCGAATGTGAATCATTGGTGAGGAAGTACAAGAACTTCGAGAAATTATCAGAGGCCCATCTTCAAGATTTTCCGATCTGGGAAAGCAGTGACTTTAAACCATTCTGTGGAACTTATCAGCTTTCATTAGCACGCTCTTACATCGGGGATCATTTATACTCGGGAAAATATGAATTTCAAGTGTGCAAAGACTCTTACATGCCTAGTTTTTCTAATTACGGATTTACAGTGAAAAAATCACAATTTTTGAAGTGTAAACTGCTGTCTCGCCATAAATCGAATAAAGTTTATTCTATATTTATTTTAATTGATTTAAAAAAACGTTCGTCAGAATCGATTATCGGTAACTACTGTACGTGCAAAAACGGTGCTCGCACTATTGGTACATGCGCTCATATCATCGCTATCATTTGGTATCTTGGATACGGCAGATATCAACAGAATTTTAAAGGCCCATCGGATTTTCTGAATAGATGTTTCCCTCTAGGAAAACCATCATCTGTAGAAACTGATGAGGAAGAAGATGACGAGTAAGATGTTTAGGTAAGCCAAACTATAAACATAGTTATGTTATTTCGTTTCGTCATGGAACAATTACCATCAATTTTTGGTTGTGTATTTGTTATTTTTGGTGCTGGGTTCGGTCGCCAAGCGGGTACACCTTTCTATTTTCAGATGTTGCATTTAATTATACATCATTTTTGCCTTAGAAAACTGAGAAAAGAGAACGCGTGAGTTAAAAAGGGGGGGGGGGTGCAAGGAGCCCTAATTCCGCTCGTTTGAGTTAAAAATATTGCGAAAAGCGTAAAAAAAGGCTATCATTTACGGCTCCCCCCCCCCCCCCTTCTTTTGGTACCCGTGGACCTTTTCTCGTTTTCTAATGAAAAATACAGTAGAATAGAACATATGAAAGCGTCTAAGCGTTTTTAAACCGTGAATAAGTCGCTGTAGTTCGAGGCAAGGCGCGCTAATACCATGCGCAGCGCGCAACAACCTCGAGGTGCGCAACTTTGAGAAGCTGTAACTTGCGAACCAATCGTTTCCCCAGTATGCGACTTGTGCTGTTTTGTAGGGAATTGCATTGAGAACAACATATCTTATTTTGGTCAAAATCGCGAGATGACGTTTTTTGCTATTTACAATGTTGCCAAATTTAAGGGGTCAAAATTTGATAAGAATTGAAAAAATTGCAAAAATGGCAACGTTGCGTTGAAATTTTGTAACAAACGATACATGAAATAGAAACTACATACAATTCTGCGTTTTTTGGTCCAAACCGCATTCAAAAAGCTGTAACCGTTGCCGAGATATAGCAGTTTGAATTTTGCACGATTTTCCAACTTTGACCCCCCGCCCCCCCCTCTTGTAATTATTTTTGGGGGCTGAAATTTTCAGGGATTACTATTGGCATATAGGCCTATCAAAATCCGAAGTTTGGTTGAAATCTGAGGGTGGGCGGATTTTGCCGTTTTTGCACAGACCTCTTTAATATGTTTGGCTCTGGCATAATGTACAGATCTCGAAGATCACATCTCAAGTATTTTCTCCAAATTTTCTCAATGCCAAAACAGTTTTTTGAATGTGTTTCGAAAAGGTAATTTTTCTTATCCGCCATTGTTACATATGAGTCCTCATGTACGGAATATTTGCTACTTATAATTCCCGCTTAAACACAGTTCAGCGACACGGTCACATCCATAAATGTCAGAAAAGTTCTAACTGCTTAAGTCCACCGTTGAGGCCGTTTCAATTTGAAGCTTCTATTGTGTACGGCTATTGAGTAACCTAATTAATTATTGAGTAACGACTATTCTAATTCTTGTATTGAGTAACCCCAAACCTAGCCTCCCTAAGAATAAACTGAACCCCGATTCTTCCGCTGAACAGATGGGATATATCAAAAGCCCCCATGTAGATTTATGAGAATGATTGGGTTAAAGGTATCCAAATTCGGTTAAAGGTATCCAAGTCGACTGTTATAGTTAAACCGATCGACTTGGCACCAATTGCACGACTTGGCACGGCAGTGGTTGGAGCGGTCGGTTTTTTTTCGGATTTTATGGAACAGAAAACCTGGTGAGAAACCATTTACGACACAAGCGATAGCAGTGACGTTCGCGCTCGATTTTGCCGGTCATTTAACAAATAAGTTTAAGAAAACTGGAATTGTGCAAGAGAGACCCAGCCGCAGATAGGAGAACCGTCGCCGTGACACCTGTGATTCAACGGTAGTTAATGCAGAAAAAAGATAAAGTCAGCAAAGTTACGGCGTAAATCTCGAAAGAGATTTAAGTAAGCACTGGAAAAAAACACAATGGATCTAGAGTCCAGACTCTTGGAAACATTGACAAGAAAAATGACTCTTGATTCAATCAGATTTAAGCTTAAATCAAAAGGGAATCAGCTCAAATTAAGAGGCTTGGTTCTTGATTTAAGCTTAAATCTGATTGAATCAAGAGTATTTTTTCTTGTCGATGTTTTTAAGAGTCTGGACTCTAGATCCAATGTGTTTTTTTCCCAGTGAGCCTCTTGTAAGTTTGTTCGAAGTTAAACGCTCTGGTACATTGAGAAAGACTCTTGAGAGTTCATCTTTACAATACTGTAAAATACTGAAAAAAGTTAGGAGAGGATCTGACAAGCTAGATCAGTGAAACTCCAGAAACCGATTTCATAAAAAAAAGAGCCAAAGAGGGTTTAAATAGCGCCAAGACGTCTTTTTGAAACTTGCTTGACTTCCAGTCCAAACAATGAATTTTCAGGAAATAACTGTTAGGTTTCCCTACAGGAAGGTTCGAACTTGCCGCACAGACGGTTCAATCAGGACCTTCGAATGACGTTGCCGGCAGCTGTCATTTTGGAGGAGTAGGATCTAGGAGAACCTCTGGAAAAAACAGGGAGGGTTTCAGAGCTGACTTTGCAAATATCTCGCACATGGAATTTTTTTGCTTTTATGGCCTTTAGAAGACGCTTTCGAGGCTCCGGGCTGGGAGGAAAAGATGGATCTATAGGGGAAGCCAAAACTGCAGCTTGGCGCCTGTATTTGACGATAAACCTTGCGAAAGATAAGTTTCGTATGCATAAAACTTAGATGTTCATCCTCTAATTTGAAATTCCTGCAACCATCAAGGTAAAAATGACGCATCGCGTTGATATAGCCAGACCCATATAATACTGACTTGAAAAGCGTCAACTCAGCGATTGAGAAGACTAATTTTAGCACAGACGCTCATCAGCACTGGGACGATCGTGTTGAATGCAGGAGCTTCAGTCTTATTCGGTATTAATTCGAGCATTAATTAATCCTAAACATAGAATTGGATTATTCGGACTGGGTTTGAAAGTTTAAGATTAACCAACACAATAAAAAACCAAGAAAAAAAAGAGAAAAGAAAAAAAGCAGATACGGTGATATTTGTCAAAATGATCTGCGTGAAATTTTGAGGAGACAACCCTCTTTGCAGTGTTTCAGTTTTAATCCTGTCACGCGGTCTTTTGATGGCAATGAAAATCTATGGATAACTTTTATTACCTACATTATTCGAGTCCTCCATTGATTGTGATAAAGGGGATGAATTTTTGTGAACTTTAAACAATGTGAGAGGGAAAGTAATGCTGTACAATATATGTCGCATACAATTAACCAATCGCCGGCAAATTACAATCTATTTGTGTTGAATAGAAAAATTTAAAATTTCAAAAGTGAGGAGCCCAGATCTGAAGAGTTCTGATTATTATTTCCGCAGAGAGAAATCAAGCCGCATCAGCTATTGTCGAAATTAAAGGGATAATTTAAATTTCGCAAGAGATCATTTGTGTGGATTCCTTTGAAAAGTTTCGGGCATTTGCTTCTTACTGTGCAGAAAATTCACTGAAATTTGCGCAACAATTTTCACCTAAAAAATAAAGAGCGCACTTTTTGGCAGTAGCTGATGTGGCTTGGTCCCTTTTTGCCTGACGCGGTCAATTCAAACAGACGTTTTCCCCTTCTTGAATGGGTGCACCGTCTAGCACACTCGCGAGTGTGTGATGTGAAACCAGTGATCCCAGTTAGGTTTGTTTCGGATAGGCAACTAAACTAACTCCCAAGCAAAGCGGAGAGTATCGCCGTAATTTGAAGGCGTTCCAAGCCGAGGTTGTGAGTTGAAACTCTTTATCAATGATACTACACCTTTATTATTTCTATGCAAATTATTGCAATTTGACGAGTTGGGACGCTTGCCGCTTACACGGTGACGGCAATTGCTAAATGCCCCGAACGTATGCGACAAAAGCTCGGTTTTGTGAACCAAGCTACTGTGCTCCATTCCATATCGGCCGAACTATTCAATTTTTTTGTTTACTTTATTTATTTTTTGGAACATCTTCAATGTAAGCTGGACGAATGGCGAAACGTGACAAAATGTCGGTCGACTGCGGCCCGTGAATCGTTGGTAATTAATTGATAAGTCTCGACAGTTGACACTTTTGCGGTTTCCGATTGGCCAAGTCGTGACAGGAGACCAGACTCCCTCTGTCCTCTTCCGTCTCCGAGCCGAGCATTACTTTGCATCCGGGTAACAACCCTGACCTGGAAGTGCACCCGATCCACGACTCAGCTGGTCTCGGAGAATTTCAAACACCGACCCAATCGTTTTCGTCTCCACCTTTACACAAATTGTCGTTGATCAGTCACAAATTAAAACCACGATGAAAATACTGCCGTGCTAAAGAAAAACGCCGTAAGAAAGATCGACCGTGGCCAAATTGCTCCGGGTAAAAAGTGTACTTTGGAGGGAAAATACGCTTAAATTTCATTGAAATTTTCAGATCATTAAGATTGAATTGCCAAATTTCTCCGGGTAAAAAGTGTACTTTTGAGGAAAAATATGCTTAAATTTCGTTGAAATTTTCAGATAATTAAGATTGAATTGCCAAATTTCTCCAGGTAAAAAGTGTACTTTTGAGGAAAAATATACTTAAATTTCGTTGAAATTTTCAGACAATTAAAATTGAATTGTGGACTAAATTGTCTGAAAAATTTGAAGAAAAACGTTATCAATTTTCCCGGTAAAATACTTTTTTTATGGAAGGAAATTTGGCATCGTCTGAGGGCTCATACGGCGTTCTTCCGTAGCACGGCAGTATAGTGAGTAATTTTTGAGGTGGTTCTTCAGCAATTTTCGTAGTTCCTCGCACGAGGGAACGTAACTAAATTTCAATGCTGCCAGATTTTTCTGCGGTAATTGCATTTTTACTAGGAGATTTCGAGAATTTCTAACTGAAAATTTCACTGGGTACTTTTTCTGCTGATGTCATGCGAAAATCAGACAAATTTTAAACGAAAATTATATAGAGTTTTCTCGTAAAGAATTGACTTGATTGAGTCAATTTTTCAACTTTGGAATGGCGTTACGTTCCTTCGTGCGGGAAACGACGTTTTGAAAACGATGTGATACTAAAAGTTGCCAGTAGTAATAATAACTTTAAGTATTAAGTTCTTGTGTGAACCCGACCCTAACATTTGGGAACGATTCGGTGGTTGATCAGCCAATACCACCTACGTAGGTAGAATCTACGTTGTAAAAAGAGGAACGTAATGAGCCTTACCATTGATGTGCGGCGTTATGCTGGCCCTCATCTGGGCGGCGGGAGTGGCTGTGAATGCAAATCGTGTCGTTTGTCCCGTCGCTTAGACGGATGCATTTCTCCTATACGTCTTTCCAGCTTCTGCAACACACCAAAACCGCAAAAACAATTAACACACATTTTAACAAAGCGGGCAGGGAAGTGGGAAAGGGGGACGAGTTATCACACTTCCTCGGTGTCCGTGAACAATGCCAACATCTTGCGGTTCTTTATTACCGCACTTAACTCACCGCAATTCCAGAAGCTCTGTCTGATCCTCCTTCAGCGATTGCCCAATATACTGTGCATGCGCATCCCTGAGTAAATTTACAATGGACGATTACATCGAGTACATTACATCGGAACGAGAATTGAGAGCTTGAAATGCACTACATTTCATAATTGGACATATTTGAATCAGTGAAAACGAAAACACACCAACGCGAAAAAATAAAAATAATCAAGACACGCACAGAACTGCACATCAGGTGAAGAAGTTAGTCTAAGAAAAAGATTTTTAGTACCTAAAAGCAAGTATTTAAGAAAACTTTAAAAGTCCAAGTTGGCACAGATACGGTAACTTTAATGACCTTTATGAAAATTGTCTGTCGGTGAAAAGAGAGCATTTTCGAGGTACCGAGATGGTGTGTTTTCGTTCTCACTGATGATTCATTTATGCTAAAAGGAACTATGTGCATAGGGTTTGTGTGAGACAGAGTTCCTTTTGGCATAAATACGTTCAATTATTAGGGACTACTTTTCCCAATTCACCCATAAAAGTACCTGTCTTCATGGTGAAAGTAACGGCACTTATGCTGTTCAAAACACTAGACAGAAATAGCGGTTCCTTATTGCGGAATGAAGTCCATTGTAAGCTCTCAACCCTCGTTCCACATTTTAAAGAAACGGAGAAATTGCATGTGACGAGCATTTGATTCGATTCTGGTAAGATTCTGGTCTGCTTCGATTAAAGTCGATTGTTGTGTATCAATTTTACTGATATAACTTGCAAAAATCACCTTTGTCTGATGAGGTTCCTATTTCTTAATATCACAGACCTGCAATTTTCTTTTAGGTCCGTCAGAAAATGACTAAAGTTTTCTCCTTAATTCAAAAATTTTCTAGGAAATCGAAATTTCAAAGAAAGCGTGTTTTTAACATACGAAAATTTTTTTTGAAGAAATTTAAATTTTCTAGAAAATTTGTGGGTGATGGAAAAAAACTAAGGTTATTTACTGTTTTGGCGCACCAACGAGTAGGTAAAGGAGTTCCCTGGTAAAAATTGGCAGTAGAATCTGTGTTCCAAAATACCATAGACCTAAAGCCGGCTGTAAGATGTCCAATAGCTTCTGTAGCCAGCTGTAAAATTTCTTATAGCCTTTAATAGCCGATGGCGATTAAGCAAAAGCCAGACGATAAAGTTTCTGCTAAACGTTACTAAATACTGATACTAGGACGTAGTTAGTTTTTGGACTACCGCGCTCTTTTTGTGCCGTAGTATTTTGATTTATTTTGCGAGGAAAGCTCCGTACTTTTGAAGGATGCCTGTCATTCTTAATATGTTGGAGCGCCTTCAATTTCTTATGATACTGTGCAATACCTCTGGTGAGAAATAGTTGCTTCAAGCGCCGCGGTACGCTGCAGTGCGGCGCAGCGGGCGGGCAGCCAGTGCTGAACGCGCATTGGCGCCTTCAAACCTAACAGGGATACCTCACGCATTGCGCAATGCGTGAAGTATCCCTGTTAGGTTTGTAGGCACCAGTGCGTCGCCGCTCCGCTTGGTGTTAGGCTCTAATATTTAATCTGGCGGAGTCAACTCATGGAGTCTGGCGTTTTTCAACTCATGATTTTGAATGTTTGCACACTCTGTATGGATTATTCTCATTTTAATTGATGGATAAAAATATGTTTTAAAGGAAAATATAATGTGTATTTTGTAAATATTAAGGTAGTTCCGTATCAAACTTAATGATTTCCAAAGCACACGAATTTCTACACAATTTCTTATAGCCAATGACGATAAAGAGTAAAGCCCGGCGATAGGAGCTATAGCCCGACTGTATACTTTTTTATAGCTTCGCATAGCAAAAATTAAAAAGAAAACACTTAAAGAACCCTCGGCGAGGAAGAATTTCTGCGACATAAACTTGTCAATAATTCTTTTCTTGAGTCTATTCTCAGGGTGTCTACTGAATTGTCGCGAAAATATTCTCAAAATTTTTCGGATTTTCCCCCACAGCAAAATGATTTAAGTCACCTGACTTTCCACATCAAAAATTTGCACGCCTAGAACTGAAACTGAATAGTTTTTTGCTTTCATTTTCTCGCAAATATATCGCATTTAGCAAAAGGAACCAAAGCGATTACAGTGTTTTCAAACTCGTGCAACTTTTCCGTTTCTTTTAAAAATATTTAATCTACATATAATATTACAATATACACGCAATGGACCACTAGACATGGTACGAATTTAAGCAATCTGATACATGTTTCTTAACCAGAATTTCACGTAGAACACGATTAGCGCAACAAATATTACCGAAACTAACTTCTAACGAAGATTTCAACGTTTTTATTTCACATTGGTTACGAGGAATTTGAACTGCCCACTCACAAGAAACTCAAAGCTCTACTCGAGTCAAATCGCGCACTACAACGGTTTCAGCAATCATCTCAATCGAGCAATGTTCATTTCTCACCATGTGTTGTTCAAAATATTAGCAATTTGCTATAGCTGAGCCAAAGCGTTAAGATTGAGGTTGCCAGATTTTTATATCGCAGAGACTGTCATGATAACGTTTAGCGCGCGATGTGAATCACGTAGAGCATTGAGTTTTCATGAGCGGTGGTTTGAATTTACGCACCAAGAATCATTGAATATCTTCGTTAGGAGTTGATATCGGTAATTTTCGTTGTGCGCATCGTGTTCTACGTGAAATTTTAGTTACGAAACATGTATCAGAATGCTGGAATTCGTACCTTGTCTAGTGGTCCATTATTTCTCCTTCGATTTGTCAATTTTTCGGTGGGAAGCCAAAACTATTTGCTATCATGAGAGATTTTTTAGATAATTGCGAAGGAGCAACATGTTTACAACACTGTAATCGCGTTGGTTGCTTATTGCTAAATGCGATCCAAATGATAGTAATATAAATTAAATAGCTTTTTCCATCAAGCTCATTGTTCATTTAATTCTAAGTATACAACGACGATATCTTTTTAGATTTCAAGTTTCATTATTTTTCAGTATTTTTCATAAATTCCTCTGACTTTACTCTATTTTACCTAGTTCCTGTGACCTGATGAAATTTCCCGACACTCTTGGTTTTCCAGATTTGCCATCACCCTGATTTATCTTACTTTTATCTCCATGAAAATCTGGCAACCCTAACGGGCACTCGAAGCTGACAGCGTCGAGTGAAAACCAAGAGCGTGGTTGTGGCTTGTGGCTCTTCCGAGACGCAGCTTTCGATGCATGCGGCCATGGCGGGACCATTTTTCTTTTGATTTCAAAAGTAGAGCGGAGTGAGGCGCCCCACACCTCCCTCGTTGTGCGAACCGAAATAGGCTGGGCTACGATTGAAAGCCGCCACCACTCCAAGAACAAAATAGAAGAGTCTGCCAGTCATCCCGAATGAATGACAGGCTCCTTAACCGCAGAAGTACAACTTGAGGATGGAAACAAACGCCGACTATTCATATAAGAAGACGCACGTACGTAGGTATATTTGTATGTGTGTAGGAGAAAAATAGACGCACTGGGAAAAAAAACACATTGGATCTAGAGTCCAGACTCTTAAAAACATTGTCAAGAAAAAATACTCTTGATTCAATCGGATTTTTGCTTAAATCAAGAACCAAGCCTCTTAATTTGAGCGGATTTCCTTTTGATTTAAGCAAAAATCTGATTGAATCAAGAGTATTTTTTCTTGTCAATGTTTTTAAGAGTCTGGACTCTAGATCCAAGGTGTTTTTTTTTTCCAGTGTGGGGTCCAAGCGGAGACAATGTATACTAGAAACCCAGCTTTCGTGATGTACAAATGCTACATTCTGTTGTCGAGTTCCGCGGTTAAAAAATCATCAGTTGGAAAGCGTTCAGCAGAGAGGGACCATGCCCACTGCGGTGTCTTTAAAATTGTGCAACTTCTGCTTTGCTGTAAATAAAACTGAATGCGATACGATGATAAAACTTACAAGATATGTTTTGCCTAAAGCTAATCATTTTCTGGTGGAGGAATAAAAACCTTTCAAACTTTGGGACGATTTCCAGGAAAAGAAAAAGTTGCACGATTTTAAAACTCTGCAACGGACTGATTGTTGAAATCGGCAGGCAAAGCTGTAAACTAAGAAGACAACGGGGATATGGAGGGATCCTATTGGTGGACGTGGGTGGTTGCAATGGACAAAGAAGGTAGGTAATAGACTAACTAATGACACCCTACGGGAGACCTGACAGTTAGTCCAGTATTTTCTCCCTCAGTCTATCAGAACCATACCCATTTTAACCAGGATCGTCTATAGCTCTGTCTATCAATGTGAATGATTAGCCCGCAGCGGTCTGATTTTTGAAATTAATAGACAAAATTATGGACAAAGAAGACAAAAGGGATATGGAGGAATCCTATTGGTGGAAGCGGGTTTTTGCAATGGACAAAGGAAAGTGATAAGCAAACTAACGGCGACCTACGAGCGACCTTACAGTTAGTCCACCATTTATCCTGTTAGCCTATATGAACCACCTATTTCGACCAATAGGATCCCTCCATACTCTCTGAGTCTCCTTTGTCTATAGCTCTGTCTGTCAATATCAATGATTAGCTGGCTACGGGCTGATTGTTGAAATTGATAGACAAAGAAGACAAAGGTAAGAATGGAGCAATGCCATTCGTTGAAATGGATGGTTCTTATAGCCTAGGGAGTAAATGATGGACTAACTGAATAGCATTTTGCAAAAAGGAACCACTAGCATTGCAATGATGCTAAGATTGTGCAACTTCATCTTTTGCAATAAAATTGCGGAAATCGTGAAAAACTAAGAAATTTAGATGGTAATTTTTGTCTTAAATTTACAGTTTTTAGCGAGTAAAATAGAAACTATTAATGGATATAATCGGGTTTTTCCTCCAAGACAAAAAAAGTTGCACAATCTTAGCAACATTGCAATGCTAGTGGTTCCTTTTTGCAAAATGCAATCCAACTATACGGTCTCTCGTGGGTTGCCGTTAGTTAGTCTATCATCTGCCTTCTTTGTCCATTGCAACCACCCGCTTCCACCGATAGGATCCCTCCATGTCCCGTTTGTCTTCTTTGTCCACAGCTTTGTCTATCAATGTCAAGAATCAGCCGGGTGGTATCCTCATTGGGTTGAAGGATTTCCCGAGAATTCGGCAACGTCGTGGTCGCGAGAGCGAGTCGGAATCGGCTAATTGGTGCATGAAACACTCGGTTCCGTTCCGGTGGCGGGAACCGCGGATGCCCGCGCCCCCACCCGGCGCCGCCACCGTCCTCCGGGCCGCAGCGGGAAACCTCGGCGACCCGGCAACACCGCCTGGTGCAATACGGATAAATTGCTGCAATAACACCGAGTCGACCGGGCTGTTCAAAACTCTGTTCAAATATCATGCGAATCGGAGGAATCTGCGCCGTGCTAACAGAGCGTGGCTACTCTACTGCCTCCTTCGGCTCCCCAAGAATCCTCCAGCCCCGAGTAAGACCGCCACTTATTATTTTAAAGGCCTAGATACACACGGCGATTAATCGCCGCGAGTGATGGACGAAAGCCAATGGAGAGTCTTGATTTCGAGATATCGACGTCAATGGATCGAAATCAAGGCTTTCAATTGACTTTCGTCAGCGTTTCGGTTGTTAGGATCAAAAGTTCGATTTGCGTGTTCGCACTCCTTTTTCAGTTCTGCTCCATCGAAAAGTTCGGTCTCACGAATTGAACTCTTCATCCAACGAACTGAAGTTCCCCTTTGACTAACTGGATTGCACTTTGCAAAGAGGAACCAGGAGCATTACAATATTGCTAAGATTGTGCAGCTCCTTTTGTCTTGGAAGGAACACCTGATTATCTCTGAACAGTTCCTATTTTACTCGCTAAAAACTGTAAATTTAGGACATAAATTACCATGTAAATTTCATATTTTTCAGCATATAAATCGTTATACCGCGATGGGTGAAGTTGCACAATCTTAGCAACATTCCAATGATACCGGTTCCTTTTTGCAAAATCAGGGTATCTACTAAAACAGGCTGGTCAAAAATAAGTACTTTTACAGTACTTTTTCGGTACATTCTCAAGAAATTCAGTACCTCTTCCAACAGAAAAATTCTGTACTTTTTCAGTGCCTCCATTTGACGAAATTCGAAAAATGAAATTGCAACAAAAATGGCAAAAAATTAAAAAAATTCCGGACCTTTTTGGGAAATTTCCACACTTTTTCCGTACTTCCGGACCACCCTTAAAAGATCAGTGCTATTTTCGGACTTTCAGGAAATTCCGGAATTGTAGACACCCTGAAAATCAACTAAAAGTTGTTCAATCTTTATGAAGCATTGAACGTTTGTCTCCAAACAAAGATGGAACTCCTTCTTTTTCTCTGCGCTTACTAAAGGAAAACGTCAATACTTTGAGATGCTACAACTGAGGTTTTCAACTTATTTGAGGCTTGAGGAAAATACATATTTCGGGCGAGACGGCAACAACGAAACGCTTAAAGGAGAGCAGAGATTTGCGGTTAACCTGCCTTAAAGATCGCCAACGAGTCAAATGCTATTAGAAGAGACCGCAACCGGACGGGAGGACCATCCACCTTCTCATTCCATCACCCTCACTATCCATCAGTTCAACTTCTCCTCGCACTGCACGGAGAAAACAACTTCATGCGTGGGACCCGAAGTTGAGGTCATATGGATCTCTGAAGTTTTCGGATCACGTATCTAAAAACTTGAGGTCCAGCTGCCGAAGTTCGGGTCAGACTTCTGAAGTACTTCGATGTATATATCGAAGGGTTCGAGTCACACATCTGGAGTACTCCGGTATATATCGAAGTACTCAGATGTCTGACCCGAACTTCGGCAGCTCGACCTCAAATTTTCGGATGCGTGATCAGAAAACTTCAGAGATCCGTATGATTTGAACTTCGGGTCCCATGCACGATGTTTTTTTCTCCGTGTGAGAATAAAAAAAAAGAGGAACGAGACATAAAAAGGTGAGAGAGGAGCTTCGTGACGAAATCGGGAGATTTTCAGACGATGAGATTGCGAGGGGAACAAACACAACTGGAAAAACAGATGCAGCAGCATTAAATAATACCTTTAAGGGTGCATACTGGGCGCTGCGAACATATTCCGAATGATGATGGACGAAAAGGTAGATTAGTTAAGGAAGTCGTCAGTAATTTTCGGAAATCGAGCACTACGTCATGCAACTGAGTTATGGGATGCACAGCAGGTGTTTCCAGCGATAAGAAACCTTCATTTCGTCAGGCGCAATGCGACGAGGAACAAGCGACGTTGATGATAGCGCCTGGATGCAACTATTCGTGTCCGAACGTTGTCCGTGGTGTATATACGAAGAATTGAAGGCGTTTTGCCGTTCTTGCTCCCACCGCGATGATGTACGCGGCGCTCTACTTTATTACAAGCCACCAACGGAGGTGATTACTCCAACGAGAAAGTACTATAATTTACTATGCACTGACCATTTTTGCATGTTTAGTTTTTGACTGAACTCTAGTTGGTAAAGCCTTGATAGTTTCGTCCTTACAATTAAGACTCGAAAGTCGGGGATACTTTACAGAGACAGCCGTGACAAAAACAACCTACCTACTACTAGCGTGAGTTAACGGAGTAAATATAAAAATAGGGATGTAATAAAATACCTGACGAGGTTTTTCAAAAATCAAGTTTCCAGCAATTCGATCAATTTTTCTCGACTTTTAGCGGGGATGTCTGAAATGCAGTGGCAATCCCCCCACCCAATTATACCACTGCAGAAAACGCGTGGCATTGTGCATTGATTGGAATACATTTTGCAATTCGGAACTAAAATTTCTGGCGTGGTTTAGGAACGATTTATGTACCGTTAGTTTACCTATGCACATGAGTGTTCTTACGGATGGGCTAGAAATTTTTAGTTCCTAATTGCAAAATGTAGTCCAATTTATGCCTTCACTGGAAAAAAAAACACATTGGATCTAGAGTCCAGACTCTTAAAAACATCGACGAGAAAAAATACGCTTGATTCAATCAGATTTTTCTTATATCAAGAACCAAGCCGCTTAATTTGAGCGGATTTCCTTTGATTTAAGCAAAAATCTGATTGAATCAAGAGTATTTTTTCTTGTCAATGTTTTCAAGTGTCTGAACTCTAGATCCAATGAGGTTTTTTTTCCCAGTGTTGCCTAGAGACCCATTCATCGAATTTTTGATGGCTTTTCCAGTCATTGCGAAGACATACCCTCCTAATCAAGTCTACATCCACTTACAGCTCAATTTCGCGAACAGAGGCGGTGTGCCTTTTCCCAGCTCGCGACTGTTCACGTACGATGAGCACTTGTACGGGTTCAGCCTCCGTTTCGGTTACGTCACGTAGGATTTTGAGCGGCGCGCAGAATCCTTAAACCAGTTTGCTCGACGGGCGGCGGTGGCGGCGGCACATACGCAAATGAGCAACTGGGACGATGAACTTACGACAGGGTCACAGACTTAGGTCTGTCCACTCCTCGGCTCAAAATAAACACGGCTCTGACGAGTAGAACGGAGTTGTCGCCTTAATCTGTAAGGCCCCTATTCCGCGATACCCTTTATCAAACTTTTTATACCTCGAAAATCCACGGCTAACAGCGGCTATTTCGCAAGTTGGCAACACTGTTTATCTTACATTTAAATCCATTAAAAATATCGAGGATTTTTATCCAACCTATTCCCAAAATATCCGCACTTTTCTATAGTATAATTTCAGGTATAACCATCTAATACAACTTCTGTCTGTTGGCTGTAGACCTCTACGTTCTACGTAGGGGTATAAGCCACTAGACCTGCAAAAATAAAAATAAATATCGAGGACTGATAATTTTGGAGAAAATGCGGTAGCGACTTTGCCGCATTTTATAGTATAAAATACGGAAGCTGATGTTTTTCATTTATCCCCAAATCGCTAAGAAGTGCAATTATCACGCTGGAATGTTCAAAAAATTGCAAATCTAATCGCAAAATTACAAAAATGGCAACATTTTTTCCCTGTCCTGCAAAATCATCGCTTTGCAGTTGGAGGTATCGTTCCTTAGGCATCCCTATCGATTTTAGGTGAGACAAGCAGCCTCACCAAGAATCGATTGCTGTACAAACATTTACATGTAAGAAATACAGAATTACGAACTTTCAGGAATTTCAAGAGAGGAAACACTTTTCTTTGGCAATTCGTCGTTTCCTGGTCAAAAGAACGTGACTACCTTTGCTACGGAGGGGGAGAGAGGGAGAGAGAGAGGGGGAGAGAGAGGGGGAGAGAGGGGGGGAGGGAGAGAGAGAGAGAGAGAGTTAAGACTCATGATGAGCCGGTAAAGCTTCGTGTTTCACATGTATGTGTGATGTTGTAAAAAATCCATTTTCATGATCATTTAAACACAACTACGTTTCTCACGAACTACATTTCAACGATGCAAAATTTTTACTCAAAAACTTCATTTTTGATGACAAAATGTCGGGCGTCTGCTGCCTGAGAACTTAACTGGTTTTTTTACTGACTCTACGCAAAAATCGGAAAATTTATGCAACCGAGATATCGCGATTTGAAAAATTTGGTTTAAGACGTCATCCACCGCGGTAGTGGTTCCTTGGTTCCTTCCACCTTACTCTCACCAATCAGTGAGACGCACATTTGCACTGGTTACTCAACGTGAAACTCGGACAAAAGCAAGGTGGAAGACACCAGGGGTGTCACTACCACGGCGGATGGACGTCATTAAACGAAGTTTTCAAAGCGCGACATCTCGGTTAAGATTAAACGTAGAGAGTTGCCGTTGGGACAAATCTTATTATTTTCAGCTGATGTGCAAGAATCAAGCATTAAAACACTATTGTGTGACCAGCGCAACTTACCCAATACGATCTACAGGGTGTCTACCAAAACAAGCAGGCCAAAAATCAGTACTTTTACAGTACTTTTTCGGTACATTCCCATGAAATTCAATACCTCTTTAACATAACTATTCAGTACTTTTTCAGTGCCTAAAATTGAAGAAATTCGGAAAATTTCAAAAATTAGAATTTCCTGTTCAAATTGGGACATAAATAACAGAAAAATTAAACAAATTCCGGGCCTTCTTGCGGAATTTCCGCACTTTCTCAGTACTTCTGGACCGCCACGCTCTTGAAAAATCAGTACTATTTCCGGACTTGTAGACACCCTGATCTAAGAACCACATGTTCTCCATGTTTTTCCATGCGATTCCACATGTTTTCTACGCCCGTTTCGAATTAAAGTTTGCGAAAAAGTGACCGTCCGCAAGTCGGGGTGCCAAGCGGTCTCATAGCTGAGCTCCCGGGAAGGAAAGTGAAGACTCATATATGAGCTCACATGGAGGAGCAATTTGAAGAATAATGAGGAGTTAAACGAAGATGCACACGGGGAGTCAAGTTTCTAGCCGAGTGAAATTGAAGCTGGATCTCCGGCTCATCAAAGCGCGTGTGAAAATCGAATTCGCCGGGCCCGCTTTTCTAATCCATCGGCTCTAAATTGCATTCCGCTTCCAGTTGATTAAAGTCTCGTCCGAGTCAACGGCTCCCGGTGATGGGATTCCAAGAGCATCTTTTTTTCGCCTCTCGATGCATCTTGCGCGAGGGCAGAAATCGCTGCATGTTGCGCGTGCCTTGATTAACTTTATATTGTCTAAAAAATAAAATCGAATTGTTGAGAATGGATGCACACATTTCTTTTTATACCTGCATCAAAGAAACGTCTGATGTATACTGTACTTTTACAGTACTTTTCCAGTCCATTCCCAAGAAATTCAGTACCTCCTCATAAGAGAAATTCAGTACTTTTTCAGTACCTCCAATTGAAAAAATTCGAAAATTTTCAAAAGTTAGAATTTCTTGCTCGAATTGCGACAAAAATGACAAAAATTCCGAACCTCCTCGCGAAATTCCGCACTTTTTCAGTACTTCCGGACCACCCTTAAAAAGTCAGTACTATATCCGGACTTTCCGAAAATTCCGAACTTGTAGACACCCTGACTGTGATTAGTATTGATTAACTCAATATTTTTCTCAACTTCGCGAGTGAGATTTTTCCCTGGGACAAATCCCATGAAACGTCCCGTGGAGACAAGGCCTGGGACAAATCCCACGAGACGCCCTATGGCGTCAAGGCATTAAGGATGACCATAGCGCAGCAACAGTGACCACAAGCCTCATGCGTTTTTAGCAGTGTCCGTGTACTTAACTTCCATTTTCCCCCGATGAACGATTAAATAATTTCGTGTATCCTCGAATTTTCCCATATCCGGGGACACTTTCCCCTGGTCCTCGTCCGGCGAGAATTACGTGCCGGTGCCGGCGGCCGGTGCGGCGGTTTCCCTTTCCTGATTGGCCTTACGCAAGGGGACCCGGACCCGAGGACCCGCGGACGATGGTGATTTGCAAATCCGAGATCCAAGATCCGCGAGATGAAGACGAGACCGGGGGACGCCACGCGGGAGCTCTTACGCCGAGATCCGAGATCCGCGCTGCGGGTCGCGGCTCGATCGCAATCCGGATTTCGAGTGTCTGCACGACCCGCCGCGGCTCCGGCATTGTTGCAAAGTTCAAAATAATAGGGTCCCCCTAATAATGTCCCGCTGTCGCACGTCATGCAAGTTCCAGTGGTTAGAATGGTTTGTGACATTAAAATAGAAAATAAATAAATAAATAAAAAAAAAAAAAAAAATCAAAAATTTGGAACAAAACGACCAAAATGTTCAAGTTTTGATACATTAATCTACACCTGTCTTCTAGCCGCCATGACCTGGGACCGGTAACATTTTTTAGCTTTTGTTTTTTTAAGATGTTTTAATTCTTTTTGACGGTTCACTGGAAAAAAAAAAACACATTGGATCCAGAGTCCAGACTCTTAAAAACATCGACAAGAAAAAGTACTCTTGATTCAATCAGAATCTAGCTTAAATCAAGAACCAAGCCTCTTAATTTGAGCGGATTTCCTTTTGATTTAAGCTTAAATCTGATTGAATCGAGAGTATTTTTTCTTGTCCATTTTTTCAAAAGTCTGGACTCTAGATCCAACGTGTTTTTTCCAGTGTTTGACGGTTGATAATGACCGGGAGCTCGGTGGAATATGCCTCGATTTGTAATAATTATTGTGTGTTTTTCCAGCCTCATTCCTGCCTTTTCCTGTCTATTTTCATTCTATCTATATCGATAGAAAAATGTACACTATAGCAGCCCTAGAACAAGGATATAAAATAGGACAAGAAAGGGCGGGGACGAGGCTGAAAAAACACACTAACGTTCCGTCCCGTGTTTTGTAAATTATTGTGTCTTTTCCAGCCTCGTCCCCGCATTTTCTCGTCCTATTTTATATCGAAAGATATACCTTGATCATTGATAAGTTGAATGTCGAAGGACAAAATGACGAAGGCATGCCGCTTTTTTGACCGATAAAGCTGAGAGACATATTGGAGATTTTGTGCGTAAAACTGTTATTGCTGAATCTGAGAGTGCTTAATGAGCTGCGTTCGCTATATTTTCCATAATTTTTCGTAAGTCTTAAATACGTAATTTGAAAAGAGGGAATGAGAGGCTGAAGTATGGGTGCCTGACATGGGACGAGGAGGGGGGTCAAAAGTTGGCTGAAATGCCTTGTTTACATAATAATTGAGCAGCTTCTAACCGAACACCCTTGTGATAATTACTTCTCACTTCTGTATGAAAGTGATCACGTATAAGTTAAACAGAACGCGGAGAAAAATAATTGAAAAACGAACGGTTAAACAGAGTGAGCCTAAGCGGTAGAAACTAGCAAATGGCCAATGAATAACTGGAGTGTAAATGCGTCACTGGCTAGAGGGGAGTGAAAAGTGAAGAAGTTCCGGCTAGAAGCTCGACTTGCGTTTAGAGAGGGAGAAAGTTGAGGCTGGAGCGAATTGAATCCTCCGATTGGACTCGGCGAGGGCCATCTCCAGACCCGAAACAAATTTTTGTTGATGTTTCCCTGCGTCGCGTCGCGCCGGCCGTTCGCCGTGCACTACTTTTCCAGCCTCGGAAAACGCGGCATGTCCGTTTGTATCCATTCTCACGGGGTTGCCACATTTCTCCTCTCATTCGTATGCACTATTAAAAAAAATGAACACAACGTAGGACTATTACAATGGGGAAAAAAAACACATTGGATCTTGTCTAGAGTCCAGACTCTTAAAAAAATCGACAAGAAAAAGGAGTCTTGATTCAATCAGAATCTAGCTTAAATCAAGAACCAAGCCTCTTAATTTAAGCGAGTTTCGTTTTGATTCAAGCAAAAATCCGATTGAATCAAGAGTACTTTTTCTTATCGATGTTTTCAAGAGTCTGGACTCTAGATCCAATGTGTTTTTTTTCCAGTGTAGGACGGATTTAATCGGAATCAGTTTGACTTCATCTGAGGGACTTGGAGGACAAGGCGCGTAAGTGCAGATTTTGCTATTTCAAGACATCACTGAGAAAAAAGAATCTTAAATTTGCCGCCAAGAAGTATTTTTTCTTGCATAAAGAATTTTGCTACTTTATATAAATTACTTTTTCGCTTAACCCAAGCGTTATTTTCCTTGTACCAAGAAAAATTCAGCTTGAATCAAGATGAAAAATTCTTGGCGGCAAATTCAAGAATCGTCACGCCACGAGCCAAGCACCTTATTTTTCAGTGTACGTGTTCAAAGTTTCAAAATTACGTGGAACCTTATGGCAGTAAGGAAGTTTAAAATCACTTTTTGAAGTTGGATTTTAGTTGTGAATTTTTCACATAATATACTTTCAAACTAGTTTTAGTAGAGTTGATGAATATCTAAATTTTTGTTAAAAACTGCACGTATGCGCTTGGTCCCCCAAGTCCCTTATTTCCCGTTCCTAAAAACGTAATAATTTATTTTTGAAACGGAGAACTAAATTATTTGACGCCTTACTACGGACATGTCGGTAATTTTGAGGTTAGGTCACAGAGTTTTTGAGGTCCAAAATGGCAGCTACCCTATGAATTCCAATTATACACAGTGATTTATTCTTACAATTGTTACGACCCGCACAAATTTGAGTTAGTTTTTGCATAAATTTACTTATTTTTGCGAATGAGCTCGCTCATTTATGAGCTTTCTTTCTTGGTTTGATATCGAAATCTGAAGATGTTACCACTTTCAAGTACCTGACGCGGAGCTTTTAGCGATGAGGCACCTCTGCAGAGCAATCGTTGGACGACGCGACGTGACGAAGTTGAGACAAAGTTGGAGTAATTAGTAAATAAACGAGCTCCTTGCTTTTTGATGAGTTTACGAACGATGAGACGCGGGAGATATGATCGCTCGATTCACTCGGTGAAAGACCCAATTACCGAGTTCGAGAGAAAACACGTTCCACAGCCTGCCAAAAACTTATGACCGAATAAACCTTAATTGAAAATTTCGTCCATTGCCCTGTCCGTGTCCATCGAGCGTGGCGTCTACCTAAATCCGATTTTTTCAAGAAAGGGGAGCGTGCACTGCGCCTTTAATCCGCATTTCGGATGGATCTTGAAGAATTCACGACGCTGGGTGATGTATGTCATGCGACGAATGAAGAGTTTTAATTGAAAACTTTTTAACTGCTACGCAAAAAAACAACAATTATACTCAGACTTGACAATTTTTTTCTTTTTAGTGCGATGGTAGATTTATAATCGGATATATATACAGCCAAAACCAGCCTAATCAAATTATTTTAAAAAGTACCAAACTAGGTCAACGGTTAAAATAAAATTTAAAAACTCACTGGTGAGTTTTTAGTGAGTTTTTCTCTGACTAGTGAGTTTTTAAATTTTATTTTAAAACCAGCCTAACTAAATTTCACGTTTCCTGCTTGCCTCTTTTGTTTTACTTTTTCACTTATAAATGTAAAGAAATTTTAAAGACTAAAAAAGTCCAACGGCCGTTGAATCTTGGCAACTATCCGTTCGCTTCTAATTTTTCACATGTTTGTGCGAATCGTACTCTACGTGAAATTTTGATTAGGGTGCATTTGCAGGGTTGTCATGGTTTCATCATCTTTAAATTCCCTGAAAATCTTTGCTTTTATTTGACTCCAAAAGTTTTGGATTCCCTGACTTTCCCTGACATTCGAATAAACTTTTACTTTGATTTTTCCTCTTTAAATTGCTCACTGCAATAGAATTGCCTAGGACTGCAAGCTCGCGGTTTGCACTGTTCGGAGATGCTGAACACTAAGGTTCGACGCCAAGAAAATATGACTGTTCAACGACTGGAGCGCGCACCATACGCGCAATGCATGCAGTATCCTGCAGACTCGCAAGGCGCTGTTGCACGCGCCGTGCTGTACACGCAATGCATGAAGTATCCTGCAGTCTTGTAAGGCGCCACTATGCGTTCCGCGCCGTGTGCGCTGTCATCGAACCGACCGCACTGTGTTTGACGCGATTAATCAAACCTGCGGCGCCCCAGCGGTTTCCAACTCAGGATTTTGAAGTTTTTGTACAGTTTTTTGGAACTATTGTCATTTCAAATGATAAATCATTACATAAAACCCAACTAATTTCCTACTCTTCATTTACATATTTGTATAAATAATTATAAATAAAAGCATGCAAGTGAAACGACTTTCACTTGTAGGCGCACCCTCGTTGCTCAGCGATGTAATGGCGAGATCATTTGGACTACATTGTAAAGACACTTGGGTGGATAAGGAGACTAACGGTACATACGTTGGTTCCTAAAGGCAAAATGAAGTTCATTTGATCAATGAACCCTTTCGAAGCGTACGGATTCGATAAAGTGGAGGGTGTGGATTCGATCGAAATGAATCGATCGACCCGATTCAATCGAAAAATTATTGAAAAAACGGTGTCGACTCGACGTCTCTTGATATTACCGAGTACTCTTCAATTTTTTTTCCGGAATGGTTTTCCATGAAATTTATTTTCCAAAAAAGTTTTGAGCTCGACGTCTCTCAAAATTAAAAAAATTCAACGTTTAAGCCAGAAAAAATTCAAGTTTTTGCAGCAGAAGTTTCCGACTTTTCCAGGACTTTTTACCCTTCAACATCGACCTTCCCAAGCGGAACATTTTCTGAACTGAACAGAGACAATATAATGATAGAAAAGTCTAAAACTTAGCAACGTAAAAACTTTTTTCGAGCACTTTGAATATTCGAGCAATTCTCGGGCCATAAAGGACGCCTTTTCAACTGACGGTAAATTATTCGTGACCAAAATAATGAGCCAATAAATGGATAAATTAATAAAACCCCATAAACTCGGGAGATACGGTCAGAAAATATGATATGTAACGGAACCGACGGCGACCGGGCGTTGCGTTGTGCAACTGCGTCGAACGCCGCACAGTGGATCGAGTCAATTGGAGAGGTCGGACATGAAATTTTTGACAAAAATAGCGGATTTTGATGTTTATTTCGTCAAATATTACATTTCAAGGGGTGCATTCAATAGAAAATTTCATGAGAAAACCAATGAAAACACTTTTAGAACCTCAAAGTTTTGTATAAACGGAATGCGTTTAACGTTTCCAAACTTTGTCCAACCTCTTCCATTGACTCGATCCACTGTGCGCCACTTTCAAGTGACCGAACGACAACAACCGACTTCCGGGACCATCGGTAAACATTAGCCACACCGTTGCCGGCTTCACGAGGGATTTTTTTCACTAATTTCACACGTAAGCAGGTGCCAAAAAATGTGAATTTAATGCACGAACCGACAGCGCTGATCGCGTATTCCGCCTCCCGCACATCAGCAGCGGCCCCCGGCCCATGCCCTGGCTGGACCTCACGAGATTCCTCGCGGAACGTGGTCCATCATTGTCCATAGCACACGAGCACGTCCGGGGGGGGGGGGGGGGGTGTTACACACAGTCTCCCGTGCGGTGAGGCCAGATAATGATGACCGAGTCATCGAGCTAAAATGGTTATGTTCTTCCGTGCCTCGCAGGGTGTCTAGTTTTTTTTTTTTTTACGGAGAAAAAAACTTCGTGCGTGGGACCCAAAGTTTAGGTCATATGGATCTTTGAAGTTTTCGGATTGAGCATCTGAACACTTTAGGTCCAGCTGCTGAGGTTTGGATTACACATCTGAAACAGTTCTTACATCTGAAGTACTTCGGTTTTCACATCGGAAAAACTTCGGTTCTCATACCCGAAAAACTTCGGTTCTCACATCTGAAGTACCTCAGATGTAAGAACTGAAGTTTCAAATATGTGATCCGACGGCACACTTCTCTCAAATCCTGACCGATTTTCCCTCAAATCCTGCTGTAATCGGGATTACATCCTGACTGACCTCAAATCCTGATGGAATCGGGAAAATCCAGATGCTAGACACCTTGCTTAGGAAGAGCACATTATGTGGAAAATCGATTCTTTTTCTTTTTTTAATTGAGGAACAATCTTTTTCTGAACACTTTACAGAAGATTACGTTGAAAACGGTTAAGTTGACGATAATGTTCTTGAAGACTTACTTTAGAGTCTCGTTTTCAGATGAGTACGTTAACTCCCAATGGGTAATTAATTTAATTAGTGACCATTATGTAAGTCAGGTGTTGAGAGGCTAAAAAAGTCGACCGTACGCACGAATCAGTCAGCCAATGCACTGGAAATATCGACGGTGTAAGTCCGCAACCACGTATCCCGGTTTGCGACGTTGCAGACTTCCTGTCATACTTTATTTTTTAAATGGAAAACTACTCGACGCCAATTCTTAAAAATTGCCGTAATTTGTTTCTCCATCCGAAGAAAATTTTGCGAAAACTTCAAGGAATAATGTTGATTTGATCTCCTTTAAAAAGATAAAATGGAAGGGGAGATTTTCAAACATCGAAAAGGAGATACGTAGCTGCGGACTTACACCGTTGGTATGAGCACTGGATTGATACTTTCCTTAAACGCGGATCATTGTACATACGACCGACCATCCTCATTCATACAGCACAAACGTAATAAGAAAAACAGTATAAACGTCATGATAGCATGTCTATGCAAAAGAAACCTTATAAAATATCGAAAAAATTAATTTTTTGAGGGGAAAATTTTCGGATCATGCACAGGGAAGTAGCTGAAGGCGTTGATTAGTTGACAAAGTATGAATTAAAGCACTTCTTTTTCGGTATAATCTCTTCCAAGTTTCAGATGGAAAACGTTTCGCGTGAAGGCAAGTTTGGAGAGCAACTTTCGAGGGACATGATAGATCTAGGTATGAGTGATCGCAAACAGCATTCCATGAACGACGATACAAAAATCCGTTCGATCGTTGTTATTATTTATTTATGATTTGTCAATACATCACTCAAAAGTTGACTCACAATCGTGCCATCACGTGAGTCGATATTCAAGTGTACTCTTAAAAACGTGAAGAGGAAAGAGTAACGCTACCCTCTAAGTCAGTTTGCTAACCTACACAGAAATAGTTCAAACGAGAAACTCACTAAAAATTTCTGAATCTCAAAGTTGCAGTCTCAATACTTACAGTTTTCCAAAATCACATTCTCAGAATAGTCAAACTCCAAAACTCACCTGCGAACAAAAAGATACAGAAATTAGTATACATTACAATTAGTATACATGTCAATTGGTGGTGTCAACCTGACGGCTTCTGATGAGACTTAAACGTCCAGCCGACGTTTGAACTGGGGCTCTCAGACTGACATTAATTCTTCAATTTCTCAGCCATTTCTGCATGAAATTCCTTGAAAATTCAAGAGCTGATCCGTGATATGTCCCAAACACATAGATTACCTTCAAAGATCGTCGGGCCGCAACGATCTTCGAAAGGCACCAGTGAAAAGCTTAATCGATGAGCCTCTTTGGAGCCTGAATAGTTTGGACGTGGGCTAGCCGCTTGACGGAAAATATTATTTTAATGGGGAAAAAGGCTTAACCTTCCAGTTTGATGCGAAAGGAAAATTTTGCGATTATCTCAATACTCGATCGCAAAAATTTCCCGGAGAGGCTTCAAATCCGCTTGAATCGGAATAAATAAAAACCCGCGACCATGATGTAGGAAATAGCGCGCGCATGCGCGGAAGCGTGCGTAGTCATTACGATCATCATCCCATTATTTGGTCGACAACAGGGGAAAAACTGCCGAGGATGTCGGGCGCGAACGGTGTTGCGCAAGCGGCGAATTGCACGTGTGCGCATGCGCGCAAATCGTCCATTGAACGCGGCTCTTTTGTTCCTCTTTTCGGTGTTCCGACCAAAAACAAAAAACGCCTCTTCAAATCCTCTTTGTGTAAGTTTCATCCGAAAGTGAAAACGCTCCTTGACTTGGCGTGTAACTTTTCCGATGACCTAACCTCCATAGACGAGGACAATGGCTCAGTTTTTGGAGGATTCCGTCCGGACACGGGCCACCTGTTTGTGGATTAAATTGCGCCGAAAAGAAGGACCGAAGCGGGGTCTACTTTGCTCAGGCATATTTCGACACACGGTAGATTTTCCGAGCAAAGACAATGAGACTGAACTTAACAGAAAATGAGTTAAGAGCGATTTTAAGTGCAACAAGTACATTACTTTCTCCTGTTTTTGATGGTTGCAAATGCTCACTATTCGTACTGTAATTGTACACTGGAAAAAAAAAAAAAAAAAAAAAAAAAAAAAAAAAAAAAAAAAAAAAAAAAAAAAAAAAAAAAAAAAAAAAAAAAACACATTGGATCTAGAGTCCAGACTCTTGAAAACATTGACAAGAAAAAATGCTCTTGACTCAATCAGATTTAAGCTTAACTCTTAACAAGGAAATTCGCTCAAATTAAGAGGCTTGGTTCTTGATTCAAGCAAAAGTCCGACCGAATCAAGAGTATTTTTTCTTGTCGATACTTTTAAGAGTCTGGACTCTAAATCCATTGTGTTTTTTCCCCAGTGTATTAATATAACAGTTACAGTACACATAGTTCGCATTTGCAGCCATAAAAAATAGGAGAATGTAATGTACTTGTTGAACGTAAAATCGCTCTTAACTCATTTTCTGACCTCCCGAAAGTTTTGGGGCTTTGGAGGTCGTAAATCAGTAATTTCATGAGGCAAGGTATGTTTTGACTTCAGGTTTGGATTCTACGCGAAAAGTTGAGTAGAATTGTTACAGCGTATGGCCTATATGCTCCAAATTACTTTAGAACCCCATTTCCCATAAGAAGCCGTGCATTTATGGAAGGGAAAAGGGGCAAAAAACATTTACGGTTGCTCTGGAACACCCGGTATATTTATATCCGTAAGGTATATACTTTTTTTGGAGGCATTTCGGAATTATGCTGGTGAATGAGGTTCTTCGGATGTTTGACGAACCTTTGTTCCAACAAGACGAAATTCCCCTGGCTACTCCGCCAAGCTAAGAAAAAACGCCCTAAAGCCGTCAGACGCTGGCAAATTTTCTTCCATATTTTACGAAATTTCCAGGAAATTTGCGGATATTTTTTTCCCACTTCGACACAGAATTATACACGCAATTTAGATTAAAGTACCTGAAAATATCGAGGAACTACATTCCTGAATTTCCTTAACGATGAATATTTCTCGAGGGTGATTTAGCCACGTTAAAATTTGTATACGCGCATTTTTCCCTCAGCTACACTGCCGTGCTAAGGAAAAACGCCGTATGAGCCTTCAGACGTTGCCGAGTTTTCTCTGATAAGAACCGAATTTGCTGGGAAAATTTTGAATATTATTTTCCAAAATTTTCAGACAATTTTGTACCCAATTTAATCTAAAATATCTGAAAATTTCAAGGAAAAATATGCATGAATCTTGTCAAAAATACATGTTTTATCAAGGGAAAATTGGCAACTCTCGAATGTTCATACGTCGTTTTTCCTTAGCACGGCAGTGCAATGGCGCGATGTGGTTACGTCACTCGAATTCTCATGAGGGCAGCAATAACGACCACACCCAAAATTTCCGATTCGTCTCCTGGATGCAGCGGCGATTTTGAAGGTTGACAAAACTGATTTTCCTCCATTTAAATCCATTAAATATATCGATTTCAGGTGAGGCAAGCTGCCATACGGCGAATCGATTGTTTTACATACATTTATATGTAAGAAAAACGGTGTTGCCTAATTCCATTCGAAAAGTGAGCCAAATCCATCGGTAGAAATTCGACTTGAGAGGACTTCGTAACACTCACTGAGTCGACCGAACGATTACAAATAACTAACACACATGGAAGATTCTTGCAAGCGCCCAAATCCGGATCGATTTCTTGGACTCGGGCTAAAATAAAGAAGTGACTGGAGCCGTGAACGGTGCAATTATATCCACCACCGACCGGGACCGGGCGACTCGGGGGGACCGGGGCCCCGCGTAAAACCTTGACGGGACCGTGGTGCTGGTGCATGATGGATTACCGCACCTGCCGATGGCATTGGTCAACACTCAACACCCGATAGACGACTTCGGTAGACACTGCACCGTTGTCAAACCGATTCTGTCTTCACGACACTGAAAGAAAAAACTCTGGCCGTGGAAAGCGTACTTACAAGCTATACATATAAACGTATGTCCGCGTTCCGGGCTCAGAGGCTGAAAGTTCCGGGCGTACCACCCGGAGCAATGGCAGCAACAGCTCCAGCACCCGTGACTTTCGGTCTCTAAGCCCGAAACGGAGGGTATGTAGCCCGTAACTTTTTGTTTCAGTGGAGGAGAGTTACTACATAGGCACCACGCAACATCTTACATCAAAATTTGTCCAATTTGGTGCAGATAGTAATGGAATTTTGGTTCCAATGGAAGAGTTCCACCATTCAGCATTTCTTGCCCCACGAAACATTTCTGCGAAGTTTTCATTAAAAATAAAACGAAAGTAAAGGTAACGATGTAAGGACTGATGACGCCAGATACTAGGATGAGAATTGGTCCGGGAATTTGATTGTCTATCGAGTCCTTGTTAGGGAACTCTCCTCGTGAGTGTGTGGATTGACTGTTTTTGAACCCTGGTTACGCTTTCAAAATAGAACCTTAAATTAAGTGATACATCGACATCTGGCCAATCACGTCGCGGGAATTCCGATGAATTACATCATTTTGAACCCCAATTCTGATCCTTGGAAACAGGGCTAACTCGAGGGAGTGAACACGGGGCTTACTTGAGAGAGTGAACACAGAACTTCATGCAGATCTTTATGATCCAGGAAAATGGTGGCAACTGGGATTAGAGGGGCTTGCTGCCAACCCTTGAAGACACAACCACTTCTAATTCTACCAATTGGTATGAATTAGAAACGAACAGAGCCCAACTTCGGGTCCCATGCACAATGTTTTTTCTGTGTGAGAATAAAAAAAAAGAGGATCGAGACATTAAAAGTCGAGAGAGGAGCTGGGTGACGAAATCGGAACATTTTCACAGACGATGAGATTGCAAGAGGAACAAACACAACTGGGAAAACAGATGCAGCAGCATTACATATCTTTAAGGGTGCACTGGGCGCTGCGAACACATTCCGAATGATGATGGACGAAAAGGTAGATTAGTTAAGGAAGTCGTCAGTAATTTTCGGAAATCGAGCACTACGTCATGCAACTGAGTTATGGGATGCACAGCAGGTGTTTCCAGCGATAATAAACCTTCATTTCATCAGGCGCAATGCGATGAGGAACAAGCTAAGTTGATGATAGCGCCTGGATGCAACTATTCGTGTACGAACGTTGTCCGTGGTGTATATACGAAAAATTGAAGGCGTTTTGCCGTTCTTGCTCCCACCGCGATGATGTACGCGGCGCACTACTTTATTACAAGCCACCAACGGAGGTGATTACTCCAACGAGAAAGTACTATACACCGACCATTTTTGCATGTTTAGTTTTTGACTGAACTCTAGTTGGTAGAGCCTTGATAGTTTCGTCGTTACGGGACTCGAAAATCGGGGATACTTTACAGAGACAGCCGTGACAAAAACAACCTACCTACTACTAGCGTGAGTTGACGGAGTAAGTATAAAAATAGGGATATAAGACACCTGACCAGGCTTTTCAAAAATCAAGTTTCCAGCAATTCGATCAATTTTTCTCGACTTTTAGCGGGGATGTCTGAAATGCAGTGGCAATCCCCCCACCCAATTATACCACTGCAGAAAACGCGTGGCATTGTGCATTGATTGGAATACATTTTGCAATTCGGAACTAAAATTTCTGGCGTGGTTTAGGAACGATTTATGTACCGTTAGTTTACCTATGCACATGAGTGTTCTTACGGATGGGCTAGAAATTTTTAGTTCCTAATTGCAAAATGTAGTCCAATTTATGCCTTCACTGGAAAAAAAAACACATTGGATCTAGAGTCCAGACTCTTAAAAACATCGACGAGAAAAAATACGCTTGATTCAATCAGATTTTTCTTATATCAAGAACCAAGCCGCTTAATTTGAGCGGATTTCCTTTGATTTAAGCAAAAATCTGATTGAATCAAGAGTATTTTTTCTTGTCAATGTTTTCAAGTGTCTGAACTCTAGATCCAATGAGGTTTTTTTTCCCAGTGTTGCCTAGAGACCCATTCATCGAATTTTTGATGGCTTTTCCAGTCATTGCGAAGACATACCCTCCTAATCAAGTCTACATCCACTTACAGCTCAATTTCGCGAACAGAGGCGGTGTGCCTTTTCCCAGCTCGCGACTGTTCACGTACGATGAGCACTTGTACGGGTTCAGCCTCCGTTTCGGTTACGTCACGTAGGATTTTGAGCGGCGCGCAGAATCCTTAAACCAGTTTGCTCGACGGGCGGCGGTGGCGGCGGCACATACGCAAATGAGCAACTGGGACGATGAACTTACGACAGGGTCACAGACTCAGGTCTGTCCACTCCTCGGCTCAAAATAAACACGGCTCTGACGAGTAGAACGGAGTTGTCGCCTTAATCTGTAAGGCCCCTATTCCGCGATACCCTTTATCAAACTTTTTATACCTCGAAAATCCACGGCTAACAGCGGCTATTTCGCAAGTTGGCAACACTGTTTATCTTACATTTAAATCCATTAAAAATATCGAGGATTTTTATCCAACCTATTCCCAAAATATCCGCACTTTTCTATAGTATAATTTCAGGTATAACCATCTAATACAACTTCTGTCTGTTGGCTGTAGACCTCTACGTTCTACGTAGGGGTATAAGCCACTAGACCTGCAAAAATAAAAATAAATATCGAGGACTGATAATTTTGGAGAAAATGCGGTAGCGACTTTGCCGCATTTTATAGTATAAAATACGGAAGCTGATGTTTTTCATTTATCCCCAAATCGCTAAGAAGTGCAATTATCACGCTGGAATGTTCAAAAAATTGCAAATCTAATCGCAAAATTACAAAAATGGCAACATTTTTTCCCTGTCCTGCAAAATCATCGCTTTGCAGTTGGAGGTATCGTTCCTTAGGCATCCCTATCGATTTTAGGTGAGACAAGCAGCCTCACCAAGAATCGATTGCTGTACAAACATTTACATGTAAGAAATACAGAATTACGAACTTTCAGGAATTTCAAGAGAGGAAACACTTTTCTTTGGCAATTCGTCGTTTCCTGGTCAAAAGAACGTGACTACCTTTGCTACGGAGGGGGAGAGAGGAGAGAGAGAGGGGGAGAGAGAGGGGGAGAGAGGGGGGGAGGGAGAGAGAGAGAGAGAGAGTTAAGACTCATGATGAGCCGGTAAAGCTTCGTGTTTCACATGTATGTGTGATGTTGTAAAAAATCCATTTTCATGATCATTTAAACACAACTACGTTTCTCACGAACTACATTTCAACGATGCAAAATTTTTACTCAAAAACTTCATTTTTGATGACAAAATGTCGGGCGTCTGCTGCCTGAGAACTTAACTGGTTTTTTTACTGACTCTACGCAAAAATCGGAAAATTTATGCAACCGAGATATCGCGATTTGAAAAATTTGGTTTAAGACGTCATCCACCGCGGTAGTGGTTCCTTGGTTCCTTCCACCTTACTCTCACCAATCAGTGAGACGCACATTTGCACTGGTTACTCAACGTGAAACTCGGACAAAAGCAAGGTGGAAGACACCAGGGGTGTCACTACCACGGCGGATGGACGTCATTAAACGAAGTTTTCAAAGCGCGACATCTCGGTTAAGATTAAACGTAGAGAGTTGCCGTTGGGACAAATCTTATTATTTTCAGCTGATGTGCAAGAATCAAGCATTAAAACACTATTGTGTGACCAGCGCAACTTACCCAATACGATCTACAGGGTGTCTACCAAAACAAGCAGGCCAAAAATCAGTACTTTTACAGTACTTTTTCGGTACATTCCCATGAAATTCAATACCTCTTTAACATAACTATTCAGTACTTTTTCAGTGCCTAAAATTGAAGAAATTCGGAAAATTTCAAAAATTAGAATTTCCTGTTCAAATTGGGACATAAATAACAGAAAAATTAAACAAATTCCGGGCCTTCTTGCGGAATTTCCGCACTTTCTCAGTACTTCTGGACCGCCACGCTCTTGAAAAATCAGTACTATTTCCGGACTTGTAGACACCCTGATCTAAGAACCACATGTTCTCCATGTTTTTCCATGCGATTCCACATGTTTTCTACGCCCGTTTCGAATTAAAGTTTGCGAAAAAGTGACCGTCCGCAAGTCGGGGTGCCAAGCGGTCTCATAGCTGAGCTCCCGGGAAGGAAAGTGAAGACTCATATATGAGCTCACATGGAGGAGCAATTTGAAGAATAATGAGGAGTTAAACGAAGATGCACACGGGGAGTCAAGTTTCTAGCCGAGTGAAATTGAAGCTGGATCTCCGGCTCATCAAAGCGCGTGTGAAAATCGAATTCGCCGGGCCCGCTTTTCTAATCCATCGGCTCTAAATTGCATTCCGCTTCCAGTTGATTAAAGTCTCGTCCGAGTCAACGGCTCCCGGTGATGGGATTCCAAGAGCATCTTTTTTTCGCCTCTCGATGCATCTTGCGCGAGGGCAGAAATCGCTGCATGTTGCGCGTGCCTTGATTAACTTTATATTGTCTAAAAAATAAAATCGAATTGTTGAGAATGGATGCACACATTTCTTTTTATACCTGCATCAAAGAAACGTCTGATGTATACTGTACTTTTACAGTACTTTTCCAGTCCATTCCCAAGAAATTCAGTACCTCCTCATAAGAGAAATTCAGTACTTTTTCAGTACCTCCAATTGAAAAAATTCGAAAATTTTCAAAAGTTAGAATTTCTTGCTCGAATTGCGACAAAAATGACAAAAATTCCGAACCTCCTCGCGAAATTCCGCACTTTTTCAGTACTTCCGGACCACCCTTAAAAAGTCAGTACTATATCCGGACTTTCCGAAAATTCCGAACTTGTAGACACCCTGACTGTGATTAGTATTGATTAACTCAATATTTTTCTCAACTTCGCGAGTGAGATTTTTCCCTGGGACAAATCCCATGAAACGTCCCGTGGAGACAAGGCCTGAGACAAATCCCACGAGACGCCCTATGGCGTCAAGGCATTAAGGATGACCATAGCGCAGTAACAGTGACCACAAGCCTCATGCGTTTTTTAGAGTGTCCGTGTACTTAACTCCCATTTTCCCCCCATGAACGATTAAATAATTTCGTGTATCCTCGAATTTTCCCATATCCGGGGACACTTTCCCCTGGTCCTCGTCCGGCGAGAATTACGTGCCGGTGCCGGCGGCCGGTGCGGCGGTTTCCCTTTCCTGATTGGCCTTACGCAAGGGGACCCGGACCCGAGGACCCGCGGACGATGGTGATTTGCAAATCCGAGATCCGAGATCCGCGAGATGAAGACGAGACCGGGGGACGCCACGCGGGAGCTCTTACGCCGAGATCCGAGATCCTCGCTGCGGGTCGCGGCTCGATCGCAATCCGGATTTCGAGTGTCTGCACGACCCGCCGCGGCTCCGGCATTGTTGCAAAGTTCAAAATAATAGGGTCCCCCTAATAATGTCCCGCTGTCGCACGTCATGCAAGTTCCAGTGGTTAGAATGGTTTGTGACATTAAAATAAAAAATAAAAAAAAAAAAAAAAAAAAAAAAAATCCAAAATTTGGAACATAACGACCAAAATGTTCAAGTTTTGATACATTAATCTACACCTGTCTTCTAGCCGCCATGACCTGGGACCGGTAACATTTTTTAGCTTTTGTTTTTTTAAGATGTTTTAATTCTTTTTGACGGTTCACTGGAAAAAAAAAACACATTGGATCCAGAGTCCAGACTCTTAAAAACATCGACAAGAAAAAGTACTCTTGATTCAATCAGAATCTAGCTTAAATCAAGAACCAAGCCTCTTAATTTGAGCGGATTTCCTTTTGATTTAAGCTTAAATCTGATTGAATCGAGAGTATTTTTTCTTGTCAATTTTTTCAAAAGTCTGGACTCTAGATCCAACGTGTTTTTTTCCAGTGTTTGACGGTTGATAATGACCGGGAGCTCGGTGGAATATGCCTCGATTTGTAATAATTATTGTGTGTTTTTCCAGCCTCATTCCTGCCTTTTCCTGTCTATTTTCATTCTATCTATATCGATAGAAAAATGTACACTATAGCAGCCCTAGAACAAGGATATAAAATAGGACAAGAAAGGGCGGGGACGAGGCTGAAAAAACACACTAACGTTCCGTCCCGTGTTTTGTAAATTATTGTGTCTTTTCCAGCCTCGTCCCCGCATTTTCTCGTCCTATTTTATATCGAAAGATATACCTTGATCATTGATAAGTTGAATGTCGAAGGACAAAATGACGAAGGCATGCCGCTTTTTTGACCGATAAAGCTGAGAGACATATTGGAGATTTTGTGCGTAAAACTGTTATTGCTGAATCTGAGAGTGCTTAATGAGCTGCGTTCGCTATATTTTCCATAATTTTTCGTAAGTCTTAAATACGTAATTTGAAAAGAGGGAATGAGAGGCTGAAGTATGGGTGCCTGACATGGGACGAGGAGGGGGGTCAAAAGTTGGCTGAAATGCCTTGTTTACATAATAATTGAGCAGCTTCTAACCGAACACCCTTGTGATAATTACTTCTCACTTCTGTATGAAAGTGATCACGTATAAGTTAAACAGAACGCGGAGAAAAATAATTGAAAAACGAACGGTTAAACAGAGTGAGCCTAAGCGGTAGAAACTAGCAAATGGCCAATGAATAACTGGAGTGTAAATGCGTCACTGGCTAGAGGGGAGTGAAAAGTGAAGAAGTTCCGGCTAGAAGCTCGACTTGCGTTTAGAGAGGGAGAAAGTTGAGGCTGGAGCGAATTGAATCCTCCGATTGGACTCGGCGAGGGCCATCTCCAGACCCGAAACAAATTTTTGTTGATGTTTCCCTGCGTCGCGTCGCGCCGGCCGTTCGCCGTGCACTACTTTTCCAGCCTCGGAAAACGCGGCATGTCCGTTTGTATCCATTCTCACGGGGTTGCCACATTTCTCCTCTCATTCGTATGCACTATTAAAAAAAATGAACACAACGTAGGACTATTACAATGGGGAAAAAAAACACATTGGATCTAGTCTAGAGTCCAGACTCTTAAAAAAATCGACAAGAAAAAGGAATCTTGATTCAATCAGAATCTAGCTTAAATCAAGAACCAAGCCTCTTAATTTAAGCGAGTTTCGTTTTGATTCAAGCAAAAATCCGATTGAATCAAGAGTATTTTTTCTTATCGATGTTTTCAAGAGTCTGGACTCTAGATCCAATGTGTTTTTTTTCCAGTGTAGGACGGATTTAATCGGAATCAGTTTGACTTCATCTGAGGGACTTGGAGGACAAGGCGCGTAAGTGCAGATTTTGCTATTTCAAGACATCACTGAGAAAAAAGAATCTTAAATTTGCCGCCAAGAAGTATTTTTTCTTGCATAAAGAATTTTGCTACTTAATATAAATTACTTTTTCGCTTAACCCAAGCGTTATTTTCCTTGTACCAAGAAAAATTCAGCTTGAATCAAGATGAAAAATTCTTGGCGGCAAATTCAAGAATCGTCACGCCACGAGCCAAGCACCTTATTTTTCAGTGTACGTGTTCAAAGTTTCAAAATTACGTGGAACCTTATGGCAGTAAGGAAGTTTAAAATCACTTTTTGAAGTTGGATTTTAGTTGTGAATTTTTCACATAATATACTTTCAAACTAGTTTTAGTAGAGTTGATGAATATCTAAATTTTTGTTAAAAACTGCACGTATGCGCTTGGTCCTCCAAGTCCCTTATTTCCCGTTCCTAAAAACGTAATAATTTATTTTTGAAACGGAGAACTAAATTATTTGACGCCTTACTACGGACATGTCGGTAATTTTGAGGTTAGGTCACAGAGTTTTTGAGGTCCAAAATGGCAGCTACCCTATGAATTCCAATTATACACAGTGATTTATTCTTACAATTGTTACGACCCGCACAAATTTGAGTTAGTTTTTGCATAAATTTACTTATTTTTGCGAATGAGCTCGCTCATTTATGAGCTTTCTTTCTTGGTTTGATATCGAAATCTGAAGATGTTACCACTTTCAAGTACCTGACGCGGAGCTTTTAGCGATGAGGCACCTCTGCAGAGCAATCGTTGGACGACGCGACGTGACGAAGTTGAGACAAAGTTGGAGTAATTAGTAAATAAACGAGCTCCTTGCTTTTTGATGAGTTTACGAACGATGAGACGCGGGAGATATGATCGCTCGATTCACTCGGTGAAAGACCCAATTACCGAGTTCGAGAGAAAACACGTTCCACAGCCTGCCAAAAACTTATGACCGAATAAACCTTAATTGAAAATTTCGTCCATTGCCCTGTCCGTGTCCATCGAGCGTGGCGTCTACCTAAATCCGATTTTTTCAAGAAAGGGGAGCGTGCACTGCGCCTTTAATCCGCATTTCGGATGGATCTTGAAGAATTCACGACGCTGGGTGATGTATGTCATGCGACGAATGAAGAGTTTTAATTGAAAACTTTTTAACTGCTACGCAAAAAAACAACAATTATACTCAGACTTGACAATTTTTTTCTTTTTAGTGCGATGGTAGATTTATAATCGGATATATATACAGCCAAAACCAGCCTAATCAAATTATTTTAAAAAGTACCAAACTAGGTCAACGGTTAAAATAAAATTTAAAAACTCACTGGTGAGTTTTTAGTGAGTTTTTCTCTGACTAGTGAGTTTTTAAATTTTATTTTAAAACCAGCCTAACTAAATTTCACGTTTCCTGCTTGCCTCTTTTGTTTTACTTTTTCACTTATAAATGTAAAGAAATTTTAAAGACTAAAAAAGTCCAACGGCCGTTGAATCTTGGCAACTATCCGTTCGCTTCTAATTTTTCACATGTTTGTGCGAATCGTACTCTACGTGAAATTTTGATTAGGGTGCATTTGCAGGGTTGTCATGGTTTCATCATCTTTAAATTCCCTGAAAATCTTTGCTTTTATTTGACTCCAAAAGTTTTGGATTCCCTGACTTTCCCTGACATTCGAATAAACTTTTACTTTGATTTTTCCTCTTTAAATTGCTCACTGCAATAGAATTGCCTAGGACTGCAAGCTCGCGGTTTGCACTGTTCGGAGATGCTGAACACTAAGGTTCGACGCCAAGAAAATATGACTGTTCAACGACTGGAGCGCGCACCATACGCGCAATGCATGCAGTATCCTGCAGACTCGCAAGGCGCTGTTGCACGCGCCGTGCTGTACACGCAATGCATGAAGTATCCTGCAGTCTTGTAAGGCGCCACTATGCGTTCCGCGCCGTGTGCGCTGTCATCGAACCGACCGCACTGTGTTTGACGCGATTAATCAAACCTGCGGCGCCCCAGCGGTTTCCAACTCAGGATTTTGAAGTTTTTGTACAGTTTTTTGGAACTATTGTCATTTCAAATGATAAATCATTACATAAAACCCAACTAATTTCCTACTCTTCATTTACATATTTGTATAAATAATTATAAATAAAAGCATGCAAGTGAAACGACTTTCACTTGTAGGCGCACCCTCGTTGCTCAGCGATGTAATGGCGAGATCATTTGGACTACATTGTAAAGACACTTGGGTGGATAAGGAGACTAACGGTACATACGTTGGTTCCTAAAGGCAAAATGAAGTTCATTTGATCAATGAACCCTTTCGAAGCGTACGGATTCGATAAAGTGGAGGGTGTGGATTCGATCGAAATGAATCGATCGACCCGATTCAATCGAAAAATTATTGAAAAAACGGTGTCGACTCGACGTCTCTTGATATTACCGAGTACTCTTCAATTTTTTTTCCGGAATGGTTTTCCATGAAATTTATTTTCCAAAAAAGTTTTGAGCTCGACGTCTCTCAAAATTAAAAAAATTCAACGTTTAAGCCAGAAAAAATTCAAGTTTTTGCAGCAGAAGTTTCCGACTTTTCCAGGACTTTTTACCCTTCAACATCGACCTTCCCAAGCGGAACATTTTCTGAACTGAACAGAGACAATATAATGATAGAAAAGTCTAAAACTTAGCAACGTAAAAACTTTTTTCGAGCACTTTGAATATTCGAGCAATTCTCGGGCCATAAAGGACGCCTTTTCAACTGACGGTAAATTATTCGTGACCAAAATAATGAGCCAATAAATGGATAAATTAATAAAACCCCATAAACTCGGGAGATACGGTCAGAAAATATGATATGTAACGGAACCGACGGCGACCGGGCGTTGCGTTGTGCAACTGCGTCGAACGCCGCACAGTGGATCGAGTCAATTGGAGAGGTCGGACATGAAATTTTTGACAAAAATAGCGGATTTTGATGTTTATTTCGTCAAATATTACATTTCAAGGGGTGCATTCAATAGAAAATTTCATGAGAAAACCAATGAAAACACTTTTAGAACCTCAAAGTTTTGTATAAACGGAATGCGTTTAACGTTTCCAAACTTTGTCCAACCTCTTCCATTGACTCGATCCACTGTGCGCCACTTTCAAGTGACCGAACGACAACAACCGACTTCCGGGACCATCGGTAAACATTAGCCACACCGTTGCCGGCTTCACGAGGGATTTTTTTCACTAATTTCACACGTAAGCAGGTGCCAAAAAATGTGAATTTAATGCACGAACCGACAGCGCTGATCGCGTATTCCGCCTCCCGCACATCAGCAGCGGCCCCCGGCCCATGCCCTGGCTGGACCTCACGAGATTCCTCGCGGAACGTGGTCCATCATTGTCCATAGCACACGAGCACGTCCGGGGGGGGGGGGGGGGGTGTTACACACAGTCTCCCGTGCGGTGAGGCCAGATAATGATGACCGAGTCATCGAGCTAAAATGGTTATGTTCTTCCGTGCCTCGCAGGGTGTCTAGTTTTTTTTTTTTTTACGGAGAAAAAAACTTCGTGCGTGGGACCCAAAGTTTAGGTCATATGGATCTTTGAAGTTTTCGGATTGAGCATCTGAACACTTTAGGTCCAGCTGCTGAGGTTTGGATTACACATCTGAAACAGTTCTTACATCTGAAGTACTTCGGTTTTCACATCGGAAAAACTTCGGTTCTCATACCCGAAAAACTTCGGTTCTCACATCTGAAGTACCTCAGATGTAAGAACTGAAGTTTCAAATATGTGATCCGACGGCACACTTCTCTCAAATCCTGACCGATTTTCCCTCAAATCCTGCTGTAATCGGGATTACATCCTGACTGACCTCAAATCCTGATGGAATCGGGAAAATCCAGATGCTAGACACCTTGCTTAGGAAGAGCACATTATGTGGAAAATCGATTCTTTTTCTTTTTTTAATTGAGGAACAATCTTTTTCTGAACACTTTACAGAAGATTACGTTGAAAACGGTTAAGTTGACGATAATGTTCTTGAAGACTTACTTTAGAGTCTCGTTTTCAGATGAGTACGTTAACTCCCAATGGGTAATTAATTTAATTAGTGACCATTATGTAAGTCAGGTGTTGAGAGGCTAAAAAAGTCGACCGTACGCACGAATCAGTCAGCCAATGCACTGGAAATATCGACGGTGTAAGTCCGCAACCACGTATCCCGGTTTGCGACGTTGCAGACTTCCTGTCATACTTTATTTTTTAAATGGAAAACTACTCGACGCCAATTCTTAAAAATTGCCGTAATTTGTTTCTCCATCCGAAGAAAATTTTGCGAAAACTTCAAGGAATAATGTTGATTTGATCTCCTTTAAAAAGATAAAATGGAAGGGGAGATTTTCAAACATCGAAAAGGAGATACGTAGCTGCGGACTTACACCGTTGGTATGAGCACTGGATTGATACTTTCCTTAAACGCGGATCATTGTACATACGACCGACCATCCTCATTCATACAGCACAAACGTAATAAGAAAAACAGTATAAACGTCATGATAGCATGTCTATGCAAAAGAAACCTTATAAAATATCGAAAAAATTAATTTTTTGAGGGGAAAATTTTCGGATCATGCACAGGGAAGTAGCTGAAGGCGTTGATTAGTTGACAAAGTATGAATTAAAGCACTTCTTTTTCGGTATAATCTCTTCCAAGTTTCAGATGGAAAACGTTTCGCGTGAAGGCAAGTTTGGAGAGCAACTTTCGAGGGACATGATAGATCTAGGTATGAGTGATCGCAAACAGCATTCCATGAACGACGATACAAAAATCCGTTCGATCGTTGTTATTATTTATTTATGATTTGTCAATACATCACTCAAAAGTTGACTCACAATCGTGCCATCACGTGAGTCGATATTCAAGTGTACTCTTAAAAACGTGAAGAGGAAAGAGTAACGCTACCCTCTAAGTCAGTTTGCTAACCTACACAGAAATAGTTCAAACGAGAAACTCACTAAAAATTTCTGAATCTCAAAGTTGCAGTCTCAATACTTACAGTTTTCCAAAATCACATTCTCAGAATAGTCAAACTCCAAAACTCACCTGCGAACAAAAAGATACAGAAATTAGTATACATTACAATTAGTATACATGTCAATTGGTGGTGTCAACCTGACGGCTTCTGATGAGACTTAAACGTCCAGCCGACGTTTGAACTGGGGCTCTCAGACTGACATTAATTCTTCAATTTCTCAGCCATTTCTGCATGAAATTCCTTGAAAATTCAAGAGCTGATCCGTGATATGTCCCAAACACATAGATTACCTTCAAAGATCGTCGGGCCGCAACGATCTTCGAAAGGCACCAGTGAAAAGCTTAATCGATGAGCCTCTTTGGAGCCTGAATAGTTTGGACGTGGGCTAGCCGCTTGACGGAAAATATTATTTTAATGGGGAAAAAGGCTTAACCTTCCAGTTTGATGCGAAAGGAAAATTTTGCGATTATCTCAATACTCGATCGCAAAAATTTCCCGGAGAGGCTTCAAATCCGCTTGAATCGGAATAAATAAAAACCCGCGACCATGATGTAGGAAATAGCGCGCGCATGCGCGGAAGCGTGCGTAGTCATTACGATCATCATCCCATTATTTGGTCGACAACAGGGGAAAAACTGCCGAGGATGTCGGGCGCGAACGGTGTTGCGCAAGCGGCGAATTGCACGTGTGCGCATGCGCGCAAATCGTCCATTGAACGCGGCTCTTTTGTTCCTCTTTTCGGTGTTCCGACCAAAAACAAAAAACGCCTCTTCAAATCCTCTTTGTGTAAGTTTCATCCGAAAGTGAAAACGCTCCTTGACTTGGCGTGTAACTTTTCCGATGACCTAACCTCCATAGACGAGGACAATGGCTCAGTTTTTGGAGGATTCCGTCCGGACACGGGCCACCTGTTTGTGGATTAAATTGCGCCGAAAAGAAGGACCGAAGCGGGGTCTACTTTGCTCAGGCATATTTCGACACACGGTAGATTTTCCGAGCAAAGACAATGAGACTGAACTTAACAGAAAATGAGTTAAGAGCGATTTTAAGTGCAACAAGTACATTACTTTCTCCTGTTTTTGATGGTTGCAAATGCTCACTATTCGTACTGTAATTGTACACTGGAAAAAAAAAAAAAAAAAAAAAAAAAAAAAAAAAAAAAAAAAAAAAAAAAAAAAAAAAAAAAAAAAAAAACACATTGGATCTAGAGTCCAGACTCTTGAAAACATTGACAAGAAAAAATGCTCTTGACTCAATCAGATTTAAGCTTAACTCTTAACAAGGAAATTCGCTCAAATTAAGAGGCTTGGTTCTTGATTCAAGCAAAAGTCCGACCGAATCAAGAGTATTTTTTCTTGTCGATACTTTTAAGAGTCTGGACTCTAAATCCATTGTGTTTTTTCCCCAGTGTATTAATATAACAGTTACAGTACACATAGTTCGCATTTGCAGCCATAAAAAATAGGAGAATGTAATGTACTTGTTGAACGTAAAATCGCTCTTAACTCATTTTCTGACCTCCCGAAAGTTTTGGGGCTTTGGAGGTCGTAAATCAGTAATTTCATGAGGCAAGGTATGTTTTGACTTCAGGTTTGGATTCTACGCGAAAAGTTGAGTAGAATTGTTACAGCGTATGGCCTATATGCTCCAAATTACTTTAGAACCCCATTTCCCATAAGAAGCCGTGCATTTATGGAAGGGAAAAGGGGCAAAAAACATTTACGGTTGCTCTGGAACACCCGGTATATTTATATCCGTAAGGTATATACTTTTTTTGGAGGCATTTCGGAATTATGCTGGTGAATGAGGTTCTTCGGATGTTTGACGAACCTTTGTTCCAACAAGACGAAATTCCCCTGGCTACTCCGCCAAGCTAAGAAAAAACGCCCTAAAGCCGTCAGACGCTGGCAAATTTTCTTCCATATTTTACGAAATTTCCAGGAAATTTGCGGATATTTTTTTCCCACTTCGACACAGAATTATACACGCAATTTAGATTAAAGTACCTGAAAATATCGAGGAACTACATTCCTGAATTTCCTTAACGATGAATATTTCTCGAGGGTGATTTAGCCACGTTAAAATTTGTATACGCGCATTTTTCCCTCAGCTACACTGCCGTGCTAAGGAAAAACGCCGTATGAGCCTTCAGACGTTGCCGAGTTTTCTCTGATAAGAACCGAATTTGCTGGGAAAATTTTGAATATTATTTTCCAAAATTTTCAGACAATTTTGTACCCAATTTAATCTAAAATATCTGAAAATTTCAAGGAAAAATATGCATGAATCTTGTCAAAAATACATGTTTTATCAAGGGAAAATTGGCAACTCTCGAATGTTCATACGTCGTTTTTCCTTAGCACGGCAGTGCAATGGCGCGATGTGGTTACGTCACTCGAATTCTCATGAGGGCAGCAATAACGACCACACCCAAAATTTCCGATTCGTCTCCTGGATGCAGCGGCGATTTTGAAGGTTGACAAAACTGATTTTCCTCCATTTAAATCCATTAAATATATCGATTTCAGGTGAGGCAAGCTGCCATACGGCGAATCGATTGTTTTACATACATTTATATGTAAGAAAAACGGTGTTGCCTAATTCCATTCGAAAAGTGAGCCAAATCCATCGGTAGAAATTCGACTTGAGAGGACTTCGTAACACTCACTGAGTCGACCGAACGATTACAAATAACTAACACACATGGAAGATTCTTGCAAGCGCCCAAATCCGGATCGATTTCTTGGACTCGGGCTAAAATAAAGAAGTGACTGGAGCCGTGAACGGTGCAATTATATCCACCACCGACCGGGACCGGGCGACTCGGGGGGACCGGGCCCCGCGTAAAACCTTGACGGGACCGTGGTGCTGGTGCATGATGGATTACCGCACCTGCCGATGGCATTGGTCAACACTCAACACCCGATAGACGACTTCGGTAGACACTGCACCGTTGTCAAACCGATTCTGTCTTCACGACACTGAAAGAAAAAACTCTGGCCGTGGAAAGCGTACTTACAAGCTATACATATAAACGTATGTCCGCGTTCCGGGCTCAGAGGCTGAAAGTTCCGGGCGTACCACCCGGAGCAATGGCAGCAACAGCTCCAGCACCCGTGACTTTCGGTCTCTAAGCCCGAAACGGAGGGTATGTAGCCCGTAACTTTTTGTTTCAGTGGAGGAGAGTTACTACATAGGCACCACGCAACATCTTACATCAAAATTTGTCCAATTTGGTGCAGATAGTAATGGAATTTTGGTTCCAATGGAAGAGTTCCACCATTCAGCATTTCTTGCCCCACGAAACATTTCTGCGAAGTTTTCATTAAAAATAAAACGAAGTAAAGGTAACGATGTAAGGACTGATGACGCCAGATACTAGGATGAGAATTGGTCCGGGAATTTGATTGTCTATCGAGTCCTTGTTAGGGAACTCTCCTCGTGAGTGTGTGGATTGACTGTTTTTGAACCCTGGTTACGCTTTCAAAATAGAACCTTAAATTAAGTGATACATCGACATCTGGCCAATCACGTCGCGGGAATTCCGATGAATTACATCATTTTGAACCCCAATTCTGATCCTTGGAAACAGGGCTAACTCGAGGGAGTGAACACGGGGCTTACTTGAGAGAGTGAACACAGAACTTCATGCAGATCTTTATGATCCAGGAAAATGGTGGCAACTGGGATTAGAGGGGCTTGCTGCCAACCCTTGAAGACACAACCACTTCTAATTCTACCAATTGGTATGAATTAGAAACGAACAGAGCCCTTCCGCTAGGATCTCGACAATGGTGGACATTTTTACGTCCGGAGCTCCAACACTCAACTTATGGCCCCACTTTCGTTATCTGTTGGCGACTTATCTAAACAATTATTTGACAAACCGATGTTTGGTCAAATTTTTCAACTTTTAAGTCATCGCTGTCCCTGACGTAGCACTCGGAAAGTCTAAGAATGGAAGAGAAACACCAATGCCAACCCGCCATAATCCTTTCTGTGGAAACTAGGCAACGCGGGTCGGTTCCTGACTTATCCGAGTAATCCATTGGGTCAGCGGTGGGCTGACGCAATCGTCATAAAGAAGTAAAAAAAAATCCGGGATCAGTTCGACATGCTTGCACCGAACTCGTGTTTCCCTCCTCATTCCCTGATCTGCCCCAAAAAAAGACCGATTGTGAAACTCCTCTCGCCTGTTCGACAGGGAATTTCGACCGACAATGTCCAGAAATCCGCGTTCACCTCCGTTGGGAAATGCACTTCGTGTCGATATCCGTTGGGCTGTTATCACCGTAGAAAATTATTTGTTCCGAGACGAGCTTCCTGAGGCAGGAATGCTCCCGTACGCAGTATGCCTACACTGAGCCGTTCTAAGCAGTGTAATTGCACACACACACAGCATAATTGTTCAGGAGTTGTACAGTTTTTCTAATATAATGTTTATAATGGGATACATTATTAAACATTTTTATAGAGCTGTGCAAATAAGTATATATTTATACTGTATACCCTCGGTATGGTTGAGCCCTCAGGAGTTGCCAAATTTCCACGGATAAAACATGAATTTCCTGGTAAACTTATGAACATTTCCCTTCTAATTTCTCAGATAATTTTGTCCGAGTTTCTACCTAAAGTTCCTGAATTTCAAGGGAAAATATTAATAACTTTCCTAAACATTTTACTGAGGGAAATTTGCCAGCTCTCAAATTTTCATACGACGTTCTTCCTTAGCACGGCAGTGTAGGTACATAAGTGTTGTAGTTTTGCGACGTGACAACCGGGCTCGCGGTGGGGCGTGGGTGGGTGAGAAGAAGATCTCGGGATTGGAGCGAATTAATTAATTGCTTGTGACTCGATTATAATTTACGATGTAGTGAGTTAGCGGGTTGTGATGTAGTTTGTACTTTGTGCTCCGAGTTCATTGGGTAATTGGTGCGTGGGCGTGGGCGCTTAGCTCTTTTGTCTCCGCCGGGGCCCCGGGGGGGGGGGGGGGGGGGCGGCAGCATCGCCAGCATCCAAGTCCGAGCTAGAGCACCTGCAATTAACTTTAATTGTGCCCATGCAATGCGTCCTCCTCTTCTCTGCAGCCTCTTCTTGTCTATGTACCGTTCCACCCGACACTTTAAACTCAAATTCTCTGATGCACGGTTCACTATTTCCCCATTTAACCATTTTGTCGCGGAGAACACTAGAGACAGATCGGCGCCTAATTGATAGGAAGGTGCAACTAAACTTGCCCGTATATTTTACGCTAAAGCTACGAACTATACACTGGAAAAAAAACACATTGGATCTAGAGTCCAGACTCTTAAAAACGTTGACAAGAGAAGATACTCTTGATTCAATCGGACTTTTTGCTTGAATCAAAAGGAAATCCGCTTAAATCAAGAGGCACGGCTCTTCGATTCAAGGAAAAATCGGATTGAATCAAGGGTATTTTTTCTTGACAATGTTATTGAAAGTCTCGACTCTAGATTCAAGCGACTTTTTTTTCCCCAGTGTAACTAAAAATGAATTGAATCAAGAGCCATGTGCATAGGATTTGCATGTTACATAGTTTCTGTTGATTTCAATCACACTGACAAAGATATTAGTGTTGTTTTGCTTTTGGTTGTTACAGGAAGTGAAACGCATAGCAGCGTCTCAAATTTTGTGTTGATTTTGGTACAGTTCGATAGGTTCGATCCTACGAACCAGAATTCGCTTCGGCAAATTGAATAGTTACATCGATGAGGAATACCGAGCGTATAGCTTATAGGAATCATACGAATGAACTTTATTTTTTCAGTGTACTTCAGAGGAGCGACGAAATGTAACCATCCACGGCCACGTATTACATGCAGTGTAACCCCTTAGTGCAGTCCTCTGCCTTAAAAGTGGCTTAAAGCTTAAATCAAAAGAAAATCTGCTCAATTTAAGAGGCTTGGTTCTGGATTTAAGCTTAGATCTGATTGAATCAAGAGTATTTTTTCTTGTCGATGTTTTTAAGAGTCTGGACTCTAGATCCAATGTGTTTTTTTCCAAAGTGGGTCTTCTAGATTTATCCTGGCTGCCGCTTCCCTGGCCAATGTGAGAGGCTTAAAAACTTGATCGATGTAGACTCACGTTACTTCCTTGTGCTACAATCAGGGTTGCCACAGAATTTGGAAAATAAAATTCCCTGACACATTTTGATGAAATTTCCCGACAATTTGCAGACATGATAGATATAAGAGGACGCAATTGAAAATAATTTTCAGTTATTTGCTGTTCGAAACCTCAACCCCATTCTAGAGAGCAAATAAAGGTGATTTAACAAATTTTCCCTGACTCACTGGAAAAAAAAACACATTGGATCTAGAGTCCAGACTCTTGAAAACATTGACAAGAAAAAATACTCTTGATTCAATCGGATCTTTGCTGGAATCAAAACGAAATCCGCCTAAATTAAGAGGCTTGGTTCTTGATTTAAGCTAGATTCTGATTGAATCAAGAGTACTTTTCCTTTCTCGATTTTTTTAAGAGTCTGGACTCTAGATCCAATATGTTTTTTTTCCAGTGCTATTTAAAATTTCTTGACATTTCCCGGCATTCCCTGACTAAGGCAACCCTGATTAACATTATCCGAGGCTTCTTATGAAAACTGCGTGAGTTACTATCCACTTTCTAAACAAAATGATGGAACTTTTCACGGGCGGCGCGACGCTTGGTATCTGCTGGAACGACTCATGTGCCGAGGGTGACGTTAATCGACGCAGGACGCCCACATGTTTATCTTAATCCCTGCGGGATTCGCGCGTGACATTGGCGTCGGCCCTGCGTCGCTGGCCATGGCCGAAAAGGTCCCCGAATGCCAGGCGAGCGTCGAGTGACGTTGGTCCGTGTAATGAGCTTCCTGTTGCCTGTTCGCCTGTCCTGTCGCCTGTTGCCGTCCAAGGGCTTGCGTTTCCACCAGCAGTCACCCGTTGCGGCTATCCTTGTCCAAATTAGAGTTGGAGACCGACTGCGACTGAGCCGATCTGGGTCGCCGCGCCGTGACGCCACTCCCGACCAATCATAAACCGATTAGTGGCTACGTCGATCGATAGTGTCCTAGAGTTTAAAAGGGTCGTAAGAAACATTTTTTGGAAAAATCGAATGACTTGTATTTGGTCGTATTTATGCTAAATGGAACAATAATGTGCAAGTGGAAAGATGGGGTGTGCTTGTTAGTTGAGGGCCATAAGAATGAATGGGGATTTTAAAGTGCCAGTGACGTCAGCGGCAATGAAGCCGTCTCCATTGTCGTTCTTGCCCGGCTTTAACTCATGAGCCCTGTCCACAACAGTCTTGTCACATGTCCACGGCTCACGAGTTAGGGCTCAGTTCCTTTAGATTTAATATAAAAATCCCGCTTTTCCATTTTCTCAAAAGGAACTATATCCCTTTTACATTGTTTCTTGTTCAGCTCACCACGAGCACAGAGCACACCTCATCTTTCCACTTGCACATAGTTCCTTTTAGCATAAATACGTCCATTTTAGATAACGATGGATAAAATAAAAAAGTCGTATTATTTCAGATTAAGACGTTGCAAGTCTCCGCTCAGGTTTTAGTTCTTTAAAGAAAACGTAAAGAAATGTCTCGATATAAATTTTCTGTGAATTTCCTATATTCATTCTTTAAAAAATTACTTAAAGTTGCAAGGAAACGGTTTAATTAAGTGGTTTCCCAAAAAAAAAAAAAAAAAACATAATTGGGGATTTTTAAAAGTTGCAATAAGGTTACGCATTGAGCCATCGAATTCTTAAATGGAATTCGTAGGAAAATGTTGGCGGTGATATTCGACGCCAATAACCATTATCATATTGAGAGGCCATTGATATAGATAATGATTTATATGTCCATTTTGGCCATTGATTATATTGGTATGCGAGTTGCCAAAGTTCAAAATTGCGATAACTAAATCCGAGGGCAACGAGACTATCAGACGCAATAGTATGGTGAATTCTTAAAATGGAAAAAGTAGAGTTACGACTCTTCTTCAAAAAGTTACCGATATCGTGGTTTGGAAGTTCCTAGAGACAGATTTAGTCGCTCGATTCCATCATGGGCTAAGAACTCAGCTTTGAGTCCAAATCCTATGCCAAATATATCAGTGAGTCAAAAATCAATTCATGACTAATCAAAGAAAACCAACACTTCGATCGTACTGCTCGGATTTTTTATGAGAAAAACCTGCCAAAAAAGGTAAAGCAACTAAAATCTTTAAAGCCCCAAACTGTTGAAAAATAATGATATTCTGTTTCCATCTTAAAGATGAGTCAAAGCCATTCTGACTCGAACATTGAGCTAAATGAGAACCCATATTAGAGACAATTGAGCTGATGTGGAGTCAATAATTATAGTCTAATTATTTGAAAAGTATACTTATGACTACAGGCAAATAATTGACTCGATCAAATTTGGTCAATATGTGAGCAGAATAATGCTTTTTGTCACGGAACAAAATCTAAGAGAAAATGGTAAATCTTAGACTTCAACGATCTAGCAAACGGAGGGTTGCTCGCAGTCGTCCATCAACTAGTTCATTACAGAGGTCATTTATTCAACTGCACATTCAATTAACGCCGCAATTTTTCCTCGTTACCTGAGTGACGGGATGCTATTACCGCGTGTTACGTTCAAGTGCAGTCAAGTTGAATAAGCGATAACTGTTTTCAGAATTCCTACTGATGCATCCGACGGTGCGAAAGACAGTTAAAAGTTCTGACAAGCGATGCGCGATTACATGAAAACGGTACGCGTCGATTCGAGCCGGGCAGTTTCGGAAATGCAGCGCACAGCACCCGAAGTCTATCAAAACACGTCTCTCAGGTTTTTTGTCGAGTACTTTTCATCGATGAGATATTTTAGATTGGAAAAATAGAGTCCATTGAAGCTGTGATGCGATAAAATCAAGTCGTTTTTTAACGCTTTTGAGCTGGTCGACGGAGGGGAAAAAATCAAGTGCAATCGGTCACGGTTGAGGTGTTAGTGGTATCGACATATGGACTGCATTTTGCAATTTGGAACTATAAATTTTGGCTCTTCTGAAAAATCCTTATGTGCATAGGGAAACTAATGGCACATACGTTGTTTTAAAACCGGGCTAGAATTTATAGTTCCAAATTGCAAAATGTAGTCCATATGAAAAGAGGAGTAAAGATTCAATCGATGCTCCGCGGAAAATGTAATATCCGACGAGTTTTCTTTGTTTTTAAAATGTTTAGCTTTTCTCATATTGCTCCAGGTTCTTGGATTCAGAGGTTTCCTGACTTCAACTGCAAAATCCAGTAGAGTGGGAAGAATGAAGAAAGTAAAGCTAGTTTTGCTAAATCTATAGCTTCGTATCTGAACGTGCTTTTCTTGAAATAACGCACCACAAACTGGAAAAAAAACACATTGGATCTAAAGTCCAGACTCATAAAAATATCGAAAAGAAAAAATACTCTTGATTCAATTAGATTTAAGCTTAAATCAAGAACCAAGCCTCTTAATTTGAGCGGATTTCTTTTTGATTTACGCTTAAATCTGCTTGAATCAAGAGTCCTTTTTCTTGTCAATGTTTTCAAGAGTCTGGACTCTAGATCCAATGTATTTTTTTTTCCAGTGCATTCAAAATGACAACAGCTTGAGCACAGGTTTCAGTTGATTTTTCCGGCAAAAGAACGAAACAAAAAATTGTTGAAAGCTTTAAAATCTTTACACAGTACTTAAGTAATCGATTGTTCGTGTGAAGAGACTATCTGGAGCCCAGGAGAATATAAAAATGGGCACACCATGACTCAAGACTGAAAGCTCTTGGCCGAGTTTTGAGGCGGGCTCCAAGGCTTCATATTGGTTAGCGTGACTAGCATTCTAGGCAGAATAGACCTATTTGCTGTGGATTTTCAACTCGCATCCGATCAGGTTCCATTGATGAAAACTGTCCAATCAATCGGCTGTCGCGGGAAACTTCCATTATGGCCGCTGAGGCTGCGGTTGTCGATGATTCTGATCAACTCCTCTCCTCTTGGCTCTTCTCCTTTCTTCTTCAGAGGCAGCATCGTCCTCCAAAAATGTTGTCAGACATCCAATAATTCATAAATCACCAGTGCTCCCATTCCATGTCCGTCAATAGTTCCGGGACTCGGAACTTTTTTGTTCCAATTTCTCCCACTCCATGACCGTCAGTGTTCCGGGATTCCTTTCACATGTTTTCAAAAGTTCTGGGAAAAATCCGGAAAATGCAAAGGATCCGGAACATTTCGGGAATTTCAAAAGTTCCGGGAAAAATTCAGGAAAATCTTAAAAGTTCCGGAAATCGGAACACTTTTATTCCAATTTCTCCCACTCCATAACCGTCAAAAGTTCCGGGATTTCTTTCACATGTTTTCAAAAGTTTCGGGAAAAATCCGGAAAATGCAAGGGATTCGGAACATTTCGGGAATTTCAAAATTTCGGGGAAAAATTCAGGAAAATCTTAAAAGTTCCGGGAAATGGGATCACTGCAAATCACAATCCCAGAAATATTAAGCAGTTCAGTTTGCCGTTTTCACAAGTGGGATTGTGGCAAAAAATTCCTCTTTATCAGATTTCTCTACATTGATCCTAAAGAGCCCCATGAAAAGCTTAAAGCTGATTGACCATTCAGAGAGCGCCACATACATGAAGATACTTTCTCTGCACAGGCACTCTATGGAAAACGACGAGCAAAGCTCTAACATGTCACAGGGATTTACGATTGAAGTAATTTTTCGTAAAATTTGTCAGGGGCCAGGGGGCATAGCCCCCTAGTTTTCCCTGAATTTCCAGATTTTCCCAGACATTTCCCCGTTTTGCCGGAATTCCCCAACTATGGCAACCCTGTATGCGGCATGCAAGAGCTCTGTTGTGAGGCTTATTAATACGCTTAAAAAACGAAAATATGGCAACAGTGCCGTGCTCTTGATTGGCATAGTTCACACTTCTCAACTAATTGACGACTGTAAATAAACAGTGTTCGGCTGTTGGGCAATTGGCCGTTCCGTTACACCTGGAACCGCGGTACACCGAGGTGGGTACCGCGATGTTGGATCGCTGCGATCGTGTCAACCGTCGAATGTCGATTCATCGTTCTTGTTCAGTTGTTCCCACGCTCGACACCGCCCCATCCCGCCGTTCGATCCGACTACCACCGAGGGAAAACGCCGTATCAACCTGTAGACGTTGACAAATTTCTTGCGAAAAAATACGAGTTTTCTGGAAAACGCGGTGGTTTGTTTCGTCTAAAAATTCTTGAAATCTTGCTAAAGGTTCTGAAAATGTCAAGGAAGAATGCTCGTAAAGTTTCTGGGGAAAGAGTACTTTATTGGACGAAATTTGGCAATAATTGAATTTTCATACGACTTCTTTCCACAGCCGGCCTGCAAAGAAGAATTGTCCGCCCTCCGCCAGTCCCAACTTGGCCTATCCCAAAAGGGCGCATTTTCACACGGTATCTGTTGCTGCATAATGTGATAGCATTTAATTTAGAATGTGATCAATTGGACTAAATTCTGCAATTAGGATGTACAAGTTCTATAGCTCATCTGTAAAAATATTTAGGTGCCTGGGGGAACTAATGGTGCATATCGACGGTGAAACTACCAAACCACGTATCTCGGTTTGCGACGTCGCAGACTTCCTGTCATACTTTATTTTTTAAATGAAAAATTACTTAACATCCAGTCTTGAAAATTTCTGTGATTTTTCCTCTTTGTGCGGAGAAAATTCCGTGAAAATTTCAAGGAATGATATTGATTTGGTCTACTTCAAAAAAAAAATAAAATCTGAGCGTAGATTTTTAAACACCGCAAACGAGATACGTGGTTTGGTTGTTTCACCGTCGATATGTTGTTTCTAAACTAAGCCAGAAATTGTAGTTCCTGATTGCAAAATGGAGTCCACTTAGACCGAGTTTAACAGGGACGCACAAAATTGCATGTTGGAAAAACGAGTTGGGAATAGGTTTGAATTCAAGTAGTCTTAATGTTTCTCCCTTCAAAAATTCAAAGTCGAGAAAAAATGTTTTCAACGAGAAAACAGTCATTCAACTTTGCCCTTTATTTGGAGTCTTTTGGAGGAATGAAACTTCAAACATGTTTATCTAGGATCCGATTTGATGCAACTTACAGCGCTTCTGTTAAACTTGATCCTGTTATCTTTTGGATTGCGGGGTTAATAAATTTATCAAGTAATCAAACGTTGCTAGAATTGTCCAAATTTATACAAAAAAATAGTGTAATTTGATGGAATTACCTGAGACTCTGGCCATTTCCTCAGAGTCTCTCCATAATTTCGCACCTCAGTTCTGCAAAGTTTCTATTCAAGTACTATATTGACGTGGAAGCCGATGATCAGATCCTCATCAAACTGTTGCGAGACTGATTCGAACCAATTTATCAAACTTCTCCTTTATATCAGCCCTTTTGATACTTGATTGAGTTTCCGGCAAATTTCTGCAACTTAAGAGATTTTCTCTACAACTGCGGCCAAATTAATCGAAAGTTCGTCACAATTCGATCATTCACTGACACAACTATATAATGATTGCAACCAAACTTACAATTAGAAAATTTAATAGAATTTGAATCAGATAAGGAAAGGGAATCTGATAAGGTGCCTACACTCAAGGTAAATGTTTCAGCGTTTTTCGTTTGTTGCCGTTGGAATTTCATATGGGACTGTGGGAGGGACTTACGTTTGAAATGTTGACCATTCAGTTGAAAATTTTTCGTCACTGGACGCAAAATAATTAAGTCAGAAATTCTGCACATACCTGAAACAGACCAAGAAATTGAATCAAAACAAAATTCCATAGAGAAAGGGCATCCCGAAGAGAATGAGGAATGCCTTCGCTTAGGAATCAAGATCAGTGGTTATAAATAACTTCACTCTAAGAAATTCAAATATCGTTGGGGTGAATCTGCAGTCTTGGTGTAGGTAAACTACTTAATAGTCGACTAATAAGTTGAGAGACCTTGAATTTTAAGACACTTTTTTAATCCTTTCCTGTCAAATTAGTCTGCGCCACGTCAGATTTTATATTGAATCAAGAAGTATAATGAGATAACGCCAGAAGTGCAGTGAAAATTGCAAACCATTTAAATTTGTCTACAACCTTCACTGGGGAAGTAGTTTTAAATTTCAACTTTTCCAGGGTCATGTGTTGCGTCGAAAAGATTCTGAAGATCGAGACGAGAAATAGGACGGACGAAAAAAAGGACAGAGATGAAGAATTTCTGTTTTTCCGTCTTTCAGTATTTCTTCTTTTTATTCTTCACTTTCTCTCTTTTTCGACGTTTCCTTCTTCATCTTTCGATTCGGAACAGACAGAGATTCGAGTCGTCGGCCAGACTGGCGAAATGAACAGCGCGTCAGACTTCAAGTCAGTAGTTTCTGGGTTCGAACTTCGGTAGTCGCGGCCAATTTCTATATGGAACTAGCTAGTCTCGATCGACTCGCTATAGTTCCGCTGCAGAGCCAGATTCTAACTAACTAACATGTCGCTTTTCCAGCGCTTCTGTGTGCTCTGCGACACCCAACCGCCACTGATAGCGATCTTGCCAGAGCTTCCCCGGCAAATCGCATATCCTGATTTCCTGCCTTATTCCATCAATCCACGATTTGGCAGGGCGTCCTATACGTTTTCTGCTGGGAGGAATCCAATCCAGAACCTTCTTTAGTGCAAAATTCTGCCATGCTAAGGAAAAACGTCGTACGAACATTCGAGAGTTGCCAAATTTCCCGCGATAAAATGCTCATTTTTGAGGAAAGATACAAATATTTTTCACAGACATTTTCAGGGATTTTAGGTGAAATTGCGATGAAAATTATCTGATAAATGGGAAGGATAATATTCATAAGTTTACCAGGAAATTTGTGTTTTATCAAAGGAAATTTGGCAACACCTGAAGGTTCATACAGCGTTTTATCCTTAGCACGGCAGAATTCTACTCGGCCTTAGTTCCTCAAAATTTAAAAATCCTACAGAGCATGGGCCTGCCTATCCCCTTCTGTCTGAGGACACTAGATGAAGATTAGAGATGACTGCAGGTTCCTAACGGAATACAAGCCGCACAAAAACAGCAGAAAAAAGGCCCAGGTCTGCCAGGTTAAAAAAAAACGGATTGGAGATAGTTTCGTGCTGCTTAATGAAACCCAAGTCTTCATCTCGGGATAGAGGTTGCCCAGTAACGGCGAATGGAGCGCGATGGCGCACACAGGACCGAATCAATAGGAGGATTCGGACAAACTCTGGAAACTTTAAACGCTTATAACTCCGTTTACACAAAGCTATGAGGTTCTACATGTAGTTTCATTGGTAGCCTCGTAAAATTTTCTTCTATCGGCATTCAGCACCCTTTGAAATGTAAAATGTGACGAAATCAGAGTGTCTAGTATTTGTTAATTTTGAAAAATCCTGATATTTTTCAGATTTTTCCTGAAATGTTGTAAAAAATTCCTGATTTTGTCATTTTGAAAATTCCTGATATTTTCCTGATTTTTGATGAGGCCTTCACTATACGACACAAGCGCTACGGGTGAGAAAT